>NC_087470.1:14951850-15551850 GCF_036321535.1 Camelus dromedarius | reverse complement strand
AACGCAGTGGCTTCCATGTCCGTGGGTTCTGCGTCCAATCATTCAACAACTCTGGATCGAAAATATTTGAATAAAAAAAAATTCCAAAAAGCAAAGGAATCACCACACACCACCAGGGTAACACATTTCTGCTGTATTTCCAACTGCTTGGATACTGTTTATATTATAGTAGATATTACAAGTAATCTAGAGATGATTCAAAGTATATGGAAGGATGTATGTAGATTATATGCAAATGCCCCACTGTTTTACATAAGGGACTGGAGCATGTGCAGATTTTGGTATCTAATGGGGGTTCTGAACCCGTTTCTCCCTGGATACCGACGGATAACGGTATATTACAAAGCCACAGAAATTAAAATAGAGTAGTATTGGTATAAAAACAGACACAGATTACTGGAACAAAACAAAGAAACCCATACGCATTTGGTCAATTATTTACAACAAAGGAGTCAAGAATATGTGATGGGGAAGACGGTCTCTTCGATAAATGATATTGGGGGAAACCAGACAGCTACGTGCAAAGGAACGAAACTCAACCACCACTTACATCACATGCAAAAAAAATGAACTCAACATGGATTAAAGACTTGAACATAAGACCTGAAATCATAAAACTCCTCGAGGAAACCACAGGTGGTATGCTCCTCAACACAGGTCTCGGTGATGCTTTTTGGAATCTGAAGTCGAAAGCAAAAATCAACAAGTTGGAATACGTTATCCTAAAAAGCTTTTGCACAGCAAAGGAAACTGTCAACAAAATGAAAAGGTACTTACTGAATGGAATAAAATAAAATACCTGAAAATCGTGTATCTGATAAGGGGCCAATACCCAAACTTATATATAAAGAACTTAATGCAACTCAAAAAAAAAAAAAATCCTGTAAAAACTGAGCGGGTAACCTGAATAGACATTTTTCCTAAGAAAACATACAGATGGCCACCAGGTAAACGGAAGGATATTCAACGTCACTAACAAGCAGGGAAATAAATGCAAATCAGAACAATGAGGTGTCACCTCACACCTATGAGGATGACCTGTCATAAGAACAGGAAGTGAACAAGGGTTGGCGAGGACGTGCAGAACAGAAGCCCTTGTGCACCGTGCATTGGTGGGAATGCAAGCTGGTGCTGCCACTATGGGAAACAGGATGGAGGTGCCTCAGAAAATTAAAAACAAGAGTTACCCTATGACCCAGCAATCCCACTCCTGGGCATCTCAAAAAAATGAGAATACTAATTTGAAATGATACACCCACCCCCATGTTCATTGCAGCATTAGTCACAAAAGCCAAGCTATGGGAGCAACCTATGGGGTCCCTCTGCCACCAGTCCTGCAAAGTCCTCAAACATCAGAGACCCTGATAAATTTTGCAAGCCCAGGACTCCACAGTTCGCCTGCTGCGAGGTCTGCAAAATGCGCCCCCCCGCCCCAAATGGAAATACACCCACTGCAAATGACCTAGATCCACTTTGTGCCCCCAATATGACAGTCTACTAGTTTATTCTATTCAAGGACGCAGAGAACAAGGGGTAAGCATCAAACTGACCCTAAAAGCAAACCACAAACCAGGCTTCCCCTGGGTCCAAGAACCTCCCCCTGAGCGTGTCGACGAAAAAATTAATCAGTAGTCGATCTGAGAGAGAAATGGACACTTTTATTCGAGCCAATGTGAGGATGATAAGAACCCAGGAGACAGTCTTTCAGAAAGTCCTGAGGACTGTTCCACCGGTCAGAGATCCCGGCATGGTTCTATAAGGCTGTGAGACGAAAGAGTTGTACGTCCAGTGATGGATTCCCGACAGTCATGCGGTCCAAATCTACACGTACAAACTGAGCGCTGGGTCACGGCTCATCACGGCCCCTCCCGAGATCAAGAAGGAAGGTTATCTCCTAAGAAGGTCTGGTTGGAACAGAAACAAGACACACAGTACTGGGGAGGGAGGGGGCCCCAAAGGGGCAAAGAAAATTATGTTTAAGCTTGTCTTGCCCTAAAATATGAATTTTATTTCATCCAGAGGAAGGAAAAACTCACCATGCCCGCCCCCCACTGAACCAAAGGCTGAGAGTAATACTTTCCACTTCCAGACTCCTTCCTGATAGCCAACACGGGAACATCTGGGCCATTTGGTCAGAGGAAGTACCAAAGAAACTTTCCTCCAAAAAAGTCAGATGCCGCCCAGCCACGCCCTTCCTCCTCATCCGCACAGGGGTTCTGCGTGCCTGACTCGACCCTGCCCCAGACCTGCCCATCTCTCCAGCCCCCGGAGGGAAACATCAACTCTTTCTGTGTTTGAGGGTGTCTAACCAGACCCTGGTCCTTAACTACAGGTGTACATCAGAACTAAATAAACCCGGGAGAGGGCACACCCTGACCAGGTTTCCCAGCCAGGTCTGGACGAGGGACCGCAAAGACCAGGTTTTGCCGGTGGTCAGAGGGACAGTGAATGGGAACCGCCCCCCTCCACCGGTCTGTGTCTTAGCAGCCAGGGGAAGGTGGGGGAATTCCTCCAAAGACGATTTCCGTGTCTGAGAAAAGGAACAGAACCGCTCAAGTCTGTGCAGTCGTAACGGACACGACACGTGACGCCACGAGCATCCTTCTTCATGGGCACAGGGTTCCCCGTGCCCTGGACTTGACCATCCGTTCCTGCCTCCCGAGGAGGTGGAAGGAGTCCCAGAGTCATTACCTTGTTGACTTTAAGCCCAACTGCTGGTAAAAAGCAGTCATCAAGTTGGCGTGAGTGTCCCGGTCGCCCTCTGGGGGCCACCGAGCTGTCTGGACATGGCCGGGGAGCCCCAGGTCACCGGTTTGCACCAAAGCACAGGGGTTGGCCCGGATCGGGGCAGAGTTGCGGGGGTGATCAGTGTGGCAGGGACTCCTCCCTCCCCTCCTGGGAGACACCTGGTGAGTCAGAGCCAGGCAGCCCCTTCTCAAGGACTGGGTTACACGGCTGTGGATGTGGGTGTGTGACACCAGACACCCTGCCCCTGCCCGGGGGACACATGACATCACGGCCCGTTTAAATGATGACTGGCCAGGAGGGGCTGCTGGGAGCTTGACTGAGCAGCAGAAGCAGGACAGGACAGCAGCCCTTCGGACGGGAGGGCCCACGTGTCCCACCACCCACCCGGCTGGCCCTCCCTTGTGAAAAGAAGACGAACAGAGACCCTATAGCCACGTGTGCTAACGCCGATACGTGGCAGGACCCTGCGGGGTGCTCCCTGGTGCAAACTTTTCTGTTTTCCCCCCATTTCCTGTTTGTAGGAAACGGGCTTCATGCAGCCGCCCTGAGTCCCAAAGGGCAGATTCAAACAGCTGTTCACCAGGGAAGGGAGGGGGTGCAGAGACAAGGGGGGCACAGTCAGCGCAGACTCGGGGGGGCCTGGTTACCAAGGCTGTCATCGCCCCCAGGACCATACATGCCCCCGCGCCTCCCTCAAACAGAAATTGAGTATTACTCTGATCTGAGCCTCAGGAGGCGGCTGCAGAGAAGAAACAAGAGCTGGTTAGAACCAGCGGAGCCCAAGATGGTGCTCAAGCCTCATTATCCGCTCACTGTAACCTGTTAGCTGCTAAGTGGCATGCCCACCCCCCCCCCAGCGCCGTGAAAGCCACCTACGAGGATGGAGAAAAGGGCAGTTGGCCCCAGCACCGCCCAGAGCAAGGACTTGATGGCAGGAGCCGCCCATCAAAGTCCACGTGGCGTGAGCCGCGGCCGGTGCTGTCCCCACCGGCCACCTCGGCCAGCGGCTCCCCGCTCGGGCATCCTGCCTCCCTCCTCCCCGCTGCAGGGCTGTCTTCCGTCTCCCTCCTCTGAACAATAAAGCGGCTGTTCATTTGTCCCTCTGTCTCCGCTGGGAACGCATTTTTTCACAGACGATGGCAAGGACCTGCACATGGGTGGCTTCCAAATTTACAGGGTCCCCCTATCCATCAATGATACGACATCCATTTGTGAGAGCGGCCAGCAGGTAGGACCTGAATCCACCTTGGGCTCCCCAGCAACTCCGTCTGGGATGTGAGCCCACAGGACTCCCTGTTCCCATCCTGGTCCCTTGTCCCTCCTCCATCACAGAAGCTGACCCCCCACACACCCCCACACACACACTGAGCTTCAGGGAGCCTCAGAGGACCAGGGCCAAATGCCACCCACAGGATGAATTCCTCCAGGGGGCAGAGGGAACCGGGCCACAGCTACACAAGGATCTGGAATTCACGGGTGGAGTCATTACGTGCTGGGCGACAAGGAGGCTGATGAGAGCCCGGCCTTGAAGTTGGGGAGACCTGGGTCAAAATCCCCGGGACTGAGCCGGGCCACAGCCACTCACACCACCAAGCTTCAGCTCCTCATATGTGGAGGGGATCCAATCCTGAGACCCCCTTCAGGGGGCGCGCAGAGCACCAGACACCCGGCTTCCTCAGCCCGAAGCTCCCCACATTCTCTCTCGGCACGCCTTGCTCTGCCACACCGTCTACACTCAAACCCGGGCACCACACCACCTGCCGAGAGGCTGGAAGGATGACCGGGTCAAGGTGCTCCCCCCAGCAGAGTGCCCGGCACACAACAGGCCCCCGGTCCCCCCACACTCCCTGCCCCCGATCAACAGAACCAGGAGATGCGTCTCCGCCTGGAACTTTCCCGACAACAATCTTGGAATCTGGGAAGGTTTCTCACTGCCCTGGTTGACCAGGAAAAGGCCCCAGGGTTTCATATGATGTAACCCTCAGTGGTGACCCTTACCCGTCTCTGTGTCCCTCTGGCACATGCAGGGCAGAAGGCCGGTGTGACGGCAGCCCCGGGCAAGAAAGTGGAGGCGGACTGAGAGCACTGGGTCCCCACTGCATCCCACGTGGGTTCCCACACCACACCTGGACCAGGTGTGACGGCTCCCCTGACGGCAGGTGTGACGCAGAGCTGGGTGGGGCAGAGAGAAGCTTCCAGAAGCAAGGTGAAGGGCATTGCGGACAGGTCAGGTCATGCTCCCTTGAGGTGGATCTTCCAGGGGGCTTTGTGCAAAGCAAGTGGCCAAGACAAATGTGAGGGAGCAACACTGTTGGTTGGGATGTAAACGGTGTGGCCACCATGGAGAACAGCACAGAGGTTCCTCAAAAAACTAAAAATAGAACCACCATATGATCCAGCAATCCCACTCCTGGGCATATATCCAGAGGGAACCCTAATTCAAAAAGACACCTGCACCCCAGTGTTCATAGCAGCACTATTTACAACATTCAAGACGTGGAAACAGCCTAAATGTCCATCAACAGATGACTGGATAAAGAAGATGTGGTATATTTGTACAATGGAATACTACTCAGCCATCAAAAAGGATTAAATAATGCCATTTGCAGCATTTCATGACGGCAGGGACAGCATGGACACGTGGGCACTTGCAGAAGGTGACGTGGGGTCCTGGGGGGCCCAGGACCTCACCCACCACCTGCCTGGGGGACACAGCTCTGATGGGGTGGGGTGGGCCCTCCTGTGACATGAGAAATGAGGGAACTTCTTGGTTCAGAGCTCTGGGGGTTTTACAGCTGCAGACAGTGGGTCATAGGCCTCAATTTATAAGACCCCAAAGACTACTCATTCTTGGATGACTTAAACCCCCCACCCCCATGCCTGGCTCTTTGGGCCAGACATTCTGGCCTCTGGTCCCCAAAAGAGCACCATCCCCAGGCCTGCCTGGGCGCCACCCCAAGCTCTGGGCAGTTCCCTGGGGAGGCCCCTGGCCCCCGGCCCCTCTCCCGCTGTCTTATTTGCTTCAGAATCATTGTTGTTACTCACGACTTTTATTTGCCACCTTTCCCACGTCCACCAGGCCCACTGTCAGCACCGACATCGCACGTGGCATCCGGATGGTGTTCCGTCAGCATCCAAGGAATTAAAGCCCACGGCTCTGGACCGGACTTCCTCCAGCCCCCACACCCCGGACACCACGATCCCCCTTCCAGCAGGGAAACCGAAACACTATGTGACTTCCCGCAGGGCCGCAGGACGACAACTGCACAGTTTGAAGGAGGAACCTCAAACAGCGACGCCGCCCACCCCTGCCCCCCAGCCCGCCCCCACGCCAATCTGCTGCTCGGATGTCATCACTGAAGCCGAAAGCCGGGGATGCAGAAGCCCCCGGGCTCTCAGGTGCCTGTGCGTGCAGGAAAAACCCCGACTTCGCAGCGACTCACGCACTGAGCCCCGCACCTGATCCAACCCACAGTCTTTAGCGAGCGGCTAGAAGGGGAAAATGATCCGTTCGTGGAAGATCTTAAGAAGAAATTCTCCCCCTATAAAAAGTGGGGAGGTTTATCTAATTGGCTGTAACCACCGGTTACTCAAGAGTGAACTCATTGTAAATCATCGGCTCTTCTGAGAAATTCTGGAACGCGCGTCTGATTTTCCAGGAACAGAGGATGAGCGCTGCCAAGTCAAGTGCTGGATTCTTCCGAGAGCACGACACGGCCCTCGGAAGCCACTGAAGATGACACAGCGCTTCCTCCCGGGGTGACGGGAACAGTGGCGGCCGTGCCCAGGCCGGGCCGCCGCTCCCTGGCTCCGGCAGAGGGGCCTCGGGCCGCGGGCCCGCACGCAGCTACCATGGCCTGGAAGCCAGGTGCCGCCTGCAGCTGGCTCTTCTGCCGTCTGTCTGGCCCGGAGGAAGTCGGGGATGCCGGTGGGATGAGCTCAAAGGGCCACTTTAGTGCTGGGACCTGCCCAACGTCCCGCGGCCCTTCAGGTCTGCTCTGTACCAGGGAAGCGGGCACTGACACACGTCCCCGGGGCGCGTCTCCCTGGCAGGTCACTGAAGCCGTCCCCTTGGGACTAACGGTGCGAAGTGCGAGGAGGCTGGGGGCTGGGGTGAGGGGTGCGTTCTGGGCCCAGAGAACCGGCCAAAGCCCACTGGCCACGTGGGAGTTGAGCCCACAACCCGTGGACACAACACGGAGCTTTAACCCACAAGATGAGGCAACCACGGCCTCTTTGAGAAGCAGAGAACGGTCACGCGAGAGGCAGAGGGCAAGGCCTGGAGCAGAGCCCACCCACTGGACAGGCTTGTGGTCACCCCGGCTCCGCTAAGGTTGTAACCCTCTTTTCTCACTGCAAAGTGATTCTGGCTTTGTCTCAAATCCCGTGATCACGGGGAACGGTGTTCCTAACCTTCACTCTCTCTCCGACAATGTTTCTCTCTGACACCCCCAAACAATGACAAAGACATCTGTCAGCAGCCATGACGCTACGGGCCAATTATCATCCTTGGAGCTAAAAAGAGACTCCACAGGCGAAGGGAGAGAGACAAGGTCAGGGACAACGAAACTCGGATGGAGGGTGGACAGCACCCAAAACGTAGGGTTCCCACTGGGAGAACGGAGAGCGAGATGGGTACCAGTCTTTGAAAGGCTGAACGATGGATCGGAATCAACGCAGACTCCCTCGCCAAATCCAGAGAGCTGAGGATGAACGGCTCCCTCTACGTCCTAAAGTGCAAGTTCAAATGCAAGTCGGCTTCAGCGGAGGAAGGAAACTGACAGGTGGAACCTGCCCAGCAGCCCGTGCCGAGGGGCTAGGGGAGCCCGCTCCCCCACAGAGCCCCGCCGTGGTGTCAGGACGCCATCAGGGAAGGGTCCCCGGCCGCGCCCTGTGAACTCACTCATCCCAACACCCGCCACCGTCCCCACCCGCCTTCTGGAGATGTTGGGGTGCCCAGCAGGGGACGACCAAGTGCCCGCGTCATCGCAGGCAAGTCTGCGCTGCAACGAACACCTTATAGAAAAGGATGCCATGGTCAAGGGGGACCCAGTGACAAGCTCTCCCAGGGCAAAGCAAAGAAGACTGCACAATGGTGCCTGGTGGACGGTCCCCCGGCTTGGGCATCTCCTTGTCGGCCCGGCAGCGACGGAGTGGGACAGGTTAGCAAACGCACCTGTGCCGGGGCCCTCGGCCAACACCAGCGCGGGGACCTGACATCCACGCTCAGCCGTACCTGGTAGTAAGGATGGTGCAAGAAGGAGTCTGGACAGCCAGCTACAGCCATAGGATCTTCCTTGTCTCCAAATGACACGGACCGCGTCACGGCACCTGGAATAAGGACAGACCATGAGACACCAAGGCGGAAAGTCCGCAACTCACCCCCGGGTCACGAGCATTTGTGAAAATGATGTGTTTCCCACGGGTAACTGAGAAACAGTTTCCTAACCAGGAAGGCATTGCAACTTTGTATCTGTGATGACAAAAGGCATTCTCATTCATCGTTTGTAGAACCACCAAAAAATTGTACCAATAATTTGTCTTTTTTTATTCGTTTGGTTAAAGGGGGTTTAGTGGCAAATTCAGCTTGCTGCCTTCGTCCCGGGGGGTCCTTGTAATTCTGACGGTTAAATCTTCCTTGGCAAGAATTCCACTGTAAATAATGGACTGGAGTCTGTCCATTTTCACTGAGTTTTGAACCTGGGATAAAAATTTAAGTGATCTTCCTCGTGAAAGTTCACACTCTCTTCCTCCTTGGACTGCAGTTCAGGAAAACAGTCCGGGCAAAGTCAAAAGTTTGCCGATTCGAGAGTCAACAGTTTTCTTCGCAATGTCAATATTGACACTTCTGGACCCAGCTGCTGAATACGGACTTGGCTTTTTTCTTTTTAATTTTTTTTTTTTTCTTTCCCCATCTTCAGGGCGACTTGTACCAGACAAAAATGATGCAATTGTCAGGAACTTGAAAACTGGGGCACTCAGCAGCACTTTTTGGGAAAAGCGTGCTGGGTTCCCACCCGAAACCCCGGGGACTTTGGCCGACCGCGACCTGTCTTCCATCATAACCGATGACAGATGACATCTGAGGTGGATTTAGCCTCTGCAGTGTTCCCTGTGCCACCACGATGGCTCTGACACTCGAAAGACAACCAGGATGCAGGGACATCACTGAAGGATCCTTGCCCCCTCCCCTGTCCCCCACCCCACCCGGGCTCAGCGAGCACTAAGGCTCCACGCAGCCCCCTCTGGTCCTCCCTCTTCTGCTCCGTCTTCCTCATTACAGATGCTGCTCACGACTGATTTGATTTCAAGGCACAGCGATGCGCTGAAACCCACAATTTGAAAATAGGGTCAGGGCTGGGTCTGTGGTCACCGTCCCGCCTCCAAGCTCACCCACCGGCTGTCCTCTGCGCACACGCCCACCTGCAGTGCGGAGGCCCCTGCCCAGGGGCCGGCCGCCCCTTCACCCCGCACCTGTCCACACACCTCTCCCTCCGGGCTCAGGGTCAGCGACCCACCCGCACTCAGACTGTTCCCCGGTGCCCACCTGCAGCTCTGGCCCGCTCCTGGGGAAACGCGCTCCCAGGACCCCTGAATCACAGACTGAGTGATTGCACCCTTTCTAATTTTATGTAACCACAGATTCAAAAGGTGCATTTAAGACTGCTGGGAAAGTCTGCCACAGCTGCTTGGGAACTCGGCTTTGTACTCTTGACAGTGTCCCCTCCTTTCTCTTCTCTCCCCCGTCGCCAAGGCTGTCCCCTCACCCCCCCACAGGACCCTCAGGGGACAGCCAGCATGCCAGCCTCTGCCAACCCGACAAGCTCGTCACCCGGTCACCCCTGCACCCGGCATCAGTCCTCGTCCACTTGAAGGCAGTTAGCAAATCCCTCCTTGTTCAAACACTCAGCCTTGCTCCCTGCGACACCTGGACAGCAGGCAGGAGGGACACCCAGGGAGGAGGACTGGATAGACTCATAGTATGATGTATAATTTATAAAGCTAAGTAGCATAATTGTGGCTGGACAGGTTAAATAATAAAATTTGGTTTATAAATTCAATGTTCTGGTAATCGTTTCAGAACAAATTTAAGTCAAACCATTCTGCTGTACATCGTAAACTGATACAGGGCTGAATGTCAACTCTATCTCAGTAAGACTGGGAAAAGTATTTATCATTTTTTTAAAAAGAAAACAAAATAGACATATCATATAATTCATCAATCCCACTCCTGGGCATGTATCTAGAGGGAATTCTAATTTGAAAAGACGCCTGCACCCCAATGTTCATAGCAGCACTATTTACAATAGCCAAGACATGGAAGCAGCCTAAATGTCCATCGACAGATGACTGGATAAAGAAGCTGTGGTATATTTATACAATGGAATACTACGCAGCCATGAAAAGGGATAAAATCATGCCATTTGCAGCAACAAATGGATGGACCTGGAGATTGTCATACTAAGTGAACTAAGTCAGCCAGAGAAAGACAAATACCATATGATATCATCCATCTGTGGAATCTTAAAAAAATGGCACAAATGAATTTATTTACAAAACAGAAAGAAACTCACAGACATAGAAAACAAACTTACAGTTACCAGGGGGGAAACGGTGGGGAGGCAAGGACAACTTAGGGAGTCTGGGATTTGCAGATACAAACTACTATTTTTAAAACAGACAAACAACAAGGCCCCACTGTACAGCACAGGGAACTATATTCAGTATCTTGTAATAACATCTAATGATAAAGAATCTGAAAAAGAATATATATGTGTGTAATTGAATCACTATGCTTTACAGCAGAAACTAACACATTGCAAATTAATCGTACTTCAATTAAAAAAAAAAAGAAAAACACACAAAATTAAAATCAAAGAAGAGAAGTTTCAAATCTTAAAATAAATCACTGCAGGACTTTTTCAAAAGAAAGCTGCACCTTTCATAAAGGCCAGAAGACCCTGCCCTTTACGAGGAGAAGTGTAATTGAGCAACGTTCATGATACATTAAAGCAGTCACTTATAGCACTGAAAGCAGAATATTCGCATTTTAAATCATCATAAGAGGATAAAAAGAAACGAGAAATACTTTAAACATCAAAGGGAGATGAGGAAGCATCCAAAGCAGAAACAATTGATTCAGAAGACGGATGACCGGGAGCAGGAATGTCAACCATCCCATTCCTTTCTTTTCAAAATAATACTCAAAAATATTCTGATGTTAAAAAAAAAAAAAAAGGCAAATTGAAATAGACAAACTTTAAAAAGTAATCCAGAAAAGGGAGCGCCACAGAGCAAGCAAATAGATCCAAGACCAAAAGCCAAACTCAAACACACAACAGCCAGGGCAGCAATGAGACGCGTGTGTGTGCAGACACGACACGCACACACCTACAGAGGGCACCCTCGGAGGATTCCCACTGTTTACAAGAGGACAATGAAGTGTGAGGGTCAAGGTCGCACTGATGGGAAGGCCTGAAGGAGGTCAGAGAGCTCAGGCCAGAAGTCCACGCTCTTAACCAGAGGCCTACTGTCCTGGGGTTTTCAGTAAATTGCAGGCGGACAGCCCAGGCATCACTTGGGAATGTGGAAACGTGCAAATTCTGCAGCCCAGATGCAAACCGACTAAATCAGAAAATCTGGGGCTGGGCCCTGCAAGGCACTGCGTGCTCACTGCACACTGGCTGAGCTCGCCCCCACCGCTGGCCCCCACCCGCATCCAATCCATTTGCGGCAGTTTTTAAAACCCCAGGTAACCTGTGAAAATAAAACCTTGAAGCCTTGCATTGCTTTAAGTGGTGCGGGTGTTTCTGATGTTAAGGGCCACCCTTCTCATCTCTTTCCTTTACAATTATTAGTCCTTGTTTTATGATGTTTGCAAGGAAAAAAAAATCAGGAGAAAATTGCAAGAAAGCTTTGAAGAATCACACCTCACTTTGTGGGGGCTGGGGACCTCCCGCCACGGAGCCATTTGAACTGAAAACACCATCATTTACTCAAAATGCTGTAATGGAATCCCAACTGGAAGCTTGTGCTTCGTACGTTTTTGCCTTTTTAAAAATCCATTATTTTTTCCCATGCAATTTTTTTTTTAATATTTTTAACTTTTTTTTTTTTGTAAAAAACATATATTTGTGTGTGTGTGGTGGAGTAATTAGGTTTATTTGTTTATTTACTTTTTTTAGAGGAGATGCTGGGGATGGAACCCAGGACCTCTTGCATGCTAAGCATGCACTCCAGCCCTTCGAGCTATACCCTCCCCCTCCTATGCAAATATAAAGAATCCTTAATTTCAGCCTTTTCTCCTGCAGGCATCCGTGGGAGGGGGCTGAATGACCATCACGATTACCTGCTGCAAAGAATGACAACATCGTTTCAAACGATGTGTCATTAAGCACGAGGGTGTAAATCTGCCCAAGTGTGTGACAATGACCCACGATTTCCCGTTCTCCACCCTTTGAAAGGGACTCCTGTGAAATGGGCTCTGCGAGTTTCAACAGGACGTCACCCCAGCCGGGCAGCCAGTCCTCCCGCTGTCCTCTGCCCAAATCCAGGGCCCGGGGCTAGGATGCAGACTCCCCAGGAACGGGGACTCCTCTCAGTCATTCCTCTCTTAGCTTTGCCGTCTGTGTGCAGCCGTCTGCACAAACCTTAATAAAGGATCTTCTAAACCCACTGCTTCCACCCCTCAAAGCCGTGCACTGACTGCCTGAGAAGCCCCACGCTCTCCAGTGAAAATGTCTCAGCTGCCTGAACCCCACTCATCTCGGGGCTCCTCCTGGGCTCCTCGGCGCCACACAAAGTCCTCCTGCCCGTCACACGGAGGTGCTCCCGGAGGCCCTCTGGTCCCCACGCCAGTCTGCACACAGCTCCATCTTCCAAGTGACCTCACTCACCCCCGCGGCGTCCACCTCTGTCTCAGCAGAGACGTGGTCCCATCCTGCCCTCTGGTCACCACGCTGCCTGTAGCCCCCACACCCCAGCGCCACCCCTGCCTGGTAAAGGACACCTGCTCCCACCTGTGGGCAACCCACCCTGGTTAATGGGGCCCAGCCCACAGACCTGCACATCCCCCAGTCCATCTGGGAGCATTTGGGGACCAGGCCAGGACTCAGGGTGCAGCCACGCAAGAGGACAAACTGGCTTTAGAAAGCCAAAGACTTTCCACCTTGGCTCCTCCCCGGAGAAGCGCATCACTGAGAGCTGTGACACAGGGAACAAACGGGCACCCACGCCCCCTGCCCTGCCCCTCCAGGGCCTCGGGAGCTCCAGGCGCCAGCCCAGCCATGGGAGCCCCCCTCGGGCTGGAGGAGAGGGCATCGGAGCGAGCACCGCGGTCAAGGAAGGGGTGTGCAGCTTGGAACTTTTGGGGGATTCCCCCCAGAGCAATCTTGGGGTCACACTCAGTGGTCCCTCTGAGAGTCCAGCTCCATCCAAGCAGGGCGGGACCCCCACGGACACAGCTTCCCACGCTGCGCCTCCTGCGTCACGGGACCCCACTGCAAAAGCCGCCACTGATAATTCGATTTCAAGCCCCAAACGGGGGGATTAACTGTGAAGCGAGGCTGCGCTTCCACACTGTGTCCCCGCCCAGAGGTGCCTGATCGGGCTCCCGCCTTGGGAGGGGGGCTGCGTTCGGCTGGGACCAGCAGGAGGAGTGACACGAGGTGTAGGCTGGTCAGATGGCCCGAGAAGACGGGGCTCGGGGCGCTCAGGGACGTTCCCTGCTTTTTTCAGGTGGGTCAGTGCCGTGAAGGCTGGTCAGAACCCAGGCCCCGGCCTCCAGGCATGTCAGCACCACTCGTAAGGGCTCTGGTGTCAGGTGAAGGACCAGCGTGGGCGCATCACCCAGACCCCGGATGGCCAGGATCCTCCGTGGGCCCACGCTGCCCGCAGAGTGAAGACAAGGTCCCAGATGCCCGGCCCCGTGCCCTGAGCCTCGGACACCAGAGAAGGCTGCTAAACTCAGCCACGGAGCACACGTACGAGGGCTGCGGAAGTTCGAGAAGTTCACGGTCCATGGAAGCAAGGGTGGGGGCTGGAGATACTACGGCTCCTCTAACCCCGTGGGGGCCTTGTCCCTGTCTGCACGGACCCCCTCTATTTCTTCATCCATGCCGACTCACCACCCTAGGAAAAATCGGCTGTCACGTCTGTTTCCAGAGAAACACAAAAACTTCACACGTGTGCTTCTGGAACTTGGAACAGGACATGCGAAATGGCACTTGGCACCCGGGGTAAGGCTGAGCCTTGGGAAGCACCTGCTGAGTGGTCCCAAAGCGTTAAACACCCTTCCGTTCTGCGCTGTGGGCAGTAAACGCCAGGGGAGCAAGAGGTCGGGAAGGGAGGTGATGAAAAGGAGGGGAAATGAGGTGGGAAAGGGAGGGGGGCAAGACGGAGACACCCCACAACCCCCGTACCAAGGACTGTGGACCCCAACTCCCCAGCCCCCCTTCAGCCCCTTGGCCCGGGGGTCCCTCTGTTAGGGGCTTGTTCAAACATCGCCACGTTGAAGCCCTCACCCGCGGGCCTCAGGATGTGACTGTACTTGGTGACAGCACCTTGAAAGATGTAACGAAGGTAAAATGACATCTTTACAGGGGCCCTAATCCCATATACGACTGGTGTCCTTCTAAGAGAAGGGGACAGGAACAGATCACAAGACGAGACAGAGACACATCCTGAGAGGACACAGGGAGGAGACGGCCGTCTACACACGAAGAGATGCCGCTGAAGAAACCAGCCCTGCCGACAGCTTGATGTTAGACTTCTGCCCCCCAGGATTGGGAGGAAATCCACATCTGTTGTCAAGCTGCCCAGAAGGTGCTATTTCTTACAGGGCAGCGCTGACTGATACACTCTCCAGTACCCGCCATCCGCCCTGGGGTGAAGGATCCAGCAGGTGCGTTGGCTGGAAGACGACTCCAGCCTCAACCCTCTAAGGAAGACCTGGGACCCACTGACAGCATGGTAAGAACCCCACACCCGGGCTGGCGCATTTCCACAATGCCCACTGCAGGTGAAGCCCTGCCCCGGACCAACGTGAGACAGTGTGTCCCCATCGCCGAGCTACGGGGGCAGCCCCTGGGGATCCCCCAGCCCCACCAGCTCAGCTCAGAGAGCAAAGAAGAGAGCAAAGACAGGGCGGGGAGGGGAGGCAACAGAGCAGGAGGGGGCTCCCCGCAGAAACCCTGGAAGAAACGGCCTATTGTGACCCGACGCCTTTACTGACCTCCCCTTAATCAGTAGTTAACAGACCAGACGGGTCTCCTGCAAAGAAAAGCCCCGGCCACCGGTGCAGGTCACACAAGGCTTACCGGCTGGAGGCTCGCCCAGGCTCTGCGTGTCTGGCGGCCGCCCGGCTGGACTGGGAGGACCCAGGTAAGGAGCAGCGGCTGGTCACGGTCAAGGTCACGGGCCCGCCGCTCCCCGCAGCCCCGTCCTCGGGCTCAGCATGGCGTGCAAGTCCAAGGCTGGAAAGGCAAAGAAAGAGGCCGTCACTGAACGCACTGAACTCGCACCGACATCGACTTCACACTCTGCACCCTGGGAGAACGTTTTTTAAGAGACACACAGAATATTGTTTTTCAAGGAGATCCTTTCAAAGATGAGACCCTGGAAGAAGTCCACAAGAGGCATGTCTGGAGTCACCACGTCACCTGACCGCAGGGACAAACACCTGCGGACACCAGAGGAGCCCTGGGAAGTCACGGGCTCCCAGCTCACTGCCCGTCGGCTTCCCGCCCGGGGCGGGTAAGGAACAGGCCTCTTCAAGGCCAAGGTCACCCACAAGGCAGGCTGCGAGCGCTGATCAACGCCCACGTTCCTCCCAGGGTCCTGCCTGGCCGCCGCCCTCAGCCCAGCCCACGGGGACCACCGCCATCCCGCATCCCAGACCGGGTTCCGGTGTCCGGTGCCCCGTGCCGCGAGCTCCTCCACGTGGCCCCTGCGTGTCCCCTGGGAGGGAGGGAGAGCAGGTGACCTGCCCGTCGAATCCCGGCCACTGCCTTTGGCTCATTTATCCAGCTCCCATTCCTGAGGGCCGAGGCGCTGTGTGAGGCGTGGAGGACAGGGTGGGGACCGAGACAAACACCGGCCCTGCCGGAGTGAGTGTTGAGTCCCCCAGACAACTGTGTCCCTCACCCTGGCCCCTCCGCAACGCAGGGGACAGAAAGCCCGCCTCCCTGAGGATTTTAACACACGGCACTGGAACGCCACGGAATCTTCCTCCGTCTAAATGAGATGCACTCGGGCCAGGACTCGGCGGGGAGGTCAGCCCAGACCAGCGACGAGCATCTTTATCAGCCTGTGTCCCCAGCTCCGAAATCGGCACGAAGCTACACCTCCCTCCGGGACGTCTGTGAGGATGCAGTGAGCTAATGCAGGGACAGACTCGGCGTCCCACCCAGGAAATGATCGACAAGTATACAGTTATCCCCAACTACGGCACGCCCAACAGCTCTCCGACCGTTGGACGCTGAACGCGTCGGCCGCCAGCAAGCTGTGACGCCTGCGATGCGTGGAGGGCACGCTGGTCTTTTGGGATCAAAAGGGAGACACCTGGCGTGTGATCAGCTGTCTGCTCAAGGCTGAGCATGAGCTGCACGCATGCAGGCGTTTTATTAAAGGTGCCTGCTCTCACCCTCAAAGGTTTGTAAGTCTGGGAAGCATGATAAGGTATATGTCGAGTGGAATATCTCTGAATTCTGGTTAAAAAAAAAGTTAAAAAACTCAAGGTAAAAAAAAAAAAAAAAAAGGTGACCCAAATAATGGGCTGGAATGTCACGTCAGGAAGTGAACCTGGGGTCACGGGATGGCAGCTGAAGCCTGTGGGTCACCTGTAACCCTCAGACGCTAAGACGTGTCCCCTCTTCCCCGGAGAACTTCATCTTCTCCTGGATTCCAATCCAAACGCCCCAGGACCACTTCTAAATACATTGTTCATGCACCTGCCTTCAAATTTCCAACACGTGCCTGGCAGATTGGCATTTTTTTTTTGCAATGGGCAAAATAAATTTACCTATAATGAAGCAAAGACGACCTAAGAATTACCTGTCAGACTGCTCACCGCTTCAACCATTCTGGGCTATTTTTTAAGAAAGTGGATGCTGAATTTCACATCGACATTACACTGATAAAACAGAGATCATAAGATTTTTGAACTTGAACTGATGAACTGAAATGTTCCCAAGACCCAGGATCTCCAGGACCGACCAACAGACACGAGGCAGACAAACCTCTAGGCTCTGTTTCCAGGGGCCCCACCCAGAGCCCCCATCCCCACCTCCCTGGACCCCGGCGACGCCCCACAGGCTCCCCGCGCCGACCTGGCCGGCGGCGCGCACGCCCACAGGGGAAACGGCGCCCTCTCGTCCCCAGTCGCCCATCCGGCAAAGTCACACTCCTCACCCAGCTTCACGGCCAGACACGACACACACGTCAAATCTTAAAGAATATACGAACTTGGGCAAAAAAATAAATAAATAAATGCCTTAACTTACTTCCAAAGGGTTCCAGAAACAAAGAAACTCTTGGTTGCGCTTTTGCGTCTCTGGTATCTTCCAGAAATTCCTAAGTTAACGTCAAGTTTTCCTTCAGCCCAACTTTCCCCAACCAAATATTTAGAGTCATAACAGTGACAATTTAGACCCTCAACAAACCGGAGCGCTCGTGAGGGGAACGTCCAGCCCGTTTGGAATGAGGTCTGGGGCTTCTTAAAAGAGGACAGAATATCCTTAATCCAAAAAAAAAATTTTTTTTTAATTAAGTTTTGTGAGAAGGTGCTTGTGAAGACGAAGTGAGAAACACACGAATGAAACGGGATGGAAGACGAGGCCAAGCTTTTTAAGCAATTTTAACACTTCTGAATGCTGCTGCTGGCGCCGGCCGACAGCTTAAAGGAGAAGGGACAGTGGACGCCATAGCGTCACCCGCCCCTCACTGCCCTCGCGTGCACCCGGACGGGGCCACGGAGGCTTGCGTGGTCGAGACGGCAGAACTGAGAACCAAGGACGCCGGAACAGGAGGAAGTTACAACGGGGACATTCCCACCCAAACGCCAACACCAGGAAGGGCCCTCCGTGGGGGCCTGTCCACCAGGCGACACTCGGGGCTCCACCCACAGGGATGGAGGGCGCGGCCCAGGACAGGGTACTCACATCTCAGGAAGAGTGTCCCACCTGTGCGCCGTCACGGAAACCGGTAAAACGTAACCAGAACGTGTGAACGAGCCCAGAGCACACCTGGGTCTCATTTTCAGGGGCAACCAGGTGTCCCTGCCAGTCCTCACCACGGGGCTTCCGGGCGACACCAAGCCAGCCTGAGCAAAAGCGGGTTGTCCAAAGGACGCCTGTGCAAGACCATACGGACGGCCACACGGTGAGATGGAAGCGCATCCTCTTCCAAAGGGGCAGAACGCTTCCCTCCAAATCTAGCCCAGAATCTGCAGAGCAGAGGGACAGGACACCTGCAGACACACAGATGCGGTAACTGACCAGAAAACGGGCGGAGAGCACCCTCTCTCCAGAGCGGACACCCATACATGCACGTGTTAGTTCAGTCCTAAGAACAGCCCTAAAAGATCCATGATTTGAGAGAGAGAAATTATTTGGGAGAGATTAAACACCTGGATGGATGGAAATATGCTAAGTTCCTGGGCGGGGGAGGGTGTAGCTCAGGAGCGCATGCCTAGCGTGCACAAGGTCCTGGGTTCAATCCCCAGTCCCTCCATCAAATAAAAAAAAATAATAATTATTATAAATAAGTAAATAAACCCAATGACCTTCCCCCCACCAAAAAAAAAGAAATATGCCAAGTTCCTAAATGGGAAGATCAACCAGCACAAAGATGTCGATTCTCTTATAAAAGCAATTCATTTACAAATTAAAATTGGTTTTGCAAACGAAATGCACGACCGACCTGGATTCCTTAAAACTGACAGAAAAAGCGGGAAGACTTGTCGATCCGAGAGCGTCACGGGAGAATTACTCACTTCACGTCGTAAGACATACAGCAAAAGCGATTCAGACAGTGCGGTAACGGCCAGGGATACAGGCTAGCGTTCAGCAGGAAGAGCGGGGTCTGCAAATGTGAATGTGAGTGTCTCACGGTAGCACCATGTGTTACACGGACTATCCTAGCAGGAGTGTGTCTGCATCTTCAAACGCCTGCAACCTGGCACAACCAGGGTCCGTGGGACTGGAATCCCTGGGCACCCCCCCCCTTTCTTGACTCTCCCACCAATGCCACCCAAGATGAAGGTGACAACCGCGGCAAAGACCGGATGGCAAAGACCGTCACCCTTCCCTCACCTCTTAGACATCAGACATCCCACCAAATGCTCTCTTCCGGAGGCTGTTGGAGGTTGAAAGCAGTAAAGGCATGTGAGAGACAAGACACAAACATCAGTGGTTCTTGATGAAGAATAACTAAATACCGTCAATTCTTGAGGGAGAATCATGGTCCCATTTTACAGATGGAAAAACCAAGGCCGGGAAACGGAAAAGCACCTGCTTAGGTCACTCAGCTTTTCTGTTTTTTTTCAATCACACTGTTTGGAACACGGTTTATCTTTCTCTTTTAGAGAGAAAAATAGCCAAAATAAAGAGCCTGAAATTCAAAGCAAAAAAAGATCGAGGGAGGATTCCCGCTTGCAGAAATTCAGATTTCAGTGTGGGGTCTTAAATAAGGAACCGTCTTCACCTGGTAACTGGCACCTGTCAGACACCTCCCGCAGGAGGAAGACGCACCAGAAACCTCCCCGTTAAATGAGGGCCAGGCAGCCCGGGATTACACGGTTAGCCACAACTGTTTTGAGAGCCTAGACAACACGGTGGGACAAGGAACAGAACCGAAGTGTAAATGTTGACCAGGAAAAGATCAGCCGGCGTTATGCGCAGACGGGTGGAGCTCCCAGAGTCCGCACGTCTCAGCCCTTCGGTATGCGGGCTCCAAGCCTGCAGAACAAACCTGCCTCCACGCTGGGTCTGTTTCTTTTACTTTAACCTTTGTATCTGTTTTCCCTACAAGTTAAGAATGTTGCCTCGAGCCTGAAATAGACAGGAGAGCCCATTCTCCAGGCTCTGACCTTTAAGGGTGTAACGCTTTCCCATTCATTAAAAGATAACAAGTTGCAGAATAGAAAATGACATTTGTTTTGTTGGAGGTTTGCAGGGGCACCATGACCTGACCCCTGGGGACAGCTGCAGGAACAAAGGATTCCTGCACGGAGAGGTTTGCAACAGCCAACCACACCCCGTCTCCTTTTAATATAAAAGGAGCCTGAATTCTAACCTGGGGAAGATGGTTCTCTGGGACACTGGTCCACCATCTTCTTGGTCTGCTGGCTTTCTGAATAAAGTCACTATTCTCTGTCCCAACACCTTGTCTCTCGATTTATTGGGGAAAACAAAACTTTTGGTGAGGAACCTGAAAGAAACTGGCAGGAGGCGTGAAGGGGAGCCAAGCCCTTCCCTCCCGTCAGTGAGCGGTGAGGCCGGTACCACCCCAATGAATAGCCCAGTCTTCCAGGGTCTCCGTCTGCAGGTCCCCAGACAGCAAGCAGACACGGAGGCCTGGAGAGCCCATCTGGACGAAGCAAATGACAATGTAAGGATGAGAAAAAAGACCAAGGATTCCTAGCTATTGCTGCTCAGTTAGACTCAGGCAAGTCCTGCTCCTGATGGATATAAACACGCCATAAACATGACGAAACGCCCTAAGATGAACTATGGAAAAAGAGGACGGTCTTCCTAAGCAAGATTCTTAACCCAGAGGCCAGGGAGGAAAAATCAACTCCTTTACAGCAGAAGGCCCTCTGAATAAAATCAAAAGACACGCCGACAGCCTTGGGAGCAACTGCTCTCAGCACAGGCAGCAAAATGCATTCAGTAAATCTCTTGTTTATTAAAACAAGAAAGGATGAGTGGCCCGGCGTAAAAACAGCGAAAAGACGGAAGCAAACAATTGGCCAAACACACGTGCGAAACCCACTCAACTTCACAGGTAACCACGGGAACACAAACTACAACGGCCACAAGTGAGCCATACATTTTGACTCATCAGACTGCCGACAATTTTAAAAACCAGGATGGGCCCCGAGGGCTCGGCATGGCCTGGGAGGCAGGGCTCCCCTAAGCTGGCGGCGGGGTACCCTGAACGCACTCTGGGCGGCCATCTGGGCAAACACGTCCCACACTTCATCCTTCGGGGCAGGAATCCCACGTCTCGTAACTCATGCTCGTGCACCAGGCGACTACTGCCACGATCTGCAGCCCAGGAAAGCTGGAGGTGACCCAAATCCACCTGCCTGACACCATCGGCTCACAGCAGCGGCCCCCAGCAGGTACGCATGGGAGGACCCAGGGGTCCGGCTCCAGCCCCCGTTTCTCTCACCCCTCCCTCCCGTGCAACCCACCAGGCCAGTCAAGTTTGGCTGCAGAAGTATGTGCAACCATCCACTATTTCCATCTCAGCTGCCAACACCAGGCCACCACTCTCATCTGCCCCGGGACCATCTCCCACCACCTGTACCCTCTCCCCTTCTCAGGCCAGCAGTGGGTTTCCGATGCACCCCAGTGCCCACCCACAGCCACCAGTCCCTATCCAGGGGATCCTGTCCCTTCCTCGGGCTCCCAGGGAGCGGCTGACCCAAGACCGATCCTGCCTGCTGGCCTCCTCCAAGTCCTGACGCTCCCCACCCTGGTGGCCTTTGCATGTTCTATGTCCTCTCTCAGGGACGCCCCCACCTTTCTTCCTCCTCCCCTTGCAACCGAGTCCCCCTAAAGCCGAGTTCCCCAGCCGAGTTTATCATTAACCTCTCCATCCAAAACCTTATTTCCTTTCTTACCCTGAACCTGTTCCCCTCAAAATTGAGGAATATCAAAGAAAAAGGGGGGAATGAAACCGAGCAGGACCCTCTGGGGCCTTCCCGGGTACAAAAGCCCCTCTGTGTCCCCATCTCTTGTTTGTACAGAAAGGCTTTAGTCTCCTAGGCCTTTTCTGAGTTCCCAAGGGCAGGCTCAAGCTCGTACTAATTGGGGAAGTGAGGGAACACAGAGACAGAGCAGAAGCAGTTGAGCAAGAAAAGTAATGAAAGCTCAAACAAGTCAACAGTAAGACAGAGTCCCAGTTCCTCCGTGGACAAGGGACATACATGGCAATCAGATGCATATCTCTGAGTGGTTCTGCAGGAACTGAGACCCCCACTCAGGTGAAGGAGGGTGACAATCAGATGCATATCTCTGAGTGGTTCTGCAGGAACTGAGACCCCCACCCAGGTGAAGGAGGGTGACAATCAGATGCGTATCTCTGAGTGGTTCTGCAGGAACTGAGACCCCCAACCAGGTGAAGGAGGGTGACAATCAGATGCGTATCTCTGAGTGGTTCTGCAGGAACTGAGACCCCCAACCAGGTGAAGGAGGGTGACCATAAGCACAGGGACCCCAGACTGATTGGAACCCAAAGGCTGATGATGAAAATCCGTTACCTCACCACCAGCCAATCAGAAGAACGTCCACGAGCTGCAACCCTCCCCCCAGATGTTACCTTTAAATCCCCTTCCCTGAGAGCCATCTGGGAGCTCCGGTCTTTTGAGCCTGAGCTGCCCACTCTCCTTGCCGGGCGCCTGCAATAAACACTGTGCTCTCCTTCACCACAACCCGGAGTCAGCAGATCAGCTTTGCTGTGCACGGGCACGAGTTCAGTTCAGCAACAGCCTCCTGACATTCCATCCACCCTGTCCGGGCCCCAAGCAGCAGCCCCTCCAGCCTGCACCCCCACCCCCATAAGCCTGGTCTTACAGTGCAAGGATTCTCGGGGCTGGTAGGCGGCCGGCAGGAAGAGGCCCCGTGGACGTGTGTCTGTGGGAGGCAGCCGCAGACACGCCGGCCTGGCTCAGCCCCAGGGAGCTGCCGGCCTCCACTTCTCAAGTGTGAACCAGAATGAAACAGTCCCGGCCTCACGCAAGGACTGTGTGGTGCAGGTCCCACAAAGGGCCTCCCCCAGAACTGGCGGGAGGCGGCACCTGACCAGCGCGGGCAACTAAGATAAGAGAGCTGAGGACCAAGGCCACGCTCGTGTGAAAGAGGGTGCGTGAGAAACGAGCACTGTGTGCACCTCCGTGATGGGGCAGGACCCTTATGAGAGGCCAGGTGTAATGCACAATGTGATTAATGCGTGCAAAGTTGCTTATGTCATATATGAAAGTTGCTGAGAGTAAATCCTAAGAGTTCTCGACATAAGGAAAAATATTTCTCTTTTGCCTTTAAAATTCTGCATCTATAGGACATGTGGATGTTCACTAAACACACTGTAGGCATCATTTCATGATGGACGTAAGTCAAATTATTATGCCGAACACCTTAAAGGGACACAGAGCTGTATGTCTGTTATATCTCAATAAAACTGGAAGGGGGAAAATAAATAAAAGACCAGAGAGCTAGCGTGTACTCCGTATGCACCACGGGTGGACACAGGGAGAAGGTGGTGTGTGCAAAGCAAGAGGTGCCCTCGCCAGACATCGAATCTGCCAGGACTTGACCTTGGGCGTCCCGGATCCGGCAGCGTGGGAAGTGAGTCAGAGCAGCCCCGGCAGATTCGACCAGGGTGGACGCCCTGACTGTGCCCCGCAGCGGGAGCCGCTCAGGAAGGGAGAGGAAGACCCATGTGCTGGTCCCTACCCTGCAGATGTGAACGACCCGCACCCTGGCACCGGCCCCCCCACCCCGGTCCCTGCTCCTCGACGGACAGGCTCTCCTCTGGGCTCCGGGTCACTCAAGAGGGACATCCAGGCTCTGGGGCCTCTTCCCAGAAATCAGAATGTTCTGGGCTGGCACACGAGCTGGTCTTTGGTCCTCGTGGTCCATGTCCACTCGTCCCACCGAGAGTCACAGAGTCACAGGGTTTCCCTCACGCTGGCCCTGCCAGTCAGCGTACGCCCTGAAGTGTCCCCTGGGGCTGAGGAATGCTTCTTCCACGGTCCTATCAAGGTACATCTCAATCCCACCCACCAGCGAGCCCCCCACGACGGGGCCTGACCCGCCGGCTCCGGACCCCTCGTCTCCGTGGTCACAACGTGACCCTGGGCAGGGCGGAACCCCGACACCCACTGCACCTCTCTGTCCTCCCGCAGCCACTGTTCAGCTCCCCGGTCCCACCCCACCCGATGTCCCTGACCACCTGCCCGGGACTCGGGACACGGGCCAAGTGAGCAGCAGAAACCCCGGGGCACCCTCTGCACCTCGGGTTCCTCCTCTGTGCAAGGAGAGCCCCAGCCTCCCTGCTTCCCAGGTCAGGGTGCGGAGTGGGAGCTCATTTGGGTAAAAAAAATTCACAGCCGGCATCTCATTCTCCATCTCCCTGTGATGCGCGCGATTAAAGCTATCACAACGGGCTAACTTCACACAGTCTCTGGGAAAGGTTCCTAAAGTTCATCTCCATCTTTTTAGAATCCTATTGTAATGCACAGCCGTGATGCAAAGTGCTCAGGAAAGGTCAGAGCCATCACTCCGCAGGAGCCTTCACGGTGGGGGAAGGCGGTGTCCAGATCTGAGCGGGAATCTTTCCTTTCAACCCAAACCGCCTGCTTGAGCAACCGGAACAGTTCTCTCTGCAGATGGACACCATGTAGTCCTCACGCCCTCGCCCTCCCCTCCACACCTCCCTCGCTCACTGGTTCTCGACACCCCCTGGGTCTACCCTAAGGCTTGCGTGCTTCACCTGGATGGGATAACAATTAAAAATAAAGATCTGGTCCTGTCCCAGGTCCTGGGGCACAGCTCCTAAACCTCTCAGGTTCTCCAGATTGAGTACCTTTTGTATGTTAATGAGGTGACAGGGGGCGGGGGGCTGGTCACCAGAAAGGCCAAGACCGAATTACAGGGCTGGAACTTGCAGCCTCATCCATGACCTCCAGGGAGGGGAAGGGGGCTGGAGACTGAGTTCAGCACCAATGGCCAGTAATTCATCCATCATACCTGCCTGATGGGACCACCATAAAACCCCCTAAAGGGCAGGGCTCAGAGAGCGTCCAGGTCGGTGCACACTGTGGGGTGCTGCGAGGGGGTGCACCCACAGGGGACACGGAGGCTCCAGGCACCCCCCACCCCAGACGTTCCCCTGCACGTCTCTAATCTGGCTGTTCCTGAGTTGGGTCCCTTATGATCCTTTGTGGCCATCTCAAGTCCTTTAACCAGACAGCGTGTCACGACTGAGCTGAATTGTAGACACCCAGCTGGTGTCCAAAGAGTTGGAGAACTGGGGTCAGGAGGCAAAAAAAACCCCATTCCTTTGATGTCAGAGGTATGGTGGGTAAAAATGGCTTAACCCAGGGCCGTCTCACCCTCCAGTGTTAGTCCGTCCTCCCCCGAGGTGAGGTCCTGGCCAGCAGAGCGCAGCGCCTACCCCCATCCTCTGCTGGTTCTGTGGTCACGCAGGGGCCCTTCGCGCCCTCGGGGGGCTTCTGACCTGCCAGCAGGGGCAGGGGCAGGGGGGAGAGGACACAGGACCCCTGGCTCACCCATCACCGCACACCTTTCCCGCATCAGATCAGAAGCGCCACCTCGTCTACCTTCCTGTCTGTGCTGCTTTATCCTCCCTAGTTCCAACGCGCTCTTGGGAGGCACTCAGAGTGATGCTTCCCAGACCCGCCACATCCCCCACCAGTTAACGATGACCTGAGGACCAGGCGGCCCACACCGGGCAGGACGCGTAGCACACGCTCAGGGGACGCGCTGGACCAGCGGCTGGAAACGGCCTTCGCATCGCGGCCCCGCACTAGTGCCCGGCTTCCCACCGCCCGGTGGAGGCCGCAGCCCCCCGCCGGCGCCCCAGACTCACAGCCGACCGGCTCCTGTCACCCAGCCCATCACGTCAAGGTGGCATCAGCATTTCCGCTTCGCACCCCCATTTTAACCCCCCAAAATGCCTGACTATGCCGTCAAACCCAAGATCTAGGCTCCCCCTTTATTTGGCCGCAGTGACTCTGGACCTGGAGTCTTCAGGGCCTCTCTGAGCCCTGGGTGAGGCGACTGAAACAAGGGACCAACCAAAGGGACGGCTGGTGCCCCTGCCCAGTGCTCCCCTCCCTACCTTCCCCGGGGGGAGCAGGGATAGGGACCCCAGCATTCCCAGCGCCTGCTCCAAAACCACCCCCAAGACACCAAGGTGTGACCTGCCCTGTCCCCTCCATCTCTCCCGACTGCATCCTGCAGGTTCCTGGAGGCCGGGTGGCCTGTGACTGATGCGGCACAGAGCCCAGGACCCCGGCAACTTCCCTTAAGCCATATGCTACAGGGATTTACAAAAGGTAAAATGCTGGTGGCTCTCATTCAGCGTCTTTTATTTGAAAAATACGGGCTTTTTTTTTTTTTTCCCATTAAAGATGTTGCTTCAGTTTACAAATGACGGGTTTATTATTATTCTATTATTATTTCTGTCTTCATTTCTAAAATGACAAAGTCACAGGGCCACGTGGCCACAAGCTCTCCATGGGCTTCCGGCACTTGTAACAGCATCCTTCATAAAGGCAAAGGTGGGAGAAAAGGGGGCAGCAGGCGCTAGGCACCTCTGGACAGAAAGCCTCGGGTCTTGGGAAAGGAACCAGTCAGAGACTTCTTCTTGCAGAGATTTTCTCAGAAATGATACTGAATTCCAGAACTACTCAGAGAGGTGACCCTCTGTACGGTGTCCCTGGCCAGAGCCCACGTGGAGGGCGCTCCCCTCAGGGGACAGGAGGGGACCCACGCTGGGCGGACCCCTTTGACCATGGCTCAGCTGCGCTCCCCGAAGGCTGGTCCCGGGCTGATCCGGGCCAGACGCACAGCTCTGAGTCACTCCCAAACGTCTTTCCTGCCCCCGTCCCCCATGAGCCACCAAACAGGCAGCATCAGGGGGAAAATGTCACATGTCCAGTATTTCCAGTTTTCAAGCAGAGTTCCGGGACAGCCACAGGACGGGGAGGCGGGCTCCCCCTCTTCCTCGGGGAGCGGACGCAGACCCACCGCGCAAGGTAGCCTTCAGGGCGATGCGCGCATGATGCGCGCACGACGTGCGCGGGATGCGCGGGATGCGCACGTGTTCCCATCACTGCCGGAGCCAGGATCGGCTCCGACCCTGATCCGGATCTGCCTTCCGATTCCAGAGGCACTGTCCCTCTGTGGACTTGCGAGCCCCGAGCGCGCAGCCCTCGGGCACCGCGGTGTCTCCCCGCCTCCTCCGGGCTCGGACCTCCCCGCACTCCCCGCACCCCCCGCGGCGGGATTACCACGCCAGGGCCTCCAAGCGCGCTTAAGGAGGGGAAAGAGGATCTATTCCTGACCTGCGGACGTGGGATTGACTCTTCTAAATAGGGCAAGGGCCTGGTAATGCCTGTTATCTCTACCCGGAGGAGTCGGCCCTGCAAGGAGGGCGGAGAGAAGCAGTGCCGGAGCGCACGTCCTCATCGGCCGGCAGCCCAGGGTCACCCTGAGAGGCTTTTCAAAAGTCAGATGAACTCAGATGGCACACGGATGCCCCGAAAGCCGGCACTGACCTACCAGAGCCTACGTGACTCGCCTCGGGGATGGAGGTCAATTCAGGTGGCCCCTCCCTGCATCTCTGGAACCACCCACAACGATCTCACTAAATAAGAAAAGGACAAAACTGTGAAGAGTTCCTGGTGCAGGAGCAGGTCCCTGCCTCCAAAAGGCAAGTCAAAACCCAGGCCCTTCTGGGCAACACGCGGAACTACAGAGCGGCCACTTCTGTCTGATGGTACATCCCCAGGCAGGGCAAAATATACCTGTTTCTGAACTTACCAGCTTCCAGAACATTCTGAACCCCAGAGTCCCAGGACTGTGGAGAACGTAGCATTCTTCCTGCAAAACTCCCCCAGGGAGCAGGAAATGTATGCTTGTTGAAGCCCTACTGTGTGCCGGGCACTGTGCAATGTATTGACTGACACTTCCCTTTGATATTTACAAACCCTGAAAGAATCAGCACCCTGGGCGGGGTCTGTGATCTCATGACACACGTCCCCGGGCATTCGAGTCGCTGGAAACACATCACCCGTCCTTTCCCTCTTCCTCCTTCCACGGTGGCATTCACAGGGGTCCGAAGACCTGGAAGTGCAATTCCAACTCTTCCACTAACACCCACTGGACCCCGAACCAGGCACCTATCTGACTGTGAGGGGCGCCCATTTCCACGTCTATGTAGAAGGAAGTCTCTCCCTCTCCCCCTTGCAGGTTTGTCCTGAGGACCCAATGCAACTCACAGCCTTGCAGAGTAAGAGAGTAAGGAATTCACCACCCCCTGGTCATGTTGTTCTGTTCCTTCCCAAACAGCAGCACAGCACCCTGTCCCAGCAGGGCTGGAGCTCCCTGGGAAAACACACACCTCGCCGTGATCCCATCCCAGCAACGGCAAGGATGTGGTACCAAAGGCCCACAGCAGCCGATTCAGGTTTCGGCGTTTTGTAAAATGATCTTCTAAACGTAATTTACTCGGTAACTGCTCACATCTTAGCAGCCTTTCTTCCAGCATAAGGATAGATCTAAGGAGAAAGGAATGTAGAGAAATGAAGAATAAAAAGCTATAAGATACGCACACGCCAAAAATGAGCAAAAATGTCAGACGTTCCTCGTTATCCGTTATCACTTTAAACGTAAATAGATTAAATCCTTCAATCAAAAGCAGATACTGGCAGAATGGAGGGAACACACACAGACACACACACAAAACCCAACCATCGCTGTCTATAGAAGGCTCCCTTGAGGTCCAAAGACACAATCAGGTTGAAAGGGAAAAGATGGGAAAAGATACTTCACATTAAGATTAACAAAAGGAGACCTGTAGTCACTATATAGGAACGTCAGCCAACATATACCTTAAGTCAAGACTGTTACAAAAGACAAAGGACATCAGATATTGAGGAGACCCACCCCAAAATATATGAAGTCAACACTGACACGACTGAAGGGAGAAAGAGACAGACATACAACACTAGTTGGAGATTTTAACACCCCTCTTTCAGTAATGGGTGGAGCCACCAGACAGAAGATGAGTGAGGAACAGAGGACCTGAACGCACCATAAACCAACTGGATGTCACAGATGTGACGTGCGTTGAACACTCCCCTCAACCACAGGAGAACAGTCTTCTTAACGGCATGCGGGACTTTCTCAAGGATGACAGGACACAAAAAAGGTTTTCCATATATGAAAAAAACCTACAGCTATCATCATGCTCGATGGTGAAAGCTTCTCTCTAAGATCGGGAACAAGTCAAGGACGCCCATTTCCAACACTTCTATTTAACACAGTATCGGAAGTTGTAGCCAAAGCAATCAGGCAAGAAAAATAAATCAAAGGTACGCAAATCAGAAAGGAAGAACTAAAATCACCTCTGTTTGCAGATGGCATAATCTTATATGCAGAAAATCTTAAAAATTACACACACACACACACACACACACAAGAAATTATTAGAGTTACTCAATGTACCAAAGCCACAGGATGTATCAACATGCAAAAATCAGTTGTGTGTTGACACACTAACAATGGCCAATCTGAAAAGGAAACTGAGAAAACAAGTCCATTTAAAATAACACCAAGAATAATAAAATAATTAAGAATAAATTCAAACCAAGAGGCCAAGACTTGTACCCTGAAAATGACAAAACGTTCCCATATGAATATGAATAAGACGTAAATGAGAAGAGACATCTTGTGGTCACGGATTGGAAAACTTATTGTCAAGTCAGAATAATCTTCAGACTCAATGCCCTCCTATCAAAATCTCACTGGCATCTTTACAGAAATAGAATTCGTATGGATTCCCAAGGGACCCCGAATAGCCCAAACCATCTTGGAAAAGAAGAATAAAGTTGGGAAAGTCACATTTCCTGAGTTCAACACTCACTACAAAGCTACAAGTAGGCAAAACCGCAGCCTTGGCCTGAGAACAGATGCAGACTTAACAGAACAGAACCGAGAGCCCATAAATGAGCCCTCACGTACGTGGTGGGTTAAACTTTCAACAAGGATGCCAAACCATTCAATGGGGGGAAGGGAGTCTTTTCAACAAATGATTCTGGGGAAACTGGACTTCCACGTGCAACAGAATGACGTGAACGCTTACCTTACCCCAGAAACACAAATTAGCTCAACGTGGATCAAAGATCTAAACACAGGAGCTGAAACCAGCTCTTAGCACACACAGGGGAGTATCTTTGTGACAGTGGATTGAGAAATGACTTCGTGCGGACGGCACCCGAACAATAAAACAGATCCACTGAACTTCATCAAAATTTAAGACTTGCATGTATCACAGGACAAGAGCGTGGAAAAGACCGGCCACAGAAAGGGACCAAACAGTTACCAATCGCGCAAATGCTAAGGGATTAATATTCAAAATATATAAAGATCTCCTGCAAATCAACAACAAAATGCAGATCAAGATCACAATGAGGTACCACCTGCTGCCTATGAGGACGGCTGCTATTTAAAAAAAAGGGGATAAAAGAGATAAATGACAAGGTCCTACTATACGGCACCGGGAACTTTATTCAATACCGTGTAACAGTCTATAATGAAAAAAAATCTGAAAAGGAATATACGTATGTGTGTGAGTAACCGAGTCACTACACTGTACTCCAAAAATTAACACGGCATTGTAAACCGACTATACTAGAATTAACTATAAGTAAATAAATAAAAATAAATTTAAAAAAATTTTAAATGGGGGGAGGGAGGGAGGACGGGGAAGGAAGGAAAAATTGGAAAATACTGAACTAGTGAGGATGTGGAGAAATTTAAACAGTTGTGCACGGCTAATGGGAATGCAAAACAGTGCAGCCACTGTGTTAACTGTCTGGGGGGTGTGGCCGTGAATATTAGTTCCTGTGACATCGCTAAACCTTCGAGAAGCACCGAGTTGTGCACCAGCAGCACACGTCTAGGGAGATGCTTGATAAAAGATGACAAAGGAACGGAGTCCAAAGCCCCTCGCGGTCTGTCCATGCACGTGTTGGACATCTAGGGTGGGCAAGAAACCCCAAATTCCCCAGGGGTGGAGACTGCTTCCAGCAAACACCGCTGAGGGCGCAGGAGCAGAGATGCCAGCGGACTGAAGGTGGTGCTTGGAACCCAGGGTCACTTTTAACGGCACCTGAAGCCCCGCATCCTGGGGCACAGGCACCATGCCTGCCGCTGGTCACCGGTCCCTTCATCCTCACAGAGCCGAGACGGGGAGGGCGCCCACGTCCTCCTCCCTCGGCTGGCAGTGAGACAGCAGCCTCCAGGGACAACAGCTCCCTCGGCGTGGCGCCTCCAGCAGGTCCTCTGTCAACACCCTGGGGGGGACTTCAGCCGCCAGCGACAAATGTCAGTTGACCAAAGAGATGATCGGTGTGTGAACAGGTGATCCTGTTTTTCTGAAGACGGCGGGTCCTGTGTGCAGAGCAGTCAGTCCAGCCCCATCCAGAGGGCGAGCGCTCCCCGGCTTCAGCATCTCTGCCCCGGAGCCGTCTGACAGGCTCCCCCCAGGAAGGCGCAGGCTCGGGACAAAGATGCTGTGGGACAAGATGTGTGTATCCGAGGCTCTGACACAAGACTAGACATGTCAACGAGGCTTCGAAGGAGTCCACCAGGCCTTGGTCTTCTGTTTTCAGCAGAGAAAAAGGTCCAGTTCCCCCAGGAGCCCCCATCTCCCCATGTCCACAGCCAGCTCCCGCACCCACTGCCCATCACTGGGCTAAGAGCGAGCGGACGCGTTTATCTGGGTACCGTTGTTACTTGTTACATATTAAAAAATTATGATTAGAAACGGTGACACACCGCCATCCCATGGCCAACACCCAGAGGCTGCGGGATCCTGGACTCCGGCTGGATGGCCCGAGAGCAGTCAGGGAGCCTGTCTCCAAGAACACGCGCACCTCAGAGCCCCTAGCCACCAAAAGCCACGGCGAGAACAGTGTCCTACTGACCGCCAGAGCCCTTCCAGGTGGCCCAGGACGGCCCTTCTGGGCCAGCGCGTGGATCAGAACCGAGCCATGATGTGAGCTGGACCCCAGCGCATCCTGGTGCCAGCCGGCCACACAGGATCGCTGGGCGCCTGGCCACCAGGGCTCGGGCACCAGGGCGCAGGGCGCAGTGCAGGAATCGGAGGCTGGTCCCCAGGCCTTGAACCTGAAACAGGAGGGCCAAGCAGAGTGGGTCAGACACCACCTTGTCAGCCTGACCCGTCTGGGCCTCTGCCTGGCCGCGCTGGGACGAGCACAGGGGCACGGGCCTGACAAGGCCCAAGGCCAATGATGGCCTGCCCACGTGGCCTGCACCTGGCAGCCACAGGCTCGTGCCCAGGGGTCCAGGCGGTGGGATGGCCACGGCACCAACTAGAAGCTAACCCTCTGCCCCCTGTCCCTCCGCCGGGTCCATCGGGAGACACACACAATGGAACCACCAGCTTCTCTCAGTTGCTCAGGCCTGGGCACCAGCCTCCTGGCCCTCCCTCCCAGAACATCCAAATAAAACATGTGCATAAGGTCGAGCCCGCCACTGGCTCTGCTCTGGGCAGGCCAGAACCAAACGTGGAAAAAAAGGAATAAGGCAAAAATTGGAGCAAAGAAACCACGTAAGGAACAAGGGGGAAAAAATTTAACTAATATGGATACATTACATATACACGATTTTTAAAAATATTATCTATGAAACAAGAATATTATGACAGTAAAATAAGAGTAATAATTTGGGGGTAATGATGGCGTGCTGTAGGTTCCTCAATTGTAACAAATGTTCCACTTTGGGGGAGATGTTGGGGGTGGTGGTAGATAGGAAATCTCTGTATTTTCTGCTGAATTTCGCAATATATCTAAAACTGCTCCAAAAAATAAAGTCTACTTAAATAATAACCAAAAAAGACAGATAGAGGTCCTTAGAAAATAAACTCAAAAAACGGAAGTTTAAAATCCAGTAGAAAGGTTGAAACGTCACGTTGCTGCACTCCACCACCTAGAGGAACTCAGCAGATTCAGATGGGAGCTAAAAAAAGTAATGGCAAAACCAGCCCAGGCAGCTAACAGCCAAATAAAAGCTATTCTGTGGGTGGGGGGGCGGTAATTAGGTTTATTTATTTTTTAGGGGAGGGACTGGGGATTGAACCCAGGACCTCGTGCATGCTAAGCATGCACTCTACCACTTGTGCTACACCCTCCCCCAATAAAAGCTACTCTGGAAAGAAAGAGGAGGAAGGTGGGAAAAAAAAGGAAAAAAAGAAATTGGGGAACTAATTCAAAAACATGTCCCAGCCCCAAGGATCTGAGTTTCCAGCTTGAAGATGCCCTTGACGTAACCCACACTGTCGATGTAGAACCACAAGGCGTACCTTCAAGGGATTTCTGAATAAAGACACAAAGAGAACGTCCTGCAAGCTTCCAGACACGGAAAAACAAAAACAGAGGGGGAAAAAAAACAGTGAAACGTGGAGAGAACCGTTAAGAATGTCTTTATACCTGCACAGTCCCCCAAAAATGTGCATGCACGTCTTTTGGGGGGGAAGCTAGCGTGAACTGTTCTCCATCAAACTGTGGGGGGAAAAGGAAAGAGGAGTCATGGAACCGAAGAGAAAAACTGAGGGCAACCCCAGGATGGTGGAGAAGGAAGCGGAGGCAGGGAGCTGCCGAAAGGCACACGAGTCATTGCTTCCAGAAAGATAAGGCTGGCTGGACACCGGGGGCGTCTGCAAGAATATTTGCACACCTGTGGCGGTTTGCGGCGGGGGTGGGGGCGGGAGAGGTGCGTAAACTCCAAAGCAAACGCAAACACAACCCCAGAAGGAAACAAGATGTCCCACGAGGCAGAGGACGTTATCAATCGCAGAACATACAGCGCGTGGCTCGACCCTGAGCACCAGCGCCAGGCGGTGCGCGCGGGTCCAGCCGGCGTCACCACGGAGACGGGGGGAGGCGGAGCACAGGAGCGGGATGCCGATGGGACAGCGGTCCAGCGCCTCGCCGGCCACGCAGGGAGGGCACAGGATCCTGCGTGAAGCTGCGGCCTGCGGGGATGGAGGGGAGGCAGGCAGGGGCGAGGAACCAGAATACGTTAGGCGGATGCCTGCTTACAGACGCGGCGGGAAACACAGAAGAGGTCGGCTGCGGGTTGTCGCGGCATCGAATCTTCCAACTGTGTCCAACTCTAAAAACCAAGTTTCAAAGTCTGCCCTGGGTGTTGAGGGGTTAAAAAGCCCACTCGAAGGGACAGAGCTTGGTCAGGCCAGGCTGGGAGAGCACAGTCAGGGGACAGCAGGACACGGTGGGGGCTGCCGGTGTCCCACGCTGTGACAGGGTGACACTGCTCCCAGGGTGGGGAGACGGGCCAGGCGGGCATGTGGTTAAGCAGTGACCCAGCTGAGCAAGGGACCCATCCGGACTCACCCCTCCCCACCAGGCAGATGTCGCAGACATCATCAACATTCCAGAAAAAGCAACCTGAAGGCCCCCGGGAAACCTCCCCACACCCCCGTGCAGGACACCTGGAGGGCCGTGGACAGCCCCCAGCTCCACCGCTCGGCCCACGGGAAGATCTCCAAGCCGGGTCCCAGATTTGGAGCAAGGCGCCGTCCTTAGGCCAGGGCCGACCTCCTGCCTGCACGACGCTTCTGCACGGACGTCCGAATTTAAAACGTTCCCTCAGATCAGAGTGGCTTTTTGGTCATTATGAGTTTCTTGGAGCAGGGAATCCTAAAATTATCACTGCCATTACACACAGGGTACGGGAAAAGCTTTTATATTACAGGCAGTTCTCAACTCATCAAAGGCTGGAAGCAGACACTCCCAAGGGATGCAAGTTTAAAAAAAATATTAAATAGGTAAGTGCACCAAAGAGGAGTGAGTATGTGCCACGCGGATTTCAAGAAGCATCTCAAGTGTGATCCAGGCAGCTGGAGGTTCCTTCGTGTTGGCACCCATGTGACAGGATGAGACAGAAGGTCCCCAGGGGGTCACCATTTCCCCTTCACGGTTCTCTCTTGCAGAGGGCCCCCCGGGAGACACCGGATGGCTCGCAGGCAGGGCCAGACAGATGGGCCCCCTGGGCAGTCCCTCGTGCAGTGAAACACCACCTTAGGACCCCAGCTGCCAACCCTGCTTTCAGTCGTGGTGACAATGACACAGTGAAGAGAGCCAAAACACAGCAACGACTTTCCACGCCAAGTGCACAATGAGCCGATGTCCCCAGGCAGGATTCCTGCTGCTGGTCCCCAGGCCCACTGTCCTGGCTCAAAGAAGCAGCCAGGACTCGAGGGGATTCCGCCCACGGGCACAGCCCTCGGAAAGCGTGCGACAGCCACTCCCCAGGGGCCCAGCCAGCCCGTCGGGACCAGCCATCCACGCTCACTGAGGTCCCAGCTGGGACAAGTGTCTCTGCAGACTCGAGACACCAATCAACCTGGGGATCCTGAAGACAGATGGCCCCCGGTCCCACATGCCTGCACCCGGAGGTCTCTCTGCACCCACCTCTGCCCTTAGCATCCTACCCATGGGAAGTTCAAACTGCTGCTCATAGGCCAGAAAAGGGTCCTTACTCGAAGGGACTGGTGCTCAAAGCAGGTTACGGTCAATTCAACAGGGTTTTGTCCAGGAGAGAGCACTGGGAGACAGAAATGCAATACGCAGAGCCTCCTTTGCAGTGAATTGAAGGACCTTGCAAATTAAGAGCACGCGGCATCGCCAAGCTCTGACACGTGCCAAGGTTTACGCACCCCGGACGGCACCCTACCTTCCCCACTGCCCTCCGAGGTGAGCAACCCTGTGACTCTCACTTTACTGATGACCTTAGTCAACCTGCCCACCTGCCTAGTAAAAGGAAGAACCAGGAGTCCAACTGAGGTCTCGTGGGGTCACCAGGATTGGTGCCCATCCTGGGGGAAGCCAAAGGGGGCAAGATGGCGGCACTCACGCCCCCCGGAGATGCTACGACGCACAGGCCACCGTGGCCGGTCAAGCCCAAATAAGGTCCTCAAATTAAGGGTCTGAACAATCGAGGAAAACCCTCCCCCAATTCCATACGCAACTTCAATGGCTGAAAAATAACATTCCAGTGTCCCAGTGGCATCCAGTCACGTGCAAACCAGCACTTGGGCGAGCCAGGCGTGGCTCACCCCACGCCCATCCCTTCCACCGCACGAACCAAAAGGGATCTCTCTCCTTGGAGCTGGTGTATCCCCAAAGCAGAAAGTCGCAAGCGCTCATTTCTTCCTCTGAGACTCTTTTTGTCCTCAGGGACATGGCTTTTTTTTTGTTGTTGCCACCTCTCAAAGCGGTCACACCACTATTCCTTGCACTATTGAAGGAAAGCTGTTGGTCCTCCCACGACTCAGCAAGGGAAGTCAGCGACAGAGTGGTCCCCGCTGGACGGAGAAGGTTAGGGAAGCAGAGACATGCTTCCCAGAAGCATGTGTCTAAAAATGCTCAGAAGGATGCTGGCCAGGGCTTGAATGGACCCGATCAGTTACACACCCATCAGCACACAGACCCCGCGAAAGGTTCCCAGATTCCCAAAGCCTTGCCTTCCAAGTAGCCTGTCTGTCCTAACATCTTCCATAATCCCCCATCCTTGAGCAAAAAAATAAATTAAGACAGGGGAAATCCCTTCTCCACTGGCAGAGTTTTATTTAAATTTTGAACGGATGGCTGATTGTTTACAGGAAGGACAAAACAGCCACGTCTTCCTTATGAGCCCCATGCGATTCCATCTTGATTTAAGAGACTGAGAAATAGACCCGGAGATCGTGCCCCAAACTGCAAAGGCGCAGTTGCTTCCCATGACACAGGACAGAAAAACTCTCCGCACCCAGTCTCAGAGTCCCGGCAGGCGGGCCAGCTAACCGAGCCAGCAGCTCACATAACAGCATCCTACCAGTGTGCCCGTTTCTCTCCCCCTGCAGTTAAGACTTGGACAGCATTCCAGGCAAGTTAAGTTCCTTAAATTATGCCACCTTTATATCATTAGGTTTGATCAACTATGCCAACCTAGGATTGCCAAAGCTCTGGGAGGAAAATGAAGGCCCAACCTCTGCTCAAGGAGCAGACTGGTGTCTGCAGGTTAGACCTGGTCCCCGTCTAGTGCTGTCCCTGAAGCAGTGCAGACAACAGGCAACAAGCCAGAGATGACTTTCGGGACACACAGGTTTTAATAAAACCCTGTTTTAATTACAGGAAACCTGGTTACCGTATCAGATTCATGACTGCGTGAGTAACAAAGTTTTCTCCCAAAATAAGTATGTATTTAGGTACAACAAGTGAGTGGACGAAGGACAGCACTGATCATGGCCTGGTGACACGGCAGGCATCTGGAAGACGGGGAGCCTCAGAAATGGGAACAGAGCTTCCTGTTTCTGCAGGTGGGTGACCGGCAGGGGAGAGCTGTTAGGACCATGTCTCCGTCCGAGGCAGGTGTTCCGGGACAGAAGCATGAACCACACAGGACGTAAAAAAAAAAAACCAAAAAACAAAAAACCCAAAGCTTAGGCTCTGGTGATACTGTTGTTGGCTGGCCACGAGACCCCAGGCACGGCAGTTAAGCCCTGGGGCCTCAGTTTCCATACCTGTAAAATGGGGTCAGTGGGCTGTAGAGGATTAAAAGCAGCTTTGAGGCTTTGAACACGTCCCCTAAACAGTGACATGCTACAGAAGCCTCGGTTGCCACACTTCTCGGGCACGCAGGCAGCTTGCTGAGTTTGTGACTCTGTCTGTCCTCAGGTTCCCTCCCTGTAATCTGGGGATTGGCCCCCGTGGCCCTTTTCTGCCAGGCGCTCCCAGTAACACTCAGATATTGTGTGCACGCCTCCCAGGGTTCTGGTCTTTAACAGAAAAGCCTCGTCATCTCGAATCATTCCTGGAAACACTTTGTTTTCAGAGCCCTTCCCCAATAAAGTACTACCCTAGCAGACACTTCAGCGTCGCCAAGAGCTGGAATTTCTTTTGCCAGAGAAACCTAGATCCCACCTGTTTTTGCCTCCTGGAAAGAACGCGGGGGGGTGGGGGTGGGGGATGGGGGGGCATGGGACTCGAGGTCACCTCTCGCGGAAAATTCGCAGCTCAGGGCTGTAAACCCCAGCCAACGCCTGTTATTGTGCTAACAACATGTGTTCTTAGTAAAACCGAGCCAAACGTTAAATACAGCCCCGTGTCTGGAACCCGGGACCTCCAAACGGCTGAATCAGCATTTTCGGAAACAAAGTGTTCTGGGCAGGGCCTGGTAAACAGCGGCGGAGAGAAAGTTGTGCAATAAGGCGTATTTACTCACGAGCGCTACTTCTCTGAGTCTCTGCCTTTGCATCCCCTTGAATGAAGCCGGGTGCAACCGTTTGCAAAAAAAAAAAAAAGCTTGCTGGCGAACGCAGCGCGAAAGATCCAGGCCCGGGCAGGGTCACCTGTGGCTCCCCTTCGGGGACCCAGGGTTTCGCCAAAGCCAACGCCAAAAAGTTGGCCTTTCTTGCAGTCCCAAGAGCAGAGGAACACAATAAAAAGTGAATACCCTCCTTTCCGTACCGCCCGGCGCACACGCTCCAGGGCCGCGGCCAGGCAGGCGTTCCGAGCGGCGCTCGGCAAGGCGGGGAGTTGCATCAGAATTGCCTCCTGCGACCCGCGCGGCTCTTATCGCATTTCCACGGCTGGCGGCCGGCTGCTCCGGGACCGGGGGGGGGGGGGGTAGGCCCCGCCGGCGGCGGCGGCGGCGGCGGCGGCGCGGAGCGGGGCACCGGCACCGGCCGAGGACGGGATTCCGAGGCCCGGCCGCGCTCCAGCTCGGGAGCGCCCGGGGGCGCCCACCCTCCGGGCGGCCCGGGAGCGCGGCCTCGGCGCCGCACAGGACGGTCCCCGCGCGCGCCGCGCCCGGGTCCCCGCCCGCGCGCGCCGCAGCCCCCCGGCCCCGGGGGCGACGCCCTTCCGCCCGCCGCGCCCCCGCGGCGCCCGGCGTCCCCGGCCCCCGGGCGGCCGGCGCAGACAATGCCGGCGCGGGACCGCCCGGCCGCGAAGTAACTTGGCGCCGCGCTCGCCGCCCAACTCCGTACCTGCCGCGGCGCCGCTCCCGGCCGCCTCCGCGTGGCCGCCGGCGACCCTCGGCGCGGCCGGGGCGGGCGCGGGTCCCTCGGGGCGAGGGCGGCGCGCAGGGCGGTCCCGGTCCCCCGCGCGCCGCCGCCGCCGCCTCCTCCGGGCTGCGCGGAAACTTCGGGCTCCGCGCGGACGTCCGCGGCCTCCGAGCGCCCGGCCCGGTCCCCTTCCTGCCTCCTCCCGGCCTCCCCACCCCCTCGATGGGCTTTAAACCCGCCCGGCCCCGCCCGCCGCCGCCGCCGCCGCCACCTCCGCCTCCGCCGCCTCCGCCTCCTCCCCCGGTCGCTTTTCCTGCTCCTCCTCCCGCCGCCGCCGCCGCCGCCGCCGCCGCCGCCGCCGCCGCCGCCGCCGCCCGGACCGCTCGGGGCCGCCAGCGCGGGCGGAGCCGCGGCCTGGGCGCAGGGCGTGGCGCGCGGGGGGCGCGCGGGGCGCGCGGGGCCGGAGTCCCCGGAGGCCGCCGCCCGGGACCGGCAGGCGGGCGGGGGGCGCGCGGACCCCCGGTCCCGCCCCGCCCCAGGCGCGGACTCGGGCTCCCGCCCCGCCAAGACCCCTCGGACCTCTCCCGAAGGGCGATCTGCGAGCGAATTCTTGGAAACTCCAGCAGGAGCCGCGCCGCCAGATCCTTTATCCCGGGCGCAGCGGCAGGACGGGACCGGGAGAGGGGAACCCGGGCGCGCGGCGGCCGCAGCCCGCCAGGTCTGGAGCCTCGCCTCTCCCAACCTCAGTTTCCCCGTCTGCCTTGAGCCCCGGCGTGGGCGTGCGGGTGGCGTGGGGAGGTCCTGCAGCTTTTCTTAACGCCGCCCAGCCTCAAGCCCATATCTCTGAAATGGGCTGATAAGCCAGCCTCAGCCTGGGGGTTAAATAAGGTATAACTTCTCGTGCCCTAAAGCGAAAGGCAGGAAGGAACCCCTGCATGAATGGAACCCTTTCGTGAACACGATGATGAATGTCTCCATCGAATCAAGATTATAATACAAACAGGGTAATAACAATAATTATGCCTTTTTTCTCTGGGTTTTCCTGTTATAAAAACAGCTGTGATAAGGTACCTTTGCTGAGCACGTGGGCTGTGCCAGTCATTAATCCTCTAATTTCACAGCCCCCTGCCCCCTCCCTGGCCCCCTGAGGTTGTCACTAGGAGAGGCCCACGGCACACACTGGGAAACCGAGTCTCCCCGAGGTTGAATACGTTGCCAGAGGTCAAGGAGCTGGTAAGCGCAGAATAAGGATTATGCCAAAACCCTTTAGGACACTTTTATAGCTCTTTTTTTACCCCCTTTGGCTGGATGCATGGATGAATGAAAGGTCATCCTTTCCTGTAACTGAATAAGCCTCCGGGAGGTACCTACCCATGGCTGAGTCCAGAAAACCCCAAGCTGAAAGGCGAGGATGCAAGAGAGCTTAGGTTCCCAGAAGAAGGGAACAAACACAGAGACTCCCCGTGTAGACAAAGGATTCAGAGCGGAGTAAAGAAGAGAAAGCAGGTTTGGGGTCATCTTCTGGGAAGTCATACGCGCTGAATCTTACATCGTGGCGGAAGGCACGGGTCAGAGCACCAGCCCGCACTAGCCAGGAAGCCTGGTGGGCGATGTTTGAAAAGCACCCAATACGTAGATCTTTTTTTTTTCCCCTGGATCGTTTGTAGGTAAGTTCTGTACCCCATCGCCCCTTCTTTCGTAAGAGTAGAGATATTATACGTAACCACAGTGCACTCACCAAATTTGTACATTGATACAAAATATGTGTGTCTCCTCTTGGTCAGTATTCCATCCCTGCCAGTTGATCTGACCATGTCCTTTATTGCATTTCTTTCCCCACCATCACAAGATCCCCCCAGGGTCAGGTTAGGGGTCTCAGAACATCTGGGTATTCAAACATTACCCTTCAGTGAGAAGGGATGAAAATAAACGTCCGCTAGTGTCATGCCAACATGGATCCGAGAATTCCTCGGCCAGGCCCTCATTCTCCACATTTCCCGGCTCTGCCGAGACACCCGTGCAGGCCTGTCTCCCTTCTGGGCAGGGGCCACCCAGCACCATGTGATCCAAGGTCACGGACGTGTCACTCTGCTGGTGGCTGTGGCTACAGCTGTGCCCTGTGCCGTGATCCGAGCCAGACAGTCCTGTGGGCGGACTGCACCTTGGAGCCATCGCCAGCTGCAGGTTCCAAATGTCCCCTGGCCACGTGCTCCCGCCCACGGGGTTGGAAGCCGCTGTGCAGGGCCACCACGCAGTGTGTGGGTGGCCCTGGAGAAGCAGCCCCCTTACCAGGGGCAAGGCTGTGTGCCTTGGTGCTCAAAAGCTTCACCAAGGGAAATGCACTGTTTACCCTGAGCGGTCAGGACCAAAAGCAAGATTTCGCGATAGTGAGGAATTCAGGGACCCAAATACGAGCAAGAAGGCCCTTTCATCTGACCGTAGAGAATCTGCTAGACTCTAAAGACGATTAGTAACGACTGACTGTCACCACGTGCTCCTCACGGGTGTCATCGCAGCAGGGGGAGTGCCTGGCGCCGAGTGAGCGGGCACTCCGTGAGATCAGCCAGGCCTGGGAAGTCGTATCACGCCAATGAGTTTATCAGCAGAGCAAGTGAACGGAGGATGTGAATGATGGGCCCTGGAGCCCCGGCTCTGTCTCAGACCTTATAACACCCTCGATGAAGGAGAAGGGAGAAGGCGAAGGGGTCCCCGGACAGCCTGAACCCGCTCCGGCGGGTGAGGCCAGGCCTGCAGCCCCGCCATGCACAGGAGGGCATGCCTGGAAGGCAGCGGTGAGCAGCACTAGGGGCGGGGATTGATCTGCGGTCCTAACACAGTCTCAAGATGCCCTGGGCCTACCCTGCCACCCTCCGGAGTTCATGCCTCCGGGCTCAATCTGCATTTTTTAAGATGCCCCCCGACGATTCCCATGTGCACCGGTATTCCAAACGGGGTGATTCTTTGAGTCTCCTAAACAGGGAAGTACGGGCTGCCCCCGGCATACAGAGGTGGGGAGACTGGCGGCATTCCGGGAGGGCCTCCTGGTGGCAGCAACACCTCAGTGGGGTCCTGGAGTATCCAGGGTGGTCAGTTCCACCAAGAGGGGGCCAAAGAAGGCCTGACAGATTGAGAGAGACTTCAGGGCTCACCGAAGCCAAGAAAGAATTTACCACATGGCTATAGTTCATCGTAGCATGCTGGGGCCGGAGGACAGGGCGGGGGCTCAGAAGGCTTGATAAAAGGCCAGGATGGAACCATAGAAGGGACTTCTCTCACGTTCAGGCATTTCTACATTATCCCAAGGGAGATGGGGAGGTCCGATCTGTCGGTCACGGGGCCTACGGACACGATTTACACCCCGCCGAGAGGCGTTGCCCGTGGTCCCCCAAGATCCCCGTGTTGCCTTGGTCCCCACACAGCAGTTGATTTGCTGGGGGATGACCCCTGGCCAAGGTGTGGTGCATTTGCCAGAGGGCGGAAGGATGGGCCAGTCAGACGCCGGCACCTGGGCTGGGGAGAGGGTCTGGACAAGGAGGCCAGGCGAGGCCCAGCATGAGAGCAAAAGTCAGCCCCAGACGGGTGCCCTCCATCCCGTGTCTCCGTGAGCCTGGGTTACACAATCCGTTTCCAGTTTCCACCGAAATCCATTTCTCTTACGATGTCTTCCCATAAACTCGCCTTTTCCCGAGGAAGCTGGAATCAGAATGGCTTCACCGCCAGGAGCTCACTGGGGGACCCTTTTTCTGTCTGGTTTACGGAGGTCAAGAAAATTCACCTTGTGTGGCGGTTGGTGAAGGTGTGCAGCTGCGTTGCCAGGACATCGGTGAGGATGGGGAAGACTCCCCTCTTCCGGAAAGGTTCCCTGAGGCCCCCTCCCCACCCCCAGCAGCCGCTGCCGGGTTTTCTGTCCCACTGATTTGCCTTTTCGAGGTGATGGCGCGAATGGAACCGCAAAACGTGGGGCACTTTCTGTCCGACCTCTTACACTTGGCGTAACGCATTCGAGGTTCACCCGTGTTGTTCCCTGAATTGGTGGCTTGTCCCTTTTTCATGCTGCTGACCTCAATTTGTACATCCATGCACTGGCTGATGGAAATTCGGGCCAGCCCCAGTTTGAGACCATTATGAATAAAAGAGCTTCACAGATTTTTTTTTTTCCTGGGAACATAAGTGTTCATTCGTCCTGGGTAAGTTCACGAGGAGTGAGATGGACGGTCAGGTCATCATTCAAAATGTGTTTCGCTTTGTTAGAAATTCGCCAGACCTGTACCAGTCCCATCTGCACCAAAAACGGACTCGGGTTCCAGTTCTGCATCTTGATTGACACTTGGTGTTGTCAGATTTACTAATTTTAGCCGACCTGGCTGGTGCGTCATGATGTCTCATTCTGATTTTAATGTGCCTTTCCGTCATGGCAAGTTACACAGAGCGCTTTTTCTCGCGTGCTCACTTGCTATATGTATACGTTCTTTTCTGAAGTCTTCATCTTTGGCCTTTTTTTTTTTCTTTCATTTTTACACTGTTTTCTTAGCACTGACTTGTGAGAATTCTGTCTATATACTGCATACCTGTACTTTAGGAGACACGTGTTTTGCAAATATATCTTTTCCTTTTTTGTGTTACTTTTTTTGTTCTTTTGGGGGGAGGGGAGGTAATTAGGTTTATTTATTTTATTTATTTATCTTAATGGAGGTCCTGAGGATTGAACCCAGGACCTCATGCATGCTAAGCACATGGTCTACCACTGAGCTACACCCTCCCCTAGAAGTTTTCTAGTTTTAAGTTCCTGCGTTTAGCTCTGCAATCCAACGTGAGTTAGTTTCCGTAGAAGACGTGAGGTGAGGGTCAAGGTGCTGTTTTGTGTTGCGCACAGGTGTCCCCTGTCCCACTGGGTGACCTGAAGGAGTTGGAACAGCCCAGGTGTGTTACAGAAAACTCGACCTGGCTTCACCGTGGAGCCAGGCGACCGGCTGGGGACTTCTGCTGGTGGGGACAACGGTGAGTTGCAATGGAGAGAATGGAAGAGGTTCTAAATTATTGGAGGCAGGCATCTGCGGGCCATGGGTGGGACTGGAGATTCTTGGCAGAGCGGAAGAGGGGCTGGGGGTTGGAGAGGAGGGGCCCCCCAGTCCTCCCCACTGCCCCCATGGAAACACAGGAAACTCCAACGGGCAGCCTGTGTACAAGCAGACACATTTTTTTGTTAGTTCGTAGAGAACAGAGGTGGTCAATACTATGCTTGCAATTTTTAGAAAATGGTTAAAAGTCTGAATCTTTTGCATAAAAATCAGTCTTAGCTTCCACCAAAAAATCAGTGCGTTTAGCACAAGGGGCCCCCGTTCTCAGGAGGCAGCAGGCCTCTGGGGCCGCACAGCTGAAGAGATTTCTTCTCATGTGGCCTGAGGATGGTCTCAGGCCCCTGCCCTCACAGCAAAAAGTGTGACGGTGAGCACCAGGCACTTTTAACCTCTATGTTGGGGGGCGGTTTCTAACAGCAAAAAGGAAGGCCTGGGGAAGGTGGCTGCTAATTGGACAGCTGACCATCTCTGGACCAAAGGACATGATCCTAGTAGCAGGGGAAAGCCAAGACCCCCACCTCCTGCAGAAGCTTCCTGGGGATCAGGATCTGGGTGCGGAGACACAATTCTGAATCCTTAAGTATCCAAACCTATTTACGCCTCTCCATCACGAGGTCCTTTTCAACCACTTAAAAAAAAAAAAAAAAAGCCAAGGCAGCCCCTTAGCTCAGTTCAGAGTTAATTAAACACTAACATCGTACAAACTTTGCATAATGAAATATTCTTCCAGCCCAGGACACTTTATGGTTTTAATCCCCAAAGCTGCAGAGCTAATAGGAGAATCTAAAATAGGAACAAAATTATTTAACTGATTCACAGCCACCGAGGATTCCGTGACTGGCGCAACTTGCGTGATGTGTGACGAGCTCAGTCAGTGGAGGTCTTCCAGGCAGCCTCTCAACGTCGGTGTTTAAATTGCTAAAACCAGAACCTGCTTCAGTTCACCAGCCCACGTTCTTTAAGAGGATTACTCTGCCTGCAAGTGGTGTGAGACCACGCAGAGAGCAGACCAGCTGGTCCTGGACAACTTGAGGAAGATCTCGCAGCCAGCCCTTGTGGTGACCGGAAGCCCAGTCCAGGTAAGCGGTGATCAGGGGCATCTTGGCTTCCATCCTGGGGCCATGCTGCTGCTGGACGAATGTGAAAGAATAGTGTCTTATGATCGTGTGCAAAGCCTTTCTGGTTTGTTCCACCATCAGCGTCACCCAGGGTTTAGAACTCACAAGATTTTTTTTTTTTTGGAAGGACAGTCAGTTTACAGTGTTGTGTCAATTTCTGGTGCACAGTGCCATGTTTTAGTCACACATTTACATTCATATATTCATTTTCATATTCTTTTTCACCGTAAGTTACTGTAAGATATTGAATAGAGTTCCCTGTGCTCTACAGGAGAAACTTGTTTATCTATTTTACATGTAGTAGTCAGTATCTGCAAATCTTGAACTCCCAATTTATCCCTTCCCACCCAATTTCCCCCTTAGTAGCCATAAGTTTGTTCTCTATGTCTGTGAGTCTGTTTCTGTCTTTCTGTCTTGTAAATAAGTTCATTTGTGTTTGTTTTTTTTTTAAATTCCACATATGAGTGATCTCATATGGTATTTTTCTTTTTTTCCTGGCTGACTTCACTTAGTATGACGATCTCTAGGTCCATCCATGTAGCTGTAAATGGCGTTATTTTATTCTTTTTCATGGCTGCATAGTATTCCATTGTATAAATACACCATAGCTTCTTTATCCACTCATCTGTTGATGGGCATTTAGGCTGGCTCCATATCTTGGTTATTGTAAATAGTGCTGCTATGAACATTGGGGTGCAGGTGTCATTTTGAAGTAGGGTTCCTTCTGGATATATGCCCAGGAGCGGGATTCCTGGGTCATACGGTAAGTCTATTCCTAGTCTTTTGAGGAATCTCCATACTGTTTTCCACAATGGCTGCACCAAACTGCATTCCCACCAGCAGTGAAGGAGGGTTCCCTTTTCTCCACAGCCTCTCCAGCATTTGTCATTCATGGACTTTTGAATGACGGCCATTCTGACTGGTGTGAGGTGACACCTCATTGCACTTTTGATTTGCATTTCTCTGATAATTAGTGATACTGTGGAACCCACAAGATTGAAAGATCAGGTGACTATATGACTGATTTTTCCAGAAAAACTCAGTATTCCCTCTTTTCCTTCTTCCCCTGAATTTTTATTTTGTCTCCTCCTCTTTTATTTTCCGTGCAGCGAGCCCCATTTCTGAAGCAGCTCGTTCATCATAGACGGGCCGTAGCTGTGTGATGCAGACCTCACGTGACAACCATGCCAGGCACTTCGTGTATATGCACATCCTCCAGTGAACCCGAGCAACGCGTTTTCAGATAAATATTATCATCCCAGTCTTACAGTGCAGAGAGTGACCTCAGGGGAGCTAGGGGACTTCTCAAGGTCACTTGGCCAGTAAGTGACGGGGCTGAGGTTTGCAGCCACATCTGTCTGACCCAAGACCATTGTCTTCCACCTTCCCTGGGTGCCTCTGCCGTCATTTCTTGTCATATTATGATTTCCCATGTAACCGGTGATTTAAATGTGTGACCTACTGGGATTTCTATGCGCAAAATTCTGCAATTAGATTTCACTATGGTGAACTTCTCGCCCTTCAGGAAAGGGGCTCTCATTTTTGGGGGGGATCATAAAATGTAATCTTGTGGTGGGAATAGCTCAGTGGTAGAGCACGTGCTTAGCATGCATGAGGTCCTGGGTTCAATCCCCAGTGCCTCCAAAAAAGAAAAAAGAAAAATGTGATCTCACTTCCCCGTGGCTTTGAGTCCAGCGTGAAGGACGGTATTACATCCTTTGTTTATTCAAGATAGGAATTTTGACCTGCAACCTTGCCCCCACCTCCGCCGGCTTTTAGGGAGCTTGAGGACTTGGTTTGGATGCTAGCTTGGGAATCCAGACCGTCTGAGGCCAGGGACACCCACAGGATGGGCAGACCCAGAACAGGCAGTGGGAGGAGCTGTTCCTAGAGAGCAAATGCAGGCGGGCAGTGTATCCACAAAGCCCACGAGTGGGGGACCCTCCTGACGGTGAGATGCCCGGTGGCATCTGAACGTCCATCGTAGGGCAAGTGGATGGAGGTGGCTTCACGGTGCGGTCAGGGGCAGATGTCCACGGCAGGTCCTCGGTGCCCAGGCAAGGACCATACCCGGCTGCTGTCCAGCAGGGAGTGCGTCAGAGGTCAAGAGCTGTGGACAGGACCATGTGGATGCCCCACAGCCAGGACGGGGACACAAGTCTACGCGGGACCTGCCCCCTGAGCACCTCTGTGAGGCCCATTCAGGTGTCCCTTAGGACAAGCCCCACGAGGCTCAGCTTCGGCAAGGGTCTTCACGGGACGGGAGGTGGAGTCCGGGAAGCAGCTCTAAAATCCCGGACTGCGAGCCTCAGGGCCAGTGGCTTTGGACTATGTTTTAAGCATGTAAACACGACGTGCACTTAACCGACGCCGATGAAGACATGACTCTCATGGGGAGGTTGTAGCTCGGTGGTAGAGCGTGTGCTTAGCATGTACAAGGTCCTGGGTTCAATCCCCAGTCCCTCCACCAAAAACATAAAAAAATAAATTAAAAAAGAGAGTTGATTCCCCGCAAACACCATGAGAAATGCAAGGAACTGGAAAGGTGGTTCAGGTGATGATGCCATGGGCCATCTCAGAGGCTTCCTTAGCGTGGGGGGTGGAATGGAGGCCAGTGGGATGCCCAGAGCAGAGATGTCCATCCCAGGAGCACCCCTCACAGCGAGGCCACGCAAGCTACCAAGCTGCCCGGGGACCCCAAGGTTCCAGGGAGACCTGAGGCTCCCTCCCTGCCCATCACACCGACTGCTGAGGACTTTCTGGGGAGTCATCCCGTCACCTGCAGAGTCCGCTGTCACAGTGCCCCGGGTGGGCGCAGCAGAGGGACAACTAACACTGAGCAGGACCCCGGGAGGCCCTCCTGGGTCAGACCCCTCCCTGTGTCCTCCCCTGCAGCTCCTCTCTGAAGGGCCCAGCTCATAGCATCTCACGTATATTTCCTGAGTGTTTCAGATGCTCAAAACCACCACCAAAGAGAAGAAATTAACTACTTGATGATGGAGAGCATGTGGCCCCTGGACCTTCTGGTGCCTGGGGGGTTGATGGTGTTGACCGTCCTGTTACCCCAACATCAGCCAGTCAGAGGCTTGTGCACGAGCTCATCACGTACCCTGAGACCCCTGTCCCTCAGCTGACCTTTAAATATGCTTTGCTGAAACCCTTTGCAGAGTTCGGGGTTTTGGGGGGCAGAAGCCTCCTCGCTCAGCCCTGCAATAAAACTTTCGCTGCTCCAACCTCCTACATTTCGGTTTGTTTGGCGTCTCTGTGTGCGTCGGGCACACGAACTTGCCTTCAGTCACACTTGTGCTTTGGAGTCAGACAGACCTGGGTTCCGGTTTGAATTCCACTTCCCAGTTGTGTAATTTTGGACAAAGGACACCGCCTTTCGAAGCTCAATTTCCTCAGCTGTAAAACCAGCCCCCTCGTCCCTTCCCTGATGGCTCAGTGGATTTCTATAGTTTACTGAATTTTGTCCATCACGTTTCAATACTCTGTTGCCACACAGCAAACCACTCCACACTTAGTGGGGGAACAAACCCGCTGTGTTACATTTGCAGACCTGCAGGTTCGTAATTCTGACCTGGTTCAGCAGGCCTACCTGTCCCCTGCCACGTCTGGTCCTCGGAATAACCCCCACCCCTGTCCGAGTGATACTGTGGTCACTTAAGGAGTGGCCATGGGAACCAGCTCAGACCAAAGATGACCGAGCGGAGGGAGGCTCACTGGAGGGTCTAGAAAAGGAGGATCCTGTCCCCGTGGGACACGCACTGTGAACAGGAGGGCAGGGAGCCCCCGTGACACTGGCCACCCCCGCCCCGGCTCCAGGGCGTGGGCTGAGGAGGACCCTGGCCATCCCCAGGGGACAGCAGACGGAATGAAGCCTCTGATGTCCTTTCAGACCACCCAGCCCTGGGCGTCCAGTGCCAAAGCCAGGCCATGTCCTCACTGTGGAGTTTTCTGTCTGTCATTCCTGGCAGCTTAAAGCACCATCTCTGATGCAAATGTTCACTCACATAGAACACACCCATTAAAAGACTGGCATCGCAGGGGCAGCTTTCTGTCCTTGCAGCCCGAGTCACTCCGGATCTCCAGCATAAGGCAGAGCATCACGCAGCCAACCCTCACCTGTGCAGCGCGCTTGCGCCCGGGCAGGGTGCCGGGAGCCTGCAAACGCTGCCTGGGCTGAAAAAGGCACCAGTCCGCTGCGAAACCTCGGAGCCACCACCGTATCCTCCAGCCCCTGCCGAAAACTCTGGCTGTAGCAGAGCCCGGGTGATTCTGGAAGATGCTTTTGGCATCCCGCTGGGCTCAGTCTGCATCTGAAAAAGATCCGCAGGACGCGCTATAGCCGTTTGCTTTGGGGAACTTTCTAGGGAATAATTCACATCTACTGCTGGCACTCGAACGAGATGACTCAGAGCATCTCTCCGGCAGTGGTTGCCAGACGCCTTCAGCCAACTGCAGAGGACGCCCCCTTGGGGGCCCCACCCAACCCAAGAGCTGGAGCTGACACTGAAGGCCTGGGGGTAGGGTCTTTCGAGGATGCTGTGTGCCCGTTCCGGCAACGATCCTTCCAGAAAAGCCACTGAGAACTTCCGTCATTGTGAAGAGCGCAGATTTCACTTGACTTGGGACCTTGGGCGGTTCACCCAAACACCCCGAGCCTCAGTGTCCTCAGACACCATGGAGGAACCCCTAAGAGGGGTGAAACTGACCCGAGGAAGCACCTAGAATCCCCAGCTGGGTCCCAACCCAGGGCGCATGCCAGGCCAGTGGGTTTATTAAGACTGAACCTGCAAGGAACTGGGTCGGTCTCAGACCCTAGGAATAGCACCCATGCCATGCGGTGATGTGGGGACCACCATCAGTCAGTGTTGGGGGCTCCACCTCCAAGGCAGCCGTCGGTAAACGCTGGGCGCCCCCCCAGCCCCCTTGGGCTGTTAGTCTTCCTGTTCTTGCCAGAAGGCTGGCCCGACCTGGTGAGACCCTGGGTGCACTCCTCCTAGAGAAGGAAGACTTTGGAACCACACTCAGTGCATCCGAGGACAGTGTCCAATGAACGCACGTCTCCAGCTCCCGTCCGGGGATGGGTCCTTACTTTGACGGGTCCTCCGACGCGCTGCTCAGGGCTGTCTGCACAGTGAGCTTTGAGCCGGGCCGTCTGATCCCCCTTCCCAGACAGGCTGCTCGCCCCGAGCTGGAGACGGCCAGCCGTCCAGGCAGACGGGGTGCAGGGAGTCGCTGGGAGGGAAACGCTGAAGAAAGAGAACGAGAAAGTGATGGTGGCCGCCCTGAGCTCTCCTTTGACAGCCGCCTGCGAAAGAAGGCCTTTCCCGTTTCACTTACTTCATTTATGTTTCCCTGGCTTTCCCAGGTTTACAGGGACAGTTAAAAATACGTAAAATGTCAACTGTTAACGTAACCTTTTGCCTTTCCCCAGAGTCACGATGGGCGTGCTTCCATCTCCGAGTGTCCGGAGGGAGTTTTGCATTGTTTTCATCTGCGCTGCCTGCAGCCCCTCCCAGGTTCATCCTGTGGGGCAATTGTCCCCATTTTCGATTTTTTTTTCCCTGGCTGCTATGAATAGCTCTGTAATAAAAACCTTCGGGCAAGCTGCTTTTAAAGAAATGTTCCTTTGTGTATCTGATTAGAACGCTGCTGTTGGCTTTTCGTTAGTGTCGAGGAAGGGGATTCGCTCGGGGTCACCCTGGGGAGGGCTGCAGGGGACATGTGCTCCGGGGCAGGAGGCAGAGGCCCTCCGGTCCTCCCGGCTTCCCCCGCCCCTCGCCATGTGACTGGCATCCTTCAGGGTGTGTGCCTCCATCAGCACCGGCCAGCCAGTCACCCTGCATTCCCCGTTTCCACTGCTGGTGGCTCCGTCTGAGATACCCCAGTGAATGTTCCATCTCGTTAGTCCAACATGAATTTCACAGGAGGCCGGAGGTCATAGGTCAGGCGTCTTGACAGGGCTGGTGGACCATTAAGGGCACCAAGTTTAGTTTAATTTTATCTGCAAAAAAGAATTTCACAGGCCACTCACAAAGCTTAGCGTCCAGAAAGCACCACCGTATTCTTGGGTCAGCAGAGGGAAGGAAGGAGGGGGAGGGAGTGGGGAGAGAGGGAGGGAGGAGAGACAGAGGAGGGAGGAGGGGGGAGAACCCGAGAATGAGGCTGTCTGGTCCTCCTGGCATCCATCCTGCTTTTCGCACCAGGTCCCTCATCCAGAGCCCCCGTTCGCCTCTACTACACCCTTTTCCACGGACTCTGATGACTGCGGGTCAGCACGTCCTCAGCTGACTCACTTTCTCAACCCAACAGACGTTCCCAGACAGACGTGTCTCGGCATGTCCTGGGTGGACTCGCCGTTTCCAGTCAGGGGACTTGACCTGCTCCCCGCTTTCTTCTTGCAGCCAGGAGCGGCCTTACCACCCACTGCGCGGCACAGGGCAGGGCTCTGAGTGTGGTCCCCAGGCCAGCAGTGTCTACACCTCCTGTGAATGCATCAGAAATGCAGATTCTGGGCCCCACCCAGGCCACCAGGATCAGATCAGACACTCCGGGGTGGGCGCGCCTGGCCTCCGGGCCTTGGAGAACCAGCGGCTGACAGGTGGGAAGGCCCAGTACGTACATTCCGGGTCAGCCTGAGCCCGCAGCTCTGTAGCGGGGCTGCCGGATTCAGTCCCACTCACCTTGCAGGCGCACACCTGCCCTCCCACCTGTTAGCATATGGCGTTAGCAAGCCCATAAAAGCCAAGAACCCTGCACCCCGTGGCTGCTCTCCCTTCCGAGTGAGACGGCCCGCACTCTGTTGATGGCCTGCGCATCTCTCTTTCCTGCACGACGCCCGGGACCCACCCTTGGTGAGGCACGCATGTCCTCAACGGGGAGCCCTCTGGCCCCACAGTTTCCTGCATCAGCTCAGTGCACAGCTCAGTGTCAGAGATGCCCGGAGGATGAGAGATGCGGGGCTGTTCCCCGGCCCCCCCATTTGATGGAGCTGCCACTGAAGGAAAGAGACACACACGTGCGGGCCCCCTGCAGCCTGCCCTCCCGGGCGCCCCAGGTGCGTTTCCTGGCACAGGTTCTGTCGGATAAATCTGCCTCTGACCTCCCCCCCCACCCCGCAACACATGCCCATTTAAAGCCGTCGGGTGCGCCCTGCAGCCCGGCCCGGCCCCAGGGCACGCGAGAGGGCTCCGCGGGGCGGCTGTGACGCTGTCCCTCACTGTCCCCTGGGCAATGTCCCCGGGGGCCTCCGCGGTGGCCAGCTCTGCGGGGGCCGCCCAGGCGCGATGGTGCACAGAAAACGGCTCAGCGGACGACGCGCGGCTGAGCTGGAACGGGACACGCTGGCCGCCTCTCAGGGTTGTTCGGAGTCCGCCGGGTGCTACCCGTTTAGTGGACACTCGCTGCCCGGGACGGGGCGGGGCTCTCAGCCACCGATGAGGCCACGCGCCTCTCCCACCTCCCCGGCAGCCAATCAGAGGCCAGCGTGACCGACGCGCCCCCGGGGACCACCCCGCGCGCGCCCCTCCCACTTGGGTTCCCGCCTTTGGGAGCCGCGGAGACACCAAGCCGGTTCACGGTAGGTGGCCGGGAGGACAAGACCACGAGATGGCACGGGCACAAGCAGGGGACACCGAGTGATGGAGAGAAGGGAGTGGAGAATCGCTCAGAGGCCGTGGTGCCCCAGGAGAGCGGTCCCCGCGCGGAGCCCAGGTGGGTCCGCACCCGACTCCTCCTCCTCCCTGCAGGTGAGCGAGCTGCTGCTCTTTCCAGCTAAAGGGAGTCGGGCCACCGCAGGGGCTGGAGCTGACGCTTGACATCACAAGCATCTCTGAATAACAAGTGTTGTTATTCAGTTCGTTGTTTGGAGGAGAGGCAGCGCGGTGGCCTGGGTTTAAGTCTGCCTTTTCCTTCCGAGCTGGTCCACCTTGGGCGAGTGACTTACCGTCTCTGAGCCAGTGCTGAGCGCAGTGCCTGGGGCAAACGGCTCTGGCTCTTAGCTGTGTCTCGGGACTCATGAAATGCAACCAGCTTTAACTTAACTCTTAAGTAGCTTGGGTTCCGTGAGATGGAATTTGTGAGGGCTTTGCAAGCCACAAGGAACTGCCCAAGTCAGTCGTTTTCAGTGAGATTTCTCATCAGCAAATCAGCAGTGCTTGGGAGCCCAGCCCCACCACGGACCCCCTCACACTGAACCAGGCCAGAAATCTTATTCGACCAGGTCCCCAGGATTGTCACTGAGTCTCTCCCTGGATTTTAAAAGGAGCTGTGTGTTTCGTTCTGTGGGAATCAAATTTTCTATTTCGTATTTCACCAATTTGTTTGATAGTAAGAATGACTGGGGCAATTGTTAAATATAGATTCTCCTTTTTTAAAAAAAAAATTAAAGTAGGTAAGATTTACAATATTGTATTAGGTTCAGATTACAGCAGAGTGATTCCATATTTTTACAGATTATACTCCGTCAACAGTTATTACAAGATGATGGCTGTAATTCTCTGTGCTTATTTATTTTATATATAGTAGTTTGTATATTTTAATTCTTTACCCCTAACTTGCCCCTTCCCTATCCCCTCTCCCCACTGGTAACCACTGGTTTGTTTTATCTGTGAGTCTGTTTCTGTTTTACTATATACGTTCATTTGTGTTACGATTCCACATAGAGGTGATATTATATAGTATTTGTCTTTGACGTATTTCACGAAGCATAATGTTCTCTAGGTTCATTCACGTTGCTGCAAATAGGAGTATTTTGTTCTTTTTTATGGCTGAATAATATTCCATTATGATTATCCATATATATGTGTATGTATATATATATATATGTATAGATTCACCACATCTTCCTTATCCATCCGTCTCTTGATGGGCAGTTGGGTTGTTTCCATATCTTGGCTACTGTAAATAATGCTGCTATAAACACTGGGGTGCATGTATCTTTTCAAATTAGTGTTTTTGCTTTTGTAGTGAGACAGGGGGACGAAGGACTCCTGTTCCCATTTTAACTCAAGGACTGCAGTTTTAATGTTACCACTTAACAGCTGGAGATGGAGGCTTCCCCTCAGCTGGTCAATATGGTCACAAACTGATCTATCTGACTGGTGTGCCCTCCACCTGCCCTGGCTGGCTGACACCTGCCCATTTCCCCAAGCTTGCTGGTCATTCCTCTCCCGTCCTTCCCCTCTGGAGTGGGTCTCTCCGTCTGGACTGCCACTGCTCCTCTGATTACCATTTATTATTTAGGGCTTATGTATGTTCTGTGTCTTCATTTAATGTTTATCCGGTGGAGAGAAATAGGTTAAAGTCATGCTCGGGGTGTGTCTCTGTGCTCCTAATAGCATCTATGGTTTACGAATTTTGCTTTATGAATTTTGAGGGATGTTATTTGGTGCATACATGTTCATCATGGCTAGATCTTACCGCATGTTGTACCCTTTATCATTCAAAAGTGGCCTTCTTGGCGCACTTAATATTTCTCTGCAACTTTTCTGTACGTTTAAAAAGTCTTACACTAATAACAATGCTTGAACCTAGGTGAAGGGTATTCTGGCATTGGCCATTCCATTCTTTCAACATCTTTGTAGGTCTGAGAACATTGTGCATTGAAGAGCCTGGGTGTCGGAGGACAGCGTTGTGAAAGCCGCTCAGAATGCCTGCTCACATGTGAATCCTGGTGGTTTTGTGGGTGTAGCAGAGGGTGCCCTTTCCCAGAAGGCCTGAATTTGAATCCTGGGTCTACTGCACACACTGGCAACTTCATTTCCATGAGCCCCAGTTCCTGCCTTGAAATGGGAGCATGATATTCATTGAGATAACATACGTGAACACGGCAGGGGCATAGTAGTTGCTCAATTAAAGTTGGTGCCTTTTGAATCTTATGAAAGGCAGTGTCACAATGAAAGTCTTCACAGAGGTTTGAGACTCAAAAGACCTGAATTCAAAGCCTCGATCTTTCCAGCTGCTCAGTCACCTGACGCAAAGCCCTTGACCTCTTTGGGGTCTGGTTCTTCATCTGTAAAGTAAAACACGCCTGAGAGAGTTGCCGTGAGGGCTAAACGTGATAAAGCACATGAAGTGACTGTCTAACTGCAAATATTTATGAAACACAAGTCATTATTGTGGCAAGATACCAGTGTATTTATAAAATACTTAATATAATATTTACTATATGCCAAGCACCGTTCTGAGCACTTTTCAAATATTAACTCAAGTCTCATAACAATGCTGCTCATAGTACTGCAGTAATCTCGGTTTTACTCATGAGGAAACAGGCACAGAGAGATCATTACTTTGCCCAAAGTCACACAGCTGGGAAGTGGGAGACACTGGATCCAAATCCAGGTGGTCTGACTTTTATCTGCTACGACCTTCAATATAAATATTAAAAAGAAACATCTTAATATCTGGGATTTATTTTGCTACGTTGAGTGTTTGAGTAGCTTTTGGGGGTCATTTTGACATAGTCTGTATTTATATTTTGGATTTTATGGAATATGTCATGAGAAATCTGACTCCTCTAGCAATCTGGGCAAGGAAGTAAAATAAAGGAGGTAAGCCTGCCCCCTTACAAAAACCCCCAAAAGACAGCCACCCCCACTGCCACCACAACAGCAAGGGCTTCCCGATCCATGAAAAACGTTCTCCCAGAGCTTCCATCCGTGTGTGATTCACAGCGGGAAGCTGCGGGCCCCTCGCACACACGTGTGCACCCCGGTTCACCTGTCAACGCATTAGAACAGCCCTCGCACTGCAGGGGGGGCAGCCAAGTGGGCCCCAGGCTGAAGACTCTTCTCTGCGAGGCCCCAGCAGAGTTTCTTTCTCTGCTTCTCAAAACCCAATTATTTCTTTTCAGAGAAAAGTTGGAAACATGTATCTTTCTCAGCAACCACGGTCGCACTGCACTCAGTTAAGAGGCTTTCGTGGGATGTCGACTCTGAGGCAGGAAGGCCAGTGAGAGATTTGGCTCAACTTGGGGCATTTCGCATGTCGGTGACTTCCCATGCAGGACAGAAGAGAAGATGCCATTTTCACGTCTGTGATTTCCAGCCAGTCTTCAAAGTCCAGGCCGACCGGCCAAACCAAAGCGATGACACAGCGCGCGTACGTGGTCATGATGTGCGGTGATGGCTGCTACCTCGCCTGACTGTGGTCCTCATTTCATGATGCATGCCTGCATCCAGCCGTCACGTAGCACGCTGTCAGGGACACGATGCTGTCTGTTAATTATAATATCGCAACGAGGCTGGGAAAAGTTGTACAAAATTAACGCAATATTTAAAATTGTCTTAAATTTTAACGTGTTGTTTTTTTCTGTGAGTCAGGCTCCCTGGGGACCCAGTAACCTGCTGGTAAAGCCCAGTAATTGTGTGACAGGTGGGCACCCCCACATCGGAGCTCTGTGAGGGGGAAGGCAGGTCACAGCACACAACTAGAAATGACGTGTGCATCCTTGCCCACTGCGCTCCGTGTTCCAGCCAAGGTACCCAGCGGGACCTGCCTGGGGCCTCATCCCAGGAATGGTCCTTTCAGGCTGTAGAGGCGGAGTCATCTGGGGACACGGCCACCACGGTGTCACTTCCCGTTAGAGGAGACAGACTCTCTTTGGTTGCTTCCAGGGCACTCTGTAGCGTTCAACAGTGACAAACTATTTGACCGACAAACTCCCAATGAGGATTCTGAGCTCATGGAAGGCTGGTGGGAGATCACGCCCTGTTAAGATTAAAAAAAGGGCAACTAAGATTAAGCCTCGGGGGACGGGCACACGAATGACGGCTGTCACACGCTGTCTCGCTGCAGACAGGCTTGCCCTCCGTCCTGCTCAGGCTGGAGCGGAGGCTGGCATTTGGAAAAAGCTGGGCTGGGGAGAACATTCTTTGGTCAAAACTATTGAAAAGAAGACAAACAGGCTCAGAGTGTGTAATTTCCGCCCACACTGAGTTATTTGGATAAGACTGTGCTGCCACAACCAGACTGAATTCACTAAAAATAAAGCGTCCACGAGAACACCTCACAGGTTGAGCGGCGGTTCGTTACGAGAAGGAGCCGGGGTGTGCGGGAGACTCCGCAGAGCACAGCCCACGGTCAGAAGGTGCTGGCTTTGGCTGCAGTTCATTGCAGATTTATTGACTTGTGAGATAAATATTGAGCAAGTCAGAGGCAGCGTTGCTACATCCTTAGGGACAATAAAGCCTGGTATTTTCAGAGACACAGAGTCAATATGTACTTTGCGGCGTAAATTCCAAACGAAAATGGAACAGCTGTAAATCTCTCCAACGGGACCACAAGAGTCACTTTGCGAAAATTACTATCGAGGAAAGATGGAGATTCAGGCCCAGTGGCAACAGCTCCTGTTCCCCGTCACGGACCCACCAGCAGCCCAGTTCCACTGCAATGGAATCCCTGTTCGTTCACTCGTACTTGGCTTCTGGTGTCACTGATTCCAAGGAGGAAAAAATCAAGAATTTTCTCATCTTAAACAGGAGGCAGAATAAACCCATGTATTCCTGGCAACTGCTCTATCTTGGGGGCCAAAGAGAGTTCCTTCCTTACATACGCAGTAAATGAATTCTATCGAAGTTGAAGGGAAAAAAAGAAAAATCGCAGGGTCTTGGTGGCAAGTGGCAGAGGAGTGGCCAGGGCTCTGCTCTGTGAGATCTGGTCCTCTTTTGTCTTTTTGGTTTCAGTCCATCAACAGCCTTCATCAGTCATTGACCAGGGTGTACACAAGGACTAGAGTTTTCACCAGAGCGAGGGTTAACTACAGCAGGCATGCAACCCTCTGTAAAAATTGATGGAGATACAGAAAAGTGGAAACCATGGTATCCAGCCTCTTCAGACTCTTCTCTAGGGAACTTTGGGAGGGAACAGGGAATGAGTTATGTCAGGGCCAGCAGGAGCCATCTCCTCCCTTATCTCGGTCCCTGGAGCATCTTTATAGTACCCAAAGCAAAGGCACACTTGGAAAACAAAAGAAGGATGGAACATGTCAAAAGGGTATAGGAGCCATTCTGAAAGAGGAACCCATGGCCAAAGACAAAGCAATCCATGAGAAAGAAGACGTGGTACATTTATACAATGGAATACTACTCAGCCATAAAAACTGACAACATAACACCATTTGCAGCAACATGGATGCTCCTGGAGAATGTCATTCTAAGTGAAGTAAGCCAGAAAGAGAAAGAAAAATACCATATGAGATCGCTCATATGTGGAATCTAAAAACCAAAACCAAAAACAGACAACAGCAACAATAACAAAAAGCATAAATACAGGACAGAAATAGACTCACAGACACAGAATACAGACTTGTGGTTGCCAGGGGGGCAGAGGATGGGAAGGGATAGACTGGGATTTCAAAATTGTAGAATAGATAAACAAGATTACACTGTATAGCACAGGGAAATATATACAAGATCTTGTGGTGGCTCACAGAGAAAAAAATGTGACAATGAGTGTGTTTATGTCCATGTATGACTGAAAAATTGTGCTGAACACTGGAATTTGACACAACATTGTAAAATGATTATAAAGCAATAAAAATGTTTAAAAAAAAACAATCCTTGAGCTGATGTAAAAGATGACTGAAGGTAAATAAATAGGGAAGAGACAAGACTTCCTTACGGAAGCTCCAAATAATACAAGGAGTTCTATGTAGACACTTTCCCCTCCAGTGGGTGGAGCCGAATGCGCTTTCCCTTAAGTGTGGCAGACTGGAGGACTCATTCCAAAAAACATTACCCCAGTTTAATCACAAAAAAAAGTCAGACAAACTCAACTTGGCAGCCATCATACAAAACCCTGATCAGTATGCTTCAAAAGGGTGATGGTCTTGAAAGACACAGAAGGTCAGTGAAACTCTCACAAGTTGCAGGAGACAAAGGAGACATGAAAAGTGAAAGCCAGGTGGAATTCTGGATGGGATTTCCTGGGACAGAAAAAGGACATTCATGGAAAAAATCGGTGAAATCCAAATGATGTCTGAATTTTCATTAATAGGTTTGTCTCAGTGCTAATGTCCTCTTTGTGATAAACACCCCGTTGTTGTAAAAGATTTTGACAATTTGGGGAAATTCAGTGAAGGGTCTACAGGAGCTCTCTGTATGATCTTTGCAACTTTTCTGTAAACCTAAAATCATTCCAAATTACTTTCCTTCATATTTGTAAATTTCTCAAATTTCCCCATCTGTTATTCATTTCTAATTGCACTCTATTTTGGTCAGAAAATGTACTTTGCATGATGTTGATGCTTTAAATTCTATTTAGATTTGTTTTATAGCCTAACATGTGGTCTACCCTGGAGGGTGTTCATGGGCATTTGAGAAGATCGTGTATGCCGTGTCTGTTGGGTGAAGCGTGTACTAGGTATCTGCTGAGTTTGATTGCTTTAGAATGTGGCTTAATGTTCTTTTTTCTTGATCCATCAGGTTGCTAATCCATTATTGAAAGTGGGCTACTGAAGTCTCCAATTATGATTGTTCAATCATCTATTTCTCCCTTCAATTCTTCCAGTCTTTGCTTTATGTATTATGGGGCTCTATTGTTAGGTTCATGTGTTTATATTTATTATATATTCCTGATGGATCAATCCTTGTGGTATTATAAGTTGTCCTTTTTTGTGTGTCTGGTAGTAACTTTTGTCTAAATTCTATTTTTTCTAATATAGTTCTTCATGCCAGTCTTGTCATCCATTTAACTTCTACATATGTTATAAATCCCTTACTACATTATTATTATTTTAGCTTAAATAGTCAATTATCTTTTAGGGATACTTAAGAATTAAGAAAAAAGTCATTTTAAATTTACCCATGTATTTATTATTTCTGGTGATGATCCTTATTATGTGTGGATATAGATTTTCATCTGGTATCATTTTTCTTTTGTGGGCCTTTGTAACTGAAAAGTTATTTTGTTTTCTTTTCAGTAATTATTTTTGTTGGGTGTAGAAATCTAGATTGACAGTTTTTTAAATACTTTAAAACTGTTTCTCCACTGTCTAGCTGCTTACATTTTTCTAACAAGAATTCTGCTGTCATTCTTAACTTTGTTGGTATTTATGAAGTGTTCCTCCACTTCCTCCCTCCAACTACTTTTAAGATTTTTTTTTTTTCTGTATCACTGGTTTTGAGCAATTTCAGTGTGATGTATCTTGGCTTGGTTCTTTTTCACATTTTATTGTACTTGAAGTTCACAGAGCTTCTTGGATCTGTGGCTTTATAGATACATTGAATCTGGAACAGTTTCAGCTACTCTCTCCCCTCTTTTTTGAGGAGGACACGTCTATCAGGCTGCTGGAACTGTCTCACATGGCCCTGAGGCTCCATTCATCTTTATAATTTTTTATTATCATTCTTTTTTCTCTATGTGTTTTATTTTGGAAAGTTTCCATTTCTGCATCTTTAAGTTCATGAATACTTTCTTCTACAATGCCTAATATGCCATTAGTTCCATCCAGTGTATTCATTTGTCTCTGCTCTTTTGGTTTTCATCTCCAGGAGCTCAATTTGTGTCTTTAGAAATGCCTGTCATGTCTCTGACTTTTTCAACATATGGAATACAATTATAATAGCTTTCAGTGTTTTCGGTAATTCTTATACGTGTGTCTTGTCTGGATCGGTTCTCACCGGCCGTGTTTTCCCCTCACTGTGTTGTATTTTATGGCATCTTTGAATGCCTAGGAATCTTGTCGAGAAAGCAGACGTTCCTCTCTCTCTCCTAGTTGGAAGGAAATTAAAAGGTCAAAAAGATAGACTGTTTTGCCTAAGGTGAGAGGTCAGGAAGTTGGAGGGCTGGAACTGGAGTCTCAGCTCTTTCCATTTCGGCGCGGGCTTCTTCTGAACAATGCTGCACGCACAGCTCTCTGCATAAAGACACATGTTCTGCAGCTGAGCTCTGCAGTAAGGCTGCCACTAGCCACGTGTGGCTAGTAAGCGTTTGACCGGTGTGACTGAGCAATTCACATTTAATTTTAATTTTAACTGATCGAAACTGAAATAGCGACACGTGGCCATTGGCTGCCACATTGGCAGCTCAGCTCCAGCCCCTGGTGGACAGACCCACCCCCTTTCTCTTTCCGCCTCTGTCACAGAGAAGCTGTTCTGAGCCTGGGTTTTTCAGTTCATTTCTAGACAAGGAAGGAATTCCAGAAGAGGTTCCAACCAATCGTTTTGTCAAAAATAAAAATGTCTGAAATAAAAATCCAAAACTGAGCCTAGGAGGAGCAGTGGGTAAAAAGAACAGTCAAAATGGTCAAAAGAAAAGCATTTTCTCAATAAAAAAAGCTTTCTTTGGCCATGTTTTCTATTCCATGTAACTTCTCCGGTAGATATACATATATAGATGTAATATATATATACACACATATGTAATATGTAATGTAATATGTAATATACATAGAAAAATATCTTTTGTGTTATATATCATGAGATCCATATATAAATATACATATGTATCTTGTACAAAATGGATTAGAGATCTAAGTGTAGGACTGGGTACCATAAAAACTCCTCGGGGGAAATACAGGCAGAACGCTCTTTGACATAAATAACAGCAATATTTTTTTGGATCTGACTCCCAAAGCAAGGGAAATAAAAGCAAAAATAAACAATAGCGACCTAATTAAACAGAAAAGCCCTTGCACGGCAAAGGAAACCATCGACAAAGATGAAAAGACAACCTCCTGAATTGGTAGAAGTTATTTGCAAATGATCGGACCAATTAGGGATTAATACCCAGTGTATATAATCATACAACTCAACATAAAAAAAAATCCAATTAAGAAATGGGCAGAAGAATAAGGACATTTTCCCATAGAGTTAGAATTTCAGTATATGAATCTTAGAGGAAATCAAAATTCAGTCCATCTATCTGTCTATCTATCTATCTATCTATCTATCTATCTATCTATCTATCTATCCATCCATCTAATCTATCTATCTATCTATCTATCATCTATCCATCTATCCGTCCATCTGTCCGTCTATCTATCCATCTACTCATCCATCTATCTATCTATCCATACATCCATTTATCCATCTATCTATAATTGAACTCTTAGACTCAACCATCTTGTCCTGTCAGGAAGGAGACATCTCTAATTCAGGGACCTCTGTGTTAAAGATAAATTATGGCCTCAGTGCCAGTGACCACGTCATTCCCACCCCGTTCCATGCTAAGGGCATGAGAAAGATCACCTTTGTCCTGCCCAGCTTGCCTGGCTCTTTTTTTCATGACAGACTGAGTGGCTTAAGCAGCAAACATTTACTGTCTCAGAGTTCCGGAGGCCAGAAATCTCGGGGCCAGGTGTTGGCAGACTGGATTCCTTCCGCGGGTGGGGACTCTGTGCTTTGCCTCTGTCCTGTCTGCTGCTGGTTGGCTGGCCATCTTGCTTCCCCTTGCCTGACGCCTGTCTTCATGTTTACATGGTGTTCTCCAAGTGCATGCCACTCTGTGTCCACATTTCCCCTTTTGTACGAGGACACCAGCCATATCGATTAAGTCCTAACTTAAAGACCTTGTGTGAACGTGACTGCATCTGTAAAGACGTTTATTTGCATATGAGATGCTGGGAGTTAGGGCTCCACTGTCTTCTGAGGGGAGACAGTTTACCCCAAACCAGATTGCATGGCTGCTACGGACAGCAGGTGGGCGCACAATTGTTTTCCTCAATCAACCCTGCCCATTGTTTACTCCAGAAGGTTCGGCCAAAGGGTAAGAGGGGTGGATAACCAGCACTGTTGGGGGCATATGTGCAGTCCACATCTTTTCCCCTGCAGGGACAGGCTCTCTGAATGTCCCAGCACCAGCTCCTGGGCCAGAGTTGATTCCTGGGAGAACCTGACTGCGTGCATTTTTTCACTGGGAAAACAGAAAAGGATGGAGAGGGTCTGCTTAGCTTCTGAACAGAGGTCTGTGCACCTGTGACCTCCGGGCTGGTCCTGCTTGGCTGGACTGGAGAGGAGAGAAAGCTTGCCCGCCCTTCATTGCCTGCTCTCCGTTTCCTGGTTCCACTGCGACTTCCTGCCTCTGTGTCCTGTCTATGGGTTTCCTGATATAACCCCTGCATCCTGTGAAGCATTCCATTTTTCTCACCGAAAGTCTCGTAAGGTGCGTTTTTCGTTTGCACCTGAAAGTCTTGTTGGGGCTCAGCGAGAGGAAGCGTGGGGGGCGAGGAGTGATGCTGGAGGAAGTGGGCGCCCGTGCAGAGGCGGGGGGCCTGTTCCAGTGGAGGGGACTGCTCGTCCCCGTCCCCAGCACCCGGGCAGGCAGGAGGCGCCTTGCCCGAGGACAGGTATCGCCCTGCAGATTTCTCACATCAGTGCCAGTGAGTGGGACGGAGCCGTGTTTACCACCGCGTCCCCACCCAAGCCACTCAAATAAGCCCCAGAAACCTCTACACCTTAGTCATCAGGCGAGGCAAATTATAAACTCCGAAGCGTCTGGCTTCTCCCGCGATACCACAGTTCCCTCACGAACCGAGCCTGCAGTTTGTGGCCAAGGATGACTTAAGAGCGAGTGAACTCACTGTCTAAAAGGAGCACTCTGATCACTATCAGTTGCTCCCTCTGACTGACAGGGCTGTTATTTATTTCAGCAGGAGAAAGGGCGAAAATACAGAGAGGAACCCTAGAAATAAACACAGCCTGCAAATGGCCAGGTTCGGTGTTGCCAGAGTCAACAGGGCAGGTTCCTGGGCCAGAAACCTCCTGCTCTCCTGCCCGCTGGACAGTGACCTTGTCATCCTCCAAGGCAGATCACAAGGGAGTCACTGCACCGTAGTGGCTGGGCCGGGCTGGGCTGGCTGGCCACCATGGATGCAATATTGCCCGTGCACAGGGGCGCTCAGAGTCAGACAGGAGGACCCTGGTGACAGAGCGTTAGGACTTCACGCGACCAGTCCTCCCGTAGAGCTGGCCATATACCGCGTCCTGCACACAAAGGGAGGACCCCCGATTCTGCCTACAGGGGTCACAGAGCAGGGGGTGTTTGAGGTCAAGGCTGTAGGATGTGTGGGACTTGCCACCCAGAGGAGGAGAGGAAAATGTGGGGAGGGGAGGGGCTGGCGCGGTCACTCAGTAACCAGTGAGCTGTCCTGGATAGATGGAGGGGCTGGAAGGACCGCCTGGAGCTGGGGCACAGAGCATCCTGGCCGGCAGTGGTGGGCAGAGGAAATGCAACCTAAAGTTTGCACGTAGATAGCCAGGTCTGGCCTTTGGAAGATAATTCTGGCAGCAACGTTGAAGGCATTTTTCGACAGAGGATGCCGAGAGATCCGCCAGCGGGTTGTGGCGGGAATCCAGGCTCCGTACAGACGTGATGTTAAGGGTGATCTTTCCTCCTTTCTCGTTTCGTTTGCCCTGCTGTTCATTTCACGTTATCGCCCATGAAACGCTCAGAGGCGGCAGCAGAAGGCACGTGGCAGACGCCAGAGAGATTTATTTTCACAGCTTTCAGGGGTGGATCACAATAGACTTGACATCCTTTGCATTAAACGTGTGCTCGGATGGAGGGTTAAGCCAGCTGGCTATTCGTGGTCTGAAATTACACGTGGGGAGGTGACAGCATGAACGTTGCAGGCAGTAAACACACAGGAGACCGGCCACGGGAAACGACACCTTCACAGGCTCTCTGCAGGGGAGGGATGGATGGACACCAGTGGCAGTTTCGGCGATGGCTTGGCCTTGGTGCCTTGGGCAGCGAGGCAGCTGCTGTCCCAGACCTGCTAATTACCCCCCGGCAGTCCGGCCCAAGTGAGCGGTTTCCATTAGGAAATCTCAAGGCGGAGGGCCAGCCGAGCTGGGAGGGGATGGAGGTTTTATGGTGGCAGTTAGGGAATTTCCAAACCCAGGACGGGGAGAGTTTGGCTTGGCCGTCCAGACACAAGGGAGACGTGGGTGACCAGCCCCGCGGCCAGCAGGCGGTCATTTTTGCCTGTCTTTACACAAGGCTCATCAGTGTGCATGTGCCTGTGCGTGTGTGTAAATGCACCCTGCTCTCCCGCCAAAGGACGGGATGAAGTCGCAGGAGTGAGAACTCTGTCCTCACCGCTGGCTCCCAGGGGACGGAGAAGAACCCTTCGCTTTTCTCGGCCCCTCTGCCTCATTGGCGGTGGCCACCTACGGAGTATTGACTTTTCATGCCTGAATCGACCTCATGGCCAGGAGCGGCTGGTCGATGAGTGATGTCTGCCAGGGGCGCAGAACACAGGAGTGGCACTGCCGCTGCTCCTGTGCCATTCTGACCACGTGAACAGGGACAGAAAACGTGGCAGGGCAGCGTCTCACAGATGGGAGAGGATCCGAATAGGAGGGCCAAGAGAGAGTGCAAGAATGGGTCCCAGATACAGAGATTCTGCCGAAATCATGGACTGCGGACAGGCTCCTTATCACGCCGGATGGGTCAGCGTGTCCTAGAGAAGTGGTGTGTCTCATGCACAATGATGAGGAGGGGGCTGGGGGGGGGACCAAACTCGAGTCCGGATGATGGAGGAGGGGGTATGCCATGGCGCTGGGGAAAGAAGCAATTCTGGAGATGTGAGGCCAGAGGACCAGAGCTGCGGTGAGGATGGCCACAATCTTATTCACAAACAGAAGTCTACGACTGAGTCATGTTGATGACAGATTTCATCTCTCTGGGGGCATTAGAGCCCTAATTCTGCTTAGAAACCCAGGTGACCCAGTGTTATTGTCAACGTGGCTGGACAAGTCCACTGGGGCTGCCAGGACGAAGTACCAGAGGCGGGGTGGCTTGAACAAGATTTATCGTCTCGCCGTCTGGAGGCTGGAAGTCCGAGGTCAAGCCGTTGGCAGGGCTGGTTCCTTCCTTGGCGTGCAGACAACCGTCCTCTCTCTGTCTTCAAGTGGTCGTTCCTCTGTGTGTGCTTGTGTCTTCCTCTCCTCTTCTTACAAGGACACCAGTATATTCGATCAGGGCCCACCCTCGTGAACTCGTTTTAATCTAATTACCTCTTCAAAGATCCTATTTCTAAATATAGGATCTGAGTTTCTGGGGGTTAGCATCTCAACGTATTAGTTTTGGGGGACACAATTTAGCTCATAATAGTGACCTCAGGACCTTTGTGGGGGGCCCGATGCCCCATCCCCCAGGGCTTACTCAGTATGCACAAGTCCTCATGGTCCCTGTCGGGGAGCTCAGGTCCTGGACCTGAGGTCTCTGGTCAAGTGTCTCTGTGGCTGGAAGTATCCATCTGCCTGTCATCGGCCCTCGTGGCCTCTGAGATCAAGCAGTAACTGGGACACATGTTGTCCTGACCTTCAGGTAATGCTTCCCGTAGGAGGGCAGAAGAACGACAGAACCCCATTTGCTTCCTCATATTTGCATGACACTTTGAGCATCTCAAAGAGAAGGGGTGGGCGTTAAAGGCGACACCGGCATGTCCCCCCAGCCTGGCCTCACTCATCTGGCCCCGAGTAATCCAGCAGAAGGAACATCTACCTCCTCCTCCTCGCCTTGCGAGTGGCTCCACCTTTATCCTGTGGTGAGCTCCCCGAGGTAGGGCTTAATTTAGCCTATGACCAAACGCGTAATCTTGGGTTTGGTGGCTCCCGAGGTCTCGGCTGGAGATGGAATTTGGAAGCCCCATTGCACCCTCTAATCTACCTCTCAAAGGAGCCACATACTTTCCATAATCAAGTCGATAATTTGCTACGCTTTTCTTTTTTTCCAGATCAGTGAGACCCCAGGAAGGGAAGAGAGGTTAAGGGGGGGAAATTGCTCCCCAAAATCCACCCCGAATCTTCAGCCATTCTGTATCCTATATGGTCTTGTGGTGTTTCATTAAATTACATGTCAAATGCCTGTAATTTGCCTAAGCTGGCTTATGGTAGATGTTCCACTGTTAGTGCCTGCCCTCTCTCCCATCCAGGGAGACCTTTCCTTGCTGTTCTAAAGACCCTGCTCATTGTTGTGTTTAGGGACAGGTCTGCCCAGCACCAGGGGGTCCAAGCCTAGTGGAAGAAAAGGGACTTGACCTTGAAATCCCTGCTGTGACTGACAGGAGAGACCACTTGGTGGCTGGAACGCCAGCGTGGGTGCCACTCCCAAGACGTGTGTTGCAGAAAACGCAGAGGAAGGAGCCAGCAGGTTAGGGGGGGAGTGAGGGCTCACCTGTCCTCTCTGTGGCATCAGAGTGGTCCTGTTGAAATGCGAGTTACGCATGTCTTCTGTCCACTGGAACTCCGATCCCGTCCCTTCATACAGAGTTAAGCCAAAGTCTTTACAACGGCCCACAGGTCCCTTTCCCATCGCTCACCCCCTTGACCTCTCTAACCTCGTCCCTCCCCATTGCTGTGTATGGACCATGCCGGGCAAGCTCCATTACTTAGTTTCAACTCTTGCTTATCCTCTGATATCCCCCACGAATGAGGGCACACTCACTCCCTAACTGCCTCTGGGTCGTTACTCAGAAGGTACCTTCTCAGTGGCCTCCTTGTCCCCCTCTCCTGCTTTATATGTCACCACAGCAGTTACCACCAGCTAACACACCCCATATTTTACTTCTATAGCTTTTTCATCTTGCTTTTGTCATTTCTATCTTGAAATTAAATGTCTTAAGGGTAGAGTCTTTTTTTTTTTTTTTTTTTACATTCTTATCCATTTTGTATTGCTGTGTCCACAGTATTCCTGGAACATACTTAGCAACCAAAAATATCAGAATGAATTGAATGAATCAATGTTGGGGAAGGCAGAGGTTGGTAGTCCTGCCCGGCCCTAGTCCATCCAACTGCAGCCAAGCCTATGAATTTTATCTGAGACCCATTCTTGTGTTAAGTTGTCTCTATTGTAGCAAGAACTTGTCCCCAGGCAAAAGTAACAGGAGCTGTTTACTGGGAAATGATAATGATAATCATTATATTAGTAAGATGTCAGGAAACTATCAATTCAATGTGTACTCATGGGCCAAGGTTGGGAATTAATAAAAGGATTCAAGATCTGTCAAGAGATCCCTGAGTGCACATTTATGGGAAAGAAAACTTGCAAAATTCAAAATGGTGATGTCACGGAAGCAAGCCCCCCGAAGAAAAACCATAACCTTGCTGTTGAACAAGAAATTCTTGGACATCATTAAAAAGAACCGCGAAAATGGAGCCACTTGATATGAACCCACTGGAGGCAGCGTGGAAGCAGGCAGTCTCTCTGAACAGAGCATGTGAAGCATGTGTATGTGGGTGTGTGTGAAGGACATTTCACAGGGACTTACCCAGTGCATGGGAAAGAAAGTTCCATAAAGACAAGATCTGAGTCTGTATTTTGTCTGCTATGTTCTCATTGTCAGCACAAAGCCTGTCATGTCACATGCAATTAATATTTATAGGTACATGTAAAAAATCAGACTTAATAATATGTAATTAATATTTATTTAATTAATCAATGCAATTAATACTTCTAGGTGCATGTTAAAAATCAGCCTTTACCGTTCGTATAAAAAACTCCCAGTAAACTGGGAATAGAGGGGAACTTCTTTAACTTGACAAAGAATATCTACAAAATACCTATACTTAATGTCATACTTAATGATGAGAAACTCAGTTTTCTCACTCAGATGAGGTACAAAACAAAGATTTTCCCCCCTCAACACTTCTTTTTGAAGTGGTGCTAGAAGTCCTAGCTAATGCAATAAGATAAGAAAAAGAAATAAAACGTATACAGACTGGGAAGGAAGACATACAACTTTGTTCACAGATGATGTGATAGTCTATGTAAAAATCTGAAAAAAAAATCAACAACAAAAAAATTCCTGGAATGAGTAAGTGATTATAGCAAGGTTGCAGGATACAAGATTGATATACATTCATGTATAACTGAAAAATTGTGCTCTACACTGGAATTTGACACAGCATTGTAAAATGATTATAAATCAATACAAAATGTTAAAAATAAAGATTGACATACAAAAGCCAATGGCTTTTCTACGTATCAGCAATGAGCAAATGGAATTTGAAATTAAAAATGCAATATTATTTAGATTTGCACCCTCCAAATGAAATACTTAGGTATAAATCTAACAAAATACGTATGAGATCGATATGAGGAAGAGTATAAAATTCTGATGAAGAAAATCAAAGAACTCAATGAATCAAGAGATATTCGTGTTCACAGACAGGAAGACTCAATATTGTTAAGATGTCGGTTCTTCCCAACTTGATCTATAGATTCAATACAAACCAAATCAAAATCCAAGGAAGTTATTTTGAGGATATCGACAAACTGACTGTAGAGTTTACATGAAGAGGGGTACCATATGGTATGCCTCCTATGCTAGGGTTTTTAGGGAGAAGTAAAAGGCACAGAACTGCCAACATAATACTGAAGAAGAACAAAGCTGGAGACTTACTTACCCCACCTGACATCAGGGTTTCCTATAAAGCTACAGAAATCCAACAATGTGGTGTTGGTGAAGGAGTTGACAAACAGAACAGGGGAACAGAGCAGAGGGCCCAGAAATAGACCCAAAGAAGCAGAGTCAACTGGTCTTCGACAAAAGAGCAAGGTAACACAGTGGAGCAAAGACACTCATTTCAACAAATGCTCCTGAAGCTATTGGACATCCACATGTTAAAAAAAAAATCTAGACACAGACCTTACACCTTCCACAAAATCTAACTCAAAATGCATCACCGACCTAAATGTAAAATGCAGAACCATAAAACTCCTAGAAGATAACATAGGGGAAAACCTAAATGACCTTGGGTAGGGCGATGGCTTTTAGACACAACGCCAAAGTCACAATTCGTGAGAGACATAATTGACAAGCTAGACTTCATTAAAGTGAAAAAAATGTCTGTTCTGCGAAAGATGAGGTCAAGAGAAAGGACGACTTGCAAACTGGGGGAAAAAAATTGTTTTGCAAAAAACACTGCCATCTGATGAAGATGTGTTCATCCAAAATGTACAAAGAACTCTTAGAACTCAACAGTGAGAAAACAAACAGCTCAATTAAAAATGGGCCAAAGACCTCAACAGACATCACCTCAATGAAGATATACAAGAAAGAAAGCATATGAAAAAATATTCCACATTATATGCCATGAGGGAAAGTCAAATTAAAACAACAGTGAGATGCTGCTATGCAAGAGTGGCCAAAATCCAGAACACAGACAGCACCAAGTGCCGGTCGGGATGTGGAGGCACCGGAACGCTCGTGCGTGGCTGGTGGGGATGCCATGTGGTGCAGCCACTTTGGAAGACGTTTCTCACAAAACTAAAACTAAACGACTGAGCGGTTGGGCTCCTTGGCGTTTACCCACAGGATCTGAAAACTTACATCCACACAAAGACCTACTCATGGATGTTTATAGCAGCTTCATTCAGAATTAGCAAAACGTGGAAGCAACTGAGATGTCCCTTGGTAGGTCCATTGATAAATAAACATCATCTGGCAATGCAATAATATTCAGCTCTGAGAAGCTAAGCTTCCAAGGCTTGAAGAGCCATGGGGGAACTTTAAATGCATATTATTAAGTGGAAGGAGCCAATCTGACAAGGCTGTCTGTCTCCTGTTGTATTCTGGACGAGACACAACTCCGGAGACGGTAAAAAGATCAGGTGTTGCCGGAAGTTGGGTGTTGGGAGGAAGGATCATAGCGGAACCACAGAGAATTTCCAGGGCAGCGAGAATGACGGACACATGTCACTATACGTCTGTGCAAACCCGTAGAATGCACAACATTGGGGTGAACCATCTTGCAAACTGTGGACTTTGCTCAGTGGGGTGTCTGTTGTCACTGTGCCCTTTACAGAGAGTAAAGGAGAGGGATGTAGTGTGAATCCTTCACCTCCTCCTTTCAAGCAGGACGGGGAGGAAAGACATGGGGCTTTTCTTGTGGGTGGAAGTTGGGAGTGGTTCAAGCTTATCTTCTGGAAGCAGAAGAAGGCATGACGTTCCTTTCAAAGCTGTTGGCCACTCAAGGAATGAGCCAGGACAGAGGCTATGGGAGAGCTAGACTCAGAACCTGGGAGGGCAGGACCCGGTCAATGCTCGATTCCAAGGGGCTGGACACGCACGCCAGGGCTAGGTGAGGGAGCTCGGAGATCACGCAGAAATATGGACAAAGGAAACAGCGTAGGAACCAGAAGGAGATGGACGGCGGAGCTGGGCCTGAGGTTTTACCTGGAATGCGATCACCCACTGACTCCCCACTGGTGTGAGCATAACATGGGACGCTGTGCTGAATGAAATAAGGTGGACACGGAAGGACAAGGACCTTCATGAGCCCAGTTACCCGGGGAACCTGAAGCCATCACGCTCACAGAAATGGAGAGCAGAGTGGTGGTGGCCAGGGGCCGAGGGAGGGGGAACTGGGGCGTGGCTCTTCCAAGTGTCAGTTATCCAAGACGGAAAGTTCTAGAGATCCGCCGGTCACCATCGCACCTTTTGTCAATGATACTGTGCGCGCGTGCACTGAAAAACGTGTGGAGAGGGTCGCTCTCATGTTAAGTGTTCTCAGCACGATGGAAGAACAGAACAAACCAACGGAAAGGGAATCACTTAAAAGATCAGGGGGCAGGGCTCACAAGGAAAGACGATGGCCAGGCAGCCTGGGACCCTCTGGAGAGCTGAGATTTAAATAACGGGTAAAAGACAGAAAAGATAGAAAAACGTCAGGGAGGCAAAGGCCTCGTGTGTGCTGCTGTGGGGGGTGGTCCTAGGAATTCCTGAAGCAACCAGACAGCTCAGACAGAGGATCCAGGGTGAAGCCAGCCATGGCCCGACGTGGTCGTGATGGACGGCAGACAGGACAGACAGACGGAAACCAAGTGAGAGGATGCTGGCATGAAACAGCTCTCTGGCCCCGTGTCAAGGGGAACGTGGTAGCAACAGCATGAAGCCGCCTGGGGGTGTGAGACGGTCCGGGGCACCTGCCTCTCATGCAGCTGCGACCACCAGATGTTCCAGTGATGGGATTTTTTTTTTGGTCATGCGTGGAATCTCCAATTAAAAGTGAGAATCAAAAAATTTGAAGTCTGCGTATCTCTCCCTAAAAATCCTTGCAAGTCTGGTGTCTCTTGCAATAGCAGAAAATTTGGCCCCGGTGGACACATGCAGGGACAGAGGACCCTGTAAATGACTGGACTTCTAAGGGGTGGATCTCGAAGGAACCCCAGGATACATCATCGGTGCTACAGACTGGAAATGAGCGGTATTATTGCAATTCTGGGGAAAAAAAAAAGACAAAAATGGTAGGGACAAGCTAGAGAGAGACTCACTGGGCGGTAAGACAATTATCGTCTGTCACCAGCTTTGAAGGATAATTCTGGAATTATGGTTTCTAGGACTACATGGGGACATCATCCTCAAACCTGACCTTCTCTGCTTTTTTTTTCTCAATTACTTGGAGGAAAATAAGTAAGTTAAAATGATCCCCCCAAAATGCATAAAGCACAAAGCTGGCGAAGACAGCCAAGCCTTCAAAGGGAGATCCTCCAGGGGGCTGGGGTCCCAACCCCACTGCCCTGTGTGGTCCGGGGTAGCTGGAGCGATGATGGAGCGGCACCCGAGAAAGGAAGAAAGCGAGGGCGGAGAATCAGAGCCGGTCGTAAGGAGCAGTAATGCGAATGTTGAGGATGCAGATCGATCTTTGGCAGCTTGGTTAAAATTGTCATGTCCAGAATGAGGAAAAGAGTCCCAGGCTGCTGGGGACATAGTCCAACCCCACACAGGCGCCCCTCGCAAACATCAACAAAAATTTTTTTAAATTAAAATATAGTTGATTTATAATATTAGTTTCAGGTGTACAGCAAACTGATTCAGTTATACCTATACATACATACATATATACATACATATATATATATATTTCAGATTCTTTTCCATTATAATTATAAAAAATTGAATATAGTTCCCTGTGCTCCACAGGAGGTCCTTGTTGTTTACCTCTTTTATGCATAATAGTGGGTAACTGTTTATCCCCAACTCCTAATTTATCCCTCCCCCACAAGCACTTTTATTCTGCTATTTATTCCAACGTTTAATTATGAAAAGTTTCAGACATACAGAAACGTCGATCGTGTACTATGATGAGCTCATATATTCCACAACTTTTAATAAATCCCCACATCTGCTTTCTCCATTCATGTGTGTGTGTGTGAGAGAGACTACAAACGTGTGCACGCGCGTGGGTACGTCTGCACACGCTGTTTTCTGAACCACGTGGAAGGAGATTTCGCAGACATCGGGCCCTTCATCCCTAAACACCTCAGCCTACATCTTCTGAGAACAATCTCCTGTGTGATCAGCAGACCACATAAAAAGACGGGCAGGACCCCCAGGCAGGGCCACTGCTCTCCTGCCGGAACCACCCGGCTCCCTGGCCCAGAGGCTCTCTCTCACTTTTTGCCTCTGAAACGGGTTACTTACCCCTAAAGTTCTGTTGGTTCCCTGAGCTCACTTCTGATTGGTCCATTTGTAGTGCTCCATTTGCATGGAGCTCACTAGTGATTGGTTATTTCTCTCACTCCTGATTAGTCCATTTCCCTCACTCCTGATTGGTCCATATGTAGTATTTCATTTGCATGGAGCTCACTTCTGATTGGTTATTTCTCTCACTCTTGATTGGTCCATTTCCCTCACTCCTGATTGGTTATTTCTCTCACTCCTGATTGGTCCATTTCCCTAACTTCTGATTGGTCCTGTTGTAGTACTTTATTTGCATGGAGCTCACTCCTGATTGGTTATTCCTCTCACTCCTGATTGGCCCACTTGCCTAACTTCTGATTGGTCCATTTGTAGTACTTCATTTGCATGGAGCTCACTCCTGATGGGTTATTTCTCTCCCTCCTGATTGGTCCATTTCTACAAAGCTTGTTCCTAATTAGTCAACTTTCATTATACCTCATTTGCATATGATGTTGCAAAGTGTAAAACTGGCACCTATAAAAGGCTTGTGTAAACCTACAGGAGGGGTCCAGAGCCTGGAGTGTTAACTCCACTGGGCCTGCTGGGGTAATAAACCCGAGTTCTCCAACCCGCCCAGTGCTGCTTGGTCTCTCGCCAGGATCCTGGTTGCTGTCACAGCTGAGCTGCAACACGTTTTTCGGCAACAAACACACACAGGACAGCTGACAGTAATTCCCACGTGTAACGTGACCTCTGGCTCATTGGGAAACTTCCCCAGTTGTCTCTAAAATGTCTTTCGCAGCTATTTCAATCAGTTCTTCAGTAAGTGAACTAAACCTGCTTTTCTTTCTTTCTTTCTTACTGCCCGCTCTGGCAATGAACAGGGTGGACCCCGGTCTCGCTCACTGAGGACGGGGAGGCAGGAGGAAGAGCGGGTTTAGAGGAGGAAGGTGATGAGTGGTGATCATTTTATGCAGAGGTCTGCCCTCAGGATGCACCCTTGGGAGTCGTCCAGCCACGGGAGGAGCTGAGACGTTGGGAGTGCGTGAGATAGGAAGGGTTGTCACCTTGTCACTGGCATTGTCACCGTTTATTTAGACACCACCGTCTGCTTGGCGCTGTCCTAGCACTTTTTATCACGAGTTCCTTTTCTTACTACGATCTTATGAGACAGGATTTTTCTGAGAAGGACACGGTCCCAGAGGGGTCCAGTAACTCGCTGAGTCTTTGCTGCTGGCACATTTGGGAGCAGAGATTTGAGCCTGACTGGTTCCGAAGTGCCTGTCCGTGAGCGCGGTGCCCACTGCTCCCTGCACGGAGGTGGGAAAGGCGGCCACGGATGGATAGAAGATGGATAGAAGCTTGAGCAGACAGGTGAGGGTCTCCTGAAGGCACCTGGGAAGAAACATCCAGAGAAAAATCCTGGAGGGATAACATTAGAGACACCAAGGGGCCGTGGCTTACATACCTTTATTCCTGTTTATTCTGCAGGTCACTCCTGTCAACCCGTCCAGAGCTCCCCGGGGCGGTGAGCTGGAGTACAGTGGGCTTCTGAACGGGGGGGGGGGGGGGGGGGGGGGGGGGGGGGGGGGGGGGGAGTGAAGATGGTCCAAAATCCAGTCCTTTCTGGATGCTTGGTGGGATGGGAAGGAGGCGTCCAGGGTAGCTGATAGATGGGGAAATTGGAGCCAAGGGACTGTTTGTTAAAAAGAATGGGACAGACAGTGGGCAGGAAGAGGTTAAATGCAAAAGTTCTAAGAATGGGAAAAAATATTTGCAAATGATGTGACTGACAAATGCTGGAGAGGCTGTGGAGAAAAGGGGACCCTCCTGCACTGATGGTGGGAATGCAGGTTGGAGCAGCCACTGTGGAAAGCAGTATGGAGATTCCTCAAAAAACTAAAAATAGACTTACCCTGTGACCCAGCAAAGCCACTCCTGTGCACATATCTGGAGAAAAGTCTAGCTGACAGCGGTGCCCGGGTTCCCCCGCTGTGATGGGGGCCGAGGCAGAGAGGAGCGAGTGAAGGCAGCCAGGATGGAGTGAGCCCGAGTTTGCAGGCACAGCTCGTGCATCTGGGGCAAGACCTTTGCCTGGTGTGGCTGGTGTTTGGTGCCATAGCTGGAGCACAGGCTTGCATGATGTGTGGGTCTAAATTCGCCTTCTCCTCCAATGTGGAGAAAAAAAATGCTACAAAATATCTTAGATGGTCTGCTGGACCCGCATCACTTGGAAATTAATAACAAATATGTCATGGAGTCACTGTGGGTACTCCGACCTCCCTTTCGCTCTTCACAAGTGGACAGTACATTTTCACCAGAATCTACCAAACCAGGGAGCTGAGGAAGGACCGAGAGGTGCGGAGGGGGAGGCAGTCCCCGCAGAGGGGACAGCGAGGCACAAGGGCATGGAGCCGCCCCTTGGAATCTAGCACGTGAGGAGGGCGAAGTCTGATCGAGCCCCTCAAAACAAGGTGCAGAAAGATGCCGTAAAAGATGTGAGTGGAGAAATTGGGTCCAGCCCCCCAGATCCTTCCCCGAAGGGGTTGTGCATTTGTGTGTCTCTGGAACACCAGCTTCACTGTGGGGTCCTCGGAGTGGTAGCCAGGTGTCTCTTGTCGGGGGCTCCTGCCCCCGGGTTGGCCTTGAGCCCCAGCAGCCGCCTTGTTGTCACCAGGATAAGAGAAGTAGAGGGCAAGGTTTCCTGTGAAGCACGTGGGACCCAAGATAAACTTTCCCTAAGTCAACTCTGGTCTCTCAAAGAGAAAAAAGTCAACTCTGGTCTCTCAAAGAGAAAAAAAGTGGGGGGAGACGTATTTCTAAGTCCGGGTCAGCTGGAGACAGCTCTGGGGCAGACTGTGTAACCCATTAAACAAACAAAAGCCGTTGCAGAAACGCTTAAAGGCAACAGAATGATGCATCATTCAGAGCAATTCTCTTTATCTCTCCAAAAGGGCTTAAAAAAAAAAAAAGCCTCAAGATTACACAATAAAAATCCCAAGTCTGTTTGAGGAATTGCACCCGCCCTCGGCGGATAGACTGCTGTCCACACTTCAGCCTTTTAATTCAATTCAGTTTTGCTTCATCAGAACCAACGGCCCAGAGACGGGCCTCAGGCGTCACATGTACCTGGGACCGGTCCCTGCGCCTGGCTTCGGTGGCTGGTCAAAGCCGCTTTGAGTCCCCGGGGTCCCCTTGGGACACTCGGGGAACTCATGCTTGCAGGGCTGTCGGGAGGGTCATGCGAGGAGATGCGTGTCACGTGCCGGCGCCCCGTCCACCTCGGCTGCCATCGTTATTGAGAGCAAAGCACGGAAGTGAGGTTCCTCGGGCGTCAGATGCTCTGCTGGCTTCCCAGCTCTGAGGCCGCGAGCTTTTCATCGCTGCACGAAAGTCCCCAGTGCCCCTTAGCAGAGAGGTGTGCGAGCTCCCGCTCCACTGTTGTGAAGACCCGGCTCACGGTGGAGTCATGTGGGCAGTGGCCAGACAACTGCGTCTTTGTTTGGTCACTTAGTGATGTCACCCTGGAAAAATCTTCCCTCAGATCATTCTGCTGGGAACAGTTAAAGAGCCATTTCTCCAGTCTCCCCGTGTGGCCAGTGCTGGGGGACGGAGACAAAACACATGCCATTAGGGCTTGGCCTCCAATGAACGGACCCCCCCCCCCCCCAGTAGCACGCAGGGTGGGGCTGATCACGAGTTTCCTGAAACCCACCCCCCTCTCCCCGTTGCCTTGATGAGGTGCACAAGTATCTTATCAGCGTGATTTGCCTGGATGTGGAACTGCAGGGAATTCCGACAGCAGTTTATAGCTGCAGGGACCTGGCTGGGGTGGGGTGGGGTGGGGGGGAGGGTTTTCAAAGCAAATTAATGCTCATTGACACGGAAGTTTCAGAAGATGCATTTACCCAACGGGGGCAAGCGTTTTTGAAATCTTCGTGTACGTGGTGGTGAATTAACTGTAATGAATGACCAACCATCCTCGCGTCCTCTTGAAGCGGTTCCTCTGGGGAGAAAGCTTGAAAGGGTCGTGTGAGGTTGTTATCTGCGCGGGATGGAATTTCGAAACCAGAAGGACCAGTTAATCCATCCTCCTTAACCCTGCAGGTGGGTTCCAGGCCTGCCTGGGGTCACCCCAGGGGCTGTTGGGGAGGGGCAAGGGGGAGCGAGCAGGGTCCCCCTCTGTGGATGGGAAGAGGTGGGCCACTCTCGGCCCGCTGCCTAGATCACCAGTCAGCATTTATCATGCACCACCTGGATGCCGTCTCTCTGATTTTCAGCCGGAGCCGAGCACACAGCCCGGCAGAACCAGCGCACCTTCCCACACCTTGAGATTCGCGGCTGGGGGCTAATTTACAAAAATCCATTTTCTGTCAAAACAAATGGGCCAGAAAGCTCAACCCGCGTGAATTCCTGTGATGAAACAAGAACGCGTAGAAGTATTTCGTGGCTGCGTTTTCAGACTCTTCTCTGTCTGTACATAACACACCAGGGAGTGGGGGTTTGGTAGCAAAGCGTGAGAGGTACCCCGCTGGCTGGGCTGGATGCTGTTTGCGTCCTGGGATCCAGACACAGCAGAAACCTGGCCGGACTTGGAGTTTATCTCTGGGATCAAACACCAGTGTGATCTCCAGTGTTGCCTCCTCCGTGTCTTCCCTGAAGACAGATTTTTAGGAAAAAAGGATGCCCCTTTGAGATAAAACTGAATAAGGAAAAAAACACACACACACACTTTGCTGTACACCTGAAGCTAACACAACATTGTACATCTACTACAATAAAAATAAATAAAAAACTCAAAAAAATTATTCAAGACACATTCAGGTCCTTTTTCTCTGGCACAGAGAAACCATCACGTGATCCCCCTCTTGGCTTCCCCAGAGGTCCCCTGTGTGGCTGTCAGTGGACCCCCTTCCATGTAGGCGGCTTTAATTTTTAAAACAGTAAAAAAAATTTTTTTCCAAACATACTACAGCTTTATTATTTCCAAGGCACATTTCCTAGGTTTGCGGCCGAGGCAGGCACTGGAGGCAGCGAGCCAGGGCAGCTGGGGTCCCTGCGTCCAGAGCACAGGGGAAGTTCACAGGGGCCGTGGGGAGGCAGAGGTGACAGGTGGCAGGGGGGCTCTGCAAGGTCTGTTTAAATGAGGGACTCTGGCGTCTCCTGGGATGAGGTCCACGGCAAGGGAAGAGGGGGTCATGAATTTGTGGCCACGTGGCCTGGCCGTCTTGCTCCGCGCACAGAGCATGCTCACAGACGCCCCGAGCATGCAGGGTTTGGGACACCACGCAGCAGACAAGACAGGAGTTTGGGACGTGATGTTTGAGTAACGTTTTCTGCAGTGTCCTATGAGACGGTCAGATGTCTGGCTGAATCCTGGGGTACCCGAGCCTTTCTTTGGACTGCCCCACCTCTCACTTCACATATGTCTTGCCTCCGCCCTTGGGCTGGCTTGCACATCACAATTCCCACTGCATTTGGAGACAACTGGCCAAGTTCTCATGGTCCCTGCAATCAGTGGACGGACAGCCATGAGACTCCAGGTCCTTCCGCGATGGGAATACGGGGTCCACCTCTCCCCGTGAAATTATAGGGCAGGAATTCCACAAAGAGAGATGTGTCTCTTCTTAGCTGAGCTGAGGTTTGCACATCTGGGTCCAAAGCACAGGCTCTAACCCTGTATATCCAAGGAGAGGTGTGTAGCAAAGGGAACCTACCCTCTGAGGGCCTGAGGCCACTGGGATAAGCAGCCAAAGAGATCAGATGGGGACACACGGGAAGAATGTGGGCAGAGGACAGAGAATCATTAGTATCAGCTCTGAATGTTTGACTGAGAAAAATGGTCCCCAGTCTTTCCTGTGCAACTGAGGGGGAGGGCGTAGCTCAGTGGTAGACTGCGTGCTTAGCATGCATGAGGTCCTGGGTTCAATCCCCAGTCCCTTTATTAAAAAAAAAAAAAAAGACATCCTGGTTCAGGAAACTCTATTCAATTTCTTGTAATATCATAAAATGGAAAAGAATATGAAAACAAAAAAAAATATATATATATGTCTGTGTATAACTGACTCACTTTGCTGTACACCTCAAATTAACATTGTAAATCAACTTCAATAAAAAATTTAAAAAAAGAAGGCCCTCGAGGGCTTTGAAAGAACACTTGTGTCTGGCCTCAGCCCCAAAGGTTATTATTGGATTGCGTGGGAGGAAGGTGTTTAAAAAGAGATTCATTCGTGTCCTGTTTTTTCTTGTTTTTTTTTTTTTCTTTTTTTCTTTTTTAGATTCCACATATGAGTGATCTCATGTGGTATGTTTCTTTCTCTTTCTGGCTACTTCACTTAGAATGACAGTCTCCAGGGCCGTACATGTTGCTGCAAATGGCATGATTTTACTCTTTTTCATGGCTGAATAGTATTCCATTGTGTAAATAGACCACATCTTCTTTATCCAGTCGTCTGTTGGTGGACATTTAGGTTGTTTCCACATCTTGCCTATTGTAAACTGTGCCGCTGTGAACATTGGGGTGCATGTGTCTTTTACAATTAGAAACTGAATATTTATTTTAAACATCTGCATATCTTTTGTCATTCTATTTCTCATATTAAAGGCAATTTATTTAATGTAAAATATGATTTCATTCTTATACTCTCTTGAGCCCGAATTGACTAGATTAAGAAAAATCACATTGCTGCTGTAGGGACCTGAGATTGAATTCATATTTAATGTTGATACGAGGTGACTTCTCAAGTTCTAGATATTTCTCCCATCTATTTTTACTTTTATTGTGTAGAAAGTTAAGTTAGTTAAGTTAAGTTCAGTTAGTGTCTGAAAATGCTTTAATATCTTGATAAAAAACCTCTACTTCATATAATTTTGTCCTATCATTTACCTGATGTTAAAAGTTGCAGATATGAAAACACACAGAGGGTAAGGAAATGAGAGAGAGAGAAAGCTTATGAAATAGAGTATTTTCTTAGACACAGAAAATAAAGTCAGTGTGCTGGGCCCCATGGCAGGTGTGCTGTAGAAATTCTCCCTGTGCAAGCTAGAGTCCTGGTTTGGTTTGCTGGGCTGAAGGTGGATCATCCAATGAATTCTATCCATCAGCCCTGGCTTTTAAATCCTATCAAATGGACGTGTAATGGCCCAGATACGAAAACAGCGGCACAAGACAGACAATTGAGGGCAAGTTACTTAAAGTGACTTCTTCCCCCGTCTCGGCATTTGGTTATGTGAATTCTGACTCACAAAAAGACTCCTGTCTGTTGCTCAGAAGTCACAAACACGGAGTGTTGACACTGCAAACTGCAGAAGACGACGAATAGAATTGAAGGTGTTTGAGTGAATCTTTGGCCAAATTCTGAGAACGTTGGCATAAAATCATCCAATCTCAACACTTTTTCTCTAAAGTAATAATGGCTTTAGTGTGTGATGTGAAGCAAGAACAGACTATGAAAAGCCGTGGGGGCCTCCTTGTATTCTGGAAGGGGAGAAAGTTTTGTTTTTTTTTTTAAATCATTTTGAAAGTCAAGAGAACACCTGCTTTGTTTACTGAAATAAGACACTTCCTTAACTAGAAATGGCAAGTTCTTGTGTTGGTTTGGTTAAGAACCAGCTTCTTTTTTTTTTTTAATGTCTTTTATTGATTTATAATCATTTTACAATGTTGTGTCAAATTCCAGCATAGAGCACAACTTTTCAGTTATACATGAACATACGTATATTCATTGTCACATTTTTTTCACTGTGAGCTACCACAACATCTTGTATATATTTCCCTGTGCTACACAATATAATCTTGTGTATCTATTCTACCATTTTTAAATCCCGTCTGTCCCTTCCCACCCTCCGCCCACTTGGCAACCACAAGTTTGTATTCTATGTCTGAGTCTATTTCTGTCCTGTATTTATGCTTTGTTTTTGTTTGTTTGTTTGTTTGTTTTTGTTTTTGCTTTTTAGATTCCACATAGGAGCAATCTCATATGGTATTTTTCCTTCTCTTTCTGGCTTACTTCACTTAGAATGACATTCTCCAGGAGCATCCATGTTGCTGCAAATGGCGTTATGTTGTCAGTTTTTATGGCTGAGTAGTATTCCATTGTATAAATATACCACCTCTTCTTTACCCAGTCATCTGTTGATGGACATTTAGGCTGTTTCCACGTCTTGGCTGTTGTAAATACTGCTGCTATGAACATTGAGGTGCAGGTGTCATCCTGAAGTAGAAAAACCAGCTTCTTCATCCCAGGGTAGACATTCTTGAGGGCAACGGCTGGTACAAAGAACAGAGAATCACAGGGATGGGTGAAATAAAAGCAGAGAGAGTCCCCTACCTCCTTCCGTCTTTCTGTTGGGGTCTCTAGATTCCATCCCTAGCATCTCGAACAGAGGAGAAGTAAAGATAGTGGCAGAATCCGGACAGCCTCTAAGTCCCTAAAAAATTGGGTTTATTCTTTGTCTGCTCTGGATGAATGGCCGTTGCCTTGGCGGCCTCAGAGAGGATGTCCAGTTACTTTAACAAACCTCAGGGAGATGGGAGCAGACCCTGTTTTTACCTAGAGCACTCGGTGGGGCGATGCTAGTCTGCCCTCTGGTACAATTCCTCAGCTGGGACATCTGGGGAAGCCAAGGGAAAGGTGCCTGCCTGAATGCTCATCTCTCCACGCATCCTCCCCAAACAATCCAGATCAAAAAGAAAGACAAATAAAATCCACACCTTCTACACTTTTATCACCAGAACGCTCTACAACTCACTCCTCCCTACGCAGAACAGAAACACCGACGTCCAACTTCCGGTGGAGCTGTTTTCTTGAGCTTGGCTCCCAAGACTTTGCAGAGAACAAGGCAGGGTCTCTGAAGGCTGCACGGAGGTCGGATGAGGGAAATCAGACTGAGCTAAAGCCAGATGGAATCCACATTAAGTACAAAATTCAAAAAATAAAACTAAACTATACCTGAAAAGGAGTAACTGGCATTTCAGAGCAGTTGACTTCAGGGAAGGGACCCAGAGGACGTGGAAGATCCAAAGAGACGTCTGGAAAGGCATCACTTCCAGCGATGAGAGGTTACAGAGAAAGGAAACTGAGTTTTGCAAGACAAAATAAGCAAGAGGCAGAAAGTTTGGACCCACAAGACAAAGATAAACAAGAAAAAAACAAAAATGAAACTCCAAGGTCACAACACCACTTCCATCATTGCTTCATAAAAACAGTCACCCAGGAAAGAAACCATGCATTGTTACACCGAGAAAAGAATCTTGAACGAGGAATGTTACAAGCAATCCAGACCACCAGCCCTGTCTGCTGAATGCAGAGATGCAACTGTATCGCTACAATGTCACCCCAAGAAGAAGATGGGACCAAAAAATTAAATACTTGAGCTGACAAAAATGCACTTCCCTCCCAACAATTAACCCTGAAGCAAAAGAGAGCATATTTTAGCAGTCCGAACTGAATTAAATATCCCCAAAGAAGTACTTGAGATGTGAAAAAAAATCTATCTTGAATGAAAAATTAAAAAAAAAAAAAACAAAGAAACACAAATGGATAGAAAATTGAAAGAAATTAAATCAGAGTTTTAGAAAAAGCTGACACATGACATATCAGTGATGACCACCTCATTAAAGTTCCCAAGGAAGAAGGAATTCAAGTAAAAACTAAATGAGGACAATCAAGAGAAGCAGGGCAAAAGGCAAAGATAATGAAAATGAGATAAAAATAGAAAAAAGGGTCAGAGAAAAGTCATTGAAATGGCAAACAACAAAGGAGATGCAACTTATATACAAGTTGAATCTCAAAAAAATGGAAAAGAATGAATAGCTTAACTATAAGCCAATGAAACTGTCTAGAAATAAAAGTTCGATCTACGTACTGAAAAGACCCAACAGGTGCTTGTGAACATTGATCCCAAACCATCAACACTGAGACATACTCTAATGAAATTATTAGACTTAAAAAATAAATTGAAGTGCCCAAGGCCATGAGGCAAAAAAGATTAAATAATTTCAAGGACGATATAATTAGAGTGGTATGCTGCTCAAAAAAAAAAAAAATCAAAGAAAGCAGTAATAGGGCAGCATTTGAAAGAAGTCAAGGGGGGAAAAAGCAAACGAAGTGTTTTATGTTGAACCAAGTTATTTTTCAGGCAGCAAAATTGTGGAAAGAGGGTAAACAGGCAGGAATCAGGGAATACAATACAGAGGAAGCCTTCCTGACCAATCGATGACAAGATAAACTCGATCGAATCAAGAGAACAACCAGGAGAGACTTTGCCAGAATGTCGAGTGGTGAATTAATACGTCTTAATTGCAGACCTGAGCCTAGATCAGAGGCACTGAGAAGGAAAAGGAAAAGAGGAAAGAATGACAGCTGACTGGTTATTAAATACATGGGCGTTCAACGAGATGGCTGGAAACTGAGTTAATCAGCTCATACAAGTTGAAGCACAAAAATAGACATCTTCTTAAATAAAACTATTTAAAAATAAAACAATGGAGAAGTGAATATCGTGTAAAGAAACAGCAAGTGCAATTACACACAGTGCAATTATAAGAAAAAAAAATTATTTGGCAGAGTTGAGACCAAACATAGTTGTTGTACTAACAAATGTGAGTGGGCTGAACTGACATTACAAAATATTTTAAACACAGCTCACAAGACAAGACACGATTCTGGTATACAAGAACCCCTCCCTTGCCACCGAAATAGGGAGTGAGTCAGAAAGGCTAAAAATAAAGAGTTAGCAGACATTTGGTCTTGTCCAAAACCACTTGGTGTGGATCAGTTTGATGTCCACACTCATGTACGTTTTGGTAGGACCAAAGTTCAAGGGCCTTTTGGCATGGACCATGTGGCTTACGAATATTTTGGACAGAACCAAATGTCCTGCAAGGAAAATGGAGGGATTTTTCTATTGGCATGCAATTGGCGGAATTAGTAAGAACTCATGATATATATCATCCATCCATCTATCTATCTATCTATCTATCTATCTGTCTGTCTGTCTGTCTGTCTGTCTGTCTGTCTGTCTGTCTATCTATCCATCCATCTATCCATCCATCTATCCATCCATCTATGTATCTATGTATCTATGTATGTATCTATCTACCTACCTACCTACCCATCCAACCATCTATCTATCTGTCTGTCTATCTATCTATCTATCTATCTATCTATCTATCTATCTATCTATCTATCTATCTATCTATCTATCCATCCATCTATCCATCCATCTATCCATCCATCTATGTATCTATGTATCTATGTATGTATCTATCTACCTACCTACCTACCCATCCAACCATCTATCTATCTGTCTATCTATCTATCATCTATCTATCTAATCTTTCCTAGTTCTGTCCACTAAGGGTCAAAAACAATGACGCTTAGCAGCTGTGAGCACACCTCATGCCGAGATCTTGATTTCTGAATATACTTTCCCTTAAAAAGAAAGAATTCTCCTTGGATAAGGAAATTCATTCCAGAGCTGGAACTTGGAAAATACAAGGCAAGTCCAGAATATCTTATTACTCCAAAAAGTAAATAATTGCTCAAAGAATGATGGAGATATTTCAAAAGGATACACAGCCAGTTTAAGGGACTCCACTGAAAAAGTCTAGAGCAACTTGAGACTCAAAGCCCATGCTAATAATGAGTAGTAATCTACAGAAGAAAATCAGAATCCATAAGTTTATACCAATAAGTCGATAAGTGAATGGGAGAATGGAAAAATATTTCCTACAACAGAGTACTGATCCATAAATGCAGAAGGGAAAAATCCATTTCAATTAATTCATTCAATTAATTCATTCAATTAATTCCATTAATCTTTTGAAAACCACCATTGGGTGACAAGTGTAGTAATAGTTGATTTAGGCAAGAATCACCAGTGGCTAAAACTAGTGAGCAAAAGTTTTTTTTGATAAACAGGATAGTTACATAGTCTCCAAGTATCACCCCATAAAATAGTTAATTACAAAAAAAAAAAAAACCAAACCAAAAAACCCTGAACTTTACAGTAGAGAAAACAGTCAGGACACTCCTTAATCAGTGTCATCAAAGTTAACGTCACCAGTTTGGAGACAGCTTACCGTGTACTTCCTGATAAGATGCCATGAAAAAAGAATCTACTGTCTCTTCTGTGTTATTACCACCCAAAATGGATGATTTGAATAAAATTATAAGGCAACATCGGTTTAATCCACTCAAGGGACATTCTATAACTATATACTGTTAATCCCTTAAAAATTTCCATGTCATGACGTATAAAGCATGAGGAATTAAGATTAAGGGAGACTACAGATAGGGTAATTAAATGTAAGGCATGTTGATCTTGGATTGAAACTAGCACCAGGGACATTTTTTCTCTTGCTGTGAAGAACATTATTACAACACGTGATGAAATTTGAGTAAAATCTGTAGATAATAATGCAGAATTCATGTAAGATCTGTGATTTTCATAATTGTACTGTAGTTAGATAAGAGAATGTCTTTGGTTTTCCGTTTGTTTGTTTGGTTAGGAAATACACACCAATGCATTTAGGGGCAGATTAAATGTTTACTTCCAAGTAGTTCAAAAAAAAGAGAAAAATGAAAGGAAAATATGGTTAAATATCAATATTTGTGTCATCTAGGTCAAGGGCATATGAGGATTCTTTGGATTACTGCAACTTTTCTGCAAATCTGAAATTATTTTGAATTTAAAAGTTTTGAAAAGTGACCAGAAATAATGGAAAGGTTTGAAAACAACACAGTGGGAGAAGATATTTTCAGGGCCAAGGGCTTGTTTCCAGAATGTAGAAAGACATCTTTCCAATCAAAAAGAAAAAGAAAAAGAACCTAATAGAAGGGCAAGAAATTTGGAGGCATTTCAAGGAGAAAGGATACTCAAATGGCCAATAAATGTATGAAAAAGAACTCAGCCTTATAAGTCATGAAAAGAAATGGAGTGAAAACCATGAGATGGCTCTGCCCACCCACCGAAATGGCTGGTGAATCCCCTCTTGGTGAGGCTGCAGACCACTGGACCTCTCAGGTCTTGTTGGTGGGTAGAAATACTGGCAAAAATCACTTTTGGGAAACTGACATTATCCACTAAAGCGAAACATATGTGCCCCTGATCACCCCAAAATGCTACTTCTAGTGACCCGCCCCATAGAAGTGCATGTGACATTCACCAAAAATGTGGGTAGCTCTCCCACAGAAGACTGGATGTCCTGTGGGGTATTCAAACAATTCTTTCCCATGTAGCGATGCAAAGAAACACACGCACAGCGATGTGGATGAATTTCACAAACATACTGTTAAATGAAGAAAAGCCAGACATGGAAGACGCACGTTACAGGATGGCCCATATGTGGAGCTATACGGAGAGGCAAAATTGCACGGCAGTGACAGAGGTAAGAGTTTCAGCCCTATGGGAGCATGAAGTGGCCACACAGTGGTTTCTTGGGTGGGGACGACGTTCTATTTCTAGAACCGGGAGGTGGTTGCCCAATTATGCTCCCTACGTGGTAATTAGTTGAGCCGCAATGTTTGCGTTGTGAACTCTTTTTTGTTGTGTGTGATATTCAGTAAAAAATTAAGAACAAGGAGACACAAAAACTACAATAAAACCAGCAGAAATGATTTTAAAAGAGTGAGCTTGCAGATTATGTCGGGAAAGGCAGCCACGCTCGTGACCAACGTGGCATCGGTAGCTAAGTTCACACGGCCGATGCGCTAAATGTGAGTTCCACCATCCAGCTGTGTATCTGATATCCCAAGGCTTCCATTAGTTTGGGAGACAATTCAAGAGTAGAAGAAAAATACCACATGACTGATGACATTTGCCTGGGACGCGTGGAGGGAGGCCCTTTCGCCAAGATGGAAAAAAGCCAGGGGAACACCAAAATTCCGTAGAATTCGTATGCTTGGTCATATTTGATTTTTTTCACTTATGGAAATCTGGGCGGGGGGACGGATTACTTTTTCCTTTCGTATATACTTTTCCAGAACCTGACATCATTGTGTGTGGTGGTGTCATTCTCCTGAAGAACCGGAGAGTCTCCCACGCCCGTTCGTTTCGGAAATTTTTATTTTAAAACACGGAACAGTCATTTTTCACAGTCAGAGGCTAATTAAATGGAATGACCTATTTCTGGGCTCACCAAGGCTTCCTTATCCCAGTCTTTTCCTCTGAGTTTCCTGTTCTGCTAAAGAGACCGTTCTTAAATTTTATTTTTTAAGTGACCTGCAGTTGGTAAACTCCTACTCTTTGCAAATCAAAAGATGTCTGTATTTTGCCCCTTCAGTAGAAGAATGATCATGTTCAAAGTTCAAAGTTGACGGCTGGTTTTCCTTGGCACTTTGAAGATAACACTTCATTATTATTGGAGGCAATAAATTCTGTAGCTTTGGGACGATCCTATATTTTTATGTGTGACATTCTGCCATTTCACAGCTGTGTGTGTGTGAGTGAGATTTTATTTTTATTTGCCCTGGTTAGAACTTAGAGTGAATTGTTTAATAGAGCACATCTTTCCACATTTCCAGAAAATTCTCAGCAATTATCTCATAAAGCATACATTTTCGATCATTCCCTTTTGCTCTTTTTATGAAATTCCTTAAGAGTATATTGTAGACTCTAAATGTATCCTCTAGGTTCTTAACTGAGGTTTCATTTAAAAACAAACAAACAAACAAAAACCTTTTTTTCTCTCTTTTGACTTTTGGGTAAATTCTGTGTTCCAGCTCACAAATTCACCTTTTGGCATCTATTTTAGAATTCATCCAGTTTTTTGATTTATTAGATTTTATTTTAATGTTTATATATTTTATCTCTAAGAATTAATTTTTTTTATGATCACTGTTTTTTTCCACTGTTTTTTTTCCCCAGCTTGCTGAAGTATAATTTACATCACTCATTTAAAGTTTACAGTTTTCAGTGATTATCAAGTTTTGTAACCACCACCAGCATGAGATGCAGGAGCATTTCTATTACCCCAGTTCTCTCCTGGGTTTTGTTATTAATCCTGTCCCCAGGCTCCTAGCTTTGGGAAATAACCATTGTGATTTTGTCTTTTCCAGAACTTCAGCTGGAAAGAATCATATCATATGGAGTCTTCTGCTTTTAACTTCCTTCACTTGGCACAATTTCGTCATGATTGTTACGCATATGGATCGTTTATTCCTTTTAGTTGCTGCGTAATATTCCAATGTACAGATAAAATTAGTCTGTTCATTCATACATTGATGGAATCTTGGGATGTTCCCCATTCTGGGCCATTATAAACAGTGCTGCTGTGAAAATTCACTGACATTTTGTGTGGACAGGTTCACATTCCTCTTGGCTGAATGCCTAGGAGTGGAAATGTTGAATTATACAGTAAGTGTGTGTTTATAAAACCCTGCTCAACTGATTCCCAAAGCTGCTGCATTATTTTACATTCTAAACAGGATGTGAGGGTTTCATTTGCTCTGCTTCCTTGTCAACACTTACAATTGTCAGTCTTTTAAATTTTAGCCACTTTAGTGTCCGTGTATCTCAGTGGGATTTTAAATTTGTATTTTCCTGGTAACTAATGATGCCTGCTGTACCTGCCTTAATGTATGTCTCGGTCATATACAGTCTGGAGATAAATCTGTCAGATACTTGCTTTTCAAATGTTTCCCTCCACTTGGTGGCTTGTCTTTTCATTTTCTTAATGTTCTTTTAAAGGGCATTAAATTAAAATATGTAATTTTAAAGAGCATTAAATTAAGTATGTAATTTTGATGAAGCTCATTTCAATATTTTGCTCTGCGGTTTGCCTTTTTGGTGTCCTGTTAAAATCATCACTGTCAAAGACAAAGTCACAGTGATGCTTCTCTGCTGTGTTCTTCTGGAAGACTTACAAGTTAGCTGTTACATTTGGGTCTACGATAAATACTAAAATTATTTTTTATTTAATTTCCTTTTTGGGGGTGGGTAGTTAGGGTTATTTATTTATTTAATGGAGGGTCTGGGGATTGAACCCAGGACCTCATGCATGTAGACATGCGCTATACCACTGAGCTACAGCCTCCCCACTGAAATTATTTTTGATAATGATATAAAGTGAAGACCAGGTTCATTTATTTTCATACCAATATCCAGTTGTGCCAGGAGCAACTTGGGTAAAGATTTATCCTTTTTGGTCACACATCACTCGGCCACATAAATGAGACCCTGTCTCTGGACACTTTCTATTTCCTTCTATTGGTCTCGATATATATCAATGTCTGTCAGTTCCACATTGCCTTGAATTCTGAGGTTTGAAATTACATCGTACAAATCCTCCTTTTTTTTTTCTTCTTTTTAGACGTTCATAAGCATAGGAAAAGATGCTCAAAGTCCAAAGTCCTTAGAGGATTACGGATTCAAAACAGTGAGATACCACCATGCACATCTTGATTGGCCCAAATCTGGAACACTGACAACAGCAAATGGTGGTGAGGACATGGGGTGACAGGAACGCTCACTCACTGCTGCCGGGAGCACAGAGTGGTACAGCCACTCTGGAAGACAGTTTGGCAGTTTCCTGCAAAGCTAAACATATTCCTACCATATGATCAAGCAATTGAGCCCCCTTGATGTTTACCTGAAGAAACTGAAAACATATGTCCGCACGAAAACCCACCAGTGGATGTTTATAGCAGCTTTATTCATCATTGCCAAAATGTGGGAGCACCCACGGTGTCCGTTAGTAGGTGAATAATTAATCTGTGGCACCTCCAGACAACTGATGGATAACAAATGGAATATTATTCAGTGCTGAAAAAGGAATGCGTTATCCTTCATGAAAGCACAAAGCAGGCATCTTAAGGGCATAACACTGAGAGAAGGAAGCCAATCAGAAAAGGCTACGTTTTCTGGGATTCCCAGTCTATGACATTTGGAAAAGGCAAAACTATGGAGACCATGAAACACTCAGGGGTTGGCAGGGGAGGGGTACAGGGCACATCAGAGAGGAATTTTAAGGCAGTGAACTTGTTCTGAGTGCCACTCCAAGGAAGGATACATGTCATCATAAATTTTTTGAAGGTATAACGTTTCAAAATGTGTTACATAGCAAGGGTATAATTAGCCATTTCCAGCGCCTCATAGATCCTCTGATTCTGCTGGTTCATTCATTCTTTCCCACGCGCTCAGTCACCTGAAACACGCAGCCATGCTCACCTCCGTCCTGAATGATTGGGGAGGATTGTCATGATTTGACAGGCATGTCTGATTTCATGTGCCTTGTCTGTAACACCAGCCAGAAGTTTCTAGTTCACAGTCGATTGCACGCTTCAAAGATGAATTTTGATAACACAGTCACTCAGTTACACGCACCTGGAGATGAGACGTGTGGCGTGGCGTGGCTTGGGCCATGATTGGTAGTGATTGCTAATATAAATCCACTTTGGAGCGAGTTGCGAGTACACATTACAGAATGTCAGGGTGCAATTTGATGTTGAAGGATTTCTTTTTAAAAGTGTTATACTTAATGAATGATGTTGAAGATGGTTCTGCATATTCGATTGGATGTAATTAAAATCCCCAGGGTTGTGGTTTTTGAAAGCTGTGTGTGCCTGCTGTCTGCAGAGATGTCGAGGTGAGTGGAGTCCTTAAAGGAGAGGCTTTATTCCACTCTCTCTCTTCCCTGTTTCTGCCCTCTTTTCCCCCTACTTTCATCCTGCCCACTTTGCAATCAGTTCCTCAGTCCTTAAACTCAGACATCAAACAGGGCGTCGGGTGCTCGGGGGAAGGGACCCACGAAAGAATGGATGGAATAAAACATGATAAATGACAGAGACCAGGCCAGGCTCTCACAGTGCAGACCAGGGCACCCCCCGTCCTGTGGGGAGGATTAGGGAGGATTTCTGGGGAATCCATTTGAGTTACAGAGGAGGGAGCTACATGTCCAGATAGGACATCCCTTGCCCATTCGTACCATTGCTCCAGGACCTCAAAACATTTGCAGATGGGCAATAGCCATCCTGGGGCTCGTGTGATGGAAATAAGACCAGGTCTAAGGGAAGCGAAACATCACTCAATCTCTCTCACTTTTGTCTCTGTCCCTCACTCCAATTTGCAAATACACAAAGTTTGTCCTGGGACTCCAGCAATGTCCCTTAATATTCTCTTTCTTCCCCTTAAGTGCCACTCTGCTTTTCTCTCTCCACACCACAAATATCCACTTACTCTTTCCCTGGTCCTCTAATCAGAACCAGGTATTATGAATCACTCCAGCCAGCTAATTCTTACTCACGTGTAAATGACTGCTAAGAATCGGTCACTCCTGGGTGTTTTTTTTTACAGATGTGTAGCTAAAAGTCGGTCTCCTTATGTGAGTGGTGGGCCAAAGGTTTGGAGAGTCTTTCCCGGCAAGGGGAAAGAGGGTTCAAGGCATGCCAAGGCCCCCAGTCCCCTGCATGGATATCAGAGGACCCCAGAGGTCTGCAGGCGGAGAAGCTGATTGGATGAAACCCCAAATCCAGAACTGGCATCAAAGCCGTATTTAGCATGTTGGGGTGGGAGGGGTTTGGGGGGCTGCAGTTGGGGTGTATTTGACATAGAGGAAGAGCCTGTTGAGTGGATGGGGAGATATTTCCTCCCCAGGGAGGCACATGCAGTTACGTCCCGCCTGGAGGGGCCCAGACTTCTGAAGACCTGGCTTCAGACAGTTCTTTTTCTACAAGATCATCCTTTAATTTACATGGCTTTTTGGTTTCTGTTTCTAACAACACAGAGCACATGAGTGCTTGATTACAAGTAACACCAATTTCGCTAACAACTTTTTCTTTTTTTCTAATTGGGGGTGGGGGTAGGGGTAACTTGATTCAAAAACCAAACAAAAAAAAAGCAAACCTTGCCTCTAGGAATGAGTCCCCAAAAACCGGCATGTTCTTAAGCTGGGGATTTAAGCGAAGTCCCCTCCCAAGTCATCTTACATTGATTTTTTTCTTTTTCCTCCCAGCCACCCCATTTCAGACGGTAAAATACGAAAAAAGTGAGTGTGAGGGCTGAGAAGTGAGCGTGTCTTCCCACAGGTGGGGTCTGTCCCTGGGGACCAGAAAGAAAGTTGACCACCGAGTGCATCTTATGTTTCAAAACACAAGGTAGTTAAGAAGGTTTAATCTCAAGGGAAGGTTTAATTAAAAAAAAAAAAAAGCCACCACTCCTTAGGGTTTCCACGTTTGCAAAAAGAAGCACATGATTTGACTGGGGTACAGCGTAGTGATTCAGTTACACACAGATATATTCTTATATTTAATTTTTTATTATAGGCTATTATTACAAGGCATTGGATAGATTCCCCTGTGCTCTACAGCAGTTCATTGCTGTTTATCTAATTTTGTATACTTCAATTAAAATTTTTTAAAAATTAAGAAGAAAGGAATTAAGAGTTTTTAAGGCATCAGTGCCCGGGTGCAGTTGAAAACAGGTTCCCCGGCTGCCCGCCCCTGCGTCCTGCAGACCAGCTGTTTTCAAAGACCCCAGAAATGAAATGCGATTCTGCGTGGGCACATGTCAGCCGGTCCTAACAGCTGTGCGGGGTCCGCAGAGTGGTCGGGGCCAGGGGGAGCCTTGTTTAGAAGCCTCGGAGGGAGACAGTCTGGCTCGGGGGGCCTGCGTGGGAGTGTATGTGTGGGAGGTCAGCATCCCTAGGGGACTGCGGCTGTGGTCCTCTCTCTGACGGACACCCTTGGAGAGCGGGTCAGATGTAAGATGATGGACACCAAGGACAAGTTTTATCCAAGCTATTTGCAGACTGTTGCAGGTAAATCACACTGTGACAGAGGAAAGATGGCTAGTAACTCTTGGATGAACTTGGCATCTTTAAAGCAAGCATTTTACAAAAGCCACCTGTGGATTTGGTCACAGGGCACAGGGCAGAAGTTCAGATCTCCTGTCGGCCCGCTGCTCCCCGTGTGATTGCTGTTCCTGTGCGTGCTCTCTGCACAGGGAGGTGCCACTTTTCTACACTCTCGGAGACCCCCTCCCTCTTCCCCACTAGAGTGTAAATTGGGTCAGGGGCTGGGAACACACAAAGCTCAAGGTGGACGGCCTGGGTGAGGCGCTGGGGGGTGACGGAGGCGTTGCTTGGACCCCGGGGAGGGGTGATGAGGGTCTCCTTCCAGGGATGAAGGATGCAGCCAGGCCAGCTCCCGCTGGGCCGCGAGACGAGGAATCTCATGTGCGGAAAACGCGCCGGTGCCCGCGATCCCCACGCCCACCCCCGTGCCACTCACCGCAGGACTGTCTGGCCTCTGTCCCCTTGTCGTCTCACGGACAGCGCGCCTCCAGATCCCCAACTACTTCAGGCATCCCTGCGTCTGCTCTTGATGGAGAGAGGCCTTCAAGGCATTGGCCGCCTTCAGCTTAGCACAAGGCACGCAACACTCGGCTGTCACTGTAGCCTGAGGCCAGAATGCGGCCACGTGCTCAGCAGCTGGGAAGTCTGGCCGGGGGAAGGCGCGGATGGCGGGGACCCCGGCTCCCCGTGGGCGGTAAGGAGCTGCAGGGAGGCAGGTGCGTGGCCCCACCTTCCGACTCTGCTGTGCGTGGAGTCTTGGGGTCCTGAAGATGTCCCCTCTAGAGCTGGACCCTCCGCAGCCGTCTTCCCGGACTTGACAGGGGGACACAGTCAAAACACAGGCTTTGGAGCAAGTGGAGGGGTTGCCTCCATTTTTGCCTCCAACCCCAAGGGCAGTTGTGGGCAGTGGTTACACTCTCCGTGTCTCCCCGTCTGCAAAATGGGGACAGTATCCACCTGCCGCTTACCTCGTAGAGAACTGAGGGTGCTCGGGTGCAGGTAGCCATCCTGTCATCAGGGGCTGAGCTGGGGCGCCGCGGCCATCACCTGTCCCAGCCTCCTGCGTCGCGGGCATCAAAGCCAGCATTGTTGTTCGTCCTTTCGGCTTCCTCCCTAACCCGCCTGCCAAGGACTCCCCATGTGCTCGCAGCCCAGCCCGCCTGAGAAGGTTCCAGCTGAACAAAGGCCTCACCATCGCGTCACTGTTTCCTTTTGTTTGCACTTTGATAACCCCCGAAGCCTGGTGCAGACTTTCGCTATTAAAAACGGCCCTGTTGAGCAGTGAGCAGTCACGGGCACTTTCCGGAGCCGGCCGTGGGCGCTGGTGCCCAGGGTGCCGGTGCAGTCACGGGTGCCTGCCTGGGGGAGGCGGCGCTGGCACCTGCTGCGGGTTGGGAACCTTTGCGCGGCTGCCCTCTGCCCCCACCCAGGAGTCCTTTGGTGGGGGTGTCATTTCCACTGGGTTTCCTCAGCCACACCCCCTATCTTGGCAGTGAGCGAAGAAAACGTTTTTGCAAACTGGAAGGCAAACTGGGGGCAAGCATTGCAGAGATACGCGTCTCCACACCACGCAGGGCGCTTGGTGAGCACAGAGGGTTTCTTCAGGCAGAATTAGGAAACCTTTACAAAGGAGGCATAGCTTGGGGTTAGATCCACGAAGGAAGCCCCCTGAGAGGACCCTGGTTTCCACGGGGTCCCTTTCCCTGGCTCACTGGCTGGCGGCAGGGGCGGGGTCCCCTGGTGGCCTCCATCCTCCTGCCCAGCTCAGGGGGCCGACCCCGGGCTCCTCCCCCCGCCCGGGGCTGGCTGTCTGGCCTCCGGGGTGTGTGTGCGCCTCGCCACCTGCCTTGTGTGGATAACGTAAACACAGCGCTGTCCGAGGCAGGCAGGCACTTGGGCGATGCTCCGGAACACTGAGTTCGGGATGCCCAGGGCCTCGCTGCATCCGTGGGGGGACGGAAGCAGGGCGCCGGCTGGAGCGCGAGGACCACGCGCGCGGCGGGGTGGCCGGGGCGTGGGCAGCCTGCGCCTGTGAGGAAGCCATCGGGAGGGGGTGGGGGGCCTCTGTCCTGCCCCCCACGCCCCTCAGGGACGTGGGTGAAAGCAGGAAGGGGGCTGGCCGTGTCCCTATGACGCTTGCAAGGATGCGAGCCCACTCCATGGGCAGGAGGCAGCCCGGGTTCTCCAAGGGCTGGAGGGCGGGCCTGGGCACTGGGCACTGGGCACGGGGCTGGATGGCTTTGTGAAAGTCAGGAGCGAACTGACACCCCTGCCCTTGGGTCTTAACCAACTGGTGGTGGGGAGGGCGCTCAGCAGCAGGCGCTGTGAGGGTCCCGGTGAGTCACCCTGCGTCACACGTTAGACCGAATTAACACCCAGCAGTTAGGAGGAGTGACTCCTGCAAGCGGGGGAACGGGCTTCAGTGGCTTTCATGGCTTGTCCAAGGCCTTTGTCCCCGTAGCGGGGCGCCGGCCCCCCCTCACTGCTGAGCGTCTGGTGGACGCCACCTTCATCTGACGGTCACTTACAGAATGTGGAGCTGTCCCGAGGCTTCGGTGGCTCTTGGTCTGCAGCCAGTGCCCGAGCATTCAGTTTTGTTTTGCTTTTTACGGAAACGATACATTGTTTTAAAATGCAGTGTGGTTGATTTACAATGTTGTGCTCGTTTCAGGTGCGCAGCAGAGTGGTTCAGTCACACACACACACGTAATCTTTCTCAGGTCTTCTCTGTTGTAAGTTGTCTACAGATATTGAGAGAGGTTCCCTGTGCTGTACAGTAAGTCCTTGTTGTTTATCTATTCTGGCTGCAGGGTGCTGGGTGCTGGGTGCTAGCTGCTGGCTGCAGGGTGCTAGGTACTGGGTGCAGTGTGCTGAGTGATGGCTGCAGGGTGCTGAGTACTGGCTACTGAGTCCTGGGTGATGGCTTCAGGGTGCTGGGTGCTGGGGTACTAGGTGATGGCTGCAGGGTGCTGGGTGCTGAATGCTGGGTGCTGGGTGCTGAGTGCTGATTGCTGGCTGCAGGGTGCTGGGTGATGAGTGCTGGGTACTGGGGTGCTGTGTGCTGAGTTGCTGGGTGCCGGCTGCAGGGTGCTGGGTGCTGGCAGCAGCAGAAACAGTCGAAGCAGCTGCTCCCGAGGTGCCCCTCTCCTTGCCTGGAGCTGCAGGCCCTCAGAGCCGGTGGGGGTGAGGTGGGACGTGCCCACTGGGCTGAGCGTGGGTCAGGTGTGTGTCCTGAAGCAGGAGCCAGAGAAGGAGGCAAGGAGGCCCTGCCTTGGGTCAGTGTGCCCAGCACCACGGGGAACAGAAGCCTCCCCAGCGAGGAAGCTCGACGGGACCGGAGGCTGGAGGCAGACAGACAGCACGCAGACCCTCATTTCAGCGAGAGTCCGCGCCACCGGCCTCGCGTCCGTCCCCTCCAGGGCCTCGGTGCGACCTGTGGGCCTGCCTGTCTCTGTCTCGCCCAACCCTGAGCCTGTGCACTGGAACTTCCCCATCCGAAGAGCCAGAGGAAACAGAAGGTCCACGGTGATTACCGCGTTACCACCACGCCCGCCCAGGCCCTCGAGTCCCGGGCTGTTTGTTCCAAGAGCGATGTTGGAACCAGTTTGCGAGAAGTGACGTCTGAACGAGCTTGCCCAACCCTGCGTTCTGCAGATAAGGACAGGGGCTCCGAACGCGTCCTGGGTCACAGGGTCGGAACCGCCCTGCACCCCCCAATGCTACACGCTTCTGTCACCTCAAAGCTTGGATCACATTTTAACTGTGCATTTCCCATCATGTTTTATGTATCTGCAAACATTTTACACTTGATTTGATCATTTCTGACTTTTCTTTTTTTGCTCACAACTTCTAAGATGCTTTTTCTTTATCTTCGGCTTTCTTTGGTTTCTCTCTGATTTGTCTAAACGTGGACTTCATTTTCCCGCAGGGCCCTGCACCTTCCAAGGAAAGCGGACCTTGGTGATCAGCTTGGGTGTTTAGCCGATGAGATGGCCCAGCCAGGGGTGGAAGGCATGGCTTGAGCAGACAGTGAGGGGGGAGAGAGGGGAAACTGAGGCAGGAACTGTCGGGGGAAAGGCGTGCCAAGGGTTCCCAGGAGGCTCCAGAAGCTGGAAGAGGCTTCAGAGGGAGCAGACCCTGCTGACCCCTTTCTTTTAGGCGTCCAGCCTCGACCAGGTGAGATAACAAATTTCTGTTGTTTGAAGCCACCAAGTTTGTGGCATTTTGGATAACAGCCCTGGGAACTGAATACAGCATCTCAGTGATTCAGGAAAATTTACAGCCATTCTCTCTTCAAAATTTTTTTCCTTTTTTTCTTTTCCTTTTGTTTTATAAGGGAGCGGTAACTAGGTTTATTTATTTATATTTGCAGGAGGCACTGGGGATGGAACCCAGGACCTCGTGCCTGCTAAGCACACACTCTACCCCTGAGCGCTACCCTCCCCCCTCTTAATTTTTCTAACTTTTGTTAAAAAAATTTTTTATTTTTTTACTTAATTTTTAATTTCTAAATTTTTAATTGAGTTACAGAGTCAGTTGACAACGTTGTGTCAATTTCTGGTGCACAGCACAGTGCTTCGGTCATACGTGAACATCCATACATTCATTTTCATATTCTTTTTCACCGTGAGCTACCACAAGATCTTGTATATATTTCCCTGTGCTCTACGGTGTAATCCTGTTTATCTATTGTATATACACCTGTCAGTGTCTGCAAATCTGAAGTCCCGGTTTATCCCTTCCCACCCCCGTCCCGACCCTCCCGCCTGTTTGAATGTTAATCCAGCCTCAATGTCTCTCCCTTTGCTGCTCAGCCTCTAATGAAACCCCAGTTCTTCTCAGCGACCCCAGCACCTCTCTCCTCCTCCGGCCCTCGTGCTGTTTATCTTTCATCCCCTGCGCCCCTCGAGATAACCTCTCCCTCACCAGTTTATAAACTCTGCCTTTAGCTGTGTCGAATCCGCTGTTAAAACGACCCACTGGGTTTTCCATTTTGGTTATTTTATCTTATTTTTTAAAAAACTCTAGAGTCCTTGGTGGGGACGGTTTCCTTTTCCGTGCACACATCCGTAAGTCTGTCTGGAAGCTTTCAGCACCGTCACCGGAAGCTTTGACCATTTCTGTGTGATCATCCAGGCCCACAAGTCTTTGCCCGACTCTCTGCCCCAGTGTGTTCCTGCCGGTTCTCCGTCCTGGGCTCCAGTCTCCACGTCTGCCGGGTTGGCTCTGTCTGCAAAATCACTTGCAGAAATAACAGGGGGTAACGGATGAATGCAGTTCACATCTAGGTGTTTGGGATCACGAGGAACCTAAAAACCACATGGCACCAAAGTCAAACCCTTAAATCAGCCGGGGTCACCACCTGATGCGAATCTGTGCTCTGCTTCCCCTGGGACCCGTGCCGTGGCTCACTGCCACTCCCAGGAGGTGGCCCTTCGGGGTTCCACCTTATTATGGGGAGCTCCTGTGAGACCCCCCCCCCCAGCCGCCACCTGCTGTGAGCCTGGGGCACGGACTCCTGCTCCTGTGCTCCATGAAACCTTAAAAAATTAAAGCTCGAATCCCTGTGCAGCAAATGTGTCAGGCAAAGAGCGGCTTCTGAGGGCGGGTGACCCACCTGGGTTCCCGCTTCCTCTGCCGTTCAGATCTGGCGGCTCCTTGCCGTCTATCAGCTCTTTGCTGCTTCCAAGAACATTGACTCTTAGCTATGCACCAGCTTTTTTAATGTTTTGTTTTGTTTTGCGCAGCAGAGCGAGTCCAAATTCCCCGGAGGAGGCCCCTCGGGCAGCCCCGCTGTGGACGCGGACGCCTCGTGGGTACCAAGCAAAATTGTTGCCGGAGCTGCGAAGGGTGTTTGCTCAGAACCTTCCCACCCCCACCGTCAGCAGGAGTGAACACAAATCGTCAAGTCAAAGGTTCCAGGGATAAGAAAGGTGCCACAAACAGGAGCCCAGATGGAAACAGCTGGGAGCAAGGTGGGGACGACGCTGACCTCCGACAGACCGAGTCTCATCAGATGCTGATGTGGTTACATATTAAATGACACACCCACCGCTGGCCGGACCGGACCTTAAGGGCCGAGACAGGATAACCGGCAGGTGGGGTGGCCCCTCACTCCTTCGAAAAAGCCCTGCCCCTCCGCACCCTCAGCCTCACTCCTCTGCCCTCGGCTTCCCCTCTTTACAGTTAAATCTCTCTCGCCACGTGGGCGAGAGGTTGTCCGGGAACTTGGTCCTCACTCCAGCCTTGGCCGCTGAATAAAGCTTGTGCTGTTTCCATCTCAGCTTCAGTTCCGTCATTTGGCTGCTGGAGCTGGGATGGAAAAAGGACCTCCCCTGCGGAGGCAGAGAGCCTTGGCCGGGCCAGGGACCCAGGCGGGTCCGTATAAGATTTAATTCATCACTCTGGGAAAAGCAAGCATCCGCTGTCTGGCCATCCGGCCCCTCTGCGCCTTCCTGCTTTGCTTGCCCTGACAGCCACGATGTCACCGAGCCGCGGGGACACTGCGGTGGGGACTGCTTCGTCCACACCACAGCGTGGGAGCTGGCGGTCCCCGGCCGGGCGGGCTCATTGCTGAAGGACATGCACTGTTGGGGGCGAGAACTCCTGCCTGGTTCCCAGGCCCCCCGCCTCTGGCTCACCTGTGAGTCTCCCACAGCCCTGGGTGTCCCTGGAGGGCCCAGTGGCAGATGGCGGGGAGCATCCTGGTGTCCGGCCGCCCACGGCCTTCCCCTCACTGCCTGGCTTCTGAGCTGCTCGTCCACCCCTCGTCCGAGCCCCTTCTTAGCTGACCCGATGCCACCGCCTTGCTGGCCTCCTGCCCTCCATCCAGGGCTCGGCCAGCTGTGTCCATGGCTGCAAACCTGTCCCGGATGACAATTCCACCCTTCCTCCCGGCCTTCCCATCACTGCAGCTTGGAGGCTCCCCAGCTGTCTCCTCTGCCCCCAGTTGGGCATCTGCCCATCAGCCATTGACTAATCAGATCCTTCTGGAACTTTCTCCCTGGGGTGACCTGTCTCAAGGCTGAGCAGGGCAGAGGGAGGGCTACGGGCGGGCAGACCGGATCCAGAAATGCAGGCGCCATCCATCCGGATTCGGTCAGAAGGGCGAACCCACATTCCAGGGCTCACCGTCCATCCTGGGGTCCCCCCTGGGGGCAGCGGGGCAGTGATGCAGCTTTAAGAGTGGACTGCTTAGTAAATAGGGTGCTGCTGTAAAAAGCAGAGGGCCAGAGCTCCGTGTCCCTGCCGGCGGGTCTGCTACAGGCGTCAGGAAGTGATGTGGCCCAGGAAGACCGGAACAGCCACCCCGGGCTCTCGGCGCCAATGCGGGCAGGAGACCGCAGGGCTGACCGGAGGCCGCGGGCCAGGACCGGGGGAGGCACCGCTTCACTCCCGACCCTTCTGAGCCCCCTCTCGCCTCCTGGAAGCCTGGGGGTCACTCTGCTGGTACCTCGGATGCTACGGCGGGGTTCCTGCCAACGGGAGGCAGAGCGGAGGTGGGGAACATCCCCGACTGGACACCGGAAACCCAGGCTCCCATCCTGCTTCCTGAGATGCGTTTACTGACGTCTCATCTGCCCCCAGCAACGAGGAAGAGCATAGACTTTATTTCTAAACTGGGACGTTTGGGGAGAAAGAGGGGATGCTCTGCAGGGCTGGGTTTTGCAGTGGATGGGGCGGCAGGGTGGGTGCTGTGTGTTCCCGGCGAGGCGTAAGGGGAGTAGGACCACAGGCCCTCGGGATCCATCAGCGACTTGGTGGCAGTGGGGAGGGTCCAACGGGCGTGGGAACAGGGATTTAACTCTGTAGGGACAGGGAGCAAAGAAGGGTTGATTTAACCAAGAGGACAATGCAGTCAGGCTGCTGCATCTCCATGGATCACGGTTGCCTCGCCTGGAAAACGGTGCCTCCCGGCCAGTCAGGTAGCTGGAGAGCCCCCCAGAACAACGGTGAAGCTCTCTGCCGAATGATGGAAGCTTGATGCCAAAGTGGGTGCCACGCCCCACATCACAACCCCACACCCAAGCTTCAGCCCGGCTTGGGGTGCAGACCCTAACGTTAATTCAACAAACCATGGATTCAGTATAAAGTTGGTCCCGTCCTGTGTGAGCAGTAATGAGCTAGGATTGGGGCGTGCACCCGGTTGGACCACTTTTCTTGTCCCCAGAGCCCATGTCTGGGCCCCGCAAGTCTGCTGCTCCCCTGGCCTGCTCTGGGAAATGAGGCACCAATTATGTGTGAGCACTGGGGGGCCAGCAGTCAGGGAAACTGTATGACACCCCCCTGCCCCCCATACTTCTGCACTAGCCTCTTTCCTGTTCGTCTACCACACCAGGCAAAATCCTGCCTCAGGACCTTTGCACCTGCTCTTGCCCCTGCCAGCTAGGCGTTCACCCATGGTTTGCGCTCTCATTTCTTTCAGGTTTTTACTCAAATGTCACCGTAGCAAGGGGCCTGTCTTCGCCACCCTCTGGTGCTCCTTCTGTGTTCATGATTTTCTCTGAATCACTACCCTACCAGCATCTAAATGGACTCAACATTTTGTTCACTTGTTTTGTTTATGATGCAAACGCCACGGAGGCACGAATTCTCCCGTTTTGTCTGCTCTAACCTGGTAATGATTGATAGAATAAATGAACCTTTTCTTTCTATTCTGGGGACAGGGCATGCAGACAGGCTGCTGCCGGAAGTCATGAAATTCACACAAGGGCTACAGTGTCACCTTCTTTTATTTGTGGCACAAAGAGACAAACAGCAGGGACAGTGCGGTTTGAGAGCAACTGGCTGGATGCCCTGGCCACCCCGGGGAGGGTGCGGGGCGTTCCTCGGACAACGCGGGGCGAAGTTTCCACTCTCCTTGTCATACATTCAAAAATGACCTCACCGTATTCGTTGCTTCATTTAAGACAGAAATTTGACTTTTCAATTTCTCCTAATTTCTGATAACCTCTTAACGAGCTTCTTTCCAATATAATAAAATGTGAAAAGCCACGGCCTCAGTTAGCTTCTGTTGTAAATGATGGGGACCGAACCCGCACTGTCAAATGTGAGCGCGATTTTGATCTGATCCGGGCGACAGGCGGACACCCAACGTCCCCGCTCCTGGCCCTGCATCGGGTTCCTAAGCGTCTTGGGGGAGCCCCCGGGCTCCGTGCACAGCCACCTCGGGGGCAGGCGTGCTGGACCTCACAGCCCGCGGGGAACAGCTGTCCAAGGGGGGGCGCCGGCCGGCCACTCCAGCGCCATGCTGATCCCCGCCACCACCCCTGCCGCAGAGCTCAGCGCTGCCCTGCTCGTGCGTCACATGTGACTCTTCCTCCAAGTGACCACAGGTGACTTTTAATAGCTTAGCTGGTCAGATCATGGTCTGCAACCTTCCATGAAGCCATGACCCCAAATATTTGAGGAAGAAAAACCAATGCTTCCATTAACTCCTTAAAGTCACCTTGGAAAGCATCCTCCCATTTTTTTTTTTTTCTCACACGTAGCATCAAGTAGCCAATTACATTCAGATTGTTGCGATCGACTCACTGATTTTTTCTCCCCCCTAGAATTCAAAAGATTTTAAGCGACTAAAGGGTTGTGACCATCTGTACGTGTAAAAGTCTCAAAGGTCCAAAATCGATCTAAGGCGTGAATGGTCCCCTCTGCTTTGTCCATCAGAGGAACTACGTACAGTGTTGGGGTCCCATTCACCGGCCAACAAGAATCGTTTATTGGCAACTTTCAAGATTCAGAGGCAAAAATATATTTCCTTGGCACAAGCCGCGTGGCAGTCACGTTCCCCGTCCCCCTCCCCCGGTGACGGGGAACCAAAAATCAGTGAGGCGGGTTTTGGCCTGGAGACGGAGCGGGCCGGTCCCGAGGCCCCTCGCCCCGCGGGGCTCCTGGGTGGTGACCCGGCGTCCCGTGGGCGGGTGTCTGCCGCCACGTCGCCTTCTCGCTGGTTCACACGAGCAGGGGCACCTGCGGGGAAGACAGGGCCACCGTCACGCGGGGCGCGTGGGGCGCCGGGGGCGCGGGTGGGGCCAGTCCCACCTGGGGACATTGCTTCTCCCAGACGCTGAGGCATCACACCGTTCGCATCCTCCGCACAGCCCCGAGGAGGAAGCGATCAGAAACCCAGACAGGCCTGGGTGCTGGGAAAGAAAGCCTGGAAGCCCCCGGAGGGTCTCCGATGCCCCCAGCCCAGCCCCCTCTGAGCCTTTCTTGGACAAAAAGAGTTCCCAGCACAGCTCTCGGGGAAAGGCTGTCCGGCTCCCAGTCTTGGGGGTGGGGGGTCCTCATCCAGCCTCTCCCCTCACCCCGGCCTGCCCTGGTCTCCCAGCAGCCGGAGGGGGGCTCGGCGGCACGGACCCCGACATCCCTGACCACCCCCTCCACCCCGAGCCCAGCTCTGCTCCCCCCTGGGGCAGCCCTCCTCCTGTGCTTGGGGGTAAATTTTTCCCTTTTTAAATAAATCTTTAAACATCTTTCGCTACCCAACGCCCCGTCTCCCAACTGTCAACTTATTTTTCAGGTCTGATGAGAACTGGGGGGGGTCTTTACTTCCTGGGGTAACAGGAGCAACCTGGGAATTGCCCCCGATTTTAAGACGGATGCGATAATGATGAGGGAATAGAGGGGTTCTGTGCACACGGACCCCGAGCTGCGCTCGCCTGGTCTGGAGAGCCAGGAAATAATGGTGGCCAAGAAGGGGTGCTTTCTCCCTTCTCCCCAAAAACGGGCACTGAGCACCCGCTCTGTGCCCGGCGCTGACTGAGGTGCTGGGACCCGCCGGAGCTCAGGGTCCCGGGCTGTGGCAGGAGAGGCACACATCACACCGAAGTGACACCGAAGTCAGAGCGGGGGTGTGATTATGCAGGGAAATGAGGGGGTGCTGTGACAGGGACCGGGGCTCGGGGACAATTTCTGCGGAACTGAGCTTAATACAGCAACAGCCAGGCGACTGGGAAGTAGCTGGTAAAACACAGGGAACAGCCCTCCAGGAATGGGGAACAGCATTTGTGGAGGCCCTGAGGGGTCACCGCAGTGGGTGGCCTTTTGTCCCAGGTGACAGGCATCCCTGGGTGCCAGCTGCAGGAAAAACAGGTCCCCTGGTAGAGGGCAGGACACAGGCCAGCGAGGGCACACCGGACCCTGTGCCCCCGACCTACTCCAGGGTAACCGGCCCGCATCAAAGGTCCAGCCGTTTGAGCCCAGCGTGTGATGTCTGGCTGTGGACGGTTTTGACGTCCCCGCCCGCAGTCACAGAACTTGCGTTTCTCTCGCCCACAAGTGAGGGCCCTCGGGCTCCAGAGGACGGACGTTTGCTGCTGGCTCCGGGCCTCCCGGGGCCCTTGTGGTGATGGTGTCACGTGTCTGCCACCAGCAAGGGCCGGGACCCACGTGTGGCCCGAATCAGTTGGTTCCCGCGGTGGGAAAATGTGCGCCTGTGAGGGCCCCGGGGCAGCGGGGAGGCCGTGGGGCTGAATGAGGCCTTTCCCAGGGCCCGGCCGCCGCCCTGACCTAGTTAAGGCCTGGGACAGGCCACTGCGGACACCTGCGCCCCGCTTCCCGGTCTGCGAAATGGAAGGCGCAGCCTTTGAGTCCAGGAAGGGGATGGAGGAGATGCCCACTCATCTTTTGGGGCTTTTGTCAGACCTCTAGTTTTGCGAGACGTCCCCAAGGCCAGCGACAAACTCCATACTGCCGTCTCCCTCCCCTGGCTGAGAGCCTCGGGGGCCGCATACAACACTCCATCCATCTCTCCATCAAGAGAAGCTCCTGCAGTCCCCAGACCCTGGTGGGTTCTCAAGAAATGCTTGCAGGGTGATGGCTGGACCCGTGAATGTTCTGAATGTAAACACGGATCAAAGGACCCCAGGTGTCCACCCCAGGCCCCCTGAAATAATGCATTTAAATCAGACCCACGGAGGCTGTCAGACGCAGAGAGTCTCAGCACTGATGTGACAGCAGATGCCAATGGGGGTCCCTCTGGGCCCCGCCTTCAGGAAGAGAGGGCGGTGTTCACTGCAGGGGGAGCAGCGGACAGAGCGGGGCGCTTAGCCGGGACCCAGGTCGCTGGAGGAGTCCGGGACCAGCGCAGAGCCAGAGGCGGAGGGATTCGGTTTGCACCGCGGAACAAGGCACATGGACCGCCCATCGCCTTGAAGAGCGAACGGCAGACACATTTTTAAGGTGATGATTCGTCCTGCATCCAATGTACGCTTTTGGATTTTATCGTAAGCAGCACTGTCGCCAATGCAAAACTTGTGTGTTAAAGGAATGCTTTAGCCGTGAGCCCCGCACGCCCCAAAGCCCGCCTAGGATGGCCGGGCGCCCTGGGTAAAAACTGAGGGGCTCACGCATCGCAGCCCCGAGAAAGGCAGCAGCCCCGCTGGGACCCAGGGTCCCCCCGGCCACACGCGTCCCGGAGCCCGTGGGCAGATAAAGGAGCGTCCGCTCACACCGACAGCCCAGCTCACACTCAGTGGCGCCCGGAGCCCTACTTTTATGGTGTTTTCCTCAAGGCTTTGCAGCTTTAAAGGCCCCAAAGGTGCGAGAGCGCAAAAGAGGAAAAGCGCAAACGATCTGAGGTGCAGATGTCACAAGGCGCATGCGTCTGCCCCAGAGCCACGGGGCACCTCCTGGGACGGAAGCCACGCCCAGCGGGGAAGGGCCACCCAATCAGGCTTCTCAGAGGAGGACGCGGTTGGCCCTTATTGGCCGCATGTGTCCCGGGGGCCCAGGCCGACGGCCCCACCCCGCCAGGAACGGTCACACGCAGTCACTCATCCTCACCTTTCTCAGCCTCGCGGCCCCGGTGCCGGAGCGGATGGCGTCCAGCAGGGCCTGCCTGGCATCCCCGGGGCTGCTCAGGGGGCCCGAGCTGGCCCTGGACGCCGTCCGGGATGTGATGGGGGTCTGGGTGGCCGGAGGGGGCGGCGGCGGCGGCGGGGCGGCCGGGAACTGGGCCCCGACGTCTTCGGGCCCCGGGGGTCCCGACCCGTGTGCGGACAGCACGGCGTCACGGAAGCTCTGGAGCTCCTCGGAGGCGGAGGAGGACACCTAGCAATGAGACGGTTCCAGGGCAGTGTCCCAGAGGTCCTTCCCGAGGGGGCAGCGCGGGGCACCAGACCCTGAGCAAGCCGAGCGCTGTCCCGCGGCTCCCCCAGGCCCTCCGCGGGGCCAGGGACGATGGCGCGGGGCAGGTCCTGCCCGGCCGGGACGCCCCCCTCCTCCGGCCTCAGCGTGGCATGTCTGCACATCCAACACCCAACCGATGGGGACGGTCCCTACCCCAAACCCGAGGAGAGGGTGCCCACCCCGCTCTTTGGATTCTGGTTGCGGAGGCTGGGTGACACCCCGGCCCTGAGCTCCAGCCAGGCTGGTCCCGAGGCTGCACGCGACCAGCTGGCAGCCCCATTCGCAGAGCTGCGAGGCTGCAGACTCCCGCCGCTGGGGGATCTAAGCCTTGAAGCTGGGCTGGGCGTCCCCGGGAATCTGGGGACACGCACAGTGAGTGCTGGGTGTGCGGACAGGACCGTCACATCCAGGGAGGGAGGGAGAGTTTCTGCAGCGTCTCGCCCATGGTGGAGTTGGCCACTCCGATGATGACTGAGCAGCACTCAGAAAACCTGAGCGCTGCCCGGCATGCGCAGCATCCCCCGGTCCCCGGGCCCCTCTCCCACCTTCCGCAGGCTGCAGGCGCCTCTGTGTCCTCGGATGGCCGCCAGCAGGGCCGAGCGCTCACTGTCCGCCTCCGCGTGGGACGGGGTCTTTGGCCCTCGCTCCGGGCTGTGTTCTGCAATCTGGAGTATTAACCGGGTCATTTCAGCACATTGCACTCGGGAGGTGGGGAAACCCTGACGGGAAAGCAGTGCTAAAGGAAACCCGCATTCATCAGTGCGATGTGATCAAATTAAGATTCTGCATGGACCCCACAAAAATCAAAGGTCATGTGTCTAGGGTATCACTGTATGATCGCCCCGTAATGCCCAGGCCTCCTGTCATCGGTCCCGGCTCTCCAGAGCTGAGACGTGCATTTCAGTCCTGCAGATCCAGATCAGAGTCCTAGGTCCCCACTGACTGGCAGGGTGACCTTGCGCCAGGCCACTGGACCTCACGGTGCCTCAGTTTTCCCATCTGCAAAATGGAGGGCCTACTTCCTAGTCTTCGGTGTTGGTGCTGCTATGAAATGAGATATAGTATTTGTAAGGTGATACATGCCTTCATGAGGCCGTCATCAAATTGTCCCTAAGGCTGTTGCAGGATGACAGCCCACCAGTGCTAAAATCGCAGGGATCTGGGGTGCAGCCTGCCTGACTGTCCACTTACCATCCCCCCCGCCGCCACGGGCAAGGACCAGCTATGGACAATCTGCCCCCGCCCCTCCGCTCCCCCAGGGTGTGGCATCCTTCCCCAGGGCGGTCAGGGGCCGGAAGGCAGTGTGGACCAGCCCAGACCCATCACTTGTGGTCTCCCTGGTGGCTCTAAGCGAACAACTCTGCAGGCAGTGAGACGGGGTCCGGGGTCAAATGGACCTCGTGGGCCCACCCTCACTCCCAGCCCACCCTCACTCCCAGCCCACCCTCACTCCCAGCCCGCCTTCCCTCCTCCGGGACCACCTAAGTGATGGGGTGGCGGGGATGTGGGGAGTGCCCGTCCCGGAGGCGGGAGCCCGCTGACCTCACCTTGCGAAGCCCGTCCTTCCCTCCTGCCGAATGGATGGCCTCCATCAGGGCGCTGTGCAGGGACATGTCCTTCGGGGCAGGCCTCTGGACGACGGGTCTGAATCTCTTCTTGGGCCCAAAGATGCTGGCTGGCTGCGTGCCATCGGTTTCAAGTGCATCCGTGCTTAACAAACGGGGCTTCTCCTCCCGCCCCAGGGGCTCCCGTCCAGCATGGCCGTTCGTGCCGATCTCCCTCGGGGAGTGAGGCGGCTCGCTGGGGACCGGGACCCACCTGGAGCCATTCACCAGGGCCGGGCCAGGAGTCTGGTCATCTCCTGAGCAAGGGGGCGGGGGACTCGTGGTGTCCGGCATGCACCTGGGGTCAGATGCCGAGCGGGTCCTCTGGTTGCTCGCGCTTTGTCTTTGACTGAGACCACAGCTCCGTCCCGGGGGACCCTGATCCCTCGGGGAAGCTGTGACTAGAGGGACATGGGAATTTCTGAGGACGCCAGCCGGACAGTCTTGAGTAGAGGACCTGTAAGGGCTGCCGGTGTGCGCCCCGGGATGGGCTCCCACTGCCGACCCTTCCCCATCGTTTCCGACGCGCGTCTCCAGGTGGACTTTCTGGGTCCCTATGCGCTTGGCAATGGCAGACGCCATGTACTGACTGGATGTCCTTCTCTGGGGTTTGAGAAAATGGACTTCCGCGGTGTTAGCGGCGGTGACTTTCTCAGGACGAGGGGCTGCCGTGGGTGGCCAGCTTCTCCGCTCCTCCAGGGGTCCCCCATCTTCCGGGTGCGGTGGAGGCACCGTCCCCTTGGGGTCTGGGGACGTGGGCTCTGCTCGGGGTCTGCCTTCTTGTGGTTGTGGTTTTGCTGGCGTGGAGGGGGTGGGGGTCCTCTTGGCCGAGCCCCCTGTGGGCTGGCCCAAGGGTTCTTCTGTAGAGTTGGACCTCCAGAATTCTTTGACTTTTCCAATGGGTTGGGGTTCTGCTTCAAGAGAGGGCGCCCCTGGGACTATGGTCCTGCCCACGGGCGCCTGGGGGCTCACCAGGTTCCCCAGCTCGTCAATCTTAATGGCGCCCGTTGAGAGGGACACTCCTCTGTCATAACACCTCATCTCTGACTTTGGGGGGACAATTTTATATGTTGTGAGACCATATTTAAGGCCGTAACTCCCCCCGGGGTGTTGGCCTCGTTGGTACCAGGACGGTGGGGTTGAGACATCACTGTTGGCACCGCCTTCCGTCTCCCTGACAGGCTGTGAATCCAGCCTCCCGGTGGCGGGCGGCGTCCCACTGGGAGCAGAGCCACGCGCCTTGCCCTCCCTCGCATCCAGGGCACGTGTGTGCAGCGCTGGGGCCGAGGTCGTCTGGGGCTCTGTTTTGTTTGGATTCACATCCTTCCAGGTGCTGGACGCGGCTGGCTTGGTTTCTTTCCCAGCATCCTCAGGAGATGGGGGGTTGGGGGTGGCCGCCCTCCCCGTCCCAGGCTGCTGGCCGGGCGCAGCCCGGCACGGCGGCAGGGGGGCCTTCGTGTCGTGCGTGCTCCCCGTATCAGAAGAGCTGGCATTGTTGTTCCTGTTGGAGAACAGCCCCGCGTCCACGGGGTCGTCTAACACCTCCCCGATGAACGTGACCGGGATTGGCTCCTCATCGCCGTCGAGGATGGCGGCGTCCCGTGGGCAGCCGTGTGCGGAGTTGGAGAGCGCGCTCCTGTCTTCCATTTCTGCAAAGGAGGGCAGCACAGGTCACAGACGGCCCGTCCGACCCCTGCGCTGCTCCCTCAGTGACGCCGCACCCGGCTTTGCTGTCCCTGAGGCTACTTCGGTCTCAGTTACCTGCGCCCATTTTAAAGGGTCTTTTGGGTTGTGATCTACGCGTGCCTCGGGCCGGTCTCAACTCCCATTACTCAGCAGAGGACCTGTTTGCAGATCTGTGATGTCTCGAGATGACAACAGTTTGCCAACATCTTTTACGTTAAAATTTGGGGTTTTGACCTTTATCTTGCTCTTGTTCACCGGAAGCAACAGAAAATCTATGTGTTGTCCGGCTGTCACCTCACTTCTTAAGGGGCAGGCGACTTAGTCTCAAGCACCCCAGAATTAGCCCTAAAGGAGGCAGTGGGCCAGGTGGGTAGAGCCCGAGGGACACAGAACGACCGATGACGATTTTTCAGGTCGCCCACCCACCTCTTCAGAGGACAGACAACTCAAGAGCGGGTCAGACAAGCCTACGGGTCCCCTCTGCAGCGCGTTCCCGTCTTCTCGCTCAGTTTTGTCTCCCAGGCACGGCCAGTATCAAACTTTATTTCCACTGTGTGCCTTTGTTCGGAAGATTTCTAGATGATTTAAATTTGCTTTGTCCTCACAGTATTTTTTTTTTTCCCAGACGCACGCAACAGCAGTGCCACGGATGCCCCTCTGTAACAGGGGTCACTGCCAAGACGCGGTCGTTTGCAAGACAGACCACGGATTTGCAAGTAAAGGGCGGCGTGGGGGCGGAGAGGCGTAATAAAGAAACTCACTCATCTCCTGGTGTTTCCCTCACTCATCTGAGTCCTGGGGAACTTCCCCTGTTACTGTGTGAAGAACACTTTTTTAATGTGCAAAATCAGTATTGCTTAGAGCTGGTTTTAAGCAGCTGCTCGGATGTTTCCACGGGACAGTCCGGACTCTCCAAGCCGGCTCCCCCACCTCCCCGCACCTGCGTGCCTCCTGCAGACATTGCCCTCCCGTGGTCACACAAGGCGTGCCTGGGACCCCTGCCGGCTCTTACCTCCCAGCTCTTCCTCGGGCTCGGCCAGCGTGTCCTGGGGCCACCTGCTCAGACGCAGGTCTTCGTGCTCACCGGAGGCGGCTGTCTCACTCCTGGGGATGGCCAAGGGGAGAGGGAGAGCGCTCATTTACCTCCTTAGGTATCCAGTCCACGCCTCTCTGAGGAAAGCACGCTCAGGGTCAAGTTCCTGCAGTCCCAAAGTCCCCGGGCCACGGTGGTGGTTTTCCCTTGGAACCCTGAGACACAGATGTGTGTGGTGTGTGTGTGATGTGTGTGGTGTGTCTGTGACGTGTGGTGCACAGCGAAGCCCACCGTGACAGCAACACCACGCAATGACAGTGGTGACAGCCCTCTCGCCCCCTCACCCCGAGCCCCCTCTGGGACGTGACTGGATGGGGGCATCCTCTGTGCCATGGGGACCCCGCACACGCCAGGCTTCACACAAGGTTCAGATGATCTTACTTTAAGCCCCAGGAGCCATTTGTATGGCGGGTGAGGTCACTCTCGGTGACGATGTGCTGAGAGACGGATCCTGGAGCTACCAAAGCCTCACGGGCTCCCAGACCCGGAGCAGGGGGACCGGCCACGTCTGGGGTCCAGAGGCACCATGTGGCCCTGCCCCCCGTGCATCCAGGAAGATGTCACCCACCCTTGGAGGGCAGAGGGTGTCCCCTAATCTGCATCACCCGGACAGCAGCATCCATGGGACCACGGCTGCCAGAGCGATTTGCAAGCGGCCTTTGCAAGGGCCCTGGGCTCCCTTCTCTCGCCGTGCAGAGGACAGGGACACGTCGTGGGCGACTGTCCGTCTGCAGAGAAAGCTGGAGGGAGGTCTCTCCCACTGATTGTTAAAACTGAGGACCAATTTCCACCGTTACTAATCAGGCCCAGATAACGAAATGTGCATGAAGTGTGCTTTGTGCCGTCCCCACTTACGCAGCAAAGTTTGTGTCCCCATAAATGAGTCTTTTTCTTACTCGGTGCCTGTGTCCCTTTGAGAGCCAGGAAGTGGCCTCCAGATCAGTCTGGGCTAATGTCCCCTGACAAGGCAGACAAAGGGGGCTGGCGGAGATGTGTGCGCATGGGAACCAATTAACGAGGACCACGGGAGGCACCAGGCTCCTTTCCTGTCGCGTTTGCCTTAGACTTTAATTGAACGCATTGACTGAAAGTGGTTTTTGTCTCTTTCACGGAACGTGATGGTTAAAATAAATTTAATCGAAATATTCTATAAAGTATATGCCAGAGAAACAGATGGAAAGCGCTCTATAAATTAGTACTTAAAACAGGAAACTGCTCTTTTCAAACGCTGGCCCCTAGTTTACGATGCTTAAAATCCAGCCAAACAAAATCATATCTATCATTTTATTTCAAAGCACTTGCCTTTCCTTCAAAGTCTGCAAAACCACCTCGTTCCGTGAGAACAGAATGATGTGAACCAGAATTCAGAACTAATTAAAAAGTTCCACTAATGGTGTTATTTTATAAATGTTAAACTAGAGAAAACAAAGTTTTCTTCCCAAGCTGGCAAAAACACCATGACAGACCCTCACGCTTGCTGCTACTGGTTTTAACTGGAGACCAACATGAACGTGTCTGTCAAGAAACAGACACATGGCTTTAATTTGGTAAGATCTTTGGTTTCTTAGTCGCTCTTTTCGACAAGTGGCCTTAGGGAAATAATCCTACAGAAGGGAAAGTCTAGACACCGCCATGATCATATTGATGGGACGAACTCTGCAATTTCCGGCCACGGGGCGTTCCCTCCAACAGTACGTGCTGGTTTCAGAGGGCACAGAGGCCAGCCAACGTGTTGACCACGACGTCCACGTGGAACCACAGATCAGTGCTGGAGCCTGCGTGTTATGTGAAGACATCAAGACCCCTAGGATCTAAAAGTAACTGGCGGAGCGTCTGTGGAGGAAGGCAGGCAAAAACCCAGACCACAGCACCAACCAGGGTGCTTCGTTGAAATGGATGGATTCCAGCCAGTGTTTCTTCCTTTCTCCTCTGCATTATGCTCCTTTTGGTACAAAGCAGCTTGAGGCAATTTTTTAAAAAATGGGTAACATTGGAAGTAATCCTTTGAGCCTGTAAGGAAGTCATTCTTTTTTTGGAAAAGTTGTTAACACGTTGGCTATGTCACGCCCAATACACACGGTATGCGGTGTTCACAATATTTTTTATCTTTCTGCCGAGCGCCCAGAATGTCCCGGTGACGATCTTACAGTGGTGTGTGTGACAGTCCTGCAGGAGGCACCGCAGCCAGCCCCTCACCCTCTCCCTCCACCCAGGCTCCGGCCTGAGCCACTGGATAAACCCATCAGAGGCCAGGCCCCGGGACTCAGGGCTCTGGACCTGTTCCCCGCCCGCCCATCCCACTTCCAGCCAGAGCCTTCCTGCTGAAGCCTGGGGGTCCCAGGCTGAGTCCTCTGCCCTCCGCCTGGGCCAGCTTCCCCGCCGCCCCTTCCCTCCGTCTGCCTCTTGTGCGCCGCCCAGCGGTGGAGCGTGTGCCTAGCATGCACGAGGTCCTGGCTTCCATCCCCAGTCCCTCCCCTAAAAATAAATAAATAAATAAATAAATAAATAAATAAATAAATAAATAAATAAATAATCCTATTACCTCCCCCTCCAAAAATAAATAAATTGTACAAAAAATAAGTGTTCTAAAAAAATTAAAAAAAACAAAAACAACAATGGCAACGTATGCATTTTGTTTTCTGCTATGAAGCTCCAGGAGGGAGCGATGGAGCAGAATTTGCTTTCCCCTCCTCCCCGATGCCATCGCCTTCTCCTCAAAGGGTTACTAATGGATCGTAACCATCCCTCTCCCCGGAGCCACCAGTCTGAAGCCCCGGGTCCCTGGGCCTGGAGGGCGGCATTCCGTGGGCTTCTGCAGGAGATCCTGGTCTGCGCCCCCAACGTCATGGCGGGCAGGAGGCACCGCGGCCTCTTTTCAGCTCCAGAGCAGGGAGGCTGGCTGGGTCAGGGCCCAGCAGTACACTGAGATTAGGGTACCACCCTCCCTTCAAGTGGCCTCCCTTGCTGAAGGTGGCTCTGGGGCCTCCGTCTCGGCGGCACAGGAGGAGAGATGCTGGCAGGCTGAGCGAGTTCACCATCGGGGCCTCTGCTGGCCCTGCCCGTCGTCCCCTGGGGGTGGGGAGAGTTGAAACTGCACAGTGTTACAATTGCTCTCAGTCACTGTTGTTTTTCTCTGAACAACTCTGCTCCCGTGCCGTGTTCCTGTACGGGGCCTCTGTCCAGGTGGCCGAGGTCACGGCCACCCCGCCGTGAACAGGGGTGGTTCTGCTCTCACAGTGTCAGCTCGATCCAGGGCTGCCATCCATCCCCCAAGCACGGGCTCTCATCTCGCCAACCCTGCCCCCTGGCCGGTCTGGGCACCTGAAATTGGCTGCTTCATCTCGGATCACTTGAGTTCTGCAGACTTCATCTCTGGGTGGGGACTGGTCAGTCCTGGCCATCTGCCCCCTCCCGCTTCTGCCCCCTCCAGCCTTCACTGCCTTCGGGCTGCCGAGGCTCTCAACGCCCTCGTCTGTGGACAGGACCACGGCGCACAACCCTGGGATGCACCAGTCACCAAGGACTAGCCACTATATATAAAAATGGATTAAAAAAAAAGTTTCTTCCGTCTAGCGCAGGAGAACTATGTTCAATGTCTTGCAATAACCGTTAATGAAAAAGAATATGAAAATGAATACATGTATGTACCTGCATGACTGGGACATGGTGCTGGACACCAGGAACTGACACATTGTAACTGACTATATGTCAATTAAAAAAAAAAGAACAGTGTATTTTTGGGGTGAGTACAGCTCAGGGGTACAGCACATGCTTAGCATGAATGAGGTCCTAGGTTCAATCCCCAGTCCCTCCTCTAAAAATTAATTAAAAAAATTTAACAAAAGCATTCTATGAGAAAGAAACATACCATAAGATATCACTTACAAGCAGAATCCAAAAGAAAGACACAAATGAACTTATTTACAAAACAGAAACAGACAAATAGGAAACAAACTATGGTTACCAGCAGGGGAAGGGGTGGGACGGGATTAATTGGGAGTCTGAGATTTGCAGATGCTAACTGTTAAATATAAAATAGATAAACAACACGTTTATACTGTACAGCACAGGGAGCTATATTCAATATCTTGTAATTGCCTATAATGAAAAAGAATGTGAAAAAAAATATGTAAAACTGAATCACTATGCTGCACATCAGAAATTAACACAACATTGTAAATCAACTACACTTCAATTAAAAAAAAAAAAAAGGCAGTGTGTTCTCTCTACAGCCACAGAGCTGAAGTGCGTATCTGCAAAGACTTTGAGGGTGACAGCGTGGAAGGGTGGTGACAGTGTGGAACAGCATCTCCCCAGTGGTGCTCAGAGGAAATTTCAGACAGGCTGCTTGGCTTCAGAAGTTCTCATGGGCTTTATATCTTCCTCGGACAAGAGAAGAATAAAGAACTCCCCGCGTGCATTTGTGAAGGGGTATTTTTCACGGGCGAGATCTCGGAAGACACCCGAGGAATTGCAGGGATGCTCCGAAGCTGGCAAATGAGCTTGGAGAGGAGGATGGGCTGAGGCATCCAGCACTCACCTGGGGCGGGTTCAGTTTGGCTCCTGCAGGTGCGACTTATTGGCCAAGACTGAAAACTTGGGAGGCCACCCAGAAAAACCTGGATTTCTGGCTTCTCTTCAAAAACCGGCTGCACGGGGTGTGCAATCCCTCAAGGTCGCAGTTGGAAGGAAGCCGCAGGGCCGTGCTCTTTAGAGAAAAGGTGTTTCCCACCACCCTCTGTGGCCTCTGAACCTCTAACCCCTGCTTCACGCCATGGGCGGAATTCGTGGGAAATTACGCACTGGGACTTAAAAAAGAGGCGATACACCATGCTGCGGTCTCTGAGGGGGTCAGATCTGTCCACGGAGATAAGTCTCGTTTAAAAAAACAAAAGCGAACTGCAATCATTCCATGAAAAGCCACGGGCTGAGAGCTGGTCCCAGCCCTGGGCTCAGAGGTCATCTCCGTCATCATTCGACGCCCGAGCTGACCGGGGCCCAGAAAAGGCGGGCGATCCGCCCTCAAAATGCACAATGCTCTGTTTCCTGAACGGACAGCGGTGGTTTTGATAATAAATCCCACCCAACAGCCGTGCCACAGGCCCCTGCCACGCACACCGGGCGCTCCCGGACGCCTGCGACAGGTAAGGTGTGATCTGCGCTCGAATGAAAGGGTCACAGTTAGGTGGGCCCTCGAAGGTCAAGCAAGTGGTCAGCGGTGGTGGGATTCCAAGTGGGTCTGGCAGGTTCCAGAGTCCCCTTCCTCCCCTCCACGCTACCCTCCAATTCAGTGGCACCGCGGGGACGGGGGCTCAGCAGCACAGCCTGCTACCGGTTTGCACAAAGCGCCAGAGACCCCATGACCATCCCGGCTGTGGTCACAGACAACAAGAACACGTTTGCACAGGAGCCAGCACGATGGGGCCCTGCCCGGGGTCAACACCAGCGAAGCCCTTTTACAGGAGCATCGCTGGGGCCCAGAGGGGAAGATGTCCGGTTCGTTTCAGATGCAGAGCGGGGCGCGTGAGACCCCCGTGCAGACCAGCGGGGCAGCGCTGGGGATTCCTGCAAACCTGCTCGTCTTCATGTTTAAATGGACTGTAAAGGAAGAACCGTGGTTTGGGTCTGCAAACAGCACAGGCCAACCCCCCCGTTCAACGCATCCCGCGTCTTGCAAAGGCGAAACCGACCAATTGCCACCAATTGATGAAACATGAACTTGGCCTTGGAACTGACTTTTAAATGGAAGAGCTATTCTCTAAGATTAGAGTGTGATTCACTCTTAGGGTGAAAAAAAAATCGGGGGGAGGGTAGAGCTCAGTGGTAGAGTGCACACCTAGCACGCACGAGGTCAAGGGTTCGATCCCCAGTACATCCATTAAGTGAAAAAAAAAAACAAACGAACAATAATAAAATAAATAAACCTAATTACCCCCCGAAAACAAAAAATTAAAAAAAAATCAAAATAAAATATTGACACTTCATTAACCAGAGATTTGGGTGTTCATACGCCCAAAGCTGCGACAGAACATGAAAAATATAAAGGCATTCATTCATTTTGGTGACTTTGAATATTTTTTAAAAAAAATGATTCTACCTTATACTGTTTCTAAGACATTGTGCGCATGGTTCTTAAAATTATCGAAAAGGTGAAAAAAAAAATGAATGGGCTGGTGAGGTAATTCTGCCTTTCGATATAAGGATGGAGAAAGGAATTGTAATGGAGGGAGACAGATAAACCAGCTCTGTGGACAGATCTCTGGAAAGACACTGATGTGGATACAGAAAATTGACACAGGACCAACGTGGAAGCAGGAATCCGTGGGAGAAACAGACTCCTTCTTCACATCGCTCCTGAAAATAAATTCGAGGCTCGCGAGGAGCCCAGACGTGGGAAAGCCGCACCACACCTGTTCCCGGAAAGTCAGACCATCTTTAGCCCTTTGGGGGGAGGTGAAAGATTTCTTAAATATTCAGAGATCATCACACCTTCAGGAGAAAAGGGACAAATTCAACAACACGACGATGGAAGGGAGCATTTTATGCAACAAAATAAAGCAGCGTGAAATTCAAGCCACCGTCTTCGAGGCTCTTTGCGTGGAAATCACTGACAGAGGGGAGAGTAATGATTAAAAAAAGAATAACCTCTCAATTTTTGTTTTTTCAAACAAAGGTGAGGGAAAGGCAATTCATAGGAGAGCAAACGGAGTTGCTAAGACACAGAGGACAAGATGGCCGTCCTTACTAATCAGAACATTGTATCTTTTTTAAAAAACGTTTTTGCTGTTGTTTTGTTCTTGTTTTTGGAGGGAAGTCAATAAGGATTTTTTTTTTATTTTAATGGAGGGACTGGGGATGCAACCCAGGACCTCGTGCCTGCTAAGCACGCGCTCTACCACCGAGCTACACCCTCCCCTTGCAGAGCACTGTATCTTAAAGCCAAATGACACCTGCATGACTCCAACTCTTAAGATGCCTACGAATCCCGCAGATTGGTGGTGACGTGGATTGGCAGCCCTTATAGACAGACGATCATTTTGGAGAGCGATCTGCCAATGCTCTACGACGCCGAAGATGAGTTTTTTTTCCTGAAAGTCTAATAATTTCTTTTCTGGAAAACTCTATGTATAAACAGAGACGTATGTCTCCCTTGCTCACTGGTTCCAGGGGTGAGAAACCAGAGCTCCTCAAGTGTCTGTTAATTTAAAAACAGATCGATAAGTGAACGAATGACACAGACGTCATCACGGATAAACGTTACACGCGAGATGCGGAGTGAAAAAGTCCACAGGCGTATGGCGCCCTTTGTGTAAAGGATGAAAAGAAACATCGCAATGTTGGGTATTCTGTATAAACACCTGCTGAGCTTAGAAGGACCCTGAAGACGTGACTGTGGGTAACAAATGTCCCAGTCAGGGTGTGGGGACTTCTGGGAGGGCACCTGGCATGTGGTCGAGCCTTATCAAGTGTTGGTGGGGTCACCGTGACAAAGACCTCCCTCCTTTGAGACTAGGATGGTCCCCACTTCCCCATTTCCCAGAGGTCCCGTGACTCACCTTGGGGGCCAGCCCCCAGAGCTGCTCCTCTCCCATGAGGGGCTCTTTGGGGGGCCCAGTTCTGGGGTTCCGGCCAGGTCCTGGTCACTGCAGTCCTCCTGGTCTGTGGTCCACTTGTCTTTGGACTTCATGCTATCATGTTGGGAATCCAGGGAGATGCCGTCTGAGGGGGAACTCATCACTCCTGAGTCCTCAGTCGTGTCCTCAGACGCAATACAGCTGCCCACAGACACTGTCTCTTCGGCCTCGGGGGGCACGGGCGGGACCCCGTCCACGCTGCAGGGGCTGCCGGGCCCCAGGGGCAGGCTCACTGGACGAGACACCGCAAGGCCAGGTTAACCAATGCCTGGATCCCACACCGCCTGACTCACCTGCCATCTGCAGTGTGGGGTGCTGGGGAGGACCCACCTGCACACAACACTGGAAATGGAAACACTTCAACTGTGTGACTGGGAGCCAAACTCCCCTCTCTGCCCAGATCAGCATCTTTTGAATTAACCTTTTGAATTTTTATCTTCTGTGTGATCAAGGGCAAACATATGAAAAAATTCAGACTAACGACGTGATGAATACTGTTATTTGTAGTCTGATCCTTGGTTTAATAGGAGTTGATTTAGAATGAGTTCTTTAAAAAAAAAATAAAGGAGGGCTTTAAAATATAAACAAACTTAGAAATAAATGATATTGTTTGGGGACATCTAACAAATCTTCTCTAGGAACTTTTGTGATTTGGTTTAAAATATTAATAACAGTCTCCATCAGCAACTGGCTCTCCCGTTATTTGTTACACGTGAGACAGAAAGATCTGGTTTAAATAAGAGATGATCTTACTGGATAAAGAAGCTGTGGTATATTTATACAATGGAATACTACTCAGCCATAAAAAGGAATAAAATAATGCCATTTGCTGCAACATGGATGCACCTGGAGATTGTCATTCTAAGTGAAGTAAGCCAGAAAGAGAAAGAAAAATACCATATGAGATCGCTCATATGTGGAATCTAAAAAAAAAAAAAGACACAAATGAACTTATTTATAAAACAGAAACAGACTCACAGACATAGAAAACAAACTTATGGTTACCAGGGGGAGAGTGGATGGGAAAGGATAAACTGGGGGTTCGAGATTTGCATATATTAACTATTACATATAAAACAGATACACAGTAAGTTCATATTCAATATTCAATATCTTGTAGTCACCTCTAATGAAAAAGAGTCTGAAAAGGGATATTTGTATGTATATGTGTGACTGAACTATTATGCTGTACACCAGAAATGGACACAACATTGTCAATTAATGATGTTTCAATGAATCAAAAAAAAAAAAAAAAAAAGAGAGAGAGAGGGAGAGAAAATCTTAGAAGAGAACCCTCCAATAAAATTTAGAAGGACCATAAGAAACATATCCTTGGGGGAGGTTACCTGATCCCTGAGCCCTAGACGTGACTCAGGGCAGCAGAAGGGATGGGATGCAGAGAGGGGACACTCACGGTGGAAGCCCGAGTTCCATCTCATCTTAACAGTGGCGTGGGGGGCCTCGGGCACGTCTATCCCACTGTTCTCAGGGACAGAGAGCATCCTTCTCTTACTGAGCTGTGAGGTCCTCGAAGAACTTAAGAGCACGGAGGAGAACCCTCTCACTAGTTTTGAGATGGAGGGACAGGAGTACACAATTCTGGACCCGCTCTAGCCCAGACATCTCAAGACATAGGATCTAAGTGCTGTTTATGATGGTCCAGGAAACAAGGGCTGTGTTGAGCTGTAGTTTCAATGTGTTGTGTTTTACAATCATTCCTTCAATGCCTCCAATGAATAAAGGCCACAGGCATGCCGGGTGCCAGCTCCAGAGAATCATGCACTGACAGTCATGTGACATTGTCATCGCCCTCAACATTGCAACATTTTAACTAGACAGCAGGCTGGAGACACAGAATTAAGGAAGCCAAAAGAACCCCAAGGAGAAAAAATCCTTCGGGTCGGTCTTGGTTTCCTTGAGATCCCAAACCACAAAAATGAACAAAACGAAACAAACAAACACAAAACCCAGACATCTCACAGAGAAGCTCACAAATAAAGATCAGAAACAAGGGAGAGATTGTTCAGAGAAGCAGGTGCCCAAGGCAGTGTGTCTGAATGCAGCGAACGCTTTCCAACAATGGCCTCTTTCTTCTGAGCTTCCTTCCTGGCTTTTGTGGCAAGGCTCTTCATTAGAGGGCAAAGGCGGAGAAGATACACTGCGTCCGGATTAAGACAACCCAAACCTGTTCTGCCGCCCAGTCCACACTGCTGGTGACTCCGCCTGGGATGTCATTCCGCGGGACCCCCCTATCGACCCCTGCCCGGCATCAGAGGCAGCCCCGACGGCCCAGTGGACTCTAGTTCCCCGCCTTCTCTTTTATAACCATCACTGAGCAAGTTCAAATCCCAGCAGAGCGCTTGACAGACAGCCTGGGCAGGTGCCTGGACCCTTCTGCCTCGATTCGCCTGCAGGGGGGGTAACACCTACAGACTAAATGTGATGTCAGCCTACAACACGATGTCCCCCAAGGGGTGTGTGCTGGGAGGGGACACAGATCTCCCATCCGAGAGTCTCAGCTCTCTGGTGACTTGCAGTTTACAAGGGGACAGACACGTACAAAGACCGACGATGCCATATGGTAATGCCAGCTCTGGGTGTGTCTGCCCAGGGAGAGAGGAGTGTGCTGGGAGCTGAAGGTCTCAGCTTGGAGTTGGTACCCATAAGTGCTCAGTCCAGCCCTGCTCCCCACACCCCAGCTGGCCCCACCTGGAGACACTAGGACCACCCGCAGCCCTAGAAACTCAGACACCATCATGGTGGTGGGGGGATCCCAAGCCCTCCCCTTCAGTCCAGTTATAAGATTGAGATGGTGTGGCTGGGCTTGTTTTAGGTTCCTGAGAAGTCTTGAGGTCAAAAAAAAAAAACAAAAAAAACAAAAAACCAAAAACCCACTTGTGAGTCACTGCTCTAAATCCAGCCAGCTGCAAACGCTTTGTCAGCAAGGTGTGAGAAGTCTGTCCCCAGTGTGAATGCACCAAAGCTCTTAAAAATGCGCAGTGAAGACTGGGGGTGTCAGAGCTCCCTTCCTGCCCAGGCAAGTCCTCTGTTTCTGGTGGTACCTTCCCTGGGGCCCAGGGCTCTCCATCCTTGCCCCCCACAGACAGGTGTTCAGTGAGGGGCCGGGGCTGGTGCTCCCAGGGAACCTGCCTGGGTGGCGTGAGGTCACAGAGGGTTGGAAGGGCAGCTGCAGACATGTCCAAGGCGGGAGGAACACGGGTGCAATGCCACCTGCAACTGGGGTGGGTTAAGTACCAGCGAGGACCGGAGGGAGGGAGGGAGGCTGGAAGGATGCTGCTTGGCCCAGAGTACAGGGCGGGTCTGCAAGTCAGAAAGAGAGAGGGGCTTGTGCAAAAGCTTGGGACTCCTGTGAACCCCTCCTGGGAACACCTTGAGGGGAGCGGTCAGAGACGGCTCCGATTTGAAGAGGGGGACGGACATTCCCGTGAGGCTCTGAACCTGCGTTGGTCTTAGTTTTCAGGTGGTTTCTGGTCCTGTCAGCTCTGTGAATCTGAGAAGCTTTTGTTTGGAATTGGACATCCTCATCTAACCCCCTTATGACGTCTTCTCCTTTCGACTGGTTCCTACGATTAACCTCGTGAGCTATAACGTGTTTTGACCGTTTCTTCATGAGATGATGGAGCAGGATACTGTTCTGTCTTTACTGATTCCAAACAGAAGCCCCAAATACAAAAGGAAAGCTTGGAAACGCTTGGACTCAGATCCTGTCTTGCAGGTGCTTCTGTGAGAACCTCACTTCTCACTGCTCTCCTGCCAGCACCATCCAGTTCCCTGGTCCAGAGGCTCTATCTCACTTTTTGCCTTTGAAACGGCTTACTTACCCCTAAAATTCTATTGGTTCCCTGAACTCACTCCTGATTGGTTATTACTCTCACTTCTGATTGGCCCACTGCCCTAACTTCTGATTGGTCCATTTGTAGTACTTCATTTGCATGGAGCTCACTCCTGATTGATTATTTCTCTCACTCCTGATTGGTCTATTCCCCTCACTCCTGATTGGTTATTTCTCTCACTTAAGGTTCTGTCCACTGGCAACCTTTTTGAACTAAAAAGTTGTTATTGGAGACTTTTTGCCAATGTGGAAAAACACACTTAACGTGGCTTCAGTGGATGCCAGCTATAAATAAATTCATGATTAAATTCTCTTCTAAGTAAATGGCTTCAGAGCCTAAGTCAGGAATGTTAACGTTTCCATCACCCTCCACCTGAATGACATAATCCCACAGTTCAAATTCCACTACGGCAGAGTAAGAGCTTTGGAAAATTCTCTAGCTCAAGGGTAAAGCAGAAAATGCTGACTTAAGGCTACTAATTCCTCAAGTTGACAACAACCATTTCCGTTTGGCCTCTGGTTCCATTGGGTTTTATCAGTAAACCCATAGTCAGCATCACACTTAATGGCTGAGAGCATCTCCTCTAAGATAAGGAACAAGACAAAGATGCCCACTCTTGTCACTTTCAGTCAACATAGTATTGGAAGTTGTAGTCACAACAATTAGGCAAGAAAAAAAAAGGCATCCAATTTGGAAACGAAAAAGTAAAATTATCACTCTTTGTAGCTGACATGATACTATACATAGAAAATCCTAAAGACACTAAAAAAACCTACTAGAAATAATAAATGAATTCAGTAAAGTTACAGGATACACAGTTAACGTCTGGAAATCTGTTGTATTTCTATACACTAAAAACGAACTCTCGGAAAGACAAATTAAGAAAACAATTTGATTTACAAATGCACGACAAAGAATAAAATACTTAGGGATAAAATATAACCAAGGAGGTAAAAGACTTTACTCTGAAAACTGTAAGACATTGGTCAAAGAAACTGAAAAAGACACACACAAATGGAAAGAGATACTGTGTCCATGAATTGAAAGAATTAATATTGTTAAAATGACCAGAGGACCCTTACAATGTACAGATTCAGTGAAATCTCTATCTAATACCAATGGCATTTTCACTGAAGCAGAACAAATCATTCTGAAATTTGTGTGGAAACAGACAAAAACTCTGAATAGCCAAAGCCATCCTGAGGAAGGACAAAGTTGGAGGCACCATTCTCCCTGACTTCAGACTATACTACAGAGCTACAATGATCAAAACAGACACACAGATCCATGGAACAGAACCCAGAAATAAACCCATGATTACATGGTCAAGAATATACAATGGGGGAAAGACGGTCTCTTCAATAAATGGTGCTGGGAAACTGGACAGCTACGTGCAGAAGAATCAAACTGGGCCACATCTTCAGACCATATACAAAAATAAACTCATACAACTCAACGTTAAAAAAAAACGCCATTAAAAAATGGGCAGAGGGCCCAAATAGGCATTTTTTTCCAAAGAAGACACAGAGATGGCCAACAGACACATGAAAAGATGCTCAACATAGCAAATTATCAGGGAAATGCAAATCAAAACCACAGTGAGAGAGCATCTCACACCTGTCAGAACGGCCATCATCAAAAAGACAGTAGTAAGTGTTGGCGAGAATGTGGAGAAGAGAGACCCCTTTGGTGGGAATGTAAATTGCTGCAGCTCCCATAGAAAAGCATGAAGTTTTCTTTAAAAATTATGAGCAGAATTACAAAATGATCCAGCAATTTCATTTCTGAGCATTCACCAGAAGAAAACAAAACCACTCATTTGAAAAGATATAGGTACCCCTACGTTTGCGGCAGCATCATTTACAACAGCCAAGATCTGGAAAGCAACCTAAGTGCTCACCAATAGATGCATGGACTATGGAAATGTGATATATATATATATATATATATATATATATATTTCTTAGACATAAATAAAAATGAAATCTTGCCATTTAATAATATGGATGGATCCAGAAGGGGTTATGCTCAATGAAATAACTCAGACAGAGAAAGACAAACATCATGTGATCTTTCGTATACATGGAATATGAAAAACAAAACAAGGAAAGCAGACTCAAGGATACAGAAAGCTAACTGGTGGTCACCAGAGGGGAGCAGGGTGGGGGCTTGGGAGAAAGAGACAATGGAGATTAAGGGGTACAAACGTTTAGTTATAAAATAGATAAGCCACAGGGATGTACTATATAGCACACAGGATACACTCACTAAAACTGAAATAACTCTGTGCAGGGACAAATGGCCAAGTGACTGACCGAGGCGTGCCACTTCATAATGCGTGCAAATGTCAAATTACCACATAGTTACCTGGAACTAACATAATCTTGTACTTCAACTATATTTCAATGAAAAAATAAGATACAAAATCTTACTTTTTCTAGACTTTTCCAGGTTTGAGTGATACTGACGGACACAAAAAGTTGCCACGAATCCCCCTTGAAATGCACCGTGATTTAAATGTCAAATGAAACAGATCCTTCAGGGAACCACAGGAAAAGGGAAGGAGGTGGGCGATGCTCTCACTTGCCCTGATGCAGACGATGCAGCAAATTCAACAAGTCTGTGCGCAGCCTGCCTTGACCTCATGGGCCACCGGGTTTGTGCACTGAGAAAGCCAGTGGCATTTGGGGTCCAGCCAGGGCATCACACCCAAGAAGGACGTCCTCCTCAGGCAGGTACGCTGTGTGACTCAAATTCTGGACGCAATGATACATTTTAAGTGTTCAACAGTGGAAGATAGAATTCTCTGACAAAATTTGAGAAGGTAGACATGGAAGCCTGGCGTCTTCTAAGTTGAAGAACAGATGACAGTCAGTTTCCACATCTCAGAGAGGAGGTCATGTTGAATTGAGGCCATGAGAACGTGTCCCTCCCTCTTCTGAATGACTGGCCTATAGAGTGGCTTTCTGAATCTTTTCCTTTGGGATGTCCCTGTGCTGGGGGCTTCTTTCCACTTCTCACCGAGGGGAGCCCCTCGAGGGTCCTGTTCGCCGCTGCGCTCAGGCGGCCCAGCGTTGGGTCTGCCCCCCGGCTCCATCCCCATCCCGTGCAGGACCCGGTCTCCCTAGGAGCCCGCGGGCTCTCAGCTCTCTCCTGCTCTTCTGGTCCGCGATCTCCTCCTCATTTTCAGGCCCAAGGCCACTTCATTTCCTCTCTTGCGAGCTCAGCTGTGCATCTCGGATGGTGTTGACCATATAAAACCCAGCGTTTCAACACGCTTTGGCGCAGACGGAGCAACTGCTGTAAACAGAAGGAATCTCAACTTTGCACTTAGAAGTCTGTTGCCCTTCGGCAGCCTTCCCCGTTTCAGATGTGGGAGGAGGCTGTCTGGTTACCCAGGCTCACATCTTTCCTCCCTTCAGGGCGGATGACACACAGAGGGGCAGCCCTGGAGAAGGTCACAGGCAGATGAGAAGCAGGAGGGAGTGTCCCTGAGAGTCCCGGGAGGTGTAGCTCAGTGATGGAGCGCGTGCTTAGCATGCATGAGGTCCTGGGTTCCATCCCCAGCCCCTCCAACAACAACCAAAAGGAAAGAGAAAAGAAAAAAAAAAAAAAGCAAATATCACAAGAAAGCGAGTGTCACAAATTTAAGAAAGCGAGTAAGAAAAAGCTCGATGACTAGTAACGTTGGTGTGTTTGTCTGCAACACGCATTTACACATGTAACAAAACTGCTGCCTCAAAGCCACTCAGACGCAGGCGACAAGTGACACCACAACCCCCCACCTCCCCGAGCACCCCCTCCAGAGTCCGGCCGGCCTCGTAGCAAAGGGAAGGTGAGCATCAGAGCCTGTCATTTCGGGAAACCTGTACAGAGCTGTCCCCAGCCTCATCCAGAGTCAACAGAATCCACAGCCAGTAAATTAAACGGTTCACACACCAACCACCTGTCTAACTCGCAATTATGGTGGCCCCCAAAATAACCTGGCTTCCTGTGCCAGAAGGCTCTGACGTCAGCAAGCTCTGCTGGTACCCAAGATAACCTCACGGAGATGCCGGGGCTCAGTTTACCGCATCTGCCCCGGAGAGTCCAGGAGGCTGGGTGCCTCCCCCGGGGAAGGAAAGATTCTCCTGACCTTCAAGGCCAGCAGCCCCTCCGATCGTCCCCACCCAACATGGTCTTGCAGACCCTCCTCCCAGCAACTGCCCACCACCTGACTTTTTCTCTTAGGCTCCTGTTGAATTTTAAAATAAAGTTTGTTTTCTTCTTCTCCAGCATAGGACGTCAGGAAGGCAACTCTTCAGGAAATAATCGCTCATCGCCAACATCCCTTCTGTCTTTCGGAGCTTCTAGGATAAATGTATAAAACAAAAACTTCCACGCACGGGAAGAGAACCAGATGCGCACGGCGTGGTTGCGTTTGTGGCCTGAGCGCACACCCAGCTGACTGGACACACCAGCTTTTCTTCTGCGTCTTTGGACAAATTTAAACCACGGGGGCTGATGCAATGTGGCCTCGAGAAAATGAGTCCCTCCAGGGCTTGACTGTCCCATCTGTAAATGGGATGGAGAGTGATCACCCCTCAGGCAAGGAGCCACCAAGGAGACTGCGTGCAGACCAGCCTGAGGGCAGGGCCAAGCGCGCGCTCCAGGCGCAGCAGGTGTGGCTGTCGCGATGCGTTTGTGGTCATTCTGACCCGTCGTCAGCCTCCAGACAGACGGAGGCTTTGGTGGGCATGGGCTCTCCCAAGACGGGTTTCAGTCTGGAGACTTTGAAGGACTTCCCTGGGGAGCCACATCTCCAGGCCTGGAAGTGTGGGGGGAGCCCTGAAAAGGGGGGGCTCCCAGGAGGGCGGCCCCGGAGGAGGGGAGGTGGAAATTACTTGCAGATCAGAAAAGCTGCAGGGGGTGGAGGCTCACTGACTCCAGCCAACAGCTCACAGATGCCCGAGCACCAGGCTCAGAGGTCCCGGCCGACAGGGGCCTCCGTTTGGACCCTCCCTCTGCTCTGAGTGATGCCCCGATCCTTGGGGGGGGGGTTCTCAGTTCCCAAGTGGAGGGCAGGACTCCGGCCCCGCCCGCTGACAGGTGATGCAGGTCCGAGGCAAACAGCCTTGGGCAAGGCCGCCTTCAAACCGGGATGTGAGCTTTGCAGACGCCCACTGGGGAAGGTCCAGGATGCTCTGCAGGAAAGAGCCCTCAACTGGGTTGCACTGCTTCTAAATGCTGCATTTCTCTTGGCCTTACCTCCTGGGTCGGCCTTGCCTCCCCTTTGGGGCTGTTCCCTCCTCGGCTGAGCCCTGCATGGAGCCCCCAGCCCCAACTCCAGCCCCGGGTGGTGCCCCTTCCCCCAGCATTCATCCTGCAGCTGTCCCCTCCACCTGGCGGTTGCTGGGACGCGGCTGCATCTCAGCAGTCCGATGTGTCAATCCCAGGGAGGCAGGGAGGTACTGGTGAGAGGGTCTCAGCATTCGTGGGCGTGTGCCTCCCCTGCCCACCCGCCCCAGTGCACCTCTGCTGCTTGTCAGCACGCCCTCCAACCCAGAATGCCACCCACGAGTACTGTCATTTATCTGCCATTTCTTCCAGCCCTGGTGGGATGGGAGCTCCTGTCTTCTTTGCATCACCCGGAGACCCGGCCTCAGGTCCCTGCTGGAGTTTCGGGTGGACGTCCCTCCCCTCGCTCACTGCTCACGACCCCATCTCACCCCTCCAGCACGCCCTGGTCCCCCGTGCCCGTGTTGGGGTGGAACGCACACAGACGTCTCCTCTCAAAAGTGCCCTGGACGAATCCCTCATCCAAAACGGGCATCTGTCTCAAACTCTATCTGGCGCCCCCACGGTCAGTGCCTTGACGAACCCGCTTCGGTGCGTTTTCTGGGCCGACGTCTCCAGGGCTGGTAAAAAGCGGAGCGCTGACTCATTTCCCTGTAAGGCATGCGTTCTTCTGGGTTCCTGTCCCTCCACGCCGGTGACTCTGTTCCGTCCACGCCTGGCGCTTACTAGCTGATCAGTGCGTGTGTGTTCGTTGTGATCTGTTGTCTTACACTTGGCTGAGACAGACACGCGTCCATGCTTATACATTGTAAGGATTCCACCACTGCTAAGCAGTACAGAAGACTGAAAGAATTCTTATTTTTTATATATATATAGATAAAAACCCTCATTACTTTTCTCATGCTTTGAAATTGTTCTGAAAAGTACAACACGCACTTGGCAACGGCCTGGTTCGTTGCTCGAAGTCTATGCAAGCGGCTCGCCCAGTGGGCATGTCTTGCTGGAGAGACGTACCCGGACCAGCAGAGCGGGCGCGATGGGTAGACTGACTCCACGCGGCGTGTCTTCCTGCCCGCTCGCCTGGGTGCCTGCGAGAGGTGGCGGGCGTCCCCTGCAGGGACCCCTGCTGGGAGGCACAGCTCTGTCTCCGATGCCCCCCGTTACGCCCTAGCTCTGGGTCACGGTGTCCCCGAGGGGCAGTGGCTTAAGTCAGAGCCTTGGTGTCCAGGCGCTGAGGCTGGGAGAGGAGCTTCCAGCAGGCACGGTGCTTTCTTTGAAGAGTCGAATGAGCCCCATTCCAATGTCTCAGCTAAACTGGGCCACAGTGGGAGCAGCCCCGGATGGCGCCACAGCCCAGTTACTTCTGGGTTTTACTGTCACATGGAAACATGAGCTTTCTTTCCCTTGTCAGCCGTGGGCATGGCTCACCGCGTCCTCTGAGGCAGCCTGGGCCTGGCTGCGCCAGGGCCTCTGTCTGGGGGAGGTGGGGGCGTGTGCAGGCCTGGAGTGTCCCGGCTCGGCCGTCCCTGAGGGAGCGCTGGACGCCTGCGGGCAGCCCTGGGCACACAGGGCATCAGCCCCAGCGCCGTCCTCGCTCACCGCCGTCCGCCCAGGCTGCAGGTGGCCCGGCGGCGGTGTAAGGGCAGGCCACGCGGATGCGCCCACCCGCAGGGCACCCTGCCTGTCACACTGCCCTTCCTTGAGCCGTCCAAAGGGCACATTATGAGAGGTCTGTTCCAAAACACTACGTGCGGTCATTTCCCATTCTAAGACGAAACACAGGAAGACTCCTGCATCACGTGTGTGAGCATGTGAAGGCAGGTTGACTAGCACTGGAAGCCGAACTGAAGCACCGACAGGGGCTGGAGACGCCTGAGAGACTGGCGTGAGGCCAGGTGTGCGGGGAGGGCACAGGGGACAGCCTGCGTCCCCGTGACCCGAGATGCCACTGCTGCGCCCAACAGCTCCCTCCACGAGGAACCCTGGTGTTGCCACCTCTATCTTGAAAAAGCCGAAATCAAGATGATTTTTTAAGGCACAACCTCCCGCACATGGTGGCCACTTCCATGGGAGTTAAAATTTGTGGCGAGCTGGCCATTGTTCTAAAAGCTTTACGGGGACTCACATGGGTGATCCTCACAACCACCTTTGCTATCAAACTAAAGACCAGGCACTGAGACGTGGGCACGCTGCCCGAGCTCACCGGCTCTGTTCAGCGCCAGAATTTAGTGGAGGAGGTGGGGTACCCTCAGCATCCAGGTTCCCTGGGAGACGGCCCCCGATCGTCCAATCAGAAGTGGGAATCCCATCCTCCTGGCTGGCCATTGGTCTGTGCGTTCTAGCTGCAGCCAATGTGTGCGTGGCAGGCCCTGGGCCACAGTGACTGGTCCAGAGCGCTCACACGACTGAGCCTGGGTTAGGAGCTTGCCAGAACCTACACCTTTGCCTGTGGATTAAGCCAGATTGAGTCACCCTGTTTGCAGGCAGAAGCATACTGCGTCACCAGCCCCCCCCCCCCCCCCCGCTGGGGTGACATCCAGAAGAATTTAAAGTCAGGTCTCAAAGTGATATGTGCACACCGGGGTTTGCAGCAGCACCACCACGCACAGCCACCCAGAGGCAGGAGCGTCCTAGATGCCCACGGACAGACGGAAGGATAAACAAAAGTACATATATGTGTATAATCGAGTCACATTCAGCCTTAATAAGAGGAAGGGAGTCCTGTCTCATGCTGCACAGTGGATGGACCTTGAGGACATTCTGCAGAATGACATCAGTCACTCCCAAAAAGACACACAGTGTACGATTCTGCATACATGAGGCTCCTGGAGTAGTTAAATTCAGAGGCAGAAAGCAGAATGCTGGGTGCCAGGGGCTGGGGGAGGGGAACGAAGCCCCCTGACGTCTAATGAGCGTGAAGTTGTGGATTGGCACGGTGACAAAGCTCTGGAGACGGAGCTCCCAACAGTGTGAATGCACTTAACGTCACCAAACTGCACACTTAAAAATAGTTATGATGATAAAAGTTCCTGCCGTTGCCCTTTTTTTAAAAAAAAAAAATCACAGGTAAAAAAAGAAAAAAAAAAGCTTACTTACTGATTCAGTGGCTTATTCCTGCACGGGCTGATCAAAAGCCATCAAGGCAGAGCACGGCGGCTGCCAGGCCGTAGGGCAGAGCCCCGGTGCTTCTGCCAGGAAAGCGCAGCCCACAATGTCCCTGCTTAACATGTGGGCCCCGTGTCCTCGGAAGCCGCTGACAACATGGTAACACTGTGGAGATCACACACGCTCAGGCCGCTTTAGTGGGAGAAGGTGATGCAGCTGGGAAGAACCTTTCGTCTCCTCTTGAACGTCTGGACAGAGTGAGAAACTGCTCTGGCTGAAAACGCTGTGGCCGCTTTTCCTTCCACCCCACCCCGCAGAGCAACGTTCAACGTGACCATTCAGGTCATCACTTTGAACTCTTTCCCCATGAGTTACAACGGAGCTTGCCTTCTCACTTCATTTCCAATTTTGGTCATTGAAAATTATATTCTGCTAGCTTTCCCCGTTAGATTGACAGTGAGGCCGCCCAGATAGTGACCATGCATAATGTTTCCTTTGTGCAGACGCTCACACGGATTAAAGATGACCACGGAGGCACACGAGGGAACTTCTGAGGGTGCTGGAAATGTTCGCTGTCTTGGTGGTGGGATGGGCATCTCATGGGTGTATACCAGTGTCAACCCCCGTCAAATGACACACTTTTTTCACGCATCCGCAGGGTTTTTGTGTGCCAATTACACAATAGGAAAGCTCTTTAAAAAAAAAAAATTGGGGGAGGGAGGTAATTAGCTTTACTAATTTATTTTTGGAGGAGGGACTGGGGATTGAACCCAGGACCTTGTGTGTGCTAAGCATGCACTCTACCACTGAGCTATACCCTCCCCCACCCGAATAAAGCTCTTAAAAAGAGAAAAAACAAAATCAAAACATTGCTAATTGCTCTCCATTTTATTCCTGCATTTCAATTTGCAATATGCACGGAGACTTACAATTCCACCTCTATCAGGGACTAAAAATCTCAATTCTAAACCATCTGCTATTATTTTACATTCATGAAACGTCATGAACCGAATCTCTGCCTACAATATTTCTGTCGTGAGCCCGAGAGGCCTAAGACAGGCCAGTTAGTTGTCCAGGGGGAGGCGGTCCAGCCTGGGGACACGCTGCCCTCCACGGAGTAACACTCAGTTCTTAACGATGTGATGTGACGGGAGACAGATGTAAAAAGCAGATGTGGCCAGTAACACCTCTGCAGGTGGACGTTTGGGGTCTTCAGGCATAAGAGAGGACTGAGTCGGGGAGAGAAGTGATGGACAGAGATCTTGCACATCAAACAGAAGGGATTAGGCAGAAACGCCCACGAGAGAATCAGGACGGAGGTACCAGTACCCTTTACTTTCCCCCCAGAGCTGTGCTCTCTCTCCTGATTCTGGAAACCGCAGTTTTAAAGTATTGGCTGCCTTTTTTTCACTTCTGTCCACTTGGAGTCAGGAGCCTGACGATTAAGACGTAATCACTTCCCCCTACATCATCCTATTGGAAAAACAGCCCACGAACTATGTCAGCAAACAGATTACCTGGGGCAGGTGGTGGGGGGCACAGTGAGGGGTGAGCTCCTGGTCCAAGAGTCGTCCCGGAGGCTCTGACACATCACAGAGGAGATGGGCTTTCGAGGCCGATCTGGCTGAACGATCTGATCACCCGGCAAAGGGGACCCACCTGAGGGCCAGACGTGGTGGTCTGACACCCGTTCCCACCCTCTGGTCCAGGATCTGAGCTACTAGGAGGCCTTTCTATTCCTCGTTCCCACATCTCACTCACAGCAAACATACAAAGGTCTGTGTTCTTTTTAACCCTAGTTCCTTCCAAGCCAAAGAAAAAAGTGTGTAATAAACACTGGTACTGCGTTCTGATTTAGGCTGCACGTTTGGTTAATTTTTACCCCCGTGCATTGCAGGGCAGGATAAACACTGAACGCCGTGGTCCGTTTAATCGCACGGCTTCCTGGGGAGGGTTTTTGCTAGAAAAGTCACCCATCCTGTGCTGCTCTTGGTGACAAACGTGGGAACACAGCCTCATGTCCTTTCTGACTTAAACCCTCGTCTTCACCCAAGTGCTTGAAGTTTCTTGTTGCTCAATCAGGGTGACTTAGAAGGAGCAAAATTATTTTGAGTTTTTTCCGCCTGCTCCACACTCTGTGGGTGTGAATGATGAAAGAGTTAACACACACACACACACACACACACACTCAGAGGGGACAGAAGAAGTGAGGGCTGTGCGAGTGGCTTCATTTCTAGACATCTTACAAACGGTGGTGCTGGTTCAACACGCCTGGAACACCTGTGTGGCGGGCTTCCCTCTTCTCTCACAACGTTTGGAAGATGTGATGCTAACCCTGTTGTGGAAGACGTCAGCCTGCATATGGACATGTTTGGAATCAGACTGTGCGAGTTACGAACGTTGTGAACAAACAGAATCCATTCAAGGACCCAAATGAACATGAAAACTGGGGAACAGGAGCCGGTGATGAGTGTGGCAAACACAGATGTGACACGGGATGGACGATAATGGGTGTGTAGATAAAACCCCAGCCAGTCCTCTGGAGTAACAGTTTCCAAGCTGTTTCATCTGTAGGACCTGGAGCATTTGTTCCCCACAAAAGAGGTTTCAGAATTTTCATACGAAAAGTTCAGGATTCCTCAGTGACCTAGTTGGGTGCAGACCTGTCAACAAGGGCTGCTTGATTTGTTAACCATCAGGAAAGTTTAACGACTACAAGTATGTTTTCTTTTAGCGTAACTGTTGATAGTGTTTGTCGCGTCATGGAGAAAACACGCAGACAGGTCTCCTGTTGGCTTAGAAGGCGAATAAATGACCCACAAGGAGGGACAGATTCAGAAGTGAGACAGAAATGGAAAACTCCCGGAAACGCAAGTGTCTTGAGAAAAAAAAAGATTCAACCATGTTAATGTGTCTGGTTCCCAAAGCTTCTGATGCTAGGGAGCACTGTGTCATGACACAGACAGATCTCCAGGACCTGGTCGTCGAATGGCCCTGAACTTTACCCAGCCGTGTATGAGACCCCCTTGGTGACAAATCCCTGAGGCTGCGTCCTTGGCTAACTTCCTGATTTGGGACATGAGGGGTGCCATGGTCAAGCTCTGCTCTCCACGTAAATGCTTCTATCTCCATTGAGTTTGTTTCTCCCCACCCCACCCCCAACATCACTGTCCTCTGTTTTCACTAGAGTTTGTTATAGCCTTTGGATTCTGACCGTTCTCTGTTTTCACTAGAGTTTGTTATAGCCTTTGGATTCTGCCCATCCTCTGTTTTCACTAGAGTTTGTTATAGCCTTTGGATTCTGTCTCCTGTCCCCCTCACCAATAATTCTATGAGCAACATTGCTTTTCCTCTGTTCTCTGGACTTTTTGCCTTCACTGCCATCTTTCTTCAGTGTAATAGCTACTTCTCACACATGTTTATGATTGTAATTATACACAATCTTCCACAGTCTTTAATGTCTGGGTCACAAATCCCAATGCTTTCCCCAGCATGTAGGTAAACATTACCTTTTCTTGTTTAGACTTTCCCCGCTTAATGATTTGAGGTCAAATGATTGCTATTTATCAGACAAAAGTTCTTTATTTCAATGCAAAAAAGAAAAAAAAAAAAGCTCTTTCTAACTTGTTCTATGTTTGAATAGTTTGGGAGACGTTTCTTGTGAGTAGTTTCTGTAACTTTCTGTTTTTTTTCTTTTTTCACCAACACATGGCACTAAATTAACCAATTGCTCTCCATCTGTATTTCTTTGAGCCCTAGCTTAATTCCAGTATCAGCTGTGACCATTCTGACATCTGTCATTGCTAACAGCGTCCCTGTGATCAAGCAGACGACAGTCATACAAGTAAAAAACACTTAGCTGATTTCTTTTTTTTCTACTTTGAGCAATAACATTTAAAACATCTTTGGGAGGGAAACATGACAAGCCTCTCCAACTCAAATGCAGCTTTACATGCTAGTAGAAATTTATCAAAGCAAGCAAGCGTCTTTTCCAGAACCCTGAATCTTTAATTTGAGCCTTTCTCCACCTGCTCTGTCTGTCTGAGGACGGCTGAAGCACCTGGTTCTCGGAGACTGGATGGGAGAAGGACTCCCTCATTCACAAGGAGGAGCAGCCCACACTCCTGCATAGACGGAGTTGCTACACCCCCGGGCGTGTCAACCACTGGTGCCAACCTCCAGACTAGCGTCTGTCAAATGGAATCATGGCCACATCACAGTAAGTAAAAGCCACGGGCAGAAGCCACGTGCTCCTCACTCTCACAGCCCCCGAAGGCCCCTAGCATCCAGTAGGTGCTGAATGTTTGATGAATGCATGGGTGGATAACCGAATTGATGATGAATAAAGCGAGAAGAATGTTCCTCTTCCTCTGTCCCCTTTTCTTAAGCTCTCTAAATGGAGGGAGAACACAGGGAAACTTGAGAAATACTGAAAAAATGGTTGGGTCCTACGGATCCCTATGGGTGGGTTATCTATCTACAGGGCTTGAGCCGTGAGTTCCTACATGCTGTGTATTTATTGCTCGTGAGCTTAGGCACTTAATTGTAACAGGTAGATGGAAAGACAGACAGATACCTAGTTATCGAGACGGATAGACCATCTATTTCAGTTCTATCCAAACTGACTCCTGGGTCAATTTACGAACACAATTTGGTGTAACTGGAGAAGAGATTCTATACCAGAGTATCAAACAAAAAAGAAATAGGAATTCATGAACCCAAATGAAGCAAGACTCTTAATAAAAACATAGGCATGTCTCAATGAAAAGGGAATTTCAGACAAGGTCAGTATTACCAACCTAGAATTCACTTACAAACGTCTTTACCTCCTACAAGTAAATCCGAACCTCGCTCAAACACATTTATAGGAAAATTCTAAAGAAAGAAGGTCACAGGTGTACACGTGAGCCCTTCTCTGCAGACAGGTGGACGGTCGCCAGAGTCAGGACAGCAGAGGCACGGGGGACAGGCGGAGGTATGGATCCAGGGAGGGGCCGTCCGTCAGAAGCGCTTGGCATGAGAAGGGAATGACGCACAGCAATAAACTGTGGGGGGGAACCAATGACAGAAAATGAACGCAAAGCCTGGCAAAATAAACGCTGCCTCCCTCATCAGCTTCAAGACCCTGGGGATGAAGCTGCGTAGAGCGACGTATCAGCCAGACCACATCACTGCGGTTGCTTCCTCTTCCTTCTACTCTCTGTCCGTGGCAGTGGTTAAAAGGGCCGATGCACCAACACAGACAATTCTGTCCCCCCGGGAGAATCACATCGTAACCATCACTCCACTCACCGCTGCCTTTCAGGCTGTCCAATAAAATTATTTGGCTTTGATATGAAACCTGAAAGTTCTTGCAGATGGAGACACTGCCCGGCTGGTTAGGCAAAAGCCATTTCTGACCTCTTGGGGTGGGAAAAGAAAAAATCTAAGGTGCTTTCAGAGCTGCAGGGGAAAACAGACAACCTTGCTTCAGAATCCCCTCAACGGCCAAGCCATCAACCCAACCTTGATCACGAGGATATTGGTTTACGGAGCTGGAAAGAGGCTCAGATGCCCTGTTTTCAAGAAGCAAAGCTCCCTTGGGTCTTCCTCTTCCTCCTGGTGACATGGCAGAGCTTCAGGCTCTGCAAGCCTTGAATGCCAGGGATTAAACTAAAGAATGGTTGTACCTAAAACCATCTCCTAACAACAGTTTTGAAGATTACTGTCAGGAAGGAAAGGATTGCTCTGTAGCCCCTTTGCGCTTTTTAACTAATAAAATGAAATAATGCTATTCAGTAAGAATCCAGAATCCTGAACAGTCCTTTTAAAAATTATTTTATGTCCTTTTTTTCTTTTTTGGGGGGCGGTAATTAAGTTTATTTGTTTATTTTCCTATGTTTTTGCTTGTGTGTTTATTTACTTATTTATTTTTTAGCAGAGGGACTGGGGATTGAACCCCGGAACAACCTTGTACACGCTAAGCACGCACTCCTACCACAGAGGACTGCCCTTCCCCCGAACCATTCTTGAAAAAGCAAGCTCTCCATTTTAAATTTACACAAACCCAGAAAGAAGTTCTTGTAACTCTCGATGTTAAAAAAATTTGTTTTTTATGCCCAGTCGGAACTTATATTGCAAATTACAGCACCAAGAGGCAGAGACACCTGTTTGATTATTTGTCTCAACTCTGGGGTTGAGCAGTGACTTATGAAAGCCAAGATTAATGTTGCCATCAGTTTTCTTAACTGAATAATTTCACTTCCTTTTAACATTCCTATTTATCTTTGTTATTCCTTTGCAGCGGTAGGCTGGTCAAGGGTTAGTAACCAGATCTTTGGTAAAAGCAAAGGAGATAGATAAATAGATTAAAGTTTTACTGATGGAAAAGGATGGAGAGCACAAAATTTCCAAGAAATAATGAAACACACATTCATCTTTTGTTAGAAATTTTATATAAGCAATTGATTCTCACAGTTGGCTTTTATTAATTTTTTTTTGCTTTTATTAATTTTTGCCAAATCATTTTCTCTCTAGTCAACCTACTATTAGCGTTAACAAACACACATAATTTTGACACAAATGTGGATTGATCATTTTTGAAGAAGGAAGATGAAAATGAAGCCATGAAGACGTGTTGGAACTTGACCTGTTTGTCAATCACATGAATGGCTTTGCTGAATGGAGTAATTGTTTCTGAAAAAAGGAAGAGCCATTCTTAAACTTTTTTTTTGGGGGGGGGCTACAAGATGCAAGAAGACGCGGTGCATTGGCTACTGGAAGGACATGTTTCATAACTGACCTACATTATTAACATCTCCCAGTCACTCTCTTGCATCTGGATAAGGAACCGACAATCCATCCAGCCAGGCTACATCCGGGGTGCACCTGCTCCCTGTGGGGACACAGTTCATTTCCAGCCACGGACGTCAGTCGCTGACCGTGGTGCTGGGAGGAGAGAAGCGGTGGCGTGCTACAATATGGTGTTTTCACGGTTATAGATTATTGAACCATATTGATTCAAAATGCATACCTAACCTCAAGAACACAGAAATAGTCAAATGTGGTAAAATAATGAGGGAGTGATGTTTTCAATATGTTACCTTTTTAGAAACTTTTTGTTTGTTTGTTTTGGGGTGGAGATAATTAGGTTTATTTATGCATCTTTAATTATCATTCTTATTTTTAGTGGAGGTGCTGGGGATTGAACCCAGGACCTTGTGCATGGTGAGCCTACACTCTACCACTGAGCTACACCCTCCCACCCTGTTACTTTTATTTTTAGTATTACTTATTTAATGGTAAGGTCACATAATTTACTCTTTTTTTCTCATAATTTACTTTAAAATAATGGTTCTATTTAGCAATTGGCTTGCAAAATGTCCGAAAATGTCAACCGTCTGCTCTCACCCGCTGGCGGGAGCCAGGTCCGGTGCACAGCTGCCCCCGCGAGTGTCATGAAATTTTTTTACTTCCCCGTCAATTCAGGGACACCGTATCTCGTAAATAAAGAGCTAAAGCATCATTTGCAAAAAGAAATACGTTCGTAGGGTTTTTAAACATACTGTGCACAGTATGTGAGCCTCACTGCTTTATTTCTAAGTAGAATTCAGTCTTTAGTTCATATTGGGCGGATTTAGTGGTTTTCAAGGTACCATCAAAACAGGCTGCGAAGTCAGCTGCATTTGTTTCAAATGCACTTGTGAGTGGGGACAGACTCTGCTCCCACAGCCACCGGTTTCCTTCCTTTTTACGGGAGGCCCCCGTGCTCACCGCCCGCTTCCTGTTTTCCCAGCTTCTGTGTGCCTTCCCGGTTCTCTGGCTGCGGGAAGGAAGGCATCATGTAAACACAAGGCGGGGGCAGGAGAGCTTCCCTGGGCTTGCTTTGAAGGCCACACACCTGCCGGGTCCAGGGTGCTCCCACGACACACAAGCCTCCTGGAACTGTGCTCCAGTCCAAGCTTTAGGACTGACTACTCTGGACAACTTACAATTTTTCTTTAGCATCCTTGGTGACAAATTGAAAACCAATGAGCTGGAAGCATCATTGCAGTTGTCACAGGTCTGCTTTAAGTCTGCACACTATTTAGAACAGGGGTTGATGGCCCATTTTTCCCTCCCTGCCTTTAAACCCCTCTGCCTGTCACCTTAGACACGTGTACGCAAGGAAAGCCAGTGTGGGAAGATGCGTAAGGAATCGCCAGCCGTCGGACAGTTTCATTTTCAAAACACAAAAGAAATTGAGAACCTGTAATTTGAGCTCTATATGCAGTGATTTCTGAATCCCCAGGGTCTTATCTTTGAAATAAGCAGCCAATCACTTTTGTTCATCGCTTAATGATCGCACATCTTGTAAGCAAACAATTCAGGGCCACCAGCGGGACAGACTCCTCTGTGGTGACCCACAGGGAAGGTTCCACTAAAACCAAAATTAGAGAGTGAGCTGGTTAGATGGTTATGGGGGCCACCCCACACGCACACGGTTCAGGCACACACTTGAAGCACCTACGTATGTGATCAGATATCTGGAGGTTAATGTGAAAGCTTGTTAACCAGAAACGGATTAAGCGGGGAGGGTGCAGCTCAAAGTGGCAGAGCGCGTGCTCAGCATGCATCGGGTCCCGGGTTCCACCCCCTGCACCTCCTCTAAAAAAAAAGTAAATAAATAAACCTAATTACCGCCCCCACCAAAAAAAAAAAATAATAAATGAGATACAGGATTCCCAAGACTGATAGGCTGAACGCACTTTACCCACCCTATTCTGTTATTAGCTCCTAAGATTATCCAGAAATTGGACCTCCCTGGGTTCTAAATGGGCACGTTCTAATGCCAGGAGCAACGTCAGGCAGTCGCACTGAAACTGGCCCTGGGGACCACGACGCTCCGGTGATTTCTGACCTTCAGGCACGTGGCCGTCCATCTGGATCATCCACTTGGCCTTCACCTCCGGCACGGAGTCCTCTCTACACCTGTTCGCACAGTCTCATATCCTCCGGACCCACGAAGCAAACTGGACGCTGCATCCCGCGTGCAGTGAACACTGCTGGCGGCTGACACCGCGTGCACCGCCCCCATTTCCCAAAGAGCAGAGTCCCAGGGCTGACCAGCGGCGTCCACACGCCCGGGAAAGCTGGCTCATCCCAGGGGAACCCCATTCCTCCCAGGGCCACGGTGGCCCATGAGACGTGAGAGAAACCACAGAGAGCATTTCTGCAGAAAAGACAGTCTCTCTCCTCCTCTCAAAGTCCTGGTGCCGGGATGGGACGCAGGGAACGGTGCCAGCATCCTTGATACCAGCCTGAGGGCGGGGTCGACCCCAAAGATGACACAGGGAAGGGACCCCTCGGTGGCAGCTCGGGGCGTCAGTTCACTAGCACTCACGTCCGTCCCACTGGGATTCCCGTTCCAGGAGATGAGAGGGTCCCTGAAAAGGTCTGAGATGGGGTTTTGGCAGCCTGCATTGGTGGCCTATTGCCTCTGGTCAAATTATCTCAAAGCTCAGGCTTAAAACAATAAGAATGGCTGACTGAGGGCCTGGAATCCGGGCACAGCTCAGCCGGCTGCCTCTGGGCCGCGGCGCCGACCCGGGAGGGCTGTGGTCTCACCTGCAGGCCCGACTGGGGAGCTCGGCGTCCAGGGTCCGTCGGCGGCTGCGGGCAGCTCTCTGCTCCCACGGGCAGAGGACTGAGGGCCTCAGATCCTTGCTGGCTGTTGGCTAGAGGCTCCCTCCCTCCTGGCCCCATGGGCCTCCCCACAGAGAAGAGCCCAGCCTGGCTTCTGGTGGGTGACGGAGTCCAGGTGGAAGCCACAGACTTTCTTAAACTCAGTCTCAGACGTGACAAGCAATGCGGACTCTGTCTACCGAGTGTCCTGCAGACGGACCTCAAGGCTGGTGCTGGGTGCCCTTCAAGGCCGTGGCGGCCTCTGAGTGGCTCAGACTGGTGACATGGCACATGCAGGTGTGTGTCCTAAGTGTGGGAGGAAGGGATAAACACCTGGAGGGTGAGAGGAAGGGGTGGGAGGGACGCTAAAGACAGACCCCCGGGATGGGAGTGGGGGGAGCACGGAGAGCCCCATCCCTGTGCAGAACACGCCTCCATCTGGTCCCCCGCGGTGCTGGAGGGAGGCCGTGGGCAGGTGGCCTCTTCGAGCCAGGCAGACACACAAGGGGACGGTCACTTGATCTCTGCTAACTGCAGACTGTATTTTGGTTCAAAAAGAGTCCAGGAGTCCCAGAGAAATGGGGCAGTGGTGCAGAACACATGGTGTCCTCCGATGTCCCCCTGCCCCAGGTAAATACCGTCTTAGTGACCAGGAGTCAAGCACCGGTAACACTTTAGGCGTCAAAATGGGACGGAGGGGCTGTCCGTGGGGAAGGGCCTGAGGTCCAGCTGGCTCCCAGGTGGGCTGGCAGAGGGCCGGTTCTGGACGGGGGAGCAGGCAGCAGTGACCAGCAAAGCCACGGGGACGGGGACAGGACAAGACCCTCCAGAGGCGGGGGGCGGGGGCACGGAGGTGGTTGGAATGGGAAATTCTGGACGGGGAGGGATCGGAATGAAGGGTGTGGCATCAGGGACCAATTTCACATCTTACCACCTCACACCTGCGTCCACATCCACCGTCTGTGGGCTGCTTGGCGCTTTTTAATCTTATCTTTGGCTGTGCTTACGGGGTGTTCAAGAGAACGCATTTTACCTCCTTGCAACAACCCAAGCGGGACAAATAACAGTGAAGGCGCAAAGCCCAAGGTGTGCAACGGGGCTTGGGGCACCGTGGGAGAGAGTGAGGGGGAGGCGCCACAAAGGTGAGGGTCAAAGATGCCCCAATGTGAATTCCCACTGCCCCCTGTTCTGTGCCAGGTCTTGGGGACCAGTGACACCACCGTCCTGGCTCAGTTTGCGCCCAAACCCAGCGCTGCCATGTGGGCGGAGCCAGCTCACGCCTGGCCCTCCAGGTACCCAGGTCTGGTCTCTGTCACGAACACAGTGTCTTCCACAGGGAGCCCGGGTCTCACATTGCACTCGGGACAAGACACATGGGAGCCGGTGGCCGGCAGGCCGACGCCCCTGCGCACTGCACACACCTTCGGACACAGGGAGCCAGGTGGGAGGGCAGGTGCGACGCCCGGCGAGGGGCGGAACGTCGCATCCAGCCACCTACCGCTCCCCTGTGACCGGTGACTTCAACCTTCTGTAAAAAAAAAAAAAAAAAATCTAAAAACAAATGACCACCCAGGACTTTTTTGTCCTTAACCTTTGGAAAGACCTGAATGTAATCAAGGAAGGCAGACTGCCTTCCGCCTGGGTGGGCAGGCGATCCCAGCCTTTCCCAGCTTTTAATGCTGCCAAGGATGTCAAGCTGGTCCTGCTAACGAGGTGGATAAAATCTCCGAGCTGGACGCATTCGTGTCTGGCGCACACGCAGCCAGGAGAGACGCAGGGAGCAGGAGGAGGGCAGACGTCTGCGGGGGTCTGACCCTCACGGGGCCTCCTCTCTGGTCCTCCTGTCTTTCTATGCTCTTTCCTGGCGTTTCTTGGTTTGTGTGAGTTGGGGAGAGATGGGGAGAGAGGAAGGAAGATGCCTTGTGACCCGGGCAGGACAGAGGACGTCCCGATGACACGCATCTGGCGAATGAAGGCATGGACAGAACAGACCCGTGACCCCAGGGGCACGAGGTGGCAATGGAGCCTCCAGGTTTCATTCCGTCTACGGCTTGTTCCATTTTTCCGCTCAGCCCTCTTTTTGCAGGTCCCCAAGGGCAGGGGTGGGATCTGTTTTTGCGCCACTTGCAAAGACCCAGAAGGGAGCTCTTCTTCTGCAGGCGCAGCCTTTAAATGCAGCCGTTCAGATCTTGTCCAACGGTCTCCCCAGCCGACGCCGCACGCTGACACCGCCCCCCCAGACACAGGCAGGCCCGGCGGGAAGCCAGGGTCCCCGGTTTGCGTAAGGTCAGGGGTGGGAAGGTCCTCGGGCCTGGCTCTCCCATCCAAAGCTCCTGGGCTGTGGCCACTCTCCGCTGTCAAAGGCCACCTTTTCCCACTCAGCCGCTGCCCCCTCTGTGGTTCCCCGGGGAAGAGGATCCGTGGTGACAACTGTGGCCATGAAAGAGGCCGTTGAAAGCTCACGGCCTTGGCGTGAGGGGCTTAAAGAGCCTCGGCTACATCTTTCTGCCGAGAATTTCTGAACACCCAATTTCTGAACACCCTGTACAACTCATTTGCATCCGGATGCCTCTCCAACGTCAAGATGATCAAACATCATTTAAGGATGGAAAATATGTCTTTGTGAAAAAAAAAAAAGAGAGAATGAATCGAGATGATTTTGCCCAGAGAAAGCTGATAAAGGATTCAGCCAGAAGCTGGCAGCCAGCTGGCCGTCACTTGCAAAGAAGATTAAAAAGAAGAGAAGAAAGATCACATGGTCCGATGGTGGAAAAGTGTGAACTTCCCAACCAGAAGGCTGCCTGTCTTGCGTGGGCGCCTGCGGCTCCCTGGGCTGAATACAGGGGGACACAAGGCTGTCGGAAAGGCCAGCGCGGGATGGCACCCACTTTTTCAGGAAGCACCCCTGCAGGGCCGAGGCTCCCTGAAGGAGGTGGGGATGCGCATGGGATTGAGCACAGAGGATGCTCTCGGGTACCTGTTACACGTGCACCTGCGTGGACAACACTGTGAGCCGCCTGGAGGCGGGAGGCTGTGTGCACTGCTGGTTAAAGGCCACAAGAAACCCCAGGAAGTGAGGAAGAAAGCCTGATCTCGGACACGGTGTGACAAGGACCGGAAACAAATGAAGCCTTTACTTCTGGCTACCGTGATCTCAAATCAAGCCGTTCCCCCTGCTGCTCCTCTGCCCGCCCTTCTGCAGAGCAGTGGTTCTGATGCTTGGCCATGGGCCGGATGGCTCAGATTCTAATCTGTCGGTGTCCCCAGCTCTGGGGACAGCTCGCCTTCCCATCCACAGCTGGCCTGAGGGAGCCCCCCCGCACTCAGGTGGTTGCCGGGCAGATGGAGCTGGTGTGGCATTCTGAGGGTCCTTGTCATCTGGGGAACATGTGCTCCACCCACACAACACGGTCCTGGCCGCGATCTAACCAGCGTCTGAATGATTCATGGCTTAAATCAGTTTTTAACAGGTCGCTGCGTGGCATTCGGTGCAATCGGACACACTGCGTTGCGCGTGTAGGAAGAACACACACACGTACCCCACCCCCGAGGCAAAATGGAAAGTCTGGAAACGCAGCCCTGACACCAGACACGGGAGGGAGGGGCCGTGACACACGGGGAGGGAGGGAGAGGCACGTACGTGTGGGTCTCAGGTCGGAGGCCAAGGATGCAGCGCCCGTCTCGGAGCATCCCGGCGGCCCGGCCTCGGCGGCAGGAGGAGGGTAAGGCGGGGGCGGGGGGAGCTCTAACTGGGGGGGGCCCCGGGCAGCGCCTCTGGGGGGCTTCTGTGGCACCTGCCGGCCGACACCTACGTAGAATCAACAGGGTCACTTCAGAAGGGAAGCCTGGGACTCCCCGCCCCACGACCCACCGCGGGCGCGTGGCCATCCCTCGCCCACGCCGGGAGCGCTGGCCAGCTTCGGACGCACACGGCCCGGCAGCTGATGCAGCCACGCCGGGGACCCCATCCAGTCTCACTCAGCACCAAACCCAGCCTCACCTGGAACAACATTCAGCCGCACCTGGAACCGCATCCAGCCTCACCTGGAACCACATCCAACCTCATGGCACCAAACCCAGCCTCACCCAGAGCCAAATCCAGCCTCAGCTGGAACCACATCCAGCCTCAGCTGGAACCACATCCCACCTCAGCCAGAACCAAATCCAACCTCATGGCACCAAACCCAACCTCACTCAGCACCAAACCCAGCCTCACCTGGAACCAAACCCAGCCTCATCCAGAGCCAAATCCAGCCTCACCTGGAACCACATCCAGCCTCAGCTGGAACCACATCCAGCCTCACCTGGAACCACATCCCACCTCAGCCAGAACCAAATCCAACCTCATGGCACCAAAACGAACCTCACCCAGAACCAAACCCACCCTCACCCAGCACCAAATCCAACCTCAGCCAGAACCAAAGGCAACCTCACTCATCAGCAAAATCAAGCACACCCGGAACCGAATCCAACCTCACTCAGCACCGCATCCAACCTCCTTCCTGCTTTAAGGTTTTCTATACATAGTGTCCCATCCTGGGGCCATCTTGAAAATGCCTGCCCACTTGGCGTTCGCTTCTGGGAGGCACAACTATTTTTAAACGCTGGTCCTGAAATGATTATTAACAGCTCCCTGAACAGCTCTGTCAGTTAAAAGGAAGTCCCTTTTTTCATGTTGGTCTTTTCATGTTCATGGATTTCTTTTCAGATTATTCTTGCTTTGATCTATGACCTCGTGTGACCCCAGTAAGCACTAATTTATAGCATCAGCTTCTTTCATTGTTTCGGGTAACAGTTTTCAAACTGCTTTGAGCTGGAGAGTTAAGGGTGGTGCCCCCCAACCCCAGCCTGCCTCTCAGACTACCAGGGCAGCCCTCTGTGATCCGTTTACACGCCGGGGGTCCATTTACAATTGTATTCGCAGAGCAAATGATGTGAATTACAAGGGTGATACACTGTGCTATTATTTCTCATAAAAATACATTCTTTAAGCTCTAAAGTCTAGACTCTTCTAGGAACGGATGGATTCCATGTTTCATGCTTTCCATCAGGTCATTAATAAAAATACTAAGAGACATCATTTGTCCATCAAGAGACAGATCCATGCCTTCCTTCTCCTGGTCACAGTTCTTTTGACGTGGAAAAATATTAATGCCTCCATCTTTACGTGTTGTTTCCTCCGTCAAGGGGAAATCAGCCAAGGACGTCTGATTGGGTGTGACTTGCTTGGCCCAGGTTAGTACCTGACACGAGAGAGCATTTCCAACAGAAGGCAGGGGAGGGAGAGGCTCTCTGCCAGAAATTTTATTTTTGTTTATCAAGACATCTGGGTCAAGACCCAAATCCAGCCAGCTCCAGTGTAATTTTAGTGCTAATTCCAAAAAAAAATGTTTATTAGTATCTCCAGGTGTCTAAATAGAAAAAGGAGCTCAGAAATTTTTATTTTATATTTTTTTTTTTTGTGGGTTAGGAGCTATTTTTCTTTAATTATTATCTTTTGACCCAAAGCGAAGACTTTGGTTAAAAGCTCTGCCTGTGGTTTTAAATCATGGAGATTTTTGATGGGGATGGAGGTCTGCCTTGCAATGGCCACCGAGACTCCTGACCTCAAAAACGAATCAATTGAATGGTGCAATTAAAGCAATCCAATAAGGCTTCAAATACACTTTTTTTTGCAATATATTAATTCCTTTAAAGTCATGTTCTGGCAAGGTGTGATTTAAAAAAACCACTATTAGCTTTGTCCACGGACGTAAGTTGTCCAAAGTTACCCAAGGTAAGTTTGATGTTGAACGCAGTTTAAATTTAAAAAAAAATTGTATTTTAAGTGTATTTCTCAAAGCAAAAGGGTCTGCAACTTGGGGGAGCTCTCAAAAACTATTCAAAGTGATTTTCTGGAGGAAATCATAAATAGAAATTTATGGATTAGAGACGGACCCGTGGAGGGTCTCTCCCACCTACACATTCTCTCAGTCGCATGTTCCTTAGGGAGAGAATTGTCCTTACAGTTTCAATTTTTCAGGTTTAAATCGCCTACCTCCCTTCTCCTGCGACCCCCGTGAGCACCAGCTGCCCCACACCCAGGCCAGGTCCTCCCAGCACGTCGCACACACACACTCGGTCCTTCAAGGCTGAATCGGGAGGTCCTTGCTGGGATTGAGACGGGCTGTCCGGCCCGGAGGTGGCCAGGACTCAACCACGTCCTCACTTAACCGCTTCACGGGGTGCTTCTTACAGTTTGCATGAGGAACTCTAAATCTGAGGGTCGTCAGCTGTTCACGGAAAGAGTGGGGAGAGAGCTTGCAAGACAGAATGGGGGTCTCGTCGTGAAACAATGAAAGGACAACCAGGTTTACTTTCATGAGCTACTGGTCCTGTCTCCTTCAAATCAGACGGTTCCTCCTTTGGGAAGGAGTTTGCAACTGACGTGAAATCTAGACCACAGCTCCTTAGAAAAAAATCGGTCCCCGGGCTGCAAAATGCTAAGACATTAAAAGCGAGGTCCTGACCAGCGGAAAAATGCTTCGAACAGCCCAGGGGCTCTGATGAGAGTTTTAGACCCTAACAGTGCAAGCAGTCATCCTTGGGGGCTGCAGCCATCAGGTCAGAGAGTGCCTGGGAGGCTGACTGGCCCTGGCCGTGGCCTTGAAGGGCTCCTGTGATGGCGACGCCTGTGCATGTACGTCAGGGGCATGTCTCGGGCAACCTCGCTCGTCAAGAGTGGCTTCTGTCCCTACGTAAGTGAACTCACGAACACTGAGTGATTTTCCAATAAAAGCGGCCACCTCTGGCTCGGGGACCTCCAACACTTCTGTCCCCTTCCCCCGCAGCACGAGGGGCCGGGGTCGCGCGATCGCACAGGTCTCTCTGCTCGCAGACACAGGCCGATGGCGCCCTCTTTACTTAGGGTTCTCTTTTTCTCAAAGAATATCTTCTATTAAAAGGTATCCAAGTGGGGATCAGTTCTGAACAGGGAGCTCAAAAAACGACAGCAGTTTTGCCACCACCTGATCCATAAATCCCTGGGGTCTGGGTGTTTTCACTCCAGCATCCACAGGCAACCTCCTGGAACCCACCGTCTCCCATCGGGGGACGCCTGCCCGCCACACATCCACGCGCCCTGGCTCTCCATCACTCACGCTCTCCGGCGCCTTCACATCCCCTCCTCGCCGTCCCCACCAGCCCGCCTTCTAAACGCCCACCTCACGCCCGGAACATGTGCCTGCGGGATGCTCCGGGACTCCCAACGGTTCATTTCCAGACTTTCTTTCTTTCGCCTAAATATTTCCCGGGTTAATGGCATGGCGGAGGAGGCCACCGCGGGGGTGAGTAGCCGTGCAGCGATGCCAGGCCACAGCGAGCACCCGGGGCGTGCGTGCTGTGCGCTCACTCACCCGTCCTGCCCTTCCGGCCCTCCTCCCTGTCCTCCGTGCGCGCGGGCACCAGCGGGCTGGGCGGCGGGGGCTGCGGTGGAGGGGGGGCCGGCGCCCGCCTCTTCTTCTTCTGAAAGTCAGCCTGGGACCCCAGAGACACCTGCGAAGCACAAAGAAGGACCAGCACTCAGTATGAGGGCAGCTCTGCATGGGGACAAGGGCAGCATGGTGGTGGGGGAGGGGCTGGCAGGTGGCCAGTCCCCTTCTGGGGCCCCTGGGTGGGTGGTGGGGGTGGTGGAGTGAGGGCTTGTAATGTGCCCAGCAGTGCCCTGAGGTGGTCCAGGGATGCTCAGAGGCACCCCCAAGCCCCCCACGTGGCAGGGGGCTGGGGCTCCAGGCAAATCAGAAGAGCAGGAAGTTTCCCCTCAGTGTAAGTATGACGCAGGGGTCCCTTAGCCCTGACTTAAATGCAGAAAAGAAATCTTCCTGCTGGAAGCTTTACCTAGGGCCCCGGGATGTGTGCCCACGCAAAGGACAGACAGAGAGGGCAGCTCAGCCCTCACCCGTGGCCTTTCCCTTCTCTCCTGCCTCTGCACGTGCCCAGGCGGCCAGGACTGACAACCGTCCACAGGCTGCAGGACATTCGTCAGCAGAAGGGACGTCGCGCTCCCGCCCGGCGCAGCCACCCAGCTCAGCCACCACCAGCACACCACTCCTCAGGGCAGCCAGTCAGGACTGAGCAGGTCCAACGGTGGAGGCTGGAGCCCCTGACTCCAGGGCTCTGCTTCCAAAAGACTGCCTCCCCCTCCTCTCCTCCTTCTGACCGCTTTCATCCATCCACACTCAGGGCTGAAGACGCACTCAAAGGCCACCGTGTTACGTGCAGAGTATGTGCAAGTGATGACAGGGTGCTGGGTTCCTGCCCCGTGGGTGGGGCGGGGCTCTCAGCCAGCCTTGGGCCTCGCTCCAGTCCGAACAGGTCCCGATCCCTCAAGAGCTCAACCTGGGAGGGGTGCGGCCAACCCCACCTGCCAGGCTCTCTTAGCTCTCCTGTTGGAGCTCCTTGGTTTATTCACTCAGGCGCACAGCATGTGCCCCGGCTCTTCCCAGGGACAGTGACCTCATGGGCTGGACCTGGTGTTTCATGTAGGGCTGTGTGCGTGTGTGTGTGTGGTGTCTCCTTTTCAAACGCCATCAGTGACACATATCTAATGCAAAAAAAATTTTTTTTAAATTATCAAAGGAAAAAAAAACCCCTTAATTGACACTCAGATTACTAGTAGTTGGCGTATATTTTTCTGGTTCTGTTTTCTTTTGGGATGTCCTTATTTGAAGGGGGGTAATTAGGTTTACTCATTTAATGGAGGGACTGGGGGTTGAACCCAGGACCTTGTGCATGCTAAGCACGCGCTCTCCCTGAGCTGCACCCTCCCCCCACCCAACATATGTTTCCTTTTAACCGTCATTTTTTTTAATCTTTCCATCACAATATATTATAACCACCTCTGACACCATTAAAATCCTGTATTTTATGAAAAACAGGGAAATAAGAAAAAAGCAAACAGTTCCACCAAGCTCAGAGTCAAACCAGTGACTCCCAGTCCACGGCCCCGCTCCGGCAGCAACTAATTCAAATTCTTTCTTTTTTGGCTTTTCCTCTATTTTTCTAAATAATTAAGCTTATTCTGCGATTTCTTGATTTTCCCTTCCTATTCCAGAAGTTCTCTGAGACACATGCACCCTCCCCCCAACAAAAACTTTTCCTCCCCAATTAAAAAAAAATTACAGCACAAGATTCAAATTAACCTTCCCTATTTAGTTATGCATATACAGTTGCAACAGATTTTATAAGAATGTAAAACAGAAATTTCCCACAAAAGGAATTTTCTCCAGCCGAGATGTATAATGCGCAGTTTGCTACATTTTCTTTCTAGATTGCCTTTTTTTTTTTTCCAAACTTGGTAACTGATTTCTTTTCTCACTGAGTTTCCTGGAAATTCCTTTCCTCCACCCAGATTTTTTTATCCTTTGTTTCCTGCATCCAGTGCCTTTTTTTTTTTTAAATCACTTCTTCATTTTAGGACGGGCACTGTCTCCATTAGGTTTCTGCGATGAGATGTGTGTGAGGTCAATTTTTGAAGCCTTGAAAATCGAAAAATGTTTTCTCTCTTAAATGGGACAATACCTGCGCCCGCCTCACGGGGTGCTATGAGGCATCGCAGGGGGGACGGCAGCATTAAATAGGGCGCTCAGAAGTATCCCCAGCTGCCAGAAATGCCGTTAGAAAGTGACATCTCGGTGTTTGCCGCATAAAGAGAAAAAAAAACCCAGTGACATAAAAGGACACAGAACCTTACAGCTGGGACCCACGCTCTAATTTTTACAGGTGAGCAAACAGAAGGCCTGAAGTTAAGTGATGCTTTCAAGGCCAACTCTGCCTTACTCACCTGGATTCGTCAAAGAGAACAGTAACGAAACTGTGGTTACCAAAGGGGAAGGACGGGGAGGGATAAATTAGGAGTCGGGATAAACAGATACACACTATTGTACATAAAGCAGATAAACAACAAGGACCTACTGTGGAGCACGGGGAACTGCATTCAATACCTTGTAATAACCTATCACGGAAAAGAGTGGGAAAATTCACGTATATATGTACGCAAATGTATAACTGAGTTACTTTGCTGTGCCCCTGAAACTAACATTGTACGCCGACTACACTTCCATAAAAAATAAAATTAAAATAAATAAATAGCAGGTCCTAAAAGAAAAAAAAAAAAGAAGAACCTGAGGGACCATTTTGCTCCTTGAAAATAAAATAAAAAGATCTTAGGCTAACAATTTCCTAGGCCTGCCCTTAGTTTGTTTAAAGCATCCAAACCACCCCCTGGGTGGGGGTGGGGGCTTCGTTGGTTTCATCACACAAGAAAGGGAAGTGAGGCAGTGAGCCAGGGCTGGCTGCTGGCTGACACTCGGCTGCACCACCACTGCACCACCGCTTACAAAAGGGGAGCGCGGGGGGCCGCGATCTCCCACACAGCCCTCCACCCCGAAACAAGCCCTGCTCTGCTTGCAATCTGCGAACACCTTCCGTCCCACTCAGAGTAAAATCCATGTCCCCGCTGAAATAAACATGGGGAGGGGGCAGGTACCTCTCCAAGGTCCTGATTCCCCTTCCTATGGGAATATGCCTAGAAATGGGGTGGCTGGATCCCACGGCGGTTCTAGTTTTAGATTTTTGAGGACCCACCATACTGTCCTCCACAGTGGCTGCGCCAATTTACCTTCCCACTCCCAGTGTAGGAGGGTTCCCTTTTCTCCACACCCTCTCCAGCACGTGTTACCCTGTGTCTTCTGGATGACGGTCATTCTAGCCGGTGTGAGACGCAGTCCACTGCAGCTCTGATACGCATTTCCCTGATGATTAGTGACTTTGAGCATCTTTTCACATATCTGTTGGCTATCTGGATGGCACTGATAGCAGCACGGATGGACCCTGAGGGCATTATGCTAAGTAAGGTAAGTCACAGGGTATGTGGGATCTAAAAACGCCAAAATTGTAAAAACAGTAAAATGGTGCTTACCAGGGGCTGGGAGGTGAGGGGACAGGAGAGAGGGAGTTTAAGGGAACAAACTTGCAAAGCAGAGACGGGTAAGTCCTGGAGATCAAATACACAATATAGCGATCGTAGACCACAGTACAGAGGATCATGCTATGTGAGGTCTGCTTACTGACCACTTTGACTCAGCAATCAACCTGACCAGTACCTTGTGCATTCTGGATTTTAAATGTTTTTTTTTTTAATTAGGCATGCTATCAATTACCACGGTACGAGTGGAAATTAAAGTTTCTGTAGCGTTTATATGTTGTAATATTTCTTCCAATAAATCTCTCCTGTAAATCAAAAAATATATGTAATTACAGTCATCACCATCAAACTTGCTAAGAGGCTAGATCTGGATTATTCTCAATGGAAAAATAGAAATGCTAATTATGGGATGGGACAGAGGTGTTGACTACAGCTACAAGGGCAATCGGATTACAGTGTATAAATGTATCAGACCAAGGCGTGGGACATCTTAAGGTTGCACAATGTTATATATCAGATGTATTTCAAATCACAGTGTATAAATATATCAAATCAACACATGGTACCATCTTAAATACACACAATGTTATATGTCAGATGTATTTCAAATCACAGTGTATAAATGTATCAAATCAAGGCGTGGTACCATCTTACATATGCACAATGTTATATGTCAGACGTATTTCAAATCACAATGTATAAATGTATCAAATCAACACGTGGTACCATCTTAAACACACACAATGTTACATGCCAAATATATCTCAATTAAAACAAAACCAAAATCCTCTGGCAGAAGCAGCGACCTAACAGGATGGGGGCTGAGAGTCAGCTGAGAAACTCTGCCGTGAAGGAGACCTGTGGATCTGCGGTGGGTCCGTGGGGACCAGGGTTTGCACGCTGGCCACGGCCAGCCGGTGCCTTCAGGGAGGGAAGGAGAGGAGGCAGCCGAGGAGAAAGCGGAGTTCCAGGTCCCAGGCGGCGGGTCAAAGAGCAGGTGAGGAAGGAAGTCCCTGGAGCGGGCCGTGGCTTGCCCCCAGGACGTGTTTCTGTTGGGATTTGCTTGCCTCTGTTTGTGTACTTACTGATTCAGCCTAGCCTTGCGCAAGGATGCTTCCAGAGCACCCACGGGACACAGGCCCCCAATCTGCTCTGCCCTCTGGGTGGGTGGGGGGGCGGATCCAGAACCCCTGGTCCCCACATCCCTCCCCAGGTAAGAGAGCCCCTGGGGAAACAGTGCTCAGGGACTGGTACTAACAGCTGACTTTCCTTCTGAAATTTGGGGAAGGATTCAAGGAGATGGTCACATCACATCCTGATTTTACAGGAAGACTCTGGGACCCCCCAGCTCCCTGCAGGGGTCTCTGAATCCATCCACTCTGATCACTGGTGACACATAAAACACAGGGACTCTGAATTACAGCTTCTCCTGCATAATCTTAATTTCAAAAGTTAATCTCGCTGTCAGAGGACACGCCACCATTTAATTTTGATCACAATCAACAGAGTGGCATTCCTCCTGTGAGAGTAAACACCACACTTAGTGACAGGACTAGCCCAGCTGGGTGTCATCCGAGCAGACGAACAGAGCAAATTCTAATTTATTTCAGACGTTGTGTTTTTCCATTTAAGAGTTTCCATCTGGCTCTTGTTTATAGTTTTTATTAATCTTCTTAAGATTTTCCCTTTTTCCCCCATTCCTTATAAGCACATTTTTCATTCTGTCATTAAGCATAATTATAAACAGCAGTAAAATTTTTGGCTGTCAATTCCAACATCTCCACGTTGTCTTCTGTTGACTGCTCTTGTTTTCTTTGGGAACAGGTCATATTTTCTTGGTTCGTCATATGCTGAATAATTTTGGCTCATATCCTAGACATTGTGAATGTCATTCTTGCAAGTGCTGGATTCACTTATGTTCCTGTGAAGAGTGTTAATTCTTTTGTTTTAGGAGGCAATAAGCTGAATGGACTGACAATGCAAATTTTGACTCTTGGTTGGCAATTTATGTTCTTTTACCCTTCGCTGCTTGGCCCCCATTCCTCACGTGCATGATGCCATCAGCCAAAGACTTGGGCAGAATTTATCCACACACTTCGTGGCTCTCTGGCTCTTTCCTTTTTTTGGATTCTTCCTTTACTTTTCAGAGGCTGGTGGTTATCTCGAATTCTGGTCCTGGTTTTTCAGGCCAGGAAGACTGGGGATCGTGGATTACCTCCTTGAGTCTACATATAATCTACTGATATATATTAATTTTCTATTGCTGCGTGACAAATTAATGTAGACTCGGAAGTGTAAGAACATGCAGATTGTTATCTCAAAGTGCCTTTGGGTCAGGAGTCCAAACCCAGCTAAGCTGGGTCCTCTGCTCATGGTCTCACAGGACTGTCGTCAAGACGTCATGAGGTTGCACTCCCCTGTTAGACTCTCCACGTGCACGGTCACTGAGGCTGTTTCAGGAGTTCCTTCCCTTGCAGCTCTATGACTGAGACACCTGGCCTCTTACTGTGGACCAGGGCCATTTTCAGGCCCTTGAGGTCACCTGCAGGTCCTCTTCAAAGGCAGCTCATGCCCTGAGTATTTGCTGCTTTGGGGCAGGCAGGGGCATCTCTCTCTCCATTTTGCTAAGAGGAATCTTACGTAACAAAATGTAATCAAGGGAGAGGCATTGCATCAACTTTGCCCTACAATGTCACCTAGTCAAGGAAGTGACATCTGACCACCTTCGCCGTCAGAAGCGAGGGTCAGAAGCAAGTTGAAGGTCCCAATGCGCCCAAGGAGAATCACTGGGCAACACACTAGGGCATGTTGGCCGCCAGAACCAGAAGTAAATTTTATAGTCTTACAACCTGGGGGCCTTGGCGGTGAAATGGCTTCTCCAGAGTTGCAAAGGTTAGTGTCGGAGCCTCAGCTTCACAACCAGGCAAAGCCTACATCCTCCTGGTTTCCTGCGTACGCCCGAGCGAGGAACCCCACGCTCTGCTCCGTGGGAGCCGTCTGGATTCCGCCAGGGAGGTATTGATACAAGAAGCAAGCCACCTGCAAATCAGGGCTGTCCCTCTTTCTGGAGTCACGGGAGATCGCAGAACTGTGTCTGCAACTCCGTACTCTCCAACGTGAAGTTAGTTTCCGAAGTCCCGGAGTTGCCTGAAAGCATTTATTCCCTCGTTACATCATTAAAATTACCAGGAAGTCCAACAAATGACACCGTTTGATTCAGAGAAGCCAACGGAAATATGAGTTTCATAAATGACATCCGTCTGAGAACCAACTGCTCTTGGAGAAACTGAAACTCAACAGCCGGCTGGTGGAGGAAACCCATTCTCCTCGGTCCCTTGTTCATATAGTGGTGAAAGGAGGACAGAGGTAAGACTTGCAAGGTCCTTTTGAAATGGAGCAGAACCCTGCAGGGCAACCCGCACCCCCCTCCGAGTACAAAGGGACCTCTGTGTCCCCTGCCTCTTGTTTGTAGAAAAGCTGAAGACTCGCAGGTCCCCTCCGGTCACCGGAGACCAAGTTCAGGCAGTTAGTGATCAAGACAACGGAGTCAGGGAACCGTTCAGGGGCGGATGCACATTCCCGCCTGGTTTTACAGACACTGTCACTGACGCCAGAGGGAAAAAGCTACCCGCATGATGACCGAGCTGTAGACTCAAGCTGCTCCGTCCTGAGCGGGGCTGAATCGATGCCCAGCACAATTCCAAGGATCGGCCTCAAACGAACACGGTGCAACACCATTGCTCATAAAAAAAAATCTGCATCTCCGTGGGCATCAAAATGGTCGTAGCTGGCTCTGCCCGTACATGGAAGCAGGCAACTAAAATTGCCAGCAAAGAGGTGCCACAGAGCCATGCGGACATCCTCCACTCTGAGAAAACAGCGCCCTGTGCCAGCACGAAGACATTTATCATAACAGTAATGATTATTAATCATCACTTCATTTTTTTTTTTGATTTGACACCCAAAGTATTGGTGACAAAAGCAAAAATAAATTAAATAGGATCCAACTAAAAAGCTGCTGCACAGCACTGGCTCCAGGTTCCGAAGGCTGAACCACGCATCAAAGAGAGGAACTAGGGTCTCCTACACTTTAAATTTACAGTAAGCTTGGGGGAGGGTGCAGCTCCGTGGGAGAGCGTGTGCTTAGCACGCACGAGGTCCTGGGTTCCATCCCCAGTCCCTCTATTAAAATAAATGAGTAAATAAACTTAATTACTACCCACCCACCCACCCAAATGAACCAAACAGTAAAAGTGAAAAAAAAAATTAAACTGATTTGTGTTCTAAGACCCACTTTTCTGACGCTCAGTTAGCAAAGTGACTGGAAGGAATCGTGAAAATATTTGAATACAAAGAAGCAGAATGTGAAGGTAATAAAAATAAGGAAACCACAGTTTGACCCAATTCCCTTTGCAACGGAAACATAGTGATGGCTGGAATGATTGACAGATTAAACCAAAGGGACGAAAAGGACACAGTGTGCGGACGACACCATCGTAACGTGAACAGGGGCTATTTAAACAGTGTGACCCTGTGACACAAAGCCTGGCTCTTCATTTCCTCTGTGTCCCTGAGATGTCCACGCGCAACATACCCACCAGCTCACTTTTCCCTTTGATTTTTATCAAAGATGCCCTCACAGAATGTCACACGCTCTGATGACAGCTAAAAATATAGGACACGCTAATCTTCTGCAAACACACACTCGCTCCCCTGGCTGGAAGCGTCCGGGAGGAAACGGTCCCATCACAAGACTGAAATAGCCCCGTTTCCTTTCTCTGCAAACTCCCATCGCGGGCTGGCCGTTATCTCCGCCCAAAGGAAGTTCCTCTGCGGCGGGACTGTGTTCACAGGCTCTGCGCTGGGACCCCGCCGGTTCCACCGGGATGTTTGCTTTGGTCAAGGGACCCGGCATCCTCTGAGCACAAAGCAGCCCCTCATCTCCGGGGCAGGAAGAAACATCTCAACACCAGAGGTGATGTCCTCAGTGTTTCACTTCCCCCTCTACATTTAAAAAAAAAATTGTTCCGTCCCATAATACATTTTGCATTGGCTTTTCTATATTTTAGGATATAAAGAAACCCTATATGGGGCTGTTTCTTACCAGGAGAATTAGCGCTTACCATTGCTTGGTTTTGCCCTCGTTCTGTTTATGAACTAAACGGGCAGATACCCTTCATATTTGGAACGCTGGAAGGCGACATGATCTGGCTGGCCAGGTTTACGTATTCCTGGCTCGGGCAGGCTCGGGTGAAGTTAACTCCGTTTTCTAGAAATCCTGCACAAAGGACAGCCCAGCCTTCTGTGTGCGACACCAGCCTGCCACCTTGGCTTAGGCACGGATGGAGGCGGACTGCCTCCTCCAATGCTTCAGCCGTGGTACCACTTCCATGAGCAGCAGGATGGGCTGCAGAGAAAGGGTCCCATGGACGCAGAGCTGTGCCCTCGCTCACCCCAGTGAGCCCCCGTGTCCCCACTGGTGCGAGGCAGCTGCCGGCGCCAAGCCCACGAGGCAATTGCAAAAACGAACTTAAACGAGCTGATACACAGAACAGCTGAGCACCACAGCTGAGGTTCAGCCAGACCCAGCCCGGCACTGGGCCATCATTAATGTTTTCACGCTGACCTTGGGACTAGCTGACGGAGGACAGGATGAGGTGCCTTCCCTGCCCAGGAGCCACGGGAAGGCTTCTGGCTGGTGAGTGGACTTCTCCATGTCTCCACTGGTCTGGCAGCACGAACCTTCATCCTCAACTGATCTGATGTTAAAACACTCCCAGCCGCGCGGGATGACCTTTCTCCACTGGGGCTCGATCCGTGATCTGCACACCACCTACCAGGGAGGCGATCAGAAGGGACACCTCCACCCCGTCCAGTCTCTGGTCCCTGATTGGATCAATACCGACGGTTTCCCTGGGAGGGGGGGTCAGGCAGAATCATAAGAAGTGCAGGTGCACGTGGGGTCCCCCCGTGGGACTGCTTGCTGCCACTGTGTTGCACCCACATGCCATCACCTACCCCGAAAGGCCCCCCCTCCGGTCCTCGGCGGAGGCACAATGCTCCCGCACCGAGTGCAAATCGAGAGCTGAATCTTACTTGACCTTGAATTCCTTACGGCCAAGAACACTGCTCTGCCCATAAACAGAAACTCAGCTTCCCTTTGGTTATGGACTGAATTCTGTCCCCATAGCATCCGCACGTTGAAGTCCCAACCCTGACACACCTCAGAACGTGACTGGATTTGGAGAAAGGGTCTTCAAAGAGAAGGTCACATCAAAACGACACCGTGAGGGTGTGGTCCCCCACCCAACGTGACCGGTGTCTTCATGGAAGAGGAAGAGAGGAGGGGGACACACACAGGGGGACACGGCCACCTTGATCTCAGACTGCCAGCCGCCGGGGCATGGAGAATCCAATGGTTAAGCCGCACTGTGGCGTTTTGTTACCCGGCAGCCCGAGCAGACTGGTGCACTGGTCACCGTTTAACTTAGCCGGTCAGCAATCTCTAGGTGAGGCAAGAATCCAGACTCCCGTGGGGTCCACAAAGGCTGTTCTCTTCTGGGCATCATTCATTTTTTTTTTTCTTCCCTTAATTTGTCCCGGTGGTAGAGCAAATGCTTGTCATGCACAAGGGCCGAGGTGCCATCCCCAGTGCCTCCATTTAAAAAATAAATGAATAAATAAAGCTAATTACCTCCCCCAACACACACACACACACACACACACACACACACACACACACACACACACAAAGGTACAGGAAAGACGGATGAAGGTTCCACCTCCTTCTGAAAGATGACACATTCCTTGCCCTCGCTGGCCTGCCTGCTGGCAGGTTTGCATAAGGATGCCAGCCACTTCATCAGCTCAAGATACCTCCGGGAAGATGATGACAAGTCCTTTCAGGGATAACACACACTAGTGGTAAAATTATGAGTATATAATCGGGTAACGAAGAGGGTGCGGAGTGGAGCTCAGTGGCAGAGCCAAATGGTGGGTCGTTTGTGCCTACATTCCTTTTATCAAAAGACAGATAAAATATGATGGAGGTCTCAAAATAAATTACAAAAGGTTTTCCTTGGCATGCACAAGGTCCTGGTTTCAATCCCCAGTGCCTCCGTTAAGAGGAAAAAAATTAAACAAATACACCCTAGGAGTTTCCAAAAAAAAAAAAAAAATCGGGTAATGAATTCTGAGACAAAGATGACACTTTTTAAATGTTTCAGATGACCTGGAAGATGGCTGAAATTAGCTACCTTTAAGACTTGAGTGAGTAAACACAGTCCTCCCTCAGTATCGGTGGGGAGTTGGTGCCAGGACCCCGCTCAGGTCCCGAAATCCTGGGACGCTGAATTCCTTGTATAAGACGGTGGGTGGCATTTGCACATAACCTACACACGTTCTCCTGTGAACATGAACTCATCTCCAGAGTAATTATAATGATACCATATAATAAATGCTCTGTGAATAGTTGCCTGCAGACAGCAAATTCAAGTTTTGCTTTCTGAAACATTCGGGAAGTTTTTTTTTTTTTTCCCTGGATATTTTGGATCCATCATTGGTTAAATCTGAGGATGGAGAGCCCACGGAGCTGAAGGGTTCACCATACTGAATTTTTAATACTAGCTGGTAAGAAAAAAAGGTCCTTCGAAATATGAACATCTAAACATTCTCATTTTCTTATAAGCTGGCCATGTCCATGGAAATACTCCTTTGCTCCTGAGTCAGGATTTTCGTGTTGGGAACAGTTGCACAGAAATAAGGCTTTCCAAATAAGCCTCTTATCTTTACACGGAAGGAAGTTCAGGAAGAAGGAACTGACGTTCTTCCCCAACGATGACAATACATTTTTGGGTTCCTTTCCCAGAAATTACTAAATAACAAAATGCCTTTCATTTAAAAAAAAGGGGGGGGTGTGGGAAGCAGGTTCATAGTAAATGCTTAAATCAGATCCATCTGCCACTTGTATGTTTTTAAAAAGGAGATGGTTGCTGGGAGCCAATTTCTCCACTCATTCTGGGCCAAATAAAACTGATTTCAGTAAAAAAAAAAAAAGGTTTTATGGACTCAAAGGGAACTCTATTCATTCTGCAGGATACAGAGGACTATTTATTTTTCACTCAGAATTCCCGATTTTCTACTTAATATATTAAGTTTTCCCACTCACGCAGACTTGATCCACTCTGGAAAGCACGTTAAAATCTGGAAACCACACCTTCTCTGGATGGAAGAAAGTTTTAAAATGCTGACGCAGTTTGGAGACTGGACTGCATCCTACAGCACTAGGAAGATGCAACTCACTGGGAAAAAGCCTGAACGTTATCGATACCGGAGTTCACAATTTTCACCACTAAAGAAATACCCCTCCCATTCAGAGGCAACATGACATCCCCAGAGGTGGGCGGTTGAAAAACGATAAATTTACACAAATGCTTGTGTGTTATGAAGAAGTTCAGGATCTAACTCCCCCATCAAATTAGGGGTACATCGCAGACCCCCGGGAAGCAACTCTGTGTTCACTGTCTGCACTGTTCAGTCGTGTATGTGTGCAGCAAAATGATGGGTCGTTTGTGCCTACATTTCTTTCATCGAAAGACAGCTAAAATATGATGGAGGTCTCAAAATAAATTACAAAATGTTTCCCTATGACTTAATATCAAAAAACAAGCCCCGAAACAACCTAATCGAAAAATGGTCAGACCTGAACAGACATTTCTCCAAAGAAGACATCCAGATGGCCAACAGGCACACAAAAAGATGCCCAGTATCGCTAATTATCAGAGAAACGCAAATCGAAACTACCATAAGGGGTCACCTCACACCTGCCAGAATGGTCATCACTAAAATGTCTACAAATGACAAATGCTGGAGAGGGTGTGGAGAAAGGGGAGCCCTCCCACACTGCTGGTGGGAATGCAGTTTGGTGCAGCCACTGTGGAAAACAGTATGGAGATTCCTCAAAAGACTAGGAATAGACTTACCACATGACCCAGGAATCCCGCTCCTGGGCATATGTCCAGACGGAACTCTAATTTGAAAAGACACCTGCACCCCAATGTTCATAGCAGCACTATTTACAACAGCCAAGACAGGGAAGCAGCCTAAATGTCCATCAACAGATGACTGGATGAAAAAGCTGTGGTATACAGGTAATGGAATATTACTCAGCCATGAAAAAGAATTAAACACTGCCATTTGCAGCAACATGGATGGACCTGGAGATTACTATGCTTAGTGAAGTAAATCAGACAGAGAAAGATAAACATTATATGATGTCATTTATATGCGGACTCTAAAAAGTAATACAAATAAAGCTATTTGCAAAACAAAAAGAGACTCACAGACATAGAAAACAAACTTATGGTTACCAAAGGGGAGAGGCAGTGGGGCAAGGGACAAATTAGGGGCATGGGATTAACAGGAATGAACTATTGGACATAAAATAGGCAAACAGGGACCTACTGTAGGGCACAGGGAATCATTTTGTAAAACCCTACAGTGGAGCATAATCTGAAAAATCTGCACACCTGAAACATTGCAAATCCACCAGATTTCAGTTAAAAGAAAAAAGAGAACATGTGTAAGGTACGCAAAAATAAAATTTTCTTCTAAAATGGGTTGCATGACAGAATTTCGAGGGCTGTTGAGTGCAAAACCCTGCAGATGGGAAGAGGGTGTTGCTCGGAGACCTGCGACAAAGGACACCCCTGGAGGGAGTGGGAAGGATGACTGGTGGGCGGACAGATTGACACACGGACAGACAGACACCCGCGGCCGGAAAGGAAATGGAGTCAGGTGTCCGGACGCTGCCACAGAGCGACTGATGTGACTCTGAACCACGGCACAGGGGCCCCGCCTCCCCCTTGGAGGTGGCTTCTAACTCATTCTAAGGAAAGTCGGTTTATGAATAAGCCGGAAAGGGAGGAGGGGGCCTCGGCTAGCAGGTGTGTGACGCTGCAGACCGTGAGAAGCGGAGACGGTCCAGGTGATGCCACGGTGGAAAGAGCTGGAAGTCAGCTCCTGCCGGAGAGCCGCTGGGCTTAAATGTGCTCCGTGCGGTGTCCCTGCAGGAAGCCGGGAGGCGAGTGGCTGGGGGGACGTCTCTGCTCAATGAGGAATCACCCGTCCTGTCTTCTCTGCAGGTCAACCCGAATCTCAGTATCTCCCGCCCCACCCCCGGCCACACCCCACCCACATCTTTGTTTTTTTTTTTTTGCAGTGTTACATTTTCTAAGCCAGGAAAACTGTCATGTGTCCTGTCCCCTGGAAATTGAGAATGCAGCTTCACATGCAAACATCTCAGCTTTTCCCGGGGACGCGAGTCATACTGCGTGCCACCCCTGCCTTCTGCAAACTCCAGACTCCTCACCGTGCCTGCAGCTTTCCCAGTAAGCAAGCACGCCCCAAACTGCAGTGCTAAAAATAAAATCAGCGTTCATCAAAGATCATGCACCTCTCAGGACGCCTGGTGCAAAAACTGCCTCCGTCCTCCGCTAATGGAAGCAACGGGGCATCTCACCTTTACTTCTAAATAAAGTGGAGAAGATTCACCCGGGACCATCCTGTTGCCTCTAGAGGCACAAGCTGCAAGGATTCCCGCGCGTGCGTGTGCGTTCAGCAGGTGCACCGGCCCAGCTCCACCCCCCGCCTACCTTCTCCGATGCCTTGTCCTGCACCGGGGGCCCCGCCCGGGGCCCGGACGGAGGGGGAGGGGCTCGGCGCTTCTTTAGGTCCGACTTCACGGACACCCCGGAGATGCTGCTGAGAGAGAGGGATGGACCCAGCGTGGTGGAGCGGGAATTCACGGACGGGGAGTTTGGTGTCGTCAAGCAGCCCTGTCGGGGTGGGGGGGGGGGAGACAAACACAAACTCATGTCACCCTGAGATGTCTGCTGGTGCCTGAGGACCAGGCGCCCAGCCCCCCACCCAGACTTCCAGCATCGTTCCCGCTGGCGGGCTTGACTGCTCAAGCAAAACGCAGATCTTCACTTTCCTGTGAAAATGGCCCCAGAACCCGTTGCATGAGGTCACTGGTATGCGGTTTACTTTCCTCATCATGAAGGAGACGGCAGATCCCTGAGCGATCTGAACCTCTGGGAAGACCAGCTAAAACCGCAGAGTGGTCTTAACCAACCTGCAGATCGAACCAGCCTCTTGCAATTATTTTTAACTGATACCAAATCTACCCATCTTTTTTTTTAAACGTTACTTTTTACTGAAGTGTAGTTGATTTACAATGTTAGTTTCAGGTGTACGGCAGAGTGATTCACTTATACACAGACATACATATATATACATATATATATATATATTTTCAGATTCTTTTTATTGTATGTTATTCCAAGAAACTGAATAGAGTTCCCTGCACCTGTCATCAGAGCAAGCTCTCAGATGCTGAAAAGGGGCAGGAACGGACTGAGAAATACATTTCTCTGGGGAGCTGGGAAGGGAAGCCTGTCTTTACCATCTTAAGACGTCGTTCACCAGCTGCTAGGAAGGGACTTAAGTTTCTTGTAGCTCTGAGAAGTTACAATCAACAGTGCGCTGTGAAGCCTTTATGTGACCATCGAAGGCAGAACTTCACGATGGATGCGTAATAAACTGGAAATAAATTCACGAATTAATTGCTCCCACGGGGCAATGGCTATGCCCGGGGGAACAGACTAAAGGCACATATCTTTTTTTCCAACTTTCCTCCCCGCCCAGGTTCTGCTGAATACGAATGTTTAGCCAGAACTGGTCTATACAGTGTGGAAATATTTCTCCTCCCCACCCCACCCTCCACTCCCCCAGGCAGGCCAGTGGCAGGGTCCCCCGGCCCCTCTCCTAGATCCCAAAACACAAGAGTGTTTCTCAACCTTCAACCCACGGGCAGCCACAACCTTCTGGCTGCCCAGAGAATATCTGCGGTCTGAGCCCTGTTTCCTCATCTCCCCACTCCTGGAATGTGTACACAAGATGCAGAAAAAAAAAAATCCACAGAATCATTTGGGTGGAAACCCCGTTAAGGCTCAGCCACCGTTTGAGATGCTGGGTCACGGCCACATAAAACAGAAGGGCAAACCGAGAGTGCAGTGCATGTAGCCTGGGGTCAAGGCCGCCGGCCAGCGCCCTCCCGTTCCGGTTTTGGCGTTTCTCCGGCTACAAAGCGGCCACGTTCCATGAGGCACAGACCACAGCTTGCCCGCAGGAGGGGTCTGGGTTCCTGTTTCTGTCCAAACTGGTCAATAACATTTTTTTTTTTTAAAATATCAAGTCCTTTTCTGGTAGGGGCGTGAGTCATGCGTTCTTACAAAGTTTGGTGACGAAATTCGCAGATTTTTGCTTCTCATGGTCACACCAGATTTTCTCAGGAGTTTTTCTCCCATGAGTGAAGCCCAGGAAATCCTTCAGAAAAAGCAGTGGCCCATGAAGATTAAAGGGGAAAAGCCAAGAGGTGGTGGGACTTAAGACTGCGGGGTGCACCCCCCGGCACCCCCAGACATGGTGCCGTCCGCCGGAGGGCCAGTCACATGGGAACCAGTGCCAGTGCGACACTCGGTGTGTCCACCACCGCTGAGCGCCCATGAATTTATTACTCACTATAAAACAATAATTTGATGCCGTCCCATGCACACGGCTGGCAACAGAGGACCACAAAAGAGAATAAACACGCCAGGATCTGAGCGTCAGGAAATGAGAGCAACTGCGTCCGCGACGCCTGGATTTTTCCCATAATTTCAAATTTAAAAAATACACCACTAATGGTTTCTGTCTCAAAGGGATTCCTTATCTCAGCGAGTCCTCTTCTCCGTCTCTGCGGTCGTCACCACAGCCGTGGGACGTGTGTGCTGGCCGGGACGACAGTTCTGTACACGTTCCCGCGGCCCCGAGCATCTCTGGGGGAGCCGTGCAGACCCGAGCGCGGGTCCTCGGCAGCCCCCTGCGCTCCCGGGGGCGGGTGCGTGGCGGTCCCAGCCCATCGGGAACGTGACTGCAGGCGGGGGACACTGCTGTGATGGCCCAGGGCCCCGTATCACCCTGGGGAAGGCTCTGGGGGGCTGGGTGTCCCCAGAATGGCTCTGGAAGGATTTCATGTAACTTTCTCTCTTTTTCTTCCTTCCTTCCTTCCTTCCTTCCTCTTTCTTCCTTCCTTTCTTCTTTCTTTCTCTTTCTTTCTCTCTCTTTTCTTTCTTTTCTTTTCTCTCTTTCTCTTTCTTCCTCCCTTCCTCCCTTCCTTCCCTCGCTGTGGCTTTTATCATATCGTGCTACAGCCGTCCCACACCCACTTTGCAGAGAGTTTCTATTACAAACAGATCTTGGATTTAGCCTATTCTGCGTCTATGACCATGACCATGACTTTTATCCTTCCGGTGGGTCACGTGGTGAATCCCACTGATCGATCTGCAGATGCTAAACCATCCTGTGCCCCTGGAGCGAATCCGACTTGATCGCAGCGCACAACCCTTTTCAATGCACTTGACTGGCTAGCATTCTGCTGAGGATTTCTGCATCCGGGTCCATCAGGGACACTGACCTGTAAATGTCCTTCCTCGGGGTGTCCTTGTCCGAATCTGGTATCAGGGTAACGCTGGCCTCAGAAGATGGGTCTGGAAGAGTCCCTTCCTCTTCTATTTTTTGGAAGAGTGTTAGAAGGACTGGTACTAACCCTTCTTTGAATGTTTGATGCACGTCCCCAGTGAAGCCGTGTCTGCTCCTGGGTTTTTGCCTGTTGGAGCCCCTACCGTTTTAAATAGAAGCCCTAAGTAGGAAGCCTGAGGGTGGGGGGGCTGTTTGCTGGGTCTAACAAGGAGAAGGCCAGTTGGTTACGCCCCACGCTGGGACGGACCGCCCCTTTATGGGGGTGCCCACGGCCAGCCTTCCAGACCCCCTTGCGCCCACGTTCAGCTCCGAAGCGACGCCATAGCTTTATTCTGGGATGAAACACGCTGAACGCAGACTCAGTCCCCCTTGGCTCAGCGGACTTCTGGGTCCTGCCCGACTCCCAACACCCGGAGTTTGACTTGCAAGCGTCACCGACAGCAGGGACACGCACGTGGAGCCCGCGTCTCCTCCTCCTGGCCACGGCACCCTCACCTCCTGTCTCGGTTTCTCAAGAATGAAGTGAACATCCTGTCCCCGTCCGTGCACATCTAACTCGTTCCTGTAGAGCACAGCATCCTCACGACGGCAGAGTCTCCGCTCCGTGAGACGCGGACCCCGCACAGCCGCCGAGAATAGAGGGGAGCTCCCCGCCTCCGTGGACCTTCCCGGGCAGGAGCCACGGGCCCCACGCGGTACGGAGGGGCTTTGAGAGCCGCAGGTGACAGGCACGTCGAGCTAACACGTGTCACAGGTCCAGCGGAGCGGCCCGTGTCCCCGCCTCTGTACAGCATCACTTACGAAAACCATCAGCATCGCAGGCAGGACCGTGAAGCGTCTCCCGCCGGCCGCAGTGGTGCCCTCTGACGCTGGCCCCCATCATAGGACTGGGTGGGCACTATTAGACAGAAATCCCAGGATGCTAGAGAAAATGAATCGGCGACAAACCAGAGGGGGAATGGCACGACATATGTATTCTTATAGCTCGACCAAGACACTCTGATCAAATACCCACCTATGTCTGGAGTTACAGCATTTTTTTTTTCAAGCCAAGGAGGCAAAAACATTCCTTTCTTACCTTTAAATTTTTGGGGGGTTTTCTCCCTTTAAAAAACAAAAAAATCTCCTCGGAATGTCTAAACAGTAGTGACACCCAAGTTTATCGAATGATTGCAGCCTGAAGTTCAGCGTGAACATTTCTGAAACGGGGAATTTCTGAAAGCTGAGCTCAAGCGTCTCCTCCGGAAGGGGACGCCAGGCTGGCCCGGGTCACCCAGCGGGGAACGTCGCAGGGTGAGTACCGGGCTGTACTGGAGGCTGTCGCTCTGAAGAGCTACGCCGATGATGTAATGACGGACCCACAGTGTATCGTCTGGGCGACCAACACTCCTCGGCGGGCAAACACGGGCACCCACCGCACACCGGGGCCGGGCGCCTCGGTTCCCAGCGCGGAGCATCCCCGGGGCGCTCCCTGGAGATGGCCAATCACAGGCAGGGGAGGTCGGACAGGGATCTGCGGGTGGGACCCAAGCATCCTCCTCCTTTGCTCCCCGCACTGCCCCCCACATTCTGTCCTTCCTCGTCCATTTGTTCTCAACATTTACATCTTAGTCTATGAACCAAGATTCAGACGCTAGAAAACAAATCATTACGCACCCTTCCAGGACATAATGAGAACATCGTGCACCGTTTATGGACAACCGTTTACAGAGCAGCATTTGGTCTGAACTCAGCACAGGCACCTTCTTTCCATCTGGAACCTGTGGCCTCCACCCCGGCCTCTGCCTTCAGACACCCAGGAGGTCAGTCTGGATCCCTGAGGTCACTGGGCCCACATCTGCCACCCAGGGGGCTGAGCACAGTGCTTCCCTGTCCTTAGTGGGGACGACAGAGGTCGCATGTGGGTCCCAGCCTTACAGACCATCTCCCTGGACAGAACACCAGCCCTTTTGTACTTGGGGAGGGGGCTCCAGCTTTCCATCTGGGCTGAGATTCTGGAAAAGTCTGTCCAGAATCCCGGAGGAGGTTCCCAGGATGGGAGGAGGAGGGGAGGGAGTGCCTGGGGGACCGTCTTAGGCCGAGTGTGGTGAGGCCACGGCCCCAGCGAGCAGGGATGTGCCCAGCCAGGACCCCCTTCGGAGACCCTCACTCCGCTTGCTAAGCCAGAGAGGCGGCCAGAGGGGAGGCCGCGGGCGATGCTGGAGGTGGGGAGGCCGGGAGGCCTCGGGAGTGGTGCGATTCTGCACGTGCTCTGAAGGCGGCCGACAGGATCTGAGCGGGACCACAGATGGAGTGCGGGGAGCCGAGGAGGCCAAGGGGACCCCGAGCTGGGGCTGAGTCACCGTGATGACAGGGCTGCATTTCCCGAGACGGGGAAGGGCGTGGAGGGATGTGGTGGTGGTGGGGGTGGAGGTCTGTTTCTCTCTGCTGCCCGGTTTCAAAAGCATCTTAAACGCCACTCACTCCACCGACCCGCGTGCAGGCAAGCGGGGTCCTACTGTCCTGTGCTGGTGCATCAAAAAGCAGCCGATGGTCACAAAGGCCATGCAGACATTAGGAAAAAAAACATACTCCCCTTTTAAAGGAAATTATGAAAATCAGTACTCTGAAAGGGACTTTTTTTTTTCTTTTTCTTTTTTTTTTAACCACTTATGGCTACAAACGTTAAATTCTCAGCCAAGCGGTTAAAAATTTACGGTCCTCCTTTTTTTTTAAAAAATATATTTATTTTTATTTTATTTACTTTTTTGAAGGGGGAAGGTAATTAGGTTTATTTATTCTTCTAATGGAGGTACTAGAAATTGAACCCAGGACCTCAAGCATGCTAAGCATGCGCTCTACCAGTTGAGCTATGCCCTCCCCCCTCCTTTTCCCTTTGAGAACCAACTCTTCCAGCCAACTTTTCAGATTCTAGTTATATTGTTCTGTTCCCATTCGAAGAATCCAATGTTTTGGGGGAAAAAAAATCATTGAAGCTTTAGTAACAAAACCTGCCTCTCATAGTTTCCAGATTCGCATTAGACAGCATGTGATAGGAAACCTTGAAAAAAATTACTTTTAATGGGCAAACAGGTATGCAAAGAACGCAGGGTCATTTTTCTAAATTGCATTTTAGGGTCTGTCCCCTTTCCAGTCTTTGATACAAGTTTCACATGCAAGACACTGGATTAGGAATGAGAAACTGACTGGCTATGGTAAGTGTGTCATCTGTCGCTGTTGTCACAAGGCTTCAGGAAAGCAATGTGGTCACATTTATTGTCCTGAAAGCCCCTGAACCGTCTCAGACCCTCTGATTCCCGAACACCTTTGCAAGTCTCTTCTAGAAGGAAAACCCTCCAAATGAAAATAGGCTTCGGTTGCAAAGATGGTCCCCACATTATTTATGATCCCAGAGAAAAGAAACCACAGGAACAGGACAGAGGGAGGCACCGACGTCCACGCCCTGCGCCTGGTGGCCGTTCAATGTCCCGTAACCCCCGTGGGAGCCCTGGGGGCGATGCTTACAAACCCACCTCCATGGGGTGGTACCCGCTCAGGTCAGAATCCAGTTTCAAGGAAGCAGACACAAAAGCCACACTTTTCCGTCTTCACGGACCATCACACCACCTTTTACAAAACGATGGAGGGACCGTGCTGGAGCAGAACAAGTTGCCACTGACACGATGCTAAATGGAAAAGGCACAGGAAACGCTCAGGAGAACACAAAGGAGCAAGAACTCCATGGTGGGCTGCGGGCACGCCACGTGGCTCTCCCACTCCACCTGGAAAACGCCCCACCTGCGTATTTACAATGTATTTTGTAATTCTGACTATGACACGTGTGGAAGGTACAAGCGACGTTTTGAAAATCTCTCTCCCAAACTGACTTGTGAGCAATGTCAGTTCCAGATCACAAACGTCGCTCAGCCCTTGGCATGTGTTTTTCCTGCTCTCAATTTGGGGGTGTTTCAGAGACGGCGAATTTTAGCTTTTCCGGGCCAGGACGGTGGCATTTCAGCCGGACGGGCAGTGCTTGTGGAAATACTGACCCCTTGTGGCGGGATGGACTTGACACACATTTCTGGGGCACGGGCTCTTTATAATAATGCACTGGGGACAGGGGACAATGGGCCGTGCAGGGTGCATAGAAGTGCGGGCTCTCGGGTTGTAAGCATGGGACTCGGGGCACGAAATCATGGACTCTGCTTTACAACTTAGTTTTAAATAACTTTTTCTAAAAGTGTCACAGTACTCATGGGCATCCTTCTAAACTTCTGGGCTCCTTAATCGCTGGACCCCAATACCGCAGCCCCTATCCGGGCCAGGTGACTCTGTGGGGACACGTCAGCTTGGACCCCAGAGAATATTGCAGCTTTGGACAGAGACTCGCTTCCAAACACAGTGAACACCTTCTTCTATTTGAAAGAAGCAAACATGAGGTGATGGGGTACTTCCAGGACTGCCTTAATGGGGGGGGGAATGGCCCAATTTCTTAGCTAATTAGTTAATTAATTAGTCAATTAATTAGTCAATTAGCCAAGCAATTAGTTAGTTAATTTTAATGGTGATACTGGAGATGGAACCCAAGACCTCGTGCGTGCTAAGCACGTGCTCCACCACTGAGCTACACCCTCCCCTCTAGACAATTAAAAAAAAAAATTGAAGCAACGATTTTTTTTCAAATCATTCACCATTTTACCTTTACGCTAACAAGCAACATGATGGTATCCAATACGGCTGACACATACATTTTAGACTGGTCCAATTTATAGCATTTAAATGAAGGCAAAAAACATTCAGCCCCTTACAGTGCATGTTACAATCGGCCCAAAGTCAGACTGAGAACAGAAGCAGGATTAGAACTCGGGTCCCTTTGCTCCTGCTTCACAGCATTATTTTCCACGCCAGCCAACGGCACGGGATGTGTGTGTGTGTGTGTGTTTGTGTGGCATTTGTGGGCGCTGGATTGCAAACGGGCTCGGATGCCTTGTTCCATCAATGCACACAGTTCATCCTGCTGTGTACGTGACGCAGGCAAAGATCAGTTGGTGGGGACAGAGACCTGAGGGCCACTCCCACCACCCACCGGGATGGGGTCCCCTCCATGTGTCTCGGGGTCTGGATGTGTGCTTATGAGAAGGGACAGTTTCCTGGAAAATGCAGACTTCCCGGAAAACTGCTTGACATGATTTTTGAGGTGACTGTTTTCACCATGACTCAAGGATCCTTCGATTAAGAAAACGAGGACATAGCAGGGAGGGTGTAGCTCAAGGCGTAGAGTGCGTGCTTAGCATGCATGAGGTCCTGGGTCCAATCCCCAGCACCTGCTCTAAAGGTAAATCAATGAATAAAGCTAAGTACTTCCCAGCACCAAAAATAAAATAAAGGAAAAGAAAAAGAAAATGAAGACTTATCTTGGAATAGAGTGAATGTCAGTTTACATAAAAGTAATCTATCCAGGAAAGATCTGATTACTGTGGCCATTTATATTAGGAGCAGTTTTTAAAAATACAGATCTATTCTCTTCAGACTCTTCAAATTACGGATATAAGGAACCGGTTGCATTTTCTCAAGGAAAAATAAAAAATAATGCCCAGAGAGTTTCTAATGAAGCTCTGATCCAATTTACTCACCATCTCGGGAAGCTTCTAAAGGGGTGAGTGGAGCCCTATGACGGCTCAGCCTTACAAGGATGCTGCTGGGTGGGTGGCGCTGTGCCCATTACACAGATGAGGAAAGTGGAGACACAGAGGTCCCCTGTGCCGTGTGGGACTGAAAGCTCGGCTCTCCGCCGCGAGGGCAGACGCCTTCACTTAGCCAGACGTCAGCGGCTTGGGGGAAACTTACAAAAACAGGAGAAGTGCTCTTAAGAAGCGTTACATCACCAACACGCTTGACAGACGAGAAGGTAATAGCGAACGTGAATAAGACGTAGTGGACATAAAGAAATAGAAACACGAACAGACAACGCCTCGGGAAACAGAAATCGACATCAACAGATCTGATCAGCCACATGGCTTCTGGAAGTGGGGACTGTGCATCAGGAAGGCTGTGCTCATGTCCCGTCCAGAGGGAATGCTAATTCAAAAAGATACACACACCCCGATGTTCATAGCAGCACTATTTAGAATAGCCAAGACATGGAAACAGCCTAAATGTCCATGGACAAATGTATTTATACAATGGAATACTACTCAGCCATGAAAAAGGACGAAATCATGCCACTTGCAGCTACATGGATGGACCTGGAGATGGTCATTCTAAGTGAAGTCAGCCAGAAAGAGAAAGACAAATATTTACTTACTAAAAAAATGGGACAAATGAGCTTATTTAGAGTGACAGAATAGAACACAAACTTGTGGTTACCAGAGCGGGAAAGAGTGGGACAGAGGGATAAACTGGGAGTTGGGGATTCACAGATACGAACTGCTACATATAAAACAAATAAACAACAAGGTCCTACTGTACAGCACAGGGAACTCTATTCAATACCTCGTAATAGCCTATAACGAAAAATAATCTGAAAAGTATGTATGTATGACTGAATCACTATGCCGTACACCAGAAATTAACACAACACTGTAAACCGACTATACTTCAATAAAAATGAATGAATGAATGAATGAACGAATGAATAAATAAAATACTCTTTCAATAGATAGTTGCAGAATTTAAGAAACACATGTGAGGCTCCAACACCATCCACTGCTCCTGAGAATGCAGCGGGGGCCGCTCCAGATTAACTGCCCCCCGTTGACCCTAACAAAGGACCCTCCTGATTATGCTGCCTGGGGGGGTGGCGGGGAGAAGGAGAAATTAAAATATTCCACATCCTTCCAAAATAACATGGGGAAGTGGAAAAGAAGCCACATGAAGCTCTGTGCATCTATCTGGACTGGAAAAAAAAAAAAAAAACCCAAGAAACCAAAACCAACTACACCGATGGATAATTTTGTTCTCTGGAAGATCGTGCGAAGCTGGGAGAAGCTGCCGGGTTAGCGGAAGCCCCTGCAGATGTTAGTACTCACATTGGAGCCCCTTCTCAGCGTGGACTTGGCCTCCTCATCGCTGTCTGCCCCTGGCTGCCCGATCTGCGGGGCCTGGAACACAAGCACGTGCTCTGCGTCACCTCCAGGTGACTGCAGGTTCCCACAGACCATCCTCGGCAACTGCTAACGCAAAGCCCACCAGCCCGCCCCGCCCCCCGCAAGGCTGCGGCATCTGCACAAACAGCGGTGGGCCCCCGGCCATGTCCCTCAGCCCCTCACCGGTGCTCACGGACCTGAAAACCCCAATTTTAAATTCATGACTTGTGAGTATGAGTTTTCGTCCTCTCTTTTGCCCCCAAAGCATCACTGTTGCTTAGAAGCAAGATGGACCCAGAAGTGGGACTGAGCGGGTGAGTCAGCTCACAAAACGATCAATGAAGTAGGTTTTCTACGTTTTAATGATTTGAGAATTTCTGTTTTAAATTCCGTTGATCACTGATTGGGTGTACGTGGAAATAACTCACTAAATATCTCACTCTCTATCCATAAAAGGTGATCCGTAATGACACATTACTGTCCTTGCTTAAAAGAAGGCTTTTCTTGATCGTGAGGGGACCTCCAGCCAGGGGTCACTAGAAAACACAGCTCCGGGGCCCCAACCTGACCTCCCACGTGACAACCTTTGGGGCCATGACCCACGAATCTAATTGTTAAATCCGGTCATAAGGTGACTCGAATGTACTTCCCAGAACTACTGTGTTAGGAGAATAAATAATGTCAAAATGACACAAAATTATCACATTTTAAAAAAACATTAAGATACCAAACTTTGAAAGCAAAGAAAGACTCACAGACATAGAAAACAAACTTACGGTTAAGAGGAAAAAGGGTGATGGGGGGAAGGATAAATTAGGAGTTTAAGATTAACAGATAAACACTACTGTATATAAAAGAGAGGAACAACAAAGACGTACAGCGAAGCTCAAAGAACTATCCTCAGGACTTTGTAATAACATAACGGAAAAGAATTTGAAAAAGAATATATATGTATGTTTGTGTAACCGAGTCACATTGCTGTATGCCTGAAACGAACACATTTTAAGTCAAATGTGCTTCCATTTAAAAAATGTGAAAAAAAAAAAAAAAACCGAAACACCCAAAGAAAAAATATTTGCGTTCATCTACTTCAGCCAAAATGACATCCTTTTAAGTATATCCTCTACGGAGATTTTATACACACATATCCGTTTTTTTTTTTCCTTTAAGGATATAAGACTCACTTGAGTTTTAAATGTCACGATACTTCTCCATTCTTAATATTCTGCTTCCCTGAGACATTTGTAGTCTATCTGGCACCAGGGAATTTTAGAAATTGTTCAGAAAATACTCCTTTTTCCGTGAAGGAATTAACATTCCTAAGCATCGCCAGAAAAATGCCAAGATCGGCCGAGGACACACATCTCAAGAAACCATCTTTACATCGCGGAGAAACAAACGAGTGTTTGATCAATTACCTTACTGCTGCTTCTTTTATTAACTTTGAAAAATCCCAGAATTTTTTTCTTCTCTTTATCTGTCTCATCGCTGCCAAAGGATGATTTTCTAAAGGTTTCTAGGGGAAAAAAAAAAAAAAAGGAAAGAAAAAAGAATGAAGTTACTTTTTGGCACAGGAAACAAGAGATTACACGCTTCCCTTCAAAAATCTCGACAAACGAATCCTCCACGCTCAAACTTGATTCTGGTGCTGAGAAGACACGAAAACCATCAGCGAGTTCTTTCAAAGCATTTCGAGCCACCTCAAAGCCTCCGACTGGGTTGATGACATCGCTGAAGGGTTTCGCAACCTTTAGTGACGGTGGTGGCATTTCTTTCAGGCTGTGGTTGCAGCCCGCACGGAAACAAAAAAACCAACCAGTACATCAAAACGTTCCTGGGCTGTCCTGTCCACCAGAAAAATAAAGTGACTGTGTGTGTCATTTTACCTTCTCTTAACAGCTGTGTCAAAAAGAACCAGAGGAGGAGAGGTTAAGGGCGCCAAGGTGTGGGCATACTGCTTCTCCACTCCAAGCCTCAGTTTGCCCATCTGCAGATTGGGGCTGAACCACATCCCAGTGCCACGCCGGCTACTGCTGACCTGCTTCCCTGATTTCCAGACTCTCCCCCAAGGTGCACGGCTTCGGCCAGAGGAGAAAGGATGCAGGGGTTTCTGAAGGCCTGAAAGATGAACTTCCCCACATCCCCGCCGTCTGCTGGTGAACCCACCGCCCCGCCGATCCACTGGGGGGAAGACGTGGACTGGGACGTCACAAACGCTGCCATCAAAATGCCAACCCCCATGAGGGACCCATCAATGAACTTCTCATCTGCTACCCTAGGATCTCACATTCCAGCGAAAGAAGGCAGACCTGGAAGTCGGTGCGCCTGGGACTCACACTAACACAATGCTGGCCCCCCAGCCAAGCGGAAACCAAGCACATGTATTTCTTCATTCCGTCCGTGGCAGAAGCTCCGGTTTTGGTGATGAGGGCCAGGGCTCTGGCTCCTGCATGGGGGCTCCAGTCGAGCCAATTAGCAGCCCCCACATCACACAGCACCCAAGCCGGCGAGTGGACCGGCTTCGGCCCCGAGGCATGCATCCCCGTGCACACCCCTGTGCACGTGGGGTCCCCGGTTAATGGCAGCAAAGCCCCCGTGAGGCTCGCAGGCTGCAGCGCACCACACTGCAGGGCCAAATGGTGCACGCGGACCGCGGTGTGCGGCAACGTGTGAATTCGCTCCCCCGATGCTTCTGGAGTCGCCCGGGAGGTGACACAGGGTTGAAAACGCAGGAGATCACAGTGCCTGGGAGATGAATGGGGGACAACACCTGATGGGCAGGCAAGCTGTCTCACCGACCACAGACAGGATGTCACCGGATCAGAACTCGAGCCTCTTTGTTCTCTCTCTGAAGAGGGGCCGTGGCTGGCCACCGCCCCCAGGACGGAGGCCGTGGGCCGGCCCTGGCACGGGGCTGGCCCGACAGGCTGCCTGCAGCCTGGGCCCCAAGCAGACGGCCTAACCTTAGACGTGAGGCGTTGGCGACTCTGGCCTGATGGGACCGTCCTGCGAGGTCTCTGCGACCGGCAGGCACTGCGGAGGGATGGCCGAGGGAGCGGAGCAAGGACATGTGGTTTTCCTGGCAGTGCCCATCAGCCAAGCCTCCCTCGGGGGGGCCCGGCTGGTGCGCAGCCAGGTTGGAAAAGATACACAGTTATGGTCGAGGACCCACACTTCCACACGTCTGGCCGCTTGAGTGTGGAATTTATTGTGTTTTGATTGACTTTCATTTACTAAAACTTCAATATTAAAAAAACAGTGCAGGGGAGCTGGTGCTTCACCCTTAAAGCAAATACTGTTTTGAATCCTGAAAACGATTTAGGAAATGAGACGGATGCGCTGAGGGGTGCGGGGAGGTGGAGGGAGATGCCGGCGTCCTGAAGGACCCGCTCATGCAAACGGTCCATTTTTCCAGATGAGGGAAGGGAACGCGTCACTGGGGACCAGAACACGGTCACCAAGCCTGTAAACGCACGCGGAGAGCCGGGCCTGCCTCGTGGAGAAACTGCACGTTGCAAAGCGCTGGTCCCCCACCACGGGGCCACGTGTCCACGGGGCCACGGGGCCACGGGGCCACGGGGCAGGCAAAAGAATAATCTTTGCCGCTCTCTGATCCACCTCCTCCACTGTCCTCAGCCTGGCAACGTCCCCAGATCAGAGCAGTCAGAACTGCTAAAGCCTTCACAATTGAGCTTTCTGCTCAAAACAGCTTGCTTCTTTGAAGGGAGTCTGTGTATCGGTAACCGTACAATGGAGAGGGCCCCCGGCCGCAGCACCGTCACGACACCCGGACCGTGACTCTGAACCAAGGCCGAGCTTTTTGGCATTAAATTTTTTTTCTAGAAATAAAATCTATTATTAGACCCTTCAACAAACATGGACAGAAAGTTCTGTAAAATACTAATGCTCATTAGGATTTTAATGAAACCCTTGGAGAGTGTATGTGTGTGTGTTTATAGTCTGAAAGGTTTATATAAACCCCAATATGTGTGTGTGTGTGTCTGTGGAAATGCGTGCATGCATATACATACGTGTACGTGTATCGGGATTCGCAACACGTACATGTATCAAATTTACAAGAAATAAATGCAAAATCTGGACTCATCATTTATGACGGAAAAGGTTAGATGCACAACCCACACGGACCTTGAGGACAGGTGAGCACAGGTGAGGAGGAAAGGATGCTTTTGTGCGCACAACCTCCGCTCTGCCCTGAAGTTCTCGGTGTGCAACAGAATGACAGCCACCACAGCCCCCTGCGTCCCTTATCAGTCCGAACCACACAGCAAATCCTCACACAAGGGCCATTCTGCTCGCAGCCAGCCAGGGAGGCAGGAAACCAAACCGCAACCTCGCTTCAGCCTGCGCACCCCCTCCGGTCACCCCGTGCACCGTCCCAGCCCCGAGCCATGCAGGGAGCAGCCTGGCGGGGCGGCGCGGGGCTCACCTCGACAGCTCAGGGCGGGCTCCGACTGAGTTTTGGTCAGAAGAACTGGAAAGGCAGGCAAGGAGAGAGTGAAGGCTGTCTTCACCATCTGCAGCAGCACCAAAGCCCCGACCCCCGTGCCTCTCGCAGGAGAAGGCCCCGCACAGAGCAGGCTGGCACCCCTGGTCTTCATGCCCTGCAATCCCGCAGCTGCCCGGGCTGCTAAGTGCCACCCTGGAAGCAGGTGGCAGCGAAGTCTCCCGCTTTATTAAGCTGCCACCAACAGGAATTCCAGAGGAGGGCGGGCCTCTGCCTACAACCCTCACATCCTCTCCTCTCAAACGTTTGACCGTCAGGAGGATGGGATGGAGGCGTTTGGCAGGGATGTGAATCAAATATTTCACAGCTGGTTTCGGTCCAGCGTGGTCCAGATGGAAGGAGTGTCCACCACGAGCACTTGTGTTTGCCTCTTCATTTTCTGGGGGGCGTTGCTGGGGTCCCAGGGGGAGGATCCCTGGGAGGGTGGCCAAGGCGGTGAAGTGGGGGGCTCAGGGGCTGGGGTGGGGGCGGCTATCTTCCCAAGTGCAGCGAAGGGTCCTGCCCGGCGTGGGATGAGAACAGAGAGCCCTCGGCCAGGGTGGCTGCTCCATCTCAGAGCCTCACTCGTGTTCCAAAAGGCTACCGGCTTGCTGGGGCCAGCCCTTAGCAGAGAGCCCGCTTTTACACCTGTCAAGATGCATCCTGATTTGCACATAACAGAAAACATTTGTTTGCAGAAGAATTTTTCTTCCACATGCTTAAATGTGGGGTGATTTCTCTTTGTTTTGCCTTCCTTTTCTCTCTCTCTGTTTTGTTTTGTTTTGTTTTGTTTTGTTTTTTGGCCAAATGAAAGCTCTGTTTCCAAAGAATTCCAGAAACCAACTTTAAACAGGATGGACAGAACCAGACAGTCACGCCCACTACATCCAGATCCTGAGAGCAATCTTGTTGTGAGTTTTAAAAATATACTGGATAAAACACAAGACGCATGACTCTGAAGTGTCAGAACACTTTTTCCTTTTTGAAGGAATAAATAGTCAACGTTCTAATACATGACGGAGCTGAAACCCTTTCTTAAACGTCGAATGAGCCCTGAGGTCCAAACCCTCCAGGAGATTTGAAAGAAGGTGGAGGAGGGTCTCCTATAATCATCGATTTCACAATAAATTGGGTAATAAGAAAACAGATTTTTTTTTAATTGGGAAATTTTTTAAAACTGTAGAAAGCCCTGAAAACTTGAATATGTATATATTTTAAAAGCCAACCTGGTCAGTATTTGTGGAATAAATAAAAAACCAAGAGCTCTTAAGTGGGCTCATTCAAATAGACACTTCTGTGAAGTCCACTTTAATGAAGAATTCTAAGGTCAAGGAATATTAATTTTTTTTTTTTTTTGTCTGACAGTGTTTAAATAGTCAGCCCTTCCGTCAGTCAGGAAAATCTGCTCACACAAGATGTCAGTCTTCCCAGCAACCCCGGCCTCAAGCTGTCACTCTGGCAGCGGCCCTACCTGGGGCCTCGGGTGGGTACCAGATTCGCCGGAGTAGTAAGATGTCCCTGGCCTGGTTGGAGAGGGAGCATGGTGATTTATCTGCAGGGGCTGAACTGCAGTTGGGGTGGTTTCAGGGAGGAGTGAAATGCATTTGTGCCGTCTCTTCTGATGACGAGCAACGGCTGAGACTTGGGAATATTAAACGGCAGTTAAAAAGGAGATCCAGGAGAACATGGTTCACGCGTGGTTTCCAAGAAGTTCTTTTGGAGCGGCAGCCCCGGCATTCCTCTGACCTTTCCCCACTTTTACGCATCTCCTGGAAGCTCACAGGGGACAAGAGGTAGCGGGCACACTCAGGACTGTGGGAAGGAGGTATGACCACAGTGTATGTATTTTATTTTCCGCCCACTCCGGCTCCGATTTGGACCACCTTTGAGCTGCCCGCAGGCGCGCGTCCCCACCGTGCGCGCGCGTGCGGAGAGCGAGCGTCCCAGCCGCGCGCGGGGTGGGTGGGGGCCCCCGACTCACCTCTCTTGTTGTCCCACGCGTACAGCTCCTTTATCCCCAGCTCGCTCAGGGACTTGGAGAGCTCCAGCTCGTCGCCGGTCACGTCGTCCCGGAGGAGCACCACGTGCTCCGGGCTGACGCCGCACTTGGCGCAGATGAGCGGCAGGATGGCGGCCAGCGGCACCACGGGGCTCACGCGCACCACCGCCTTCTGCGTCCGCAGGTAGTTCACCACCAGGCGCACCGTCTTCTGCAAGACACCCGGGCCGCGCGTCAGCGCCTCCGGGCGCCGGGCCTGCGCCTGCGCCTGCGCCTGCGCGGGGCCTGCGCGGGGCCTGCGCGGCCGGGCTTCGGGCGGCCCGGGGCGCGCTCCCAGGATTCAGTGGGGCGCGGGGTGGGGGTGGCGCACACAGGGGTGGGGGGAACAGCGCTGCCGGGAACAGCGCATCTCCCCGGGAACCGTCTCCTCGCTAGCGAACAAACGGCCGGCAGGGGGCGCTCTCAGCTTCCAGCCTCTGCGGTCCGAGGGCTGCAACGGACTTGAACACAGGACTTACCGCATGTTCTCAAAGAACACGGTCTGGAACTACTGTGCAAATCCAATTTAACTATTTAACTGTTGTGCAAATCCAATTTAACTACTTAACTGTTGTGAAAATCCAATTTAACTATTTAACTGTTGTGCAAATCCAATTTAACTACTTAACTGTTGTGAAAATCCAATTTAACTATTTAACTGTTGTGCAAATCCAATTTAACTACTTAACTGTTGTGAAAATCCAATTTAACTATTTAACTGTTGTGCAAATCCAATTTAACTACTTAACTATTGTGAAAATCCAATTTTAAAAAACATAAAACTTCATAAAACAAGAAATCTCATTTTTGTCTAAGAAGCCAAAGTACACACACCTATTAACATCTATATGAATATATTTAACAAAAAGAAAATTAAAATAAAAAATTTAAACACATTACATATACACTATATTATATAAAATATATGTAAATTTATTTAAAGTGAATTATATATTAAATAGTAACTAATTAAAATTGATACACATAAATTATGAAAGTAATGTAATATGTAGTAAACATATTTGAATATTTTAAATATAATATAATTTAATATATATTTTAAATATATATTTAGTATTTATATATTAATATCTATATAAACATATATATAAAGTTAAAATTTTAAATTTAAACATATTAGATATACACTATATTATATAAAATATATGTACATTTATTTAAATTTAATTATATATTACATAAATAATAACTAATTAAAATTGATACACATATATTAAATTATGAAAGTAATGTAATATATAGTAAACATATATTTGAATATTTTAAATGTAATATAATATAATTTGATATATAGTTTAAAAATATATTTTGTTTATACATTAATACCTATATAAATATATTCAATACATTTAATTAAAATAAAAAATTAAACATATTAAATATATACTATATTATGTTAAATATTTGTAAATATATATTTAAATTTAATTCTATATTAAATTAATAAATAATTAAAATTAATAAATCTGTATTAAATATATATTAAATTATAAAAGTAATGTAATATGTAGTAAAGATATATTTGAATATTTTAAATAAAATTAAATATATATTTAAAATATATATTTAATGCTTATATATTAATACCTATATATATAGTGTATACATGTTTGTGTATACACATATGCACATATATACACTACGCACATATATATTAAACTAGAAAAACATAACATACTTTAGACATATGAATATGATAGACATATAATAATAGATACATTAATCAGAAAGGAAAACGATTTTACTAAAGCTGACTCTAAATGTCTACAGATAAAATGGCCCAGAAAAAAACATAATATCCTGAAGTTTCAGGCCCTCAACTTTGGTTTCTGCTGACCACCCACACTGTTCTCAGGTCCTGCTGAGTGAACACAGAAAACGTACTGAGTAAAAAGCCTGACCCCGGGGCTGGAGCTCCTGCTCCTGTCCAGTCTGAGGGCCATGTCTGACGAATTTTAGGAGGAAAGATGGAACCCACAACCCTTTCCCATGCTTCTCAACCAAAGTTATGAATCATAACCCTGGACTGCCCCATCCCTGGGAGGTGCACTTAGGGATCAGGAAGGCAAGAAAAGTCACAGAATATAAAGAAAAGGTTTCATTTCCCTGATTTTGCTTGAAGAATTATGGAAAACTCAAAGTATAGATTGTGCCAATTAAATGTTATTAACTATCCAAAACTGGAAGCCATGCATTGTTGGCCAAATTCCCATTTTTAAAAGCAGAATGTACTAGATGGTCCAAGAATCTAAATAAATGAAATAGCCCTGCGTTTAATCGGAGACCAAAGATCTATAGCAAAGCCGTTTTATAAAAAACTCACTGAGCCGCTGGAATTGATTGTAATTGTTACTCAAAAGCCTGAAGGAAGTGTATGCATGAAGTATTCTCCCACTGCAGTGAGAAAGGATTTCGGACATCAGGTTTTGAAAAGGGAAGCCCCCTTTGGTTTCCTCTCTCTAGGAACACACTCCAATCTTCCCCACATCCCAAATGCCGCCAGGTACGGGAAGGCCTCCAGGATTAGTCCAATAGGGCAGACGTTGGCCACTGTGCTTTTTCACATTCAAGTTAAGTAAAGTGAAAAGCTCTGCTGTTTTGATCCCACGAACTGCATTTCACGTGTCATCAGTGGGGACCGCCTGGCAGGCTGCAGAATTATGGACCGTTTCCATCTGTGCAGAAAGCTCTGGCTTTCTAGTTCCCCTTTTCTTTGGTGTCTAAAGCAGCAGTGCGCCGCCACCAACATTATTAAGTGCTGTAAAGTTCGGTCTCCTAAAATAAACTCAAGTTCTTGTATTTATTTTATATATATTTTATAGTTATATAAAGTCTATATATTTATTGTAAACTCAGTGCTAATTTAGACTAGTGTGAGAGTGGAGACCTCAAGCACAGAAGTCTGTGCGTGTCACTCAGGCAGGAGCGGCTCCACCCGCCCCCTTCTCAGCACCTTCACCGCCCTCGGCCTCAGGTAACCGCACGCGCCCTTAGGTGACAAAGGGTCCCCGGTGCTACTGACCTCGGGCACCTTAGGTGGGCCAGCCTTCACCTTTGCTTCGGGAACTTTTTCTTTCAGAAACACAGTGTGCACATTCAGGGTCCCAACTAAAGTATTTGGCTTAAAACTCAAAGGCTGCTGGTTTTCCGAAGAGCGGATCTCCAGGGCATGGGTGGATGGGTTCAGATGGTTCTGAAGGCAGAGCTCAACCAGTAAATCCATCATTGCATGGCTGGAAGAAAGACACAAAGCACGGTCACTGGAAATGTTTGCACCCTCCGTTCTGCTAGCCCCGTGGGGCTGGAACAAACCAAGCCGTGGACGAATGAGCAAATCCTTTGTGCTGACAGCCCTCATTAATTCCTCATGCATGACTGTGCGCCAATACCTCCGCGTTTTCAACGCGAATTAAAACCACCACTGAAAGAGGAGCCCAAATCATAATTGCTGGGAAAACGGTGAGATTTCCAGTTAAAGCCACGGCCGTGCTGACTTGAGTCCTGAAACTTGAGTCAGCACAAGTGACATTACGGGGACGAGGCACTGCAATTCCAATTATTCATAAACAAGAGTGCGCCTTAGACGCTGAAATTGTATGTTGAAGATGACAGCTTGCTTTTTCAAAAGCTCAAAAGTATGCTTCTTAAAGACGAAACAAAAAAAAATTAAGATTAAGACATGCATCTTATTTGAATGTCAAGCATGTTTGTAAGGTTCTCCCATCAGAGATTTAAGGGGGCAGTCACAATTCAGACTGTCCCAAAGAAGGGAAAAACGTCACCTCTGTCATTTCCGTTTGCCTGGCAGGATATTTTTATATGTAAAGCTGACCTCTCTTTTTCTACAGATTTCCTGAGCAGTGGAGAATAAACGTTTCATGAAAGCATAGGTCCTTTCTCTGGGGCTCTCGGACAGACACCGAGGCCTAACGCAGACTGACCTGGGCTGCGTTGAAGAGGCGGGGGGGCGGGGTACACAGCCACGTCCAGACGTGCGGACGTGGGTCCCAGAGCCGTGGGTCCTGCAGGGCCTCCCACTTAAATGGTTCTTCCCCCAGCCCACTGGGAACGTGGTCTGATTTACTATGTCCCATCGCCTGCTTTTCTGGACCGTTTTCTCATAAAATTTCCAGGGTCTCTCCCTCTCTGTAATCCCAAGTTCAAGTTCAATGGCGGAGTTAAAAACAGTCATAAAGTCGATTGATTACCCAAAACGACATTAGCAGGGGAGGGTGGCGGGGTAACGAGGCAGATCTTTGGAGCTTCTCCCCCACGGCTCCTGAATACATCCCTTTTCTTGCAAACTGTTAATCTCTGTTCCCCGAATTAATGTTAAGTGTTACGATGAAATTTTCTGACATTTGTTGTGGTTTCTGTTTTCAAATTTAAAATGTGCGTAGGATTTCTCTCCTTCCTTCTTTTAAAAAATATGACTTCCCAATGTGCAGATTTCAAAAGAAACCTTTTGCGTGAGTCGACAGTTTTCAAGAAGAAAAAAAAAACTGGTTTTCTTTCCTATGTGGCTCTTTTTTTTAAAAGTAAAGCAAAGAATATATTGGAAAATGTAAAGTTAAGATGCTAACAAAATGGATCTGGTGAAAGGATCCACTTCTTTATAAACGCAATCCAGAAACTGACACGACATTTATATATATAAATGCAATCAGATAGAAAAATCTTGGACACATACACGAAACTTACACACATACACATGCAATGAAATTAATACACTTCAAAAAAACATATATATAAAAAATGCAATCAGATAGCAAAATCTTGGACACACACATGAAACTTACACACACATATATGCAACGAAATTAATGAGTAGAAAATATAGGAGAAAAATGGGTGGTGCTTATGCTTAATTGTAGAATAAAAACATAGATAATTTCATAAAAGCATTTTTAGTTTATATGAAATATAAAATATTGTGATGGGTCTGAGAATATCAAAAATCGTTCTTTTTTTTTTTTTTTGAAATCCCGGCAGAGAACTGGACACCCCAATGGGCAGCTTGAACCAACACTCTGCTCCCCAAATGCAGAGGGGACGGTGGGGAGGGTGGCATTGCAGTGAGCAGGCTGTTTGGGGACCACAGCCCTGGGACACAGACGTCAGAGGCTGATGAATGAAACGCTTCTCAGTGGAGGGCACCTCTGAACCACAGAGCTGGCCCCATCCCGGGGCTTCTGACTCGCTCGGCCTCGTCTGAGAATCCGCATTTCTCACAAGTCTCTCTTGGCGTGGGGACACACTGAAGACTAAACTCAAGAGCCGAGCGTTGGGTACCCAGGCGATGGGTACCCAGGCTGAATTGCCCCCTCAGTGCCCGGTGGGCAGAGCACCTTCAGGCAGCTACGTCCAGACACTTAATTTGCGTGCACGGTCAGATCTCAGACCGGTCGACTGGGCCCGGTTTCTTGTGCGGGACCAAGGCCGGCAGGTGGCCCCGAGCCCCGGGTAAGGCGGACTCTGGTGTGATCGGGTCAGAGCAAGTGGATTCTGGCAGGTTCCCATCAGCCGCACAGAAGCAAGATGTGGTCCGATGTGAGCGGGGCCCTCCCAGGGGTGGTCTGTGGGCCGGGGGCCGGGCGCACAGCCCACTGCTGCGCTATTAAAGAGTGGGACACAGAAATCCAATGCGCAAAGCAGGGGGCCGCTGGGTCCCAGGGAACCGCGCCGACCAGCCGCTGGGGAGGCCCGCCGTCTGCTCCCGGCCTCACTGCACCCCGCAGGCGTATTTACTGCTCGGAAAGGAGCGAAGTCATTGAACACATCACCCCTACAGATTAATCTCTACCTGTTGTCGCGGCTGCAGCACAAAAGGGCACAGTGATACCTTCTAGTTTGTAAGGAAAAAAAAAAAAAACCTTAAAACTATCAGTGGAGGCATCTATTCAGTTTGAAAACATTTTGCAAAATGCCATCTTTAGTTTTGAAGCAGGCATCTTCTCTGCCATCACGGGTTTGTAAAAGCAGACCTGCGTGCTCCTTAGGACGCGACCCGTAAGTCCGTTTTCTTGAAATTGGTGTAACAAGGCTGACAGCACTGATGGTTTCACAGAGGTCCGCTGAGCGACAAACCCGTCATCAAATTCGTGCAGTTTTTATCCGTTCAATAAAGTGCTTTTTTTTTTCAGTGTAACTAGAAATTGGGCCCCAAACTTAAGAATGGTAAGTAATACATTCACTGATAAAGGGTCATGCGTCCGTTAGAGGAATTTGTAAACCTCGGATGGTGTGGCCTCTGTCTCAAGTTCAAGTAGGAAAAAGTGTTCGGGAAAACAGAGAAACACGCTCTAGAAACCCGAATGGCTCTGGTGGGAAGCCTGCCCCCGGCACTGGCCACCAGGCTGGCGTCTCCGGGCTGCGGCCAGGAGGGCCCCCCACGGAGGAGGGACACCGCTTTGGAAAGCTGTCCAGCGTCCCTTAAGACGGTTGAGGATGTCATAACCCACGGCTCGGCTGCCCCCACCCCAGGTAAGTATGAAGGCCTGGAGGAACATTCTTCAGATTTTTGTTCCCACAGCCCGCAAAGCAATTTTTCAAAATGCAGGCACCCTTTGGCCCAGTAAGTTGTCACCAGGAATTTTCATCGTCCGGTTGACAGCAGTTCCAAAGGCTGTAATTTCAGGGAAAAAACAGAACACTGGGACTTGGACATCATTCTTCTTTGATGGATCCATTCAGATAAAAACACCCAGAGTGATGGAATTTCCACCACGACCCATTTTTAAAATTCTCCAGCCACCTGCTTTTGTAAGATTTACATATTTTATATCCTTTCTTGTCTTTGTTTTCCTAGAGATCCTAGTCCCACTCACACCTGCCTCAGAATCATACACAAATATTTTTATGCTGGAATGTTTTTCTAATCCATCACACTACCGTATTCTCTACAATAAAATGTATAAACATTTACGTTTCATTGTTTGTTTGCTGTGACTTTGTTGCAAACGTTTTTGCTGTATATTGAGTTCGTGACAACGGTCGTACAAAACTGATCAGTGTCATTACGATGTGTTTTGATAGACGTCAAACAGAAAATGAGACGTTCTATCGGCAATAAAACTCAATACTCAGATGGGATTATGACCCACGCATCTACCGAACCCTTTACAGCAGACGCAGGGGGAGAGGGGAGTCGGCTCGTGTCCTTGGCCACGGCCGCATTCACAGGCAGATCTGATCTAAATAAGAGTTCGGGTGTAAATCGAGGTGTCTGGAAATTGACCGCCTTTAATTTTATTCTTTAATCTAAATCATCGTGTTCAGTTGGAAAACTGCTTACTGATGGCACTCACGCCCCTCACCCCCCGCCCCGGGTCAGCCTGCAGGTGGACATCAGAAGGTCACCCTGGAGGCTGTCCCCTGACTGAGGAATTTCAGCAGCAAGGACACCAGCACGGGCGCTGGCGGGTCACCTACTTGGAGTTGCATGTGGGCCTGAGACCCCCGCTTCTTTCTGAGCCCATCTGTCACGGGAGGGAGGCGGGCAGTCCCAAGGATGAGGGTGAACCATGGGGGGGGGGACGTTTCAGGTTGTCACCCAGGCCCTGATGTCCACCCTGAGGCCCCGGTCCGGTGGGACACTGGAGGATGCTCCCTGCTCAGGTCTCCATGGACTTGCAAACTGGACCACATCGCATCGCCCCCTACCCTCCCTGCTGAGGTCCCGGACCCTTACCTCCCGTTGACCACAGTTTCCTTCTCCAGCCCGCTGGGCAGAACCACGGTGATGTCCACCACCCTGCGCCCCAGGTCCTCCCGCATGTTGAGCACTTTCTGCTGAGGCCCGGGGGACACGTCACGGGAAGGTTTCCATCCACCGTGCACGTCCGGGGAGGCGGGCTTTCCGGGAGGCGGGGGGGCTCGAGCCTTCATCTTCCTCCTTGGGGGGTGACAACACGGAGGGACTGAGTAGAGGGACCATTTCCCGGCCCGAAGGATGTAAATCACCTGTCGGTATCCGATCTCCTTCTAAACCCTTCTCCTCCTTACAGGCATTCATCGCTCCTTCCGAGTCACGTGGACTTTTAAAAATCAACACATGGGCACTCTTGGACACCGAGAGAAAACGGGTCACTAAGAAACGGTTCTGAAAGTTCAGTGTTCCTGGAAAGGAGCAGACTAAGGTGTGTTCACCACCTGGGAGTGGGTTGGGGAGCAGAATGACGCGTGGCCCCTTCCCTCTGAACCATGCAGTGGGTTACAGGTCCCAGGCCACCAAGGGGTCCGAAGCCACTGCCCCAGCGCTGGACCCAAGACCAGCCGAGGGTCTGGACTCACGGGGCCGTGACACTGAGGATGTGCTGGGACACCGAGAGAAAACGGATCACTAAGAAACAGGGAGAAACGGTTCTGAAAGTTCAGTGTCCTGGAAAGAAGCAGATTAAGGTGTGTTCACCACCTGGGAGTGGGTGGGGGAGCAGAATGCCGCGTGGCCCCTTCCCTCAATATATTCTGCAGCTGAGAAGACGGTGTCAGCGAGCTCCTAGCTGCCCCAGAGGCATACGGTTCAGGGTTCCGGGGCGGGGATGGACAGCCAGGGTGCCTGACTCCCGGGGGCCCCCTCTCCCACCCGCCCCGCTCGCCTCCAGCCGGACAGACATGCGACGGGAACCCATGCAATGCGCACGGGGTCTGCTGGCCCAAAGCATCAGACCATCAGAATCCCAACGAAATAACCCCACAAGGATGCACGGTGGGCGGGTCAAAGACGGCTCAGTGTAACGTAATTGGGAAGGCTAACAAGTTCAAGGTCATCTAACCGCAGGTCAGGAGGAGAATTTCCATAAATCATGGTACCAAAACAATGTCCCACCAGTGCTGGTTCAATGTCCTTTGAAAGTATCTAATCTGATGTTTCAAAATGCTCAACACAGGTATTTGAGCAAAACAAACTTCAAGATATTATCTCTTTCAAGAAACACCATTTATAAGAGAAGCCTGTATTATATACAGCAATGGACCGCAGAACAGTCTGGAAAACAAAGCAAAGAATTACCGGCGATGACCTCTGGGTGACGGGGACCACGACGTTTGCTATTTTTACTTCTACGCACTCCCAAGTTGTTCCTGTAGTATCACCTCTCTGTGTATTACGTGCAAAATGAAAAGAGATCGTTTCAAATGGAAAAAAAAATAGGAAGTGGGGTTCAGAGGAGGCTTCAAGCCATCACTGCTCATGTCACTGGTTAATGCAAGACTTGGGAGTGACATCTGGGTCACATCCCCCACCACGAGCGTAGTCCATCTTTGCACACCCCGATTGCATGGCCATAAAGCTGCTCCCTATGGGCTGAGCCCGGGCTGCGAGCCCCCAGGCTGCACAGACACCCAGGGAAGTTTCTGTGGGTCCAGCGGTGTGTTCTGTATGTGCGTGTGTGTGTGTGTCTACGGGGTGTGCATGTGCGTGCACACATAAGTTAGCCAACGTTGAAAAAACCAGAGCGTTTCACATTAACAAAATTAATTTCTGGTTCTTTTTTGGGGGGAAAAAAATCAAATAAAAAGACCTAACAGGGTGCTGAACAGCATCCCAGCAAAACCCAGCTGTGTGCGTCAGCCTGGACCCGAGGGCTCAATGCCATCACTCATCCGTCCCCTGGTGACAGCCGCATCGAGCCAGCAGAACCTGAACGTCCGAGAGCTGGTGTGCGTTAATGATCGCAGCATCTCTCTAGAGCAGAGGCTCCTGTCTGAACGTTAAACCAGCACGTGGCTTGAGCTGCAAATCTGTGTCATTTGAGGAAAGCCAGTGAGACAAAAATACACAGCTAATATGTTAATAACTTCATGGGTCCATTTGATGTCACAGAATAACATTTGCATTATTTTCAGAAGTTGTCCGTGGAAAATGTTCACATCAAAAGTGATGCCTGGGGTGTATACGGATTCAAGGACCCACTTCAGAAGTCCTGTGTGTCCAGGTGTGTGCAGTGGCTTGACGCCAGCCTGAGACCCTGGACGCAGAGGTCCCACCGCACATGTCACGCGTCCCCTCACGTGGCAAGCTGGCACCTCATTTCCTCCACGATTATTTACCGTCTCCAGAGGGCAGCAGGTGCTATGTGAAGGCTGCCTGCATTTTCACTAGTTGACACACTTTTCTTCATATCTGTAGGTCGTTAAAAATCCTTATTGACGATGATAATGACAATGGTACAGATCAACACAGTTGGAGCCTGCAAGGGACACGGAAGACCCACAGAACCTCGAGACAACAACGGAACTGAAGAAATCCACGTGGATGCAGGGGTGGGGTGTTTCAGGCAGAGGGGAGACCACAGCGTTCCTGAGGGCGTGCAGATGCTGGAGGTGGGGGACGGAGGGAGGGACGGCGAAAAGAAAAAAAAAATACAGTGATGCACATCGGAGAAGATGCAAAACTTGTGAGCTGAGGCCATATCTGTCCAGGGGAGGGAGCCCCGCGGGCGCCTTGAACCCTCCTCTGTCCAGCGAGCACCCACAATACTTCTGGGTCCGACTTGTGTTTTCAAGGACAGAGCCGTGTGTCAGTTTAAGAGCTGGAGCTGCCCAGGTGCATGGACACCGCCCTTCCCCACAAGCTCCTGCAACACGAGCATCACCTCCACGGCACAGGGTCTCCGGGTCCCAGCCCCACCGGCTCCCCGCACCCTGGAGGGGCCCCAGTGATCTTCACTTGGCCCGGAGAAGCCAAGGCGCTGCCCAGCGGGTGTGGTCCCCACTGGAGGGTCCGTGCAGGTGCCGGGCAGCTGGGTCCCCCTGAGACGAGGGTGTGCAGGGGACTGCAAGGGCCAGGCTTCTGTTTCAGCCTGGGGAAGCCACTGGGAGCTGGCACCCCGAGCCTGGCCCCTCCTGGGCACAGCCTGGGAGGCGCCCTGGCGGAGAGCAGGGCGGGTCCTGGTGCTTTTCAGGCTACGAGTCGCTGAGCAGGCAACTCACCCTCCCTGCCCCACCCAGGATAAGAAGCCGGGTGTGCCCTGGCAGGAAGGAATGATGTATCAAATAACAAAAACACAGAAAAAAAATATTCCTGGCATCTCAAAGGTCATGCATCGCAAAACCATCGCATGAAAACATTTCTGGCATTTCCAAGGCCATCTGTCAGAACTCCGAAAGGTTTTATCTTAAAACCATCACACAGTCACCGGCCTGAATTTCAGGGCGGCGCCGGCCAGTTCTCACACCAGCCGGGTGCTGGCAGCGGGTTTCTCTCCCCAGGGCCCTTCGATGTGCGTAAGATGCAGAGATCTGCTCCCTGACAGTCAGGTCCAGGATGGTGCACCGCCTGGGCCGGGTGAGTGCAAATCCCAGGGCGGCTGACTTAAATCCTGACCCCTCAGGCCACGCCGGCGTCCAGCCAGGATGCAGGAGCCGGGGCGGGGGTGGGGGGGGCCCCGCAGCCCGAGGAGAGAAAGCCTGCATTTCCCGCCACGTCTCTGAGCACAGCCCGAAGGGTCCTCCGCTTTGCATCTTACCGTCCAGGACCAGCGGATACAGGAAACATGCTGATGCCACGCACCCGAATGCCAAGCCTGCGTGATCCCCACCCGTTTACCAGGGAAGGAAGCAGGGAGAACCACGCTCACGGAAAGGGGATTTCAAAGAGAAGTCAGGCACACCCCGCTGCCCCGTCCTGATCCACCCATGAACTGGGTTCTGGCTAAGCGGGTCTGTTTATGCTGCAGGCACAAGGAGGTCACCATTCTCTCCCCAGATTCTTCCCAAGCACGAACAGTCGGAAAGTTGGACACCAGCTGCCCTGGTTCTCAGGGTCACATCATCGCCAGTGTCATGTTGTCCCTCCTGCCAGTGGCCGGAGGGGACCTCTGCCTTGTCCCCGGGGAGGGGGCAGCCCGGAGGCTGGCAGGTGCCTCCCGGGAGAGTCAGTGCAGGGGTCCTGGACAGCCGAGTAACTGGGCTCACCGGGACCTCCCAAACCTGACTGCGTTTAGTCGTCTCATAGCTGAGCCTTGGGTGCAGTAACGGATTCAGTGATCTGGGAATCACTGGTTTGGCTGAAGCACCAAAGAAAGGGGACACAAATACCAGGATCTTAACACTGATACCATCAACCTGCCATCTGCACACTTAAATCTAACTCCTCCTGTGGTCAGGAGCCATGCGCGTCAACAAGTATTCAGTTGGCATCCTCAGGTACCAGGAGCCTCTTAAAACGGGTGATCGCTCAACAGATGACTGGATAAAGAAGAGGTGGTATATTTATACAATGGAATACTACTCAGCCATGAAAAACGACAACATAACGCCATTTGCAGCAACATGGATGGAACTGGAGAGTGTCATTCTAAGTGAAGTAAGCCAGAAAGAGAAAGAAAAATACCATATGAGATCACTCATATGTGGGATCTAAAAAAAAAGAAAAAGACGGATGATCGCCGTTGTAGGCTGCCCTCCACCAGCTCACGGTCCCCCAGGGCAGCCTGAGAGCAGCACACGGAAACACAGAAAGGATGGCAAAACCCCGAGCACAGTGAGAAACAGGAAGGGCTCTCCAAGGACTGGAAAGGACTCTGGATTTAGGCTGAGCTCATGAAGTTTCGGGAAATGGTCCGGGAGCGGCGACATGAAGAACTAGTTGGAGGCGCCAAGAGCCAGGGTGAGCAGGATGCTGTTCCCAGCAGGGACGGTCATTCCAAGGGCACGGAGGCGGGAAGGGCTGGGAATATGGGAAGCATTTCGGGAAACTGGGGTGTGGGGAGCCCAAGGCGGGTGGCTTGAAGTGATCCAGGGGGGACCCACAGAGCCTGGGTTATGGGGACCCCAGGTGTGCGGACGGTGAGGATTCTGGTGCGCAAACTGAAGGCAGCTGACCATCAGATCCAACGGAGGAATCCCACGGTCACAAGCAACGGAAGGAGGAATGCCACGGGGGCTGGAAAGAACCAGGGGCAGAGAGCTCTCCAGGGGCAGGGAGGCCAGAAGGAAGGTCGGAGCCCACTCTGAGCAGGCGGAGGTGAAGGCAGGTAAGAGAGGGCGGGCCACCGGGCAAGGACTCTGGGTCAGGACACGGGTAGGACACGAGGGAACTAATTCACCTGCCCTGCCTGCACCCCAGCAGAAAACACCTCACTTCGTGACTCCGGGATCACGGAGTCCCCACAAGGCCTGAATGTGTCACAAATTTTGCAGTCTTGTGTGAAGATGGACCCAGGGGACAGATGTCAGAGGCCTGGCCCAGAGCAGGTGTCCCCGTCTTCATATGCTTTCTTGACCCCAAAGAGGGTGTCGGCCTGATGAATAAAACTCAAACAGATTTACAGCAAAGAGGCCCGCCACGGTGGCCTGGAAACCCAGTGAGGTCAAAATGTGCCTGTTCATTAATATATTTTAAAAATTTTAAATTCAGATTTCTGAAATAATTATAGAATTCTTTTGTGTGCATGTGTGTTTTAAGGGGGGAAGTAATCAGTTTATTTAACATGTTTATTTAAATGGAGGGACTGGGGATGGAAGCCAGGACCTCGTGCAGGGCAAACACACACTCTACCACTGAGCAACACCCTCCCCCCTCTAGAATTCTTAAGTAAAAGTTGTGCACAAGAAAATTGGTCTAACAGTTCCTTTCCACACTAAAGTTAACCAGTCCCTACAGATTTACAAACGGATTCATTGGTAGCCCAGAGGGTAAAGGAATTTCTTTTTAACATGTGCAATCCTTTCAATATTTTTTTAAAAAAATTACTAGCAGCCCACACGGGGCATCTGAATTCCACCCGCTGCCCGATCGCTCAGCGCCAGTGCCGGGTGAGGGTGGGGCTGGGGCCACGCTGGGGACGCAGAATGACGCCCCCTGCGCCTTGAGGGCTGAGTGACAATGCCGACACCTGCACCGACACCTGCTTTTCGTCTGGGGCCTGAGATCACGACACAAAGGTCTTGCCCTTTTCAGCGGCCGCGGACAGTGTTCAACAGGCAATGAGGAACACTTCTGCTAACTACCTTTCAGTCTCCTGTTTGGACGCGTTATTAAATCGATCCATCAAATTAACGGGACCTTGTTAAGTTCCCTGCATTAAAGATGAAAACAGCCAAGGTGGGGAGGGTGCAGCTCAGGGGTGGAGCACGTGCTCAGCACGCAGCAGGTCCCGGGTTCAATCCCCAGGACCCCCCCGCTCACAAAAGAATAATAATAAAAAACTTTAAATACAGAGTTTTAAAAAAATAAGTAAAAGGCACCGCAATGATGATGGTGTGGATGTAGATAACGGGCCTCCTCTTAAAGCGCAGAGATGAACCAGCACAGGGAGACACTGACGTCCAGAGCCAGAACGTCCGACATTCACGTGGAACGCTGGCGACTTCGGCCGCGCGTCAGCGGCCACCGAAAGGGACCGAGACTTGGGATTCAGAGTCGGGGCCGCCTGGCAGGCGGCCGGGGTGATTCCACCGTCTCGTGGAGCCGCCGGGCCTCAGTTTCTCCGCCGGGCCTCAGTTTCTCCGCCTGGGGAGCAGAGACGATCTCACAGGATCGCTAGGAAGACCGGAACGCCGGGCCCTCCCGTTCACGATAAACGTTAGCTCGTCACAGCCTGGGACGGCCATCAGCTGGGTGGGCCTGACTATCGAGCTTCCTTACCCCTGGCTGCCTGTTTGGAGAAACCTGTAATGCATTTAATTTAACACAGGAGGCCAGTCTTTTTTTTTTTTTTTTGGTCTCTCTGTTAAGATGGGACCATGCAGGGCTCCACTGGGATACAGGCAAGCAGACCCGGGTTCTCCGTCTCCCCAGATGTTCACTGACACTCATCTGAGCTATTTCAGAGCATCTCCAACCAGATGGTCTGCACGGGGGAGGGGGGCAGCCAGGGCTTCCGTCCCCCCCCCATCCATCCATCTGTCCATTTTGACTCTCAAAAGCCAACTGTGGGTGTGAAACGGAGGGTCTGCCCCCTTCTGAGGGAAGGGGGTGCCGCCCTGCCTCCCCCGAGCCCCTCGCCGCCCCCTGGATTCTGCTCTGGGGGCCCCTCTGACCTCAGCTGGGGTGAGTCATGTCCAACGTCAAGAAGAGAGTTTTAGGTTCCAAGGGAAGAGGCCACCTGCTCCCCGGGTCGTGGTCCCAGCGGCGGCCGCGACTCTGAGAGCGCTCCTGGGACACGCCCACGTGAGAGAAGGATGCCCGGCTCTGACCAGACCTCCTCCTGGATCTCATCTCATGAGATGCTCACATGGCAGGCTCCTGCCTTCCCCCGTGTCCTGCGTGGTGGGACGCCAGCCTGCCTGGGGTGTCCCGCCTCCGGGTGACTCCAGGCCAGCCCTGCCCACCCTGGGATGTGGGACCTGGGTCTCGCCCAGCGAAGCGCCCTGAATAGGCTTGGCGCCACGGACGAAATGGACCGCGCTTTCTTTCGCAAGCGTATTTCGCCTGGAGGGTAGGGTTTCCCTCCCGCACACTGCGTCTAGGATTTTCCCAGGAAGCTCAATGAAAGTTGCAATGATAACATCAGGGGTGGAGTCCCAGCGACTCCGGGCATCGGCGAGAGCAGGGCTCTCCGCTGCAGCTGGTGCCTCCGTCCAGCCTCTCAGGGGCGATGAAATTCCAGGAGAATGTGGAGCAAAGACATCGAACCCCCCAAAAAAACACCAAAAAAAAAAAAAAAGGTGAACTGGGTCCTTAGAAAGGAAGGAAAAATTATACCATTTTCACAGCCGCCCTCAATGCCTGAAGCAACGGCGCACAGGAGCAAGGGACAGGGAGGGCCGCGGCCTTCCAGCTGGGGCACGGAAAGAGATGCTCCAGAAAGTTCGGGGCGGTCGAGATGGAATGTCAATTCGAAGGACTCCCTCACACCTCCACAGTCCTGCCTCTCACTGGGTCAGCCTTCTGCTAAATTCTGCACTCCAGCCCTCATTTCAAACGTAAATCACAGGATGCCCGCCCCCCCCACCACAGTCCCTTCTTCTGTCCCTCCATCACTTCCCCTTTGTCCTTGCCAGCATGGCCATGAGTGCCCCCACCTCGACGCCCCGCCAGCCTGGCCCTGCCCCCCCGCCACCCCGCTGTCCCTTCCACGCACGTCCCTTGGTTCCCCGAATCGGCCAGCTCTCCCTTGTCAAGGCCTCCGCATATGCTTTTCCCCCCGCCGGCAATGCTGTTCCCTCCCCTCCCGACTGCCTTCCACCCTCCTGACTCGAACTGGAGGGCGTGCGCCTCGCGGCTGGGACTCAGCCGCCCTGTTGTGTGAGGGTGAAGGTTCAGAAACCCTGCAGGACGGCACGGCCCCGCCGAGGGCAGACAGGACCGGCTGCCAAAGAGGAAATGAGCCCCCCACTGCCCGGGAACCGACCCCCACATCCCCGAGCCCAGAAGTAATCGGGGTTTTAGCCCTCGGTCTCTGCAAACTGACAAGCCGGCCCAGCACCGAGCACTCTGCCTGGCTTCAGTCCTCACCACCAAGGCAAAGGCAGGTTTACTTTCCCCATTGCACAGACGGGATGATGGAGGACCCCACGGGGAGGGACTTGCTCCAATCATCCTGCCAGGAGGTCCTCCTGAGCGCCAATGCACCGCCGCCCCCTCCTTGGTTATCTCCCCAGGGTACCCGGCCCGGTGACGCGCAGACGTCCAGGCTCCCTGCTGCGTGCCGGCCGGTCGGCATCCTTCGGTGGCAGCTCTGATGAGAGGAGGCAGGGCAGGAGGTGGCCTCTGGGGAAGGTTTCTGGCACAGAGTCTGCTGTGACGTGGCGTCTGGACAAGCCCTGTTCCTAACAGAGGTCGAGCTCCCCCCGGCCAAGAGCATCATTCAGTGCTCAAGTCTCCTCGGAGTTCACACGAAGCATGGGGGCTGTGTGAGCCTCACGGGGCGGAGGCGGGGGGAGAGGCGGAGTTACGGGGAGACAGAAGGGCTCGGTGGGCTGACGGCGGGGAGGTGGCTGAGCCCCGACCCACCCCGGGTCCGTCCTCAGGGTTCCCAAAGCCTTTAGAATCAGGTTCCGTTTAGGTTCCGATGAGGGGCGGGATGCACTGAGGCCAACACATGCACACGCCTTCAGCAAAGCACCGTGAGGGATGGGGACCCCGGGTTAGAACCCCTGAGATGCCTTCTTTTGGAGTTCAGTACCTTCCCTTCCAAGACAGGAATCCCTTCTAACAAAGGGCAAATGAGAGCCTCCCCCTGATGCCTTCCCTGTGGTCCCTGCCTCTAAAAACAGAACTGAGGACCAAAGAACCACCCAGTGGAGAATCCACACAAATGTGTCTGTGAAACTCTCAAACTAAGAGGCCGCCTGCCTGTAAGCTGCAGCTTGAAGGAGAGACACACCACGGTGTCCCAGGAAAACCAGGGGGAACTGGGGTCCCCACAAACACACGGCTTTTCAGGGTAACACAGAGACACCGTCGACTGGAATTGTGCCCCAGAACACCCTTGGGTAGCTGCAAAGCGTCCGCCAGCCGTGGGGACCCGCTCTGGAGTCGGAAAGAAGCGAGGTCAAATCTAACCGCGACGTTCTAGCAGGTGACTCCATCCGGGCAAATTCTCAGCCTCAGTTTACCCAAGAGCCCATCCAACAATGAGTTCGTGATGGGCCTCCTGCAGGATTCAACGAGACGAGCCATGAAGTTTCTTGCAGGGCACGGGTCCCCGGGCAGCGCTGTTGTAACGGTTTTGATCATTATTGGCAAGTTTATTTATTTATTTTTTTGCAGGGGGAGGTAATTCAACTTTTTTTACTTATTTATTTTTTGATGGAGGGACTGGGGATGGAACCCAGGACCCGGTGTGCGCTAAGCACGCGCTCTGCCCCTGAGCTGTGCCCTCCCTTCCCCAAGCAGGTTTATTCATGAGGACAAAGGAGCCTCCTGTCTCCACGAGCGCAGAGGAGAAGCCGGCGAAAAGCTCACCTGCGTGGCCGACGCCTCCAAAACCAACCCAGAGAGAATCTCACAGTCGCGACCCGGGGCCGGGGAACCTCGCAGTAATTCAACACGGAAAGGTTCGCGCTCGTGATGGGATTCTCCAGGACGTCGTGACAGAAGCCATCCGTGACACTCACCCGACTCCAAACGCCGGCCTGGGTGAGCAGCCACCACGCAAATACTCAGAGAGGGACACTTGAGAACTGGCCGGCTCCCAGCAAGTTAAGACAGAGCCCGTCGGTGTGGCCCGTTCCGTCGGCAAAGCCTCCACGCTAAAGCCCAGCAGGGCAGCTCAGGCTGCAAGGATCAGATAAAACCCGGAGTCAGATCGTTAGATGTTCTAGAAAAAGGTTCCCTCCCTGCCATAACACAGGCATCTCTGCGTGACTGGGTTTGAACATCCTCAGCAAACGAAGTGAGAGAGATCAGAGAAGACTTACAGGTTCCCAAACCAGCTGGCCAGGTCCGCACACATCCCGAGCTGTCCCCGCCCTTGCCCGGAGGGACTCTGGTGGCCAGATTGGTCTCGGGAGCTCAAGACAAGAAGCCGGTCCCCGAGTTTCCCAGGATGCGAGCGCGGAGCTGAAGCGGCGCCCGGAGGACCCGCCGAGGCCACCGATCCGACCAGCCTAGTGACTTACTCATCAACGCGCCGCCCGAGCGAGCGAGCGAGCGAGGCAGGGTTTCCTCCCAGGCGAGCCCGGAGCGCTGATGCCCGCACGGGCCGGCCGGCGTGCTCCCCGCCATCCGCGCGGTCCACGTCTCAGACCTCGTGATCCGGAAACCGAACCACGAGGAGGAAGATGCATCAGGGAGGGAGCGCAGAGCGGCATCCTGAACAAGGACGCCCGGCGACAGCCCGCCTCTGCACCACCAAGCACGCCCAGCGCCTTCTCCGGGGAGCCCGGCTGCGCATCGCTGAAGTGCGCTGGGCGAGAGGTGTGATTAATATTCGTCGAGGCACCGCTCAGGCCTTTGACGTGGCCAACCACCCCGTGCAGCCAAGTGCTTTGCTGGATCTGCAGGGAGCAGCTCTCGCCTCCTCCCAGGCGCGATTTGGCACGTTCTTCGGCTTTTCCTTTTCTCCCCGCCTCCCCAGCTCTGCGCTCAGAGGCGCGTTGTCTTCGGGCTTGAAGGCCATGTGCAGTTTCTACCAGTAACACCGTCCAGGGATGACAAAGCGTCCAGCCAGACAGACAAGGGGAATCGGCTCTCATCTGAGCCAAGGGCCGGGGGCGCCCAGTGAGGGCGCAGCAGGCTTGGGGATGAAGTGACCTGGCCACCAGGACAACACCCTTCCCCTCCTGGACCCCACGGTCTGCTCCGTAACGTCCCCTCAGTTACCTGCAGCCCCCCGAGTTCTGGCGGACCTCCCTCTGCCAGTGGCGAGGTATGACGGTGGCCCCGCACAGCCCCAAGGAGGCAAGGCGTGTGCTGCCGCCCCCAGGAAGACACCAGTGGTCCCCATGTCCTCACTGCGGGGAGGCCACACCCACACCTGTCACTGCCTCACTGCTCCCACCACCTGCTGGACTCTGCTGGAGTCTTCCCTGTGCAACACACCTCCTCCTTCCATCAGTGCTTCCCCGTTTCCTGCCTCCCTGTCATCTCCTCCTCCCCCTCCTCCCCTTACCTCTTCCTCCTCCCCCTTACCTCCCCCTCCTCCCTCTTTCCTCCCCCTCCTCCCCTTCCTCCCCCCTTACCTCCCCCTCCCTTATCTCCTTCCCCTCCTCCCCTTACCTCTTCCTCCTCCCCCTTACCTCCTCCTCCCCCTCCTCCCCCCTTACCTCCCCCTCCTCCCCCTTACCTCCCCCTCCTCCCCTCCCCCGTTACCTCCTCCCTTACTCCCTTTCCTCCCCCTCCTTCCCCTTACCTCCTCCTCCCTCCTCCCCTTACCTCCCCCTCCTCCCCCTCCAATGCCGATGTCAAGTTCCACCTCTGCCAGGCTCCACCTGTCCCCTCCTTCCCGCCGCCCCTGCCCCGTCATTACTCAGCCCATCATCCCCTCTCTCCTGGGCTCTTACTGGACGCGAAGGCGTCTCCTCCACCGTCTGTCCCGGCAGCACCTTTTGAGTCCCGTCTCCATCGGCCGAGATGAATCCTCTTCAAGGACACTCCATCCAACCGCCCCCCTGGAGCGAATGCCTCAGCGGTCCCCACTGCCAGCTGGGTCACCCCCAAACGTCGCCACCTGCAGCGCCTGGACCCCAGGGCTGCCTCCAGCAGGCCCCCGTATCGCCCGCACTGCGTCTACCCGGGCCCCGGTCCTCTGCACACGGGCGGGGCTCCCCCTGCAAACACCCAGCGCCGATGTGATCTGTGAGTCCCTCGCCAGTGAGCCGACCAGTGCCCGGTGGGGGAGGTCGTGAAGGAAAGTCACAGAACTTGACTGGGGACGTGGGTCGCAAAGGGGTGAGTGGGGAGGGGCCCCCCGAGGAGCGACACAGAGTGACGCCGTCCAGGTTCACACATCAGCACCACCGCGCACCAGCGAGTGACCCAGCTCGGTGCAGCCACCCGACCTCCTGCAGCCCCCAATTCCTCATCTGCCCTGCGGGGAGACCAGGATCCCGTAAAGACGCAGCGCTCTCTTCCCAAACCCACACGCAGCACCCGACACGGGAGCCTGCAGCTGGTCACCCTCCTCACGCAGCGTGGGACGGGACCGCCCGTCCCCACACGGCCGCGCCGTCTCAGCCGAGGCCGGGACCCCATCCCCGGGGGGACGCTAGAGGGCCCTGCAAGTCCTCACACAGAGGGAATGCCGACCCTCTCGGCTTCTTAAAGAGAAGACCCGAGGTCAACAGGAAGGACTGGTCGGCAGGGCGGGCATGTCAGGCTGGTCGGGGCATCATGGTGTCCGCCCTCCCCATCTGGAGGTTGGCTCTCCTCCCCAAACCAGAGGACCACACGTAGGGCCGGGCTGGGGGCAGCTGTGGGTCTGCAGGCCTGGTGATGACTGGGAGCGTCATGGCACGGGTCCCTGGGGCCGGGGGAGCCTTCAGGACACAGAGCAATGCCAGTTTGCTGGCTCACGAGGTGGGAACGGGGCTGGCTGGGGCTGCCCGCCTGCAGGCCGGCTGGTGGGAAGCCCCAGCCCCTGGGGCAGGTGGGTGCTACCGGGCTCCAGGCCAGAATCCGACATCCGCTGATGGATGCATATGATACCACACAAACAGAGTCCGACCCATCCCACAAATGGGCCGCACATCCTCGTCTTCACCACCCCGGCGATGGTTGTGGAAGGACCGGGGAGAAGCCACACACGGAGGGTCCGCACAGCTGAGCCCAGCAGCAACCTGGCACCGCCCAGCACATCCCCAAACCCAGGTTTCACAGCACGGCTACACTGATTTCCCCTGGGAAAAACAAAACAAAACAAAAAAACAAAAAAAACCCCACAGATTTTTACGACTTTCTCCTAAATGTGTATGGAATTTCTTCCTGGGCTGTTTGGCCATGAGTGGCCACAGCCCAGGAAACTCGCAGGGAAGCTGTGCGCCAGGTCACTGATGAAAGCGACAAATGACAGACAATTAACGGAGGTGACCAGGAGTCCGTTACAGCACACGTCACCATGGAAACGGCCAACGGTCTGTCACACAAGCACCTTCCGAGAAAATAAGACACAAAACGGCCGTTGAGCGACTGAATGTGGGAGCATGAAAGTTTGCAAACATTAAAACAAAAATTTTTTAATGGTTTAACCACATCTTAGGGGAGGATGTGAGATGTCTCGCTATGGGCAGTGACAGGAATCTCCATGGTTTTGCATCAAGCCTTCAAGGAGACACGCTGGGCAAATGAGCACTGATTTTAGCTCAAAAGACCTACGGCAAAAAGCCTGGAATTTTCCTCCAGGAAAACTGGAGCTGGCAAGGGCCGCGAAATATCCACACACCTCCCGCCACAGGCAGAGCGTGAGGCTTTCAACGAGCCACACCATCTGGTGTTTATTTGTTTTTCTTTTTCTCCCTTCAGTGGGAGAAAAAGGGAGCAGGCGGGTATTAAAGTTCCTTCTAGCAAAGTGTGAAAAAAAAAACAAAACAGAAGAGTGAGACGGGCGGGAATCCTGAGATTTAAAAAAAGGCAGAGCAATCAGCCAGCGAGGAGGCGGCCCCGCCCCCTCTGAAATGCGCCGGGTTGTAAGTAACTGAAAAGCACTGAAATCTGACCAGCCGCTCCCAGCGCAGCAGCCAGCAGCCGACCGACCGGGAGGGAGCAGGGCTGGGAGAATTTCTCAGGGAAGCGAACCCAGCGGCCTTCACTGGGGGCCACTAAGTCCCCGAAGCAAGGTCCCCATGCCTGGCGTGGCCCGGGGGGTGTCCGATGTCCGCACCTGAGTATTCCTTCCCCTCCGTTTCAGTCGGGAAGTCCCCCCCCACCACGACAAACTGCAGACGGGCTCTGGAAACAGCTAAAGCGTGCATGGGCCACCGCCAACGCAGCCACCTCCCGGTCTGACTTCTGCCTCTGTTAATAGGCAGAATTCCCACGGCCTACAGGTCAAAAGAAATGGCGCTTTGTTAAGGCTCACGTTTTATTTTCAGAGACACCTTCAGTAAAAACCAGCAGGGGACGAAGACGGGAAGACACAGGCAGAAGCAGAGGCCGAGGGGTGGCCTGTTTCCACGTGGACCTTTTCTGGGCTGAGAGCTGAGCGCTGGGTGCCTTTAATTCTCCTTGGAAAATATGACACTTGAGAACCGTCCTTTGAACTGTTTCTCAAAATAGGGCCTGGGCCTCCCAGTGGATCCCCGGGCTGCAGAAACCCGAGCCGGGAGCTTGCGGGCTCTGCTGGGACCGCCCATCCGGCCTTCAGACCTGCACGCCCCGGGGCCACGGAGCTGTGGGCGAGGCCAGCCTGCTTCCCAGGCACCTCTGACCGGAGAGTTCAAAACAGAGAACGCGGGATAACACCACGCCGATTACACAGGCTCCCTGGGTGTCAGGTCATCTGCTGTCCTGAACCGTCCACCCAGCACTGGGCAGGGTCGGGGGGAGGTCCCTTATGCCACTGAGCTAGTCCCCAGCCCCCATACTCCTCCTGCTCAGAGAGTATCTGACTCAGACCTGCCTTTAGCCCCCGACCCCCATCCACCTGCAACACCAGATCGGAAACTGGAGTGAGCACCGGAATTCTTATTGCAAGTCTGTGATTTCCAGGGAGCAATCACGCCCCCTCAGCGCAAAGCCAGACGCTTGAAAGGGAGTCTCTGAGGTCTGGCCTTGCAAGGCTGTCCGTCCGCCCGTCTCCCGGGATTGCTCCCAGGCTCCCAGGGGCAGAGCCTGGGTGGAGGGTCTGCAATCTGGGAGCCCCTCTTTGAGAGACAGAGGACACCCAGGAGCATGTGACAAGAACAGGGCATCAGTGAAGTCAGCCGGAAGAAGAAAGACAGACACCATTCGATATCGCTCACATTGTGGGGTCTAAAAAAATATGACACAAATGAACTTACTTACAAAGCAGGGACTCAGACTCACAGACACAGAAAACAAGCTTAGGGTTACCAGCTCCACAGAGACCAGGTGGGACCCACCCTCCGCCGCAGAGAAGCCACTGTGGGGTTCAGAGGCCTCACCGGGAGGGCGGGGGGGGGGAGCTGCAATGAGAAAACTCAGCCCCTGTTCGCATGGGGGAGTCAGATGTGGAGGAATTGCAGCATTACACATGCCAGGCAGAGAAAGGAGACTCTTTTGAGACGTGCACAGTCATTCCTCCAGCCCAGGGAGAGGCTGGATTGATCAGGTGGAGGAGGAGGGGGCGCCCCCAAGGAGGGGAGCAGGGGTGCTGGTGGGGCGGGGAGGGCTGCTCTGCAGACACCCGGCCTGCCCTCCTGGTGAGCAGGACTTGAAAACCCCAGGGACTTGCCCCCCCCCTGCACAAAGCAGCTCACAATCGGCCAGCGACCCTGCTTCTTGCTTGGCGTTGTTAGCCCACGCCCGAAAAGGCCTCGGGGCGCCGGGGTGGGAGCCCCCTGGGTGCACGTTCCCCATCTCAAGAGAGGAACAGAGACGCCTCCTCCCAGGTGACGGGCCTGGCATGTAGAACAAAGTGACCCAGGCATCTGGCACTCGGATGCGCCCAGGAGACAAGCCCGCCTTGCACCTGGCTCGGCCTCCAGCCCGATTCGGGGAGCGTTCCCACCCCGAGGCGCAGGGAGGTCGTTCGGGCTTCTCCGGGAGCTAACACGCGTTTGACGTCAACCAAAGTAGCCTTTGGGTTTATTCACTATTGTTGTCCACCAGCCCCACAGGTCGCCAGCCCCATCGCAGTCCTTCCCCGGCCTGGGGCCACTTCCGGACTCAGGGTGGCCAGGAGGAGCTGGCGGGGAAGCCCCCCGTTCTGTCCTGTGCGCTGCGTGGGTACCAACCCTCTGCCGGCTCAGCCCCCGGCCTGCCTCTGGCCGCTCCGGCAGGCCTGGGGGATACCCGCTTCCTCCCACTGCTGGCAACCACCACCCCTTGCTGTTTGCTTCTTGCAAAGCAAAACAGAAATGAAGATGCAAAAAAAAACCAAAAAAACAAACAAACAAAAAAAACGCCCAGCGCGGCGCCTGAAGTCCTTTATGACACAGTGCTCGGCGGTGTTCCCCATCCCTGCAGCCAGAATCCACCTGCCAATCCCCAGAGCCCGGCCTGCGTGTCCCCAGCCCCCAGCAAAGCCACCTGGAACCCGTTAAGGGGTCTTAAAAGTGAGAACTTCACGTGTTTTTCTATAGTGAAAAAGAGTATGAAAACAAAAATATATATTCACATATGACTGAAGCATTGTGCTGTGCACCAGAAACTGACACTGCATTGTAAACTGATTCTACTTAAATTTAAAAAAAAAAATTCATGTGTTTTTCAGCTTAATTCTAACCTACTGATAAGAAAAAAGATTTCTAGCAAATAAAGCGGCACATTTGTCCACGTCCTCACCACGATGTGTCAATAGACAGCGTTCCCTCCCACGTTCAACAGAAAAGTTACATGGAAAATTTACAGAAGTCGCTTAAAAACTCAGCTAGCAGTAATACTGAAAAACACATTCAGCTAAGGGAAAAAAAACCCAGCTGAATTCACATGTAAACTCGGCTGAGCTCAATACACCTAAATAAAATTCAGATCAGTTAGCCCCTTTACTATTTTTTTTTTTACGTATAAAGTAGAAAAATTTGTAGAATTTTATGGAAAAAAATTGTAAAAAATTATGCCATACAGCTGCCAGATTTTCGTCACTGGCTTTTGAAATCTGAATGTGACATCGCCCCAAAATAGAGAATTATTGTTGTATTTTATCCGACACCTTGGTGGGGGGGGGGCGGAAATCAATGTTCAAGGGGAATATTCCAAGAGCTACTGTTTAATCAGAAACAGGAACATGTTAGGAAAGAAAACAAAAGATGTGTTAGGGCCATATTTACATGGTGGTGTAGGTAATGACCAGGTCCCCAGGGAAGATTTAGGTTCTCGAAGCCTTGAAGGTCATCTTCTGCTGGAAAGCCACAGGTGGTCTGCTGGGGCCTGGGCGTGCAGCCCCGGGAGGGGACGGCTGATGTCACAGATGCCTCTGTTGACACCTCAGGCCGGCCAGGCTGGACCCCACCCGGGGGACTCCCCTCCGGGACCACAGGGGGGGTGAGGCAGGAGAAGCGGACAGCCGACAGTGGCCAGGACGGCCTCCCGCACAGCTGGACCTCTCCATGGTCCCTTCTCTTCAGCCCCCTCCCAAGCCTGGTCCCCTGCCCCTGCCTGGGTTTTTCCTAAGACGCCTTCAGCAAATGCGACTTCCAGGGAAAGCCGCTCAAAGCAGAGGGGGCGGATTTCTCGTTTTCCCTGTAAAAGCCCCTTGTCAGAGCAGCACCCCTGGGGCGGACTAGCTGTAACCCACACCACAGTCATTCTTTGTCCCCCGCCAGCTCTCACAAGGGTAGCCCTCCAGCTCAGCTTCCCAGGAGATTTCTTATCCTTGGGAAAAAATAAAAATAAAAAAAAAAATCTTGGTTTCTTCTCACTTTCAGGGGGCGGGACAGGAGCTGGAAGGCCGACACGATGGGCGGGTGAGAACCCTGCGGTCCTGCCCCCGGGGCTGCAGGTGCAGAGAGAGGGGGCCAGGAGGGGTCAGCCACTGAGGGGCACACTCACACCACACCCCTCTGCAGACTGAAATGCTGTATCTGTGCAGTTAAAGCAAAGGAGGGGGAAACAGGTCAGCTCTGAACTGACGCCAGCCAGTCTTTTTTGTGCTTCTTACTGAAGGATCCAGTTTGGGGTGCATCCAGTGGCCCCCTCCCCAGCCCCCTACCTGCCATGCTGCAGCCCAGGACCTCACACCACCCAGATACCCACCCCTGCCTCTCCTGCTCCCCTGCATCTCTGCCTGGTCCCTAAAAATCCCCGCAGGAAATCCTTCTTCCATCAAGGGTTCCCAGGCAGGAGAAGCCACACCTCTTCCCCAGTCCCCCCAGACTCTGGGGGCGCCCCTACCCAGGGGTTCCCTGAGGCTGCCTCCAACTATTCACTTTTTTAAGAACATGCTTTTGATTAAAAAATGAAATCAACTTATTAAAGAAACGATCCTAGAAACTAGAGCAATAAACACTCAGCACTTATCGCCCCAGAATTACTTTACTGTTACTGACGCCCTCGAGGTTGTTTATAGGATTGAAGTGAAGCTGATGGTCAGGCCTGGGTGGGGAGCTGGAAACGGCCGAGGGGGGCGACCTGTGGTCCGATCAGATTTCCTTTGTGGACACTGAACGCTGAACTTCGCATCATTTTCATACATCACAAAATACGATTCTCCTTTTGGTTTTTTTAAACTCATTAGAAAAAGTTTTAAACTCATTAAAAATTTTTTAAAAACCAGGGGAGGAGGGTACAGCTTGGGGGTAGAAGGTGGGCTTAGCATGCACAAGGTCCTGGGTTCAATCCCCAGCATCTCCATTAAAAATAATAATAATAATGAATAAATAAGTAAATAAACCGAATTATTCCCCCCCCATAAAAAAGAATATAAAATTCTAAATAAAACTTCAATACATTCAGTAAACAGGTATTGGGGGCCGCCATGTACAAGGAATTTTCCAGGCGGTCTGTGACATCAATCATCCTGTAATTTGTGGTCCCAGATCAAGACGCTTATGGGGTGATAAGACAGACACTTAACTGTTACCAACGATAATACATTTTTGTTATTTTACAACGATGTTATAATGTTATTTTATAACGATGTTACAATGTTATTTATAAAAATGTTACAATGTTATTGTATAACAATGTTACACTATTATTTTATAACAACAAAAGAAAAGCATGCGATTAAGGGATGTGACACTTTGCAAAACCGTATGTCATAAATACGTCAACCACAGGGCACTATATGCTGGTATTTTCAAACTACTATTGTCGACATTATTAAATTATAAAAACCAAGTTCGATTCGAGGCAAATCCTGCCCGTGGACTGTAATTCTGCAAGGAAATTACTGCAATCGAAGTAGCCTATTGTCCAAAGGCATCACTTTCAATTGGACGGAGGTCTCCGCTGATACAAAAATCAGACAGCTGTGAATTGCACCCCGTGGCCTGTACGAGTCACTTATTTTTAAGCAAAAAGGACTAAAAAACACCCCGTGGCACTTAGAAAGAGTTTGCACGTCTTCTGATGACCCCGTGAATTTAAAACCACCACGAAACATGTTCGTCTTAACGCAGAAAGGTGAATTGAGCATCTAAATTTCCTACTTTGAATCAAAGGAACAGATGGAGAAGAGAGTCGTTTACTATATGCTTGAACCAGGATGACAAATGGCCACAGCCGTTTGGCTCCCAGCAGGGCCACCCCCTCCGTGTCCCCGGCGGCCCTCCGCAGACTGAGGTGTCCTGGGCACCTGTTGTGACGCCGCCCACTGGCAACACTATAAATGCACCAAACCACAGCTCGCCCTGCCAGCATTTCTGTGCCCCCATCCTCTCCGTCGCAGGTCACTCCCTGCAGCTCCACGGATGAACCTCACCCCGGGCACGCGGTCCAGCCCAGCTGCCCAGCCGTCAGCCCCAGGAGGGACGGGACACAGCAGCCAGCCCACACCCCCAGCCTGGCGCAGCGCTGCGCCTTCAGATCCTGGTGGTCAGACGTCCAAACCACCCGGAGAAGGTGCGTTCAATGCCGACGGCAGAAGCAGTCGGACATTTATGCAGGAAAAGCCAGCCTTCCTGTGGCTGTAAGACTGATCTCTTCAACTTGAGGGCGGTCCCTACCCGTCAGAAACAGACCTCCTTACTTGCAAGTGTCTTTCCAAATTTTGTACAAATGCGGTTATTTACGCAGACGGCTCGTTTCTATTTCTAATGATCATTCTGAAATGACAAAATAGAGGGCTGCACTGGTGAGCTGGGAAAAGGGGAATTTGAGCGTCCCCCCGAAACAGCTGGCGGGCAGAGGAGGTGGTTTTGGGGGTTGTCAAGGCTTTTGCATCATAAGATGTGAGCCACAGGGCACAGGGGGTCATGGTGCCCGTGCCCGGGAGGACGGCAGGGCTGGGCTGTGACTCATACGTACTCCGCGCCGAAGCTCCCAGGCTCTCCCTTCCAGCCACCCCACCGTCCCTCCCGCCAGGACTGTGAACTAGTCCCTTGGAAATGGAGATCCAGCCAAAGACGACGCTGACTCAGTGCATCACGGTGACTCAACCTGCCACCCGTTCTCTGAGGCCCTTCTAGCAAGGGAAGCACTTCTGAACTCCAATGAGCATCTCTGGTTCTACTAGAACAGCCCCCCCCCCAAATCTCCTCCCATGCGAACGCTTCATCCATCCCCTCAAAAACGCAGCCAAGAGCCACTGCCTGCAGACAGGCGACTTCCGCCATCTCACAAGAATTTTTCTTTATTTCAATGAAACGGCGCAGCCTTTATCCCTCTGTCCTCACCACCCGTCTCTCCTAAAAGGTGCGGGGCTCATCGCACTGCACAGCCCTCCTGGTCCAGACCGGAAACTGGCCCCGAGAAGCCAGCTGAACTCCGCTGGCCCCGTCCCTTCCGGACCCCAGCCTCCCTGCCCCCGGGACCCGGCAGGTGACCCACTCTTCGTGCCCTCCCGGCTGTCAAAACTGCCCGGGGTAGCAGATCTCCCGGGCTTCCTCCTAACAAGGAATAAATGGAATTGGGATGCACTTTTTAAATTCGAAACTTTGAAAGAGAAATGGCTGGCCAGATGGAAGAGATGGTGCGTTAATGATTATTATTATTTTGAGGAAAGTGTATGCAGGGGGCCAGCTGGACGGCCGGGGCAGGGGCTCTCACGGAGCATCCATGACACGCGCCTTGGAAGAGACTTTCTCTCTTCTGCCTCCCATAAGTGAGGGCATTTCTGGGGACATGGGTGTCCTTCCCGTTGACCTTTCCAAACTGGATCTCTGGAAATCTGTGCTGTTCCAGAAGGTAACTGGCGAGGTCAGTTCTGGCCATAATGGACCCACTGAAATGATGCCAATCATTTGAATCACGTGAATTACCACTGAAAAAAGACCAAAAGTTTTTTTTTTAATGTGTGTGTGTGTGTTTTTTTTTTTTTTTTTTTTTTGCTGGGGGAAAAAGCCACGTAGTTGAACATCGAAAGATTACCGCTCATCGCAAAAGCAGACACGTCCGATTAAACATCTGAGTGCTGTGCTGTGTAGGGGAAGCCACAAGGGTACGAATTTATGGACGTCATCCCTTTGGTATTCATCTCAGCGAGCTAAGTTTTCCTCCACCCTGAATCCCCCGAATTACCCTGCTCAACATCTGTAATAAGCTGTTTCTCTAAGCATCTACGTGGTGTAAATGCTGCAAAGGCCATCGCTGTTTTTGCAGAGTGAACGTTCCGAGCGCACGTGGCCCCTCCTCCCACAGTGACAGCTCCCGCGTCCAGTCACATCCACACGCTTGAGTCCTTCGCGCCATCCTGTACAATCATCACAATCACCTCGAAATCTACAAAACCATCTCAGAATTACAGAAGCAACATTGTTACTGGTTAGAATTGAACTAGGTAAAGCTCGAAGCTCTTTGCCACCTCATTCTTTTGTCCTTAAAATGCATTTCACAGAAGTCGGCAAAGTCTGTTCAAAAATGATCAGGATGAAGTCTTTATTCTGGGCGGTGGTGTCAACTTCACACGATTATTTGGGTTCAACTTTGATATTGTTTTTCCCCCCATCTTTGTTTTCTGAATACGTAAAACACTCTGTGGCTGAGAATCACAACCACGCAAAAAGGAGCATTCAGGAAGTCTCGCTCCTATTTTTGCGTTATCCTCTTCATCCCTGTGTTACCTCCATCCTTCTGTTAATTTTTTTGCAAAGAAAGCCAACACCCGTGTATTTTCATTTCCCTGTATGTCTTGCACAAAAGGGGGTGTGCCATCAGTAGCTCCCGTGTGCTTTTTTCATTTCACAATGATTTCTGGAAATTGCACCATGTCAGTTCACAATGACTTTTTCCCCCTTTCAATTTTTTATTTTTTATTTTTTTGGCTGATGCAAACTAACTTGAGTAGAAGACGTCAGACTGGGGATCTCCTTTTTTTTTTTTTTTTTTTTTGCAGGAAAAGGACAGGACAAGGAGACACATGATTTTCTGGTGATTAAGCTGGTACCCTTCCTTGATGGGATCAAGCCCCATTTGTGTCAAATTGGGAACTGAATGCAAAGTTGTATATAAGGGGAAATATGCTGTTAATTTATCATAAACAGAGACAGAAACAAACCAAAAAAAAAAAAAAGATCTTCAACAAGCTAATGTGCAAATTGATCTCAGCCAAATCAGGATGCACGGTCCAAGCTCAAATTCAGCGCTAACAGCACCCACGTGCAACTTAGGGTCTCCCGCCTTCCTCCCCACCCCGGCCCCACTCCCCCCTCCCCTTCTTTGAGAAACCACTGCCCTCCTGGGTCAGATTCGAGGAGCTCTGCCTGCCTAGAATTCTCCAGAAAGTGCCCTAGTGGGTCCTCGTGAGCCTGCCAGCCAGGTGGGGACAGCCCTGCGACCCTGTCCATTCCACAGACACCAAAGCCACCACCTGACCTCTCCGGGGCCCGTGTAAGGTGGGGCCACTCATCCGCCCTCGGGAGGCTGACCTCGATTGGTTCTACACTTTCTCGTGATTTCCTCAGGCCACGGTAAACGTGGCTGGTTTCACACGTCCTCTGTCCTTGGGAAACACTGAGAAGCACTAGCCAGACTGAAAAGATTAGTACCAGATACTGACTTCCATCTCCATAGATACAGCTGCCCCCACTTAATTAAAAAGGGCTCCGTGGGAAGTTCAAGCTGTCGGCCAAACGTGTGTTTCTTCTCTTCTCTTTCCTTCCTTCCTTCCTTCCCTCCCTTCCTTTCCTCCTTCCTTCCTTCCTTCCCTCCCTTCCTTTCCTCCTTCCTTTCTTTCTTTCTTTTCTTCCTTCCTTCCTTCCTTTTCTTTCCTTCCTTCCTTCCTTCCTTTTCTTTCCTTCCTTCCTTTTCTTTCCTTCCTTCCTTCCTTCCTTCCTTTTCTTTCCTTCCTTCCTTCCTTCCTTTTCTTTCCTTCCTTCCTTCTTCTTTCCTTTCTTCCTTCCTTCCTTCCTCTCTCGTTCTCTCTTTCTCTCTCTTTCTCTTTCTAGCAGAGAAAGGTTTACTTCAAGGGCCAAACAAGCAGAACGGATGGCTTGCGCTCAAGAAGACCCTGCCTCTCGAACCCTGAATGTCTTAAAACTAAGAAGAAACTGAAGCACAGCGGCCTTGGGAAGCCTGATCCAATCTGAATATTTTTTTCTGTTTCTGACCCCGTTATCCAGCATTTGCCAGACTGCTTTGCCTAAAAATAAGTACGTAAGATGCACCAGGGAGGGGAGGGTGTCGCTCAGGGGTGGAGCGTGTGCTTAGCGTGCACGAGGTCCTGGGTTCCATCCCCGGCACCTCCATTAAAAAAATAAATAAAAAGATGCACAAATGAAATTAAAAGACAGATAATCCCAGCTACCTCATATAGGTGTTGCGAGGGCTGGGGGAAAAAAAAACATTTGTAAGACTGGCCTGGGTGTTTAATAAGCACTCAGCCAATTCATGTGGCCTCTTATGCATCCCTCTCCGGGAAGAGAGCCGCACGGCCATGCTGCGGGCTTTCCCACGTCCCCTCTTTACAAGGTACCGCGGGCCGGACAGCAGAAATAGTAAGTGGCACCATCCAGCCTGCGTGCACCTGTGGGTAGACCAGCTGACCAGGGACGCAGAGGGAGGGCTCCGTCTCCGAGAGGCTGGAGCAGAAGTCGGAGCCGGCAGGCGCTCAGCCCGGGAAGAGAACCTTCAAGAGGGTGGGGCCTGTTCTGGGAAAGACCGTCCTGCTGGGTCCTCCTCCCTGCAGTGAGGACGAAGGACCCACAGGTCCCCGGGGCAGGGAAGGGCTGCCAGTGCGCCTGGCCGGCTGCACAGCATCTCATGAAACTGCACATCATCTCATGAAACCCACCGCACATCGTGGCAGGCACAATTGTCCCCGCACCGATCTGGGGACACCACCAGTCCAGGCGGTAATGTCACTCAGCCAGGGTCACTCAGCTGACCCGCCCCGGTCTGTCCCCCGGGCTCCTGCAGAGCGCGCGGTGCACACAGCACGGCCCTCACACAGCCAGGGGCCCGGACCCCAGGGCCGGGGTGTGGCCATCTCTCCACCCAGGGCCTGGCGGCTGCTTTTCCTCCCTGCTCGGACGCACCTGCAGTGGAACGGATTTCTGAGACGTGTTTTGGAAAGCTGGGCGGCTCCACCGAGACCCCCGGATTCCATGTCGCGCGGAGTGGCAGCTGTCCAGCGGGTCCGAGGACAAAGACGGGAGTGTTCCCGGGGCCCCAAGACTCCAGGCATTCACACCGACTCCCTCCCGCTGCAGATCGCCCCGGGTACCACTTGCCACGGCTCGGAACAAATGCGCATTCTCCGTCTATATGTACACTTGCGTGACCCCAAGGGCTGCAACGGAGGCACAGAGAGCCAGGCTTTTCTCAGGACCTTTGGAAGGGAACTCGCAGGGCCACAGGCGACGCTTTGTGTGTCAGAAAAGCCCCTGACTCAGAGGCAGTGGCCAGTTTTAGAACATGATGGAAAGGAAGTGACCACACCAATGTGGCTGTGCGTGTTGGCGCAGACGTTGGAATCCCCTGGAAAACTTCTGATCAGCCCCGGGCCGGAACACAGCTAGTTTCCAGTGAGTTCTGCACTCACGACCATCCTGGGGCGGGGGTGGGGTGGGGCCAGTAGACCCTCCCCAGTGAGGAGCCCAGAAGTGAGATCTCAGCGGAGATGAGACCTGAGGGAGGTCCCCACCGTCAAGGGGACAGCAGGTGTTCTGATGAGCCGTGTCTGACTCAGAAACACTCCCTGTGTAAGATTGCATTTCCCTAAGTGACTGTGTAAAGTGAGAGATGACTGCTTTCCATAGACCTGGGAGTCCGCACACAGGAACCAGCAGAGCTAAGCTTCCCCTTGACAGCTCTACCCTTCTTGTTACACTGTGTACATCACACACACAGGACCTTACGAGGGGATGGGACGCCCAGAAGAACACATCCTAAATGAGGGTAACTTTGGTACCGGATGCCCGTCCCTTGCATCTCTCTTCTGCTGAGCTTCCCAGCGGCCAGAGTAAAAAGGAAAAGCAGAATCAGATTCAAAGCGACCGAGCTCCAATTTTTATATATGTGCTAAAGGAGGTGGGGGGAGATACATCTGGGAGTTTAAGATTTGCAGAGGTTAACCATCCGGCCGCCCTATGCTCTGACTTCCCGTGAGACAGGCCCGTGTCACCCCCTTCCCTGCCCAGAGCAGGGTCTCAAATCAGCCACGCAAACCATGCTGTTGAGACTTCTGCATGGTTACCAGCTGTCTGGAGGTGTTAGCATTAAGGGTGAAGGAAGCGGATGCCAGGAACAAGTTGGGAATAATGGTTCATAACGGCAAGAAGAAACAGTTTCTTTTTAAAAAATTTTTTTTGCTGGGTAGACTGGCCAAAACGTCTTCACACAGTGGCCGGAGGTCCCGCATGAGTGGCCACCTGTGTCTAGGCTGAAACTCCGGGACCTGGGAGGGAGGGGAATCCCCAGGTGTGGCCGCCAGGTTTCAGCTCCCGGAGCCCGTCTACAGGGTGCAGGGCCAGGAGACAACCGGCCAGACTGGTTTGGTTGGGTCGTACACACGGACGGCGGGTGGTGACACAATCCTGCTGTCACTGAACACCTTTCTGGCAACGGCTAAGCATTCTGTAATGATTCCCTTTCCGGAAGCACGTTGACAGCAGCACTGTCCCCACCACAAACCAGGGAGGGAGACCGGCGATGTCTGGGGAGGCCACCTGTGAGTAAGCCCCATGCGTGGAGGGGGGGGCCCTGGTACCCGGCACCTCATTTCAGCCTCATCACAGCCCATAAAGGGGGTGTGTTGTTCCCGTTTCTATAAAAGATGAAGCTGAGACTGAGATTTGTTCCCTGACAAATGACAACATAACAGGAAGGGCCGGAGCCAGGACTCCAGCTCGGGTCCGTCTGGCCGCCTTACGATGCTTCCCGGGTCTAAATCACAGCTTCCCCAGATTCCCAGATTCCCAGAATCAAAGTGCAGGAAAGGGGAGGACAAGGACACAAGGCACTTCTGCGGGGACCTGCCCGTCCCAGGGGGACCCAACATCCATCCCCAGGAAGCTGCGTAAATGAACCACGACGGGGCCACACGGTGCAACGCCGCCGCTGCACCAAGAACGAGGGCGCTCTGGGTAAAGGGAGCCGCGGGACGCCGCCGATACGAATAGACAGACAGACAGACAGACAGACAGATGGCTAGATGGAAGGATAGACAGAAAGATAGACATAGACAAAAATATAGATAGATAGACAGACAGATGGATAGATGGATGGATAGATGGACGGATAGACAGACAGACAGGCACATTATTTCAACCGCGGGGCTGGGAAGCTCGGAGGCGTGAGGCGTGTCTCCTCCCAGCCCCAGGCCGCACAGAGCGCTCTCAGTCCCTGGCAGGTGAGCCCCAGCTTTTGCGTCTACACTGACATCCCCTGAAAAGGCCGGGGACGGTGGCCCTGCGCCCCATGACAAGGGGTGGCACTCCTCACGGCCGCCCAGGAAATCCAGGCACGGTTCCTCTACAGTTCGGTACCTCCTCTGACGTTTCTTTATGTTTTCCCAGGTGTGACAGTCACAGGTCCCCGTTTCAGCGTCCTGGTGGTCCTCCGAGGCCAGCAGGGTCGGCAATTCTCAGGCCAGCTCCCAAGATCGGGCCACCAGGGGTCAAAGACTCACAGCTCTGGGAGCCCAGGGGAGACTTGACGTCTGGGACCCAGAGAGTCCCGGAGCCGGGCGGCCCCCCAGCCCAATGGGGAAATGGCAGGACTGGGTGGCCGCGAGGCTGGGGACCACCGGGCAGAGGCTGGACGGGGAGGCCGAGGCCAGAGCTCCCCTCTGCCCCACGCAGGCAGGGTGAGGCTCACTGCTTTCCAGCCCTGAGACCAGAGCTGATCTGGGTGCAGAAATCCAAAATGCAGGACCCTGGTGACCCCCGGGGTGCCCCAGAGGAGGAGAAGGAGTGGGGACCCCCGACAGCCCACTGTGACCCTCTGTCCACGGCTCGGGCCCCCCCCCTTTCTATCAGGAGACAAAGTCCTGTGGGTTGTCTGGCCACATGGATTAGCAGCTGTGTGACCGTCTGAGAAACTGTCCGTCCGCCAGCAGGTCCCAGGGACGCAGCCGTCCCGCGGGGTCCTCCCCACACCTCTGAGCTCTTGACAGGACTCAGGGCCACATGTGACTCAGGATGGACGTTCCCTGGACTCTCACTGGACTCACAACCCCCCTTTGACAGGAATACACCACCTGACAGGTCCCCTGTGGAGCCACTTCAACACACACTCACTAGGCGTGGAGGTAAATCTTGGCTTTTTACATGACTTGTGGTGCACACAATTCACACGTTTCAAACTCCCGGGAACCAACTCATCTGCGGGCAAATTCATCACAGACTGATCAACAATTTCCTCTCCCATATGGAAACCAGAGGAACAGAAAAACGCAGACTGAAACTGAATTACAGACCGCAGGCAAATCTGCCCTTGTTTACATTAAAAAAAATATATATATAAAATTGCACAGAAGTCGAGATTGCCATAGGGGCTCATGATAAGCCCCAAAGGTGGCCAAGACGTCTTGATCTTAAAAAAAAATCTCCACCTGCCACTGTATCTCCATCCTTATGAAACTGGAGGTCACACAGAGGTCCATGCTTTTAAGGAAAACCTCCAACTCAAGCAGTTACTTTATTGACTTAAATAAGATTTTTCAGGAAATAATTTTGACACCATTGTTATTTCTACATCTCTCACGATGCCAATCCTGGTACACTTTCCGCAGCCCCAGCTGGAATTGGCTGCATGAAAGGCCTTCTCCCTCACCTGTCCGGGAGCCACCTGGCCTGGCGTGCGGCCAGGCTCACAGACAAGGGGAAAAGCCACCACAGGCATGAAGCCACCAAGACTGGGAGCAGGGGCTCCGTTTTGGTGACATGCATTTCTTTATAAATAGTTGCACTTTACGAACACCCCGTGGGCAGTACAGAAATGAGACAGAAATAAAACTCTGTCTGGAAAGGATAAGATTAAAAAACAAAACAAAACGCAGTCTTCCCTGAACCCAGTGGATCACGGAGCAGGCGTGCTGGGACGGACACCTGCACCCTGCAGACCGCGCTTCTGAGCAATGAGGCAGTGACATGAGCTGTAGCAAGATGATGCCCTGAACAGCTTTCTTCCCGTCCCTCCCCAGAAAACAGGGTGTCCCCGTGGCAACTGGGATAATTTCACTCGCCCTCAGTAAGGAAGCTTTTCTTCATCCCTCCGGGAGGGCAAATGGCATGCAACCAGGGATTTCTTTCCAACCGAGGCGCACGGAGCCAGGACCAACATCTCTAGCAATTTGTGGGGAAGGAGGAGGAGCAGGGAGATGCCACAGCGTGGTTACCATCTGCTGTGGGAAACGTCCCCTCTGCAGAAGCAGCGCCCTCTAAATTTACCAGCCAAGGCAGAGTATGCAGGTATCTTTCATTCCTCCTCAAAAACAGGCTTTCCATCACACTTGCACGTAATAAGAAATATTAGTAATGGTAGCCCCGAGTTAAGTGTTCACCCGTGGGAGGTGCTGTATCCGGTTAAGTGACAGGAGCTGCACGGCCCTGCAAGCAGGTGCATTATAATCCCCTTTGTCCACATGAGGAATGAAGAACACGGGGTGTCTTAAATCAGCCTCCTCCCAAAACGGAGCTTGAGTGTACGCACTAAGCCATCGGTAGGTTGTGTAACCCCAGGGAGGCAAGGGAGGGGTGAGCGGAGCGGGGCCGGGGCAGAGGGGTGCAGACACCAGACAGCAGGTGCCAGCCACCTATGACTTTGCAACAAGCTAGCTGCTCAGCGTCCCTTCAGGCTGGTCCTCTGAAGCTACGGTGTCTCCAAGCAACGCAGGGGGCGGGAGGAGGGAAATTGCATCCTTTAGCAAGGGGGTCCTAGGTCACATGGAGGCGGGAAGCCCCATAAAAAGACCGGCAGGAACCCCAGGCAGGGCCACCGCTCTCCTGCCGGCACCACCCGGCTCCCTGGCCCAGAGGCTCTGCCTCACTTTTTGCCTCTGAACCAGCTTACTTACTCCTAAAATTCTATTGGTTCCCTGAGCTCACTCCTGATTGGTCCATTTGTAGTGCTTCATTTGCATGGAGCTCACTCCTGATTGGCTATTTTTCTCACTCCTGATTGGTCCATTTCCCTCACTCCTGATTGGTCCATTTGTAGTGCTTCATTTGCATGGAGCTCACTCCTGATTGGTTATTCCTCTCCCTCCTGATTGGTCTATTTCTACAAAGCCTGTTCCTAATTAGTCAACTTTTGTTAGACCTTATTTGCATATGATGTTGCAAAGTGTAAACTGGCACCTATAAAAGCCTGTGTAAACCTGCAGACGGGGTCCGGAGCTTGGAGTGTTAACTCCTCTGAGCCCGCTGGCTGGTGTAATAAACCTGAGTTCTCCAACACACCCAGTGCTGCTTGGTCTTTTGCTCGGATCCAGGTGGCTGTCACAACTGAGCTGTAACACATTTTTCTGCAACAACATCAGATGTCAGTCATCCCAGGAAAGGAAGAGAGAGATGCGTGGCCCTGGAGGGACATCAGGGGGTGTCCTCTTGCGCTCCTGACATGAGACACAAGATGCAGTCACCATGTGGGGTCCTCTGTCCGGGCAGTCAGGCCAGAAAGCGAAGCAGGCGTGCACATCCGGAGCACGTGAGGACCCGGCGGGCTGCGTGCTGGCTCGAGGCAGGACTCGGGTGCCGGCTCCAGGCTAGTCCTGCCCGGAGATCCAGGGCTCCTCCGTGTCCTGGCCTCCCCCCAGGGGCACAGACAAGCCTAGCTTGAGCGCAAGCAAATGCAGCTGTGGCTCTGGCTCCCATAACAATCCTGGGGTCTAAGAAAGCCAGAGTCAGGGAAGGGGAAGAGTATTTTGCAGTCTCTTTACAGACGCTTGTCTATTAGTTCGGCTTGAGTTTTCAGTTAGAGAAGAGATGTTCACAGACACACCAGTCCTCCCCATCAAAGAATCTTTGGTCGAGACATAAGGTATGCTCTGTCGCCCCCGAAAAAAAAAAAATGGATACAGCAGGAAAAAAGAACCAAAGGAAACCCTAAGTTGGCTGACAGCTGTCTCACACTGGACAGAAGGGGTTCTTTAGAAGCTCCCCTTTGTGTGTGACTTTTCCTCCGTCTGTCTTTTCCTCCATCTGGATTTAATCAAGTCCACAGATGAGAAAAATAGAGAGGAACCAAAAACATCTCCAACGTACACACTTCCGTCCGAAGTCTATTTATACCCCCTCGAAACGGGCTTAGGTTTTAAAACACCTGTGTTGTCTTAGAAATACTTTCGCCAAGTAACCTGTGGACGGTGGCCGACTCCGGGCTCAGCTGGAGCAAAATAAAATGCACCCTTTTGAGAGGAGGGGAAGAGAAAACATCTGCCCTAGAAAAGTTTCTTTATTCAGCCCCAAAATTGCGAAGCCCAGTGCCAGGACTGGCCCTGAGGTGGTGAACAGAAGTCACTCATTTCCGTTCAAGAAAGATGTCAAAACAAGATCGCCTCCAAAGACGCAAATTCTTGGTTAGAGTCCTGGATTTCCTCAATACGCGCATTCATTCACCACTTATTATGCACCCACGAGGTGCCAGCACTGTTTTCAGGTGTCTCGCGGGGAGGAGAGGGTCGGGGAATGCAGGGCGCCCTTAGGCGGGAGACAAAGTCAACTGGCTTCATTGCACTGGGCTTGTATTGAAAAGAGATGGTGCTTTTTGTGGGATAAATACAGATAATGCAAACACGAAAACTTTCAGGGGGAAATAACATCCTCATACAGGGTTAACAGCCATGGTCAGAGCCTACGGTGAGACTGGAGTTTGCCAGGAGAACATTTCTAGAGAACACAGGATGCTTTGAAAGGGGAAAGAAGGAACAGAGAAATGAAAGATACACAAACCAAAGGTCTTCCTCAATATCGACCTGATGGCAGTATTTATTATGTGTCTGCGATGCATTGGAATGTTCGACTAAAAAAAAAAAACTTTAAAAACTTAAAAAAAATTAAAATCTTAGAAAAGCAGAATGTCAGATTTGAGAAATCCTCAAGTGTGTATGTGCGGTGTTCCTAAGACATGGTACTTAGGTCTCATTAAATTTTGTAACATGTAATGTTTTTAGTAGAGACACTATAAGAGCTGAATATCAATCCTACTTATTTTTTATGACCGAGGCAAAGTCGTACCCCAGGAATCATCCTGGGATGAACCACCCATCAGATCTGGTTCACTTCATGCTGGGGGCTCATTTATCCCACTCGGGTCAGATCAAGGGTTTCTACTAACCCACGCCTGTGGTTTCCCATGTGCCCCATGTGGACAGCTTCTCCCAACAGGGTCAAATACATCCCCATCCGGAAGCTGAGGGAGTTGTGCTGGGATTCCGGTCACCGGCCCAGGTCTCCTAGCTCAGATGAGGTACGTGCAACCCCAGGCAGCATCACCAACCTCTCTGTTACCCCAGCTTCCGAGAAGCCGGAACTAAAGAACACTTAAAAGTATAAGAATTTTGAATAGCTTTGCTATTCAATACCCCACTACGGGCCATGCAAAAAAAAAAAAATCTTTTGAATCTGGAAGTTTAAAAAGGAAAAAGCAGATTATTGAGAATTAACACACTCAGGAAAGAGACAGATCAGACCCACATGTTGGTGGAATTGTGCTCAGACAACCGAACGTTCAAACAAGCCCAGGGCCTGAGGCATCCACTCATATGATGCTTTTGTGATGTTTTCACTCCCAAGGCCTGCATTTTGGGAGTATCTGCACGTCTCAACTAAGCCCAAGGCGAGCAGGTGGCAGGGAGGCGAACAGGGGTCTCAGAGGCACCACTGCCTACCATTAGAGGAAGAAACCGCACTACATGGTCTGGCAGTCGGGACCCACCTCTCTGCACCTCTGTGTCCGAGCTTCCATCTTTGGATGCACAGCAAACAGCACCACAAACAACGGCGCTCTCTTCTCTGGGAATAAAAATCAACCCATAAGCAACCATAAAGCAACGTCAAAACATAAAGCCAATCTATGTTGTGCATATTTTAATGTATATTCTACCTTGTCACAAAAGCGTTTGGGGCAAAAAACAGGCACCTCTATTTAAAATTCCCCTTTTATCAAAAAAAAAAAAAAAAAAAAAAAAAGCCCACGTCTGCAGTGACAGTCTTGAGAAAACTGTTCTAGAGAGCAGGTCACCAGGTACTGAGGCCGACTTACCGTCCAACACTTGCTTCTGCCTTTAGAAGGGAAATTAACCCCCACAGGCAGCTCCGGCCTCCTGAGTGATGGGCAGCTACCTCCATGACATATTTATACCAAGTGGATTTGTCTGGCACTGAAAGTCAAGATCCTAAAATGTATTATGAGATATTTACCTATCTGAAAATAGTTAACTGGACTATTTCTGTAATCAAACAGGCTTCCAAAAATATTAGACACTTCAGTGGCTCTGGAATTCCAACACCTCATAAAACCCATTTCAGGTATTTAAAGTGTCGCTGAATCGCGCTGGTCCGTGCACCCGGCACTCGTGTCTCTGGGACGCCAGCTCCACCTGTAGCAGCTGGACTTCCGTCACCGTGAAGCACCGTCTTCCTCAGTCATTGGTTCTGGACGACTTCTCTTCTGTCTCCCTCCGGGCATCATACCGTGTCCTGGCCTCGAACACTGCCCCCTTCACATTTACCCCCAGCCTGTGTCTCTCCTGTTTAGGGGATCCCCCTCTCCCCACACTCCCCGCCACCAACATACACACCAGGATGTCAAACTGGCACCAAGCTCATTTCAACCTCGCTCCTCCCAAACACACCCCTCCATGTCATCACGTCCTGAACGCCTTCCAGGCAAAGGGCACCCCTCAATTCCAACGGCCCCATCTTGTCCCCACGTCCAAACGCCGGCCCGCTGACCGCATCCATGCAAGGATCTCCAATCCACCCTTCTCGGCCATGGTCACTGCTGCCACCCAGGTCAGGTTTCTAAGGGATTCGTGAAATACTCATATTGGAAGGAGCTCTTCTCTGAACCAGACGATCTGACTGGAGTTTCAGGTCTGCCTTTTTTGTGTATGTTTTGCCTGAAGTGGGAAGCAATGATACTGATCCATCAGAGCGAACATAACCTGGCCGTGCCCCTCAGCTCTTCCCAGGAGACCGAGCAGTGAGCAGTGATGCAGGCTGGGGCGACGAGGAGCAGAGAGGACCTGGGGCAGGTGACCGGAAGCACACGGGACAGCTAAGCACTGTTCCCTCCCAGATGCATGACAGCAAGTGTCAAAGCCAGCGCTGGGCCGATGGGAAAGGTCTTCCCCAGGGGTCCGGGCCTCCCCCGGCGGCAGGAGGGGAGAAGCTCGCCCAAGGCTGCATTTGTGTCCAACTGTGAAGCAGAAGTACCTTTGAACCTACTGTTTGCATCATGCTGCGTGAGTGGAAGGAAGTTCCCCGTGTCTAGGTCCAGAATTCCTTTGTCCCAGGGAGAATGTTTTGGATATTCTGGGAATCCTTGCTTCCAGATCAATCCGACGGGGCCACGTCCATCAGGGCTGGGCTGCCCCCCGCCTTCTGGCCCCTGCATCCCCCACACCCACGGGTCTCTCCACTCCAGGGCAGAGCTGGGGGAGGGAGGGCTGGGGAGCGAGGCTCCACCAGAGAGAAGGAAACAGGACTCTATGTCAGGAAACGCCTCAGAAAAACCAACCAGTGTCCCCACCGTCCAGGAGCGGACTGGCAGGTGGAGGCCTGGAAACGTGCGAGAACGGCAGGGGTCCAGGGCGCTGGGACCCCAGTCCCTGCGAGAGGGGCCCCTGGTCCAGCCCCGATGCACCCCATCAGCTGGGAGCGACGTGAATTCCCCGGGCATCTGCCCGCCCCCCCGCCAGCCCGGACAAGCCGGGCTCAAAACAGTCATCCAGGGCTTGCAAATGCCAGCTCTGGCCTTGCAGCGGGAAATAAAAAGAAATGACTCTTTTTCTTCTGCCCGGAGTGTTCCTGGAGCCTGGGGAATAAAAGTCAACCGTCACCCCCCCCCAAGTTGTGTCTGCTTCCCCTGACCCGCCCACAAGGATTGGGGGGTTTCTCCCTTTTAACAAAAAAGCCCTTATCATCTTATTTGCTCTGTGATGGCAGCGAGGGAAGTGCATTCATTTTCCCTGGTTTCTACAAATAAGACCCCGGGATCGGCACCGCAGAAGTTCTGTCTGAGGAGCTAAATGCCCGGCAGCTGGTGAAGCTGGAAACAAGCACCTGCGCTCAGACCCCCAAGACAGCGCCTCATTCTGGCTACAGTACAGCAGGAATCCTAAAGGATCCGTGCAATCAGGACTCGGAATCAGGGCTGGACGGCCACCAGCCGTGACCAGCACATCGACACGTCTGATCCCATGTCCCTTCGCTCACTCCAAGTCGCTGCTCCGGGGAGGCTGGGGTGTCCCCGACGGGAGGAGGCAGTGCCCGTGTGTCCCCGCCCCGTCCTTCTGTGAGGCCGGAGGGAAGGGGCGGGCTGGACCCTGTGTGAAGCAGCCCCCGGGGCGCCGGGGGCCAGAGCGGTGGGGTCCCCAGCCCTACAGAGAGGCTGGCTTTCAGCACACAGGGGACAGGCGTCATGGGAGGCGGGCCAGGTGAGAGCTGTAACATGAGCAGGGGCCGCTGTGCAGGGTGAGCAGCCCCGAGTCACCACCTAGAAGCACTGACACCCCCAAGATGGTGAGGGGCCCCCATCCCAGCTCCAGCAGGGCCCCAACACCAAACTCTGCAGAAGCAGCAGCGGGGGCTACATGCGGGCCCAGCCAGGACGGGCATTCGTGGACCAGGTTTCTCTGCTGCCATGACAACCAGGGATGCTCGGGGTCGGGGGGCAAGCAAATGTCAGGCTGGGTCAAACCTGACCGTTCAGGCTTGCAAAGCTCTGGACCCGTCACGCGGTCCAAGGGCGGCCGTGACCCTCCCCTGCAGCCTGAAGAGGGTGGCGTGGCTGGGCGGCCCCCGCACCTGGCCGGCCAGGTTCACCGTCCGCGGGCCCCGACGCCACTCCTCCCGCTGACCTGCCTGCATCAGGTCGCTCGTAAGACGCCCACAAGCAGTGGCTGTTAAACCGTCCTCCCCTCCAGGAGGCTGCGGCTGTGTCTGGACAACACTGGGGGCTTTTTGTAGCCGAAAAGCCACACAGCAAATGGGTGAGCTGTGTGGTATATAAATAAACGCACGTGTTAACAACCAGGGAGTGCGAATGAGTGTTTACGGGAATTCTTTGCAGAATCGTGCAACTTTCCTGGAAACGTGACATCATTGCAAAATAACATGTCAAAAAAAAGTATCGGTAAAACAATAGAGAAAGGACTGTTGATCGTGGGGACAAGTTGACATTATTCCAAAGTAACACGTTAAAAAAAGTAACACTGATGTAATATAAAGAAAGGGCTATTGATCTTGGGGTAATTTCTGTCTGATACTTGAGTGCGCTGCGAGAGAGCCGGCACCCCTCCCTCTCAGTCTCTGCTCCCCCCGTCTCTTGGCCGCCTGCTTTTTCTGTCTGTCTGCTCATCTGTTTTTGTCCAACCTCTTTTGGTCTTTCTTCCTACCCTCCATGGACCCTCTTTCTTTCTTTCTCTTCCCTGCCCCTGGTCCCCATCTACCCAAGTAAGAACTCGATTCCAAAAGGAGCTGGTGTGTGTCTTTAATCATTCTGGACGTATAAGCTACAAACATTGATGGAGCATTTGAGAAACTTCATTTAAAATAAGTTGCTATTGTTTTCCAATGGTCACTTTTTAATTTTATTAAGTATAATGAATGAAAAGTATTTTAAAATCTTTCTCTCTGGATTAAAAATATAATTAAAAAAATTCTGTATGTGGACTTTTTTTTTTCCTACAGATGAGTCATCCTTAATTTAAAAAAATGTACATGATTCTAATGCACCTCTGTGACCTATGTGCATATAACTCGTAACAAAAAGCAGAGATGGACTGACAGACAACGGGCAGGTGGATGGATGGATGGACTGCTGGATAAAGGCTGCAGCATGCAGTTTCTGTCCTGCCAATGTAGGTGACAACAGTGCCTCCCTTCCAGGTGGGTCCAAGAACTCAGTACAATAATGTCCTGTGAACATGCCAAGCACAAAGCTGACACATAAAAGTAGTCAAGACGTAGAAAACAGACTTGCGGTTGTCAGGCGGGAGGGGGGTGGGAAGGGACAGGCTGGGAGCTCGAGATTTGCAGATACTGACTGGTACATATAAAATGGATACACAAGTTTATACTGTAGAGCACAGGGAAATATATTCACTATCTTGTAGCAGCTCAAGGTGAAAAAGAATATGAAAAGGAATATATGTATGTTCATGTATGGCTGAAGCACTGTGCTGTGCCCCAGAAATGGACACAACATTGTAAACTGACTATAACTCAATAAAAAAAAATGTAGTTGAGAAATGATCACAGATGGGCAGACAGACACCTCCCTCCTACGAGGCTCTCAGAATGCTCTCTGAACTCCTGGCTGCACCCCAGAGCTGCCTCTGGGGCTCTCGGGAGTGAGGGAGGGCGGGTCTGTCCACATCTCAGGGCAGACACGTTTCACGTTATTTACTGGTCTCCTCTCTGTGCCAACACGCAGCTCAGCAGAGAGACACGCCAACTGGGCAGCATGGCCCCCGGTGGACCAGAACCACAGCGGCCGACCTGAGTGCCAGCGCCCCAGATCCTGGAACTGAGACGCCCACATCAAGTGATAAATACGGACGCTCCACGTTCACAGAAACTCCCACACGCACGCGCGCACCGAGCCAGGTGAACTTGATCCGGAAATGAGCCACACTCAGCACCCGGCCCTGGGGAGGGCACTCCCATGTATGGCCACCCGTCCCCTCCTGCAGCCCTGCCCGAGACAACGGCGCTATATTTAGCCAGATCCGTGGTCCCAGACACCACAGCCAGAGGCTGGGGCGCAGACCAGCCTCTTCCGCGCACCCGCCTTCCAGAAGCAAAGTGGCAAGAAAAATAACAAAATCTATAGGACGGAGCGGGCCGAAGTCCCTCCACGCGCCGTGTGCTTTTCGTGTGGATTTCAGTGCATTGCAGTGGGGAGATGGCTGTGAATTTCAGCAGTGGCCAAGCTGCCGCTCACGCAGGCCGTGCTGACCCTCCAAAGCCTCCCCCTGACCGGTGACCAAGCCCTGAGCCCACGCACCCGGCGGCCTGCGGGGCAGGGCTCCTCTCCCGGGCACTTGGGGCCTGTGAGGGGTGGCACAGCTGTTGTCACTCTCAGGTTACCAGCAGGCCCCACCCTGCGTCCCAGCCCGGCACCCACAGCCTCGTAATCACAGGGCTTGGCTTTAAAGGAAGAGAGAAAGAGAGGAAGGAAGGAAGGATGGGAGGGAGGGAGGGAGGAAGGAAAAGAAAGAAAAGGAAAGAAAAGGAAGGAAAGAAGGAAGGAAAGAAAAGAAAGAAAAGAAAAGGAAGGAAGGAAGGAAAGAAAAGAAGAGAAAAGGAAGGAAGGAAGGAAGGAAAAGAAAAGCAAAGGAAAGAAAGAAAGAAAGGAAGAAAGAAAAAAGAAATTACGTGGCATTAATGCATGTATTTCCAAGGGTGCATTATACTCTTTTGCATAAATTTCTTTTCTCTGTTTTAAAATAAACTCACTGCAATTTCCAACTATATTTACCAGGCCCTCAATGATTATTTTCATTTGAGATGCTTTGACACGTGTCTTTCTTCCACAGACTTAATTTTTTTAGGGCAGTTTTAGATCCACAGCAAAACTCAGCAGAAGGCACAGAGATTTGCCATCTAACCCCTGTCCCCATGGATGCATAGCCTCCCCCGCCATCAACATCCCACAGCAGAGTGGTACCTTGCTTAATAATCGATGCATCTACATTAACATCATTATCACCCAGAAACCCCGGTCTACATTAGGGCCCACTCTGGGCGTTGCAGATTGATGGGTTTAGACAGACGCATAATGACCTATCCGCTGTCACAGCATCGCAGAGTCGTTACACCGCCATAAAAACCCTCCGAGCTGCACCCAGTCACCCTTCATCGCCTCCTCAACCCAGGCACAACCGCTGATCTTTGCACTGCCTTCACAATTTTGCCCTTTCCCAGAGTGTCACACATTTGGAATCACAACAGCAGGTTACCGTTTCAGATTAACTTCAGTCACGTGCAAAATTTAAGGTTCCTCCGTGTCGTTTCGTGGCTTCCTTTGAGCTCATTTCTTTTTACTTCTGAGTAACATTCCGTTGGTCTGGATGCACGAGGCATGCCCATTTTGAGAGAAAAAGAAAAGGGTTCTGAAGGAGTAAGGACACAGCGCCCGGCCTCTCGCACTCACGGCTGCTGGGAAACGTGGCCAGAATGCACGGAGCTCAGAGCCCATCTGAGAACCCCGAGGAGGAAACTGTAATAGGTGAATCGGGGATAAAGACCGAAATTCACAATGCCACCAAACTGCTGCCACATTTACCATTTTTTCCAGCCCTGGACTCAGTGCAGCTTGAACTCTGCAGGAGACAAAAGCACAGAGTATGCTCCAGGGGAAACTCGGTGGCGTCACCTCCATGAGAAGGTAAGGGGTCCCCGAGCACCCAGAGAGAAGACGGGGTGCTCCCTTGCGCTCAGCTCTGTTCTTGGGAGCCCAGTCCCAAGCCATCCTGGGGTGGCAGCGACAGTGAGCGCAGAGAGAGGAAATCCCTTCTCTCCTATCAGAGAAGCTGAGGTTCCAAGAGCGAGGAGGAAACCCCACTGTCTTTCTGCCCTTTGTTCTCTTCTGCTCCTTTGCCACAGAAGTGGGCAGTCCCAGGATGTGCATCTCAGAGCAGGACAAACGAAGCCGCAGCTTTCTGGCTGGAGGACCAGAAGAAGGACCAGAGGGAAGCTGGCAGCCCTGGTGGGGGCTGCAGAAGAGGAGGAGCTCGGGCACCTCCATAAAGTCGTGTGAACTCCTGGTGGCATCTCCGAGCTGCACGTACGTGGATCAGACCCTGAGCAGCCGAGCTCAGGCTCTGAGAGCTGAGCTGTGACACAGACCACCCCCCCCCTCCGCCGCCGCCACCAACACGCAGGGTCCAGACTGGCCACTGGCAGCACAAACAGGAGACAGAGCTGAATGCTCTGCAAAGGCTGTGTAAGCAGAAATGACACCGAAACAATGACCAAGGGGAGCCTGGCAGAATGTTAAGCTGAAGCCAACCGAGCCAACTGTCTGATAAAACACCAACCTCAACGTTCTCGTAAGACTGAGATAAAAGCTCGAATTTCATAACGTGATGCTCAGAACGTCTAGGAAACAGTCCAATCTGACTCTTCTCCATTCCCATGGGGAAAGAGGCTACAGAAATAATGACCCCAACACTGGAATTGCCTGACATAGACTTTAAAGTTAACTATTACATCCCTGCCTTAACCAATAAATAATCGGGAGAGTAGAAGCGACTCTTTTCAAAGTCCTCCTTATTCTGACATTCTTGACCTCCGGGAGCACGAGGCTGGAGATGATTTCTCCAGAATGGAGCGTCCTGATTTGTTTATCAGTGTTAAACATAAAACAGAATGAAAACTTAGATGAGATTTTTGTGGACTCTCTTAAAAATGGGTCATTAATATAAAAAAAAATCATATTAGCAATATTTAATCATGGTCACCTGTAAAGGACAAGAAAAACAGACGGTCAATATTCTTACAGAGGATGGCAAAGATTTAAGATGAATTTTCAAAGTCCATTTTGCTTTGCCAATGTATTAATGTTTGGACGTTTTGTTATACTACTGTTATCTATTAATTTTCTCTCATTTCTTTTCTTTTTACATTTTTGGGCACATATTCTTTTTTTTTTTAATTGAGGTGTAGTCAGTTTCCAGTGTTGTGTTAATTTCGGGTGTACAGCACAATGTCATATATGGATATACATATATTCATTTCCATATTCAATTGTTTTCATTTCTATACACAGTTAACTAAAGAGCTTTTCCAGACACCCATGTCTGTAAAATTTTTTTTAAATAAAGTTTCTTTTGTTGTAGCGAAAGATAAAAAAATAAAAATAAAGTAACTATTATAAATGCACTCCAAGAAGTAAGAGGCAACGCACTTGAAATGAATGGAAACATAGGGAGTTTCAGCAAAGAAACGGAAGACACAAAGAAAAACCAAAAGGAAATTTAAGATGTGAAAATACAGTAACGGAAATTGAAAACTCATTAGATGGGCTTAATAGCAGATTCACTGATTTTTGAGGACATGCCCACATAAATGATCCAATCTGAATAATATAATGAGAAATGACGGACAAAAAGATGAACACAGATCAGGAACCTACGAAATAACACCCAAAGGTCTAATATGCATGTCCACAGGGTCCTTGGAGGAGAACAGAATGTGTTGCAGAAGAAAATATTTTGGGAAATGATAGCAGAAAACTTCCCAAATCTGGTAAAAGACATACACGCACGGATTCAAGAATCTCGGTAAACCCCAAATAGGACAAATAAAAAGAAACCCACCCTCAGGAATGTTACAATCAAACTTCTTAAAACCAAGGACAAGGGAAAAAAAATCGTGAGAGCAATCAGGTAAATCTGAATTTCTTACACGAGAATGATTTGAATGACTATGGGAACTAAAGTAGCAAGAAGGAGGTGGGAAATGAGCTTTAAGTACAGAAAGGAAAGAACGCTAAGCCCAGATTTCTATATCTAGTGAAGATATCCTTCTGGTAAGAAGGTGAGATAAAGATACTCTCCAAAGAAGACAAAGAGAATTCACTGCCAGCAGAGCTGGTCTAAAAAACTGCTAAAGTAACTTCTTTAGAATGAATGAAAAAAATACGGAACACAAGGAGCAACAGAAATGGTAAAAACATCCAAGCAAACACAGTAGGCTGCTCTCCTCCTGTGTTCTTTAAAATACAGACGTAACACATAACTGTGGAGAATACTTATATATCACACGACATGATAAAGTATTGATTTTAAGGAAATAGTGAAATGTTTGCGTATGGGGATCCAAAGAAAGCCCAGAAAAGTAAACAAAAGATATACTTAAAAACATCAGTAGAAAATTTTAAATGGGATACTAACATTTTTCAAGTAACTCAAAAGAAGTCAGGAAAAGGGAAACGGGAACACAAAACAGATAAGAAAGAAAGAAAAAAAAAATAACTAAACTGTTGACCTAAATTCAAAACTATTCATAGAAATTACAGATCAATAGTCCTCATTTCTAGAAATGGTTTAATGGACTATAATGGTTTGGTATTATGACTAAATGTGAAATGTCTACACCTTCAACTAAAAGATAGATTAGTCAAACACATAGTATCTTCAAGAATCTCACTCTAAAAATAATGAAATAGGCAGTTAAAGTAAGATTATGGGAAAAATTTACCATGTAAATGTTAACCAAAGGAAAGCTGGAATGGCTATATCGGTCTCAGATAAAGAGAAGATGTCAGAACAAACCCCCCAAAATTATCAGGAATAAAGAGGAATATTACCTAATAAAATTAAAGGATCAATTCTTTAAGAAGGCATAATAATCCTAAATTTCAATGCACCAAGGAAAGACGCTCTAAAATACATGAAATAAGGCTGACAAAACTGATCAGAGAAATAGATGAATCCACAGTTTTGAGACAAACAGTCCCGTCTTGGTAATCAACATAACGAATAATCAGTATAACTACTCAATATCACTGATCCACAATCCATAGGATATAGAAGATCTGAACAACACTGTCAACCAACCAGATCTAACTGACATTGCTCCAGCTCCATCCAACTGTACCGGAAGACACGTTGCTGTCCAGTGCACACAGAGCGTTCACCAAGATAAACATCTGCTGGGTCATAAAACAAACCTTAACCAAGTGCAACAAGGATTGAGGGTATATAAAGTATGTTCCCTAATCATACTGGAAACAGACAAGAAGTCAACAGCAGAATGATAACCATGACATTTCTAAGCACTTGGAAAGTGCTTATATTACAAATGATATACTTCTGAATAATCCATGGGGTAAAGAGGCCGTTTCAGATTTGAACATAAATGAATAGATAAATTAAAACTGGTGGAATGAAAATCAGGGAGTGCTTAGAAGGAAATGTTTGGTGTTAAATGCTTGCTTTAGAAAAGAAATGTCTAAAATCAATAACCTAAGTTCCAACTAATCAAATTTAAAAAATAGAAAGTAAACTAAATCATGGAGAAGGCAGGCAATGATAAAGCTAAGAGCAGAGAACACAAAAAGCAATAGAGAAAATGACAATAAAAGTTGGTTTTTTTGGTAAATATCAATAAAAATTGATAAGCATATCACGAGAGTGACAGAAAAGAGCAAAGACACCAATTAGTATTATGAAGAATGAGAAACCACAGACAATAAAAGGACACTAAGGGAATTCTCTGCACAGATTTATGCACACAATTAAACAACTTACATGAAATGCACCAGTTCCTCAAAATCACAAACTACCAAAACTCACTGAAGCTGAAATAGATAACCCAAATAAACTTATTTAAAAATTTGAATTTGTAGTTAAGAGCACATAAAAGGAGTTGTCCAGCATATGATTATTTCACTGGCAAATTCTACTAAACATTTAAGGGAAAACATTATACCAATTTTACCTAATCTTTTCCGGAAAATGGAAGAGGAGGAACCACTTCTCAAATTATTATATGAGACCAATATTACCCAGATGCTAAAATTAGACAAATACATCAAAAGAAAAGACAACCAAATACTAATATCCCTCATGAATACAGATGCAAAAATCCTCAAAAAAATTAGCAAATAGAATCCAGCAATATATAAGAACACACCACAACCAAGTGTGTTTTATCTCAAGAAGGCAAGGTTGGTTCAATACTTCAAAGTCAATCAATGTAATTCACCACACGGACCATCTACAGAAGAAAAATCACATGAACGTATCGATTAAAACAAAGAAAAATATATAGCCTAATTCAACACCAACAGCTCTCTGCACACGAGGAACAGGAGGGAGTGTCTTCTACAGAAACAAACCGCCAACCACTATCGTACGAAATGCTTCTGAAGGCTCAACGCTTTCTCCCCAAGATCAGGAGCAAGGCAAGGATGTAGACTCTCACTCGTCCTGTTCAACCTCAGACAGAAAGTCTACATTGTTCAGTAAGAAGAGAGAAAGAAATAAAAGACATAAAGATTGGAAAAAAGGAAATGAAAACATAGGTATTTTCTAGGCATACGGAGACAACCCAAGGAATCTGCAAAAAACCAAACCAAAAGTAAAAACTTTATAAAATTAATAAATGAGTTTGGCAAGGTCACAGGAGACAAGCTCAACACACAAATCAATTCCATTTCTAGACAACAATGAATCACCAGAAACTGAAATTTCAAATTTCACTTACGATGTCTTCAAAATTTTAAATATTTAGGTATAAATTTAGCCAACATGGACAAGATCTATACACTGAAAATGCTAAAGAAAAAAAAGTCATCAAAGAAATTTGATAAGAAAGACAAATTTAGCCAACATGGATAAGATCTATATGCTGAAAATGATAAAAAAAAATTCATCAAAGAAATTTGATAAGAAAAACAAATTTAGCCAACATGGATAAGATCTATACACTGGAAATGCTAAAAAAAAAAAAAAATTCATCAAAGAAATTTGATAAGAAAAACAAATTTAGCCAACATGGATAAGATCTATATAATGAAAATGATAAAAAAAAAAATCTCATCAAAGAAATTTAAGAAGAAAGACCCAAACAAATGAAGGATATACTATGTTCATTGGTTGGAAGATTCAAAATGACTTAGAAATCTAACAAAATTTCAGGCATGATTTTTGTTTTTGTAGATCTAGATAAACTGATTCTAAAATTTTTATGGAAAGGCAAAGAAATGAGAAGAGCCCAAACATTTCTGAAAAAGAAGAAGAAAGTTGTAGAAATCCCACTGCCCTGTTTGAAGGCTAACTACAAAGCTACACTATTCAAGACTACAAAGCTACAATATTCAACGGTGTTGATGAAAGAACGTATATAAATTAATTTTAAAAGTAAAGAGTCAAAAAATAGATCTTAATGAACATGGACAATTGATTTTTGATGAAGGAGCCGAGGCAGTTCATTAGACAATGACGATGTTGTCATGAATGGTGCTGAGACAACTGGACACCTTGTGCCAGAGAAAAAAAAAACAGCATGAAAAAAGAGGGGGAGATGTTTGATCTCAACCTCACACTTATACCAAAATTAACTCAAAATGAATCACAGAGCTCAATGGAAAAGTGAAAACACAGGAGAAAATCAACACAGCCATTAGACATGGCCCCAAATCGTGTCGAAAGCACGCAGTGCAAAGAAATTGGGGTTCCTTGCAACTAAAAATTTCTAATCTTCTCAATGAAAAAGAATATGGAAACAAATATATGTGTATATATATATATATATGCATGACCGGGACATGCTGCCGTGCACCAGAAACTAACACATTGCAACTGACTATACTTCAATTAAAATAAAAAACTTGTAATCTTGTAAAAACACTATGAAAGGAAGAAAAAGACACGCTCCAGGCTGGGGAAGAAAGAAAATACTTGCAAATCACATATTCGACCAAAGATCTGTACCGCCTTCAATGAAGAGTCTTCAAAATACAACATAAGCGAAAAAATGATCCCATTTTTTTTAAAAAACACAGACAAAAGACAGGAGCAGAGATCTCACCAAGGAAGATACAAGGATGGCAAATAAACTCCTGGACAAAGTGCAAGATCGTGAGCCACTGAGCAGGTGGGAGTTGAAACCACCGCACGCTGGCAGGAACGGCTAAAAGAAAAATGTCTTGAAAACACCAAGCGCTGGTGAGAATTCAAAGCAAACTGGAAGCCGCGCTCTTTGCTAACAGGGATGCAGAATGGTCCAGCCGCTCTGGAAGACAGTGCAACAGCCTCCTGCAGAGTTAACCACAACCCCATGAGCCAGCAAGCCCACCCCTGGACATTTATCCTAGACAAATGGGAACTGACACACAGAAAGTGACACCAGGGCTGGGATGTTTTGGCGCGGCTCACATACACGAGCACGAAAGAGTGGAAACAGCCCAGATGTCCTTTCGTGGGTGGACGGGTAAACACACGGGGGTGGACTCATACAAGAGAACACCACTCAGCGATTAAAAAAAAAAAAAAAACAAAAACAGAGTCACTGAGACACGCAAGACGCCGAACCTCAGAGGTGGCTGTGAGTGACAGACGTTAGGCTCAAAAGGACGCGGATTGCATGATGCCATTCGTACAGCGTTCTCCAAAGACCGAATGACAGTGATGGAGAACAGACCTGCGGCGGCTGCCAGGAGGGCGAGGAGGGAGAAGGGAGGGACGGCATGGGGGTTCTGGGGTGATGGGGCTGTCCCGTGCACCCTGATTGCAGATCTGGTCGTGAAGAGCCACGCCTGCGTTAAAATTCACAGAACTGGACCTGCAAGGAGTCAAGCCGACCCTTGAGGACGTTTGCATCTATATTCATAAATGACTTTCTTTTTTGGGGGGCGGATATCTTAGGTTTTGGTATCAGGGTGATGGTGGCCTCGTAGAATGAGTTTGGAAGTGTTCCTTCCTCTGCGATTTTTTGGAATAGTTTCAGAAGGACAGGTGTCAACGCCGCTCTAAATGTTCGGTAGAATTTGCCTGGAAATCCATCTGGTCCTGGACGTTCGTCCTTTGGGAGTTTTAAAATGCTGATTCGATTTTAGTACTGGTAAGTGGTTCATTCATAATTCATATTTTCTATGTCTTCCTGCTTCAGCCTTGGCAAATTGCATTTCTAAGAAATGATCATTTCTGATTTTATTAATTTTGGCTTTTTTCTCTCTCTTTTTTTTTTTTTGATGAGTCTGGCTAAAGGTTTATCAATGTTGTTTATCTTTTCAAAGAGCCAGCTTTTAGTTTCATGGATCTTTTCCGTAATTTTTGGGTTTTTTTAGTCTCTTAAAAAAAGAAAAAAAAGTCAAGCTGACTCGATGTTAATAACATTTAGAAAAATACCGAGAGGAAGTAAGATCTACTTTCAAGAGCCAGTCTTCCAGACCGACGTCCGTGGAACATGCTTCCTCCCCGCCTCACCGTATGTGATGATGGATTTGTGGCGCCTTTTTAAAGAACAATATAAAATGGTGATCAGAGGCCACACCTTACTGCCTTCACTTGTGAATTATGGGGGCACAGAGACACCGCCTGGGGAAGAAACGGGGCTGGCAGCATCAGCAGCGCTCCCCGGCGGGCCCGCCACGTCTGGGGACCAGGGGGCGTCTGCCGCCACCCATCTCATCTCTCGGAGCAGAGGGCAGCAGAAGCGATGGGTTCAGGACCGCTGTCTGGCAGTGGTCCCCAAAGTGCCACCAGCCAGCCAGCCTCCATCACTCCGTCTCAGCTCCAACACACAGCACGAAGGCTCCTCTCGTGCTGATCCCGCCCAGCTGGCCACCCCCCCCCCCTTCCCGGAGATCCAGCTCTCTCATCCTTCCAGATGCAGGCTGTGCCCTCGCTCCGGCAGACCCCTGACCCCTGGAACAGCCGATCGTCCACCCCCTCCCTGGTCCACAGACGCAGCGCCCCCCGCCCCCGCCCCAGCACGGGCCAGGAACCTGACGCCCGCGACGTGGACGGGGTGCCCGCACTGCTGTGCCAGCCACCAACACCGCACTCCGCACACAGCAGGTGTCCAAAAGACGTGTGCTGGAAAAGAACGTTTCCTGCAAGCCACAAAATGCAGGTGGGCAGCAGGGACCAGAAGGAACCACTGTGCATCGTTAATTGCCTCCTGGTTCCAGGGACAATGAGTTCTCCTGGAGGGACAGACACTGTCCTAATTTCAAGGATGAGAATGAGGAGGGTCAGCCTTCCCCCTTTCTGCCCAGCTTGGCAGAAACACGGAGACAAAGCCGATGCCCCCTCGCCGCACGCAGACCTGCTTTCACGGCTGGCGTCCCCCTCCCTCTGTCCCCTGGCCTGGTTGGCTGTTCCCACTTTTATGAGCCTTCCTGCGCGCAGGCTGGACACCAAGGGCCTCGGGAAAGCTGATGGGACCCAGAGAAAGACACACGTGGCAGGGCAGGAGGACCCGGGAGCGGCTGGGAGGCACGTGGAAGGGGGTGTCCCCGAGCGCAGCTGTGACCTCGGACTGGCCACCTCCTCCAGCTGCATCGCAGAGGCCGTGCTAGTGCGAGGCCGACTCCTGTTCCTGAGCAAACCCGAGGGACACGCACAGGCCATCGTGGGGACGCGGAGGGACGGCCAGTCCCGGCCTGTTGTCTGGGTCACGGGCTCCTTGCCACCCAAGGACCCCAAGGACCAGCAGCAGAGCTCAGAGACCGTCCTTGATGGCTCATCGTTGGGGAACGTGGGTTCTGAAGCGACGGGCCAAGGAGACAGGATTGACGTCTTCACCAGGGTGCTTCCCTGCAAAGATGCCGCGGAAACTGAGACAGCCGGGCTCAGGCATCCAGCTGGAGGAAACAGCCCGCATGACCAGCGATCCGTGCGCGGGTCCCCGGCCTTGCTTAAGCCCAGCAGTCAGGGAACCTCGAAGACAGACACAGAAGGAAGGGCGTGGAAGGGCAGGAGCCACCTCTCCTAAAACTCAGGTGTCCCAGCTCTGGGTACCCCCATGTTCCTACAAAGTCTTCCCTCACAACCCCAGCTTCCTCCCCCCGTCTCTGAGCTTTGGGCTGATGACATTATTAAAATGACAACACTGTGAATGAAAAAGATTGCCAGCCATGTCAGTAAACAAAGGATGCTGCAGAGCTCAGCCACCAGCCACTCCCGCTGCCCCCAACAGGGAGTTGTGGGGAACTCAGGGTGGGGACAGGCAGGCAGCCCAGTTTGTACAGCCACCCCCAGCGGGGCCCCCAGAGGGGACTCAGGACGGGAGAGGACAGGACGCTGGCCCTGGAGAGCTCAGGTGCACATCAAAGGAATGCTTTCAGTGAGCCCAGACTTTGCACCTTCCCGTACAGAGAAAAGCGCTCAGCTCCTTAACTGGAGATGTCTGGTTCCCTTTAATTAACAGGCATCTTTTGATGTTCCCACTACCCGGTCTTGGTTGCAAAAATTCCTACAAATCCTGGCTCCTCCCCTGCCTCTTGGGAACAGTCCCTTTGAGCATCTGAGAGGCTGTCTCCCAGGCTTGAGGCCTCAGAAAATCTGCCAAATAAAGAGACTCTCAACTTTTAGATTGTGCTGTTTTATTTTCAGCCAACAATAATCAAACCAAAAAGAGAAAAAAAAAAAAGGTTAAAAATGGTAATCTTGCTAACTGGGCACAAATGGGCACACGTGGGTCCCCGGACTGTGTTCCCCCCTTGAATGCATGTTTGAAATTTGCCACCGTATTTTTTAAAGGAGAAATACTCCACTTTTTTGTCATGGGACGCCTGCCCCTGATGGGAATTATGTAAATCTTCAAATCAATGGTAGTTTATTCCTGAATATGGAGACGTCCCCAGAAAAATGATCTAGTCCAAAATGAGCTTTGTCTGTCTGTGAAGGGGAGTCCTGTATAAAAATGATGATAATGTGAAAAAAAAATTCCTGAATCAGAAGCTAGGGAACTTCCGTCCAGCTGCTTCCTGGGCACCGTCCGCAGTTTACTGGACTTAAGGGCCCTTCAGTCAGTTGCCTACAAAACTCAGTACACCTTCTCCATTGCACAGGAAGACGGATACATTCCTGAGAAAGAGTGTCATCTTCAAAATGAGTGAGATCTTTTGCAGCTGAGGGCCGGGAGGCCCTCGGGCCAGAACACCATGACCCCCTACTGCGGTCGGGGTACCAGGTCAGGACAGTGACCTCAGCACATAAGATGCGGTTCCTCCACCCACAGCAGTCTGCCTCCAGCTCCCGTCACTCAAGAACTACCCTGGTCCTAACTCTGTTTAAATAAAGACCTCATATTTTGTTCCGTCCGACCTTACCAGGCCAGGATGCACGCATCGCTCTGTGTGCCCTGGAGTCAGCTAGCGCGGCCCTTCTGCGTGAGCTGCCCTCAATTTCTCTAGAATTAATTTCACTTGTGTCCCTCCTTTGATTAAAGTTGTAGAGATTGTTTCTTTAAAAAAAAAAAAAATAGTGCCCCAGCAAAAGGAACCAGAGAAATGCTCTGAGGACTGCCCGGCCTTGCAGGCGGTGGGGACGTGGGCCGGACCATCACAGCATCACTGACGGGGGCTCGTGTGTGAAAGTCAGGACCCCCCACCCAGCAAAGGAGACATGCCCTCCTGGTGGCCAGGCACACTCCTGGGGTCCTGAGGTCCCCCTGCTCCTCGGCTGCCACGTGCCCCTCGCTCTGCGGGGCCGCTCGGATGGCAGGTCCGAGAATTGTCCCCAAAGCCGGGGAATCGGCAGGACGGGCTTTTCTGGGAAAGGGGGTGGTGCCCTGACAGCCTGGCAGAAGTCTGCCCGCTCCCTCCCCTCCTTCTGCTCCTTTCTGATCACCAGAGACAAGTAAGTGCCCCTCGGATCCAGCCGCCGGTGTCCATTTCCACGAGCTAATCCTGGTGTGGTATTTACAGCTCCTCCTCGGGCCCGGCTGCCGCGGGCGTCTGCAAGGAGCCTGCTATTTAAGAGCTCCCGCAGCAGAACCCTCTTCTCAGAAGGCCTTTCGTAAAAATAAACCTGACTTATCTCCGCCCCACCCTGCAGGCAGGGCGAGCCACTCCCTCTTTCCTGCTGTGCGTGCAGCCCGCCCAGGTCCTGACATTTGTCATCACCACCCTTTGAGAGATCTGCCCTTCCTTCTGTCCCGAGTCGGGGACCAACCGTCCACACCCAAGATGCCAGCACATGCATGAATTGTAACTAATTGCTATTTAAAAAAAACACACACACAATGAATGCAATGAATATATTTAAAAATGGTCCTCTATCTGTAACTAAATACCATAATAATGTGTTTTATTATGATTTATTTATTTAATGGCGGGGCTGGGGATTGAACCCAGGACCTCGTGCATGCGAAGCACGCACCCCACCGCTGGGCTGGACCCTCCCCCATACATGATTTTAATTCAGAGTGTGGACAGAGTCCAATAAACTAAGAATGTTGCCCCCATTCCTGTTTGACAAGGATCAAGCCACTGCTGCAGCCCCCGCCCCTGACGGCGCCCCCTGAGGGGGATTCTGGATGGAGGAAAATAAGACACTGGCTTCCAGGTCATTAACGTGCACGTCTAAGAACAAAAGGCAACGAGCCCAGACTGGCGCATCTCTCCAAACACGGAAACGCACTGAAATCATTAACTTGAAACTGTTCTTTGTGACCAGCAGTAACCTTTCCATGTCTGAGTATGTGTTTTCCCTGCCCTTCTCCAAACTCTCTGCATCCTGCCTCCTCCCTTGCCTCCTCTGAGCAGGTCCTCAAAGCCCATGTGAGAGGCTGTCGTCGCCCAGGCTGTAGGTTCTCAGGAAGACCCTCGAATAAAACTTAACGCGTAACTTTTAGGTTGTGCTTTGTCCTTCAGTCGACAAGAAGTGTGTCGTCAGATGCTGGAAAACGCCTGATGGATCTATTTATTACTTACAACTTAGGTAAACTGATTTCTTGAAAATGTGCCAGCACATCTTACTGTCCCTTATGACTGGGTGACTGCATCCTGTTAATTCTTTTTTTTTTTTTTTTTGCGGTTGGGTTTATCCGTTCGATAACGATGTGAGTTTAAAAAAACTAAAGCTGTAAACTGTTCTTAGAAACAACGAGCAGTACACATATGTATACTGAAAAAAATTATGGCTATCTTTTTCTCGTTAAAAGGTGCATTTTTTTTTTTAGCCAAAAAAAGAAAAAAAGGAAAAAGATGGCTAATAATGAATTACGATTTGCTGGCTCTGCTGGAATGCAAACCCATTTCCATTCCTCCAAACCTTTAATAAAATCTCTAGTCCACATGCTGGTGTTGGAAAAAAAAAGTCTGATTAGAAGATAAAATATTAAGATCATCTTTACTTGCTTTGTTTTTTCTTTTGGTTTTTGTAGCAAAGAATCACTGTACAGGAGTTAAATCGCTCATGTCTTTTTTGGAGCCACAATTTATTGTTCAGACACGTGATTCTGCAGGAAAACAATGACACACATGGCCCCACAAGCAGTTTAGGGAGGCCTGTTTCCTGACGGACGATGGCAAATGCTTGAATAACCATTTCACTACTTCTGATGACTTATAGCTGGGGGCTGACTGTCATTTTCCAAAGCAGTTGGTGAAACCACGGTGAAGTGTATTAAAATGTAACCAGAGAGGCCCCTGAAGAGGAGATTTGGCAACAGAGAGGACCTGTGCCGCGTCCATGCGGTCCGCTCAGACTACCCGGAACATCCGGACTGGCCTCCCTGAGAGCCTGGAGCACAATGCATTTAAGGACTTGAGGGAGGGGAGAGATGGACAAGGGGCTGGATGAAAGGATGGATAACCTTCAGCCCACATCAGCCTTCAAACCACTCCAGCTGAGCACCCCTCTCTACCGCCAACCTCCCAGGGAGAAGCTGGGGTGCAGTTACTCAGAAGACCCCTCAACCCCGAGAAAAGGCACAAATAAATGGAAAGATGCCCTGTGTTTCTGGATTGGAAGGCTCAACATTGTTAAAATGTCCTTACTACTCAAAGTGATCTGCAGGCTGAAGGCAAGCCGTTAGCAAAGTTCCAATGGCATGTTTTCGCAGGAGAACGTCACGATCCTAAAATGCATATGGCACCGCGAAAGACCTGGGAGAGCCAACGCCATCTCGAGAAAAGAGCAAAGCTGGAGGCGTCACACTGCCTGACTTCAAACCGCACTAAAAATCCTCATCACAAGGAAAAAAAAAAAATCATGTGTGGTGACGGATGTTTTTAACCGGTGTCAGTCTGTAATATACAGACATGTCAAATCACGCCACGGTGTATTTACAACAGATACAGCGTTTGATGTCAACTGTGTCTCAATAAAAAGTAAAACCTGACATTGGCAACCTGCTAAATGCCCCTCCCACAAAAATAAAGTCGTACGCAGTGCGATGAGATTTGTTTGCTGTTTTGTTTTTAAATGACAGGCTGCATTTTCATCATTTTTACAATCGCGCCTCCTGGTTGGCCTCAGTGTGTGAAAAAGCCAACCCTCGGGGCACCTCCAGCGGCATCTGGTTATAAAAGTCTCCTTTCCGTCCGTCGGTCCCTCCATGTGGATTTTAATCCGCCTCCGCGAGCGGTTTAACCAGGCTGCTTTGGGAAGACCGCAGCCTGCCCCGGGAGTTGCAAAACACACACCCATGTTCACAGAAGCCCCTTCAGGGGGAGAGCCTCCTGCCCCAACGTGAGTGCGGACTGGACGTGCTGACACGCTTCGATCGAATGCGACGTCAGTGACAGAGCGTGACTTCGAAAGGCAGGGCGACATCCGCCGTGATTCCTTGCATCACGCGCCCTGCCGAGTCGAGCCCCTGTTGTAAGGAGACCCAAGCAGGCACGTGGAGGGCCCGACCCACGAGCTCACAGCAACGATCCCTCCCACCTACGGGCACGGAGCATCTCTGGGTATCACATGTGACCCTGCACCACCGAAAGCCGCAGCCTGGTCCCACCTGCCCCAGGACAGCACGCACCCCCCGGGAGCTCTCTCCTCTCACCTCCGCTCTGCCCTCCCCACCCGGCCCCCAAACCCTCTCCAACCGGCCTCTCCCCCTGCGGAGTAAAGGAAGCAGCCCCAGAACCACGACGGAGGCCAGACAGGATGCCCGGCACACCCTCCCCCAGAAGGAGCAGAGACACCCTTCGATGTCCTTGAACACACCTGCCTGCACACACCCAGCCCCCGCCTCCCCCCCCAGGCACTGAGCATCCTGAAGACACTGAGGAATTTAACGAGGCTCCTGCATCGCACTGCCTGGCGGCCTGGGAGGGGCCAAGCAGGCGGTTAGCTAAGGACCCCATCTCCAAGGACTTTTGAAAATTCCTAGCCTCGATGCAGCTGTGAAATGGGAAAGAAATAAATCTAGAGATTGTCATGCTGAGTGAAGTAACTCAGACAAATATCATAGGACATCACTCATATGTGGAACAAAAAAAAAAAATGATAAAAATTCTATTTGCAAACCCAAAACAGACTCCTGAGCATAGAAAACAAACTGTGGGTACCAAACAGGAGAGGGTGGGGAGGCATAAATGAGGGGCTGGGGGTGAGCAGACACACACTGCTGCACATAAAACAGGTAAACAACAAGGCCGTCCTGGGGAGCACAGGGAACTATGGTCAATTCCGTGTAATAACATAAAATGGAAAAGCATCTGAAAAGAAAATATGAATATATGTGTATGTATGCGTACAACTGGATCGCTTTGCTGTGCACCTGAAACTTAGCATCGTAAATCCACTACAGTTCAATAAAAATTTTTTTTAATTAAAAAACAATTTTTTTTTTAAAAAGAAGTGAATCGGGGGGGGGGGGGCTCCAGAAATCCAGACTTCGCCTGCCTTCTGCCTGTTTCTCTCGCTCTGCCTGAGGCTGCAAGTTTCAAACTGGTGGCAGGAGGCATGAGACCCAAGCATGGGCCCGGGGCCCAGTGGGGACGGGCCTGCAGCCTGCCTGGAACGTCTCAGACCCTGATGGAGTGTTCTCAGGGGGACCGGCACGTGGGGTGACGGGTGGGGACAGCAGGAGGCTGGCAGTCCTGCTATGAGAGTGACAGAACACCGTCACGCCGGACAGTGCACAGGGAAGGTCGCTGCGTGGCTCCCTGGCCAAAGGCGTGGGGTCTGTAACCCAGGGCAGGTGGGTTAGCCTCTCTGGGATTTGTGCCCGCCTCCCCCAAAGGATGACAATAACCATGTCTACGTGCAGGTCTGCTGAGGGGGCTCTCAGGACAGGCGACCCCTCACCAGATCCACAGACCAGCGCTGCCAGCACGCTGCGCGGCCAGGCCCCTTCCCCGACGGGGCGCACGGACACCGTCCCCGCTCCCGCTGGCCCCAGGCCCGCTACAGGCACAGGATGGGCGTCTCTGACCCCAGACCCAGCTCACGGGCCTTGCTTCTTCCTTCGTGCAGGACCACAGGTGTCACGGATGGCCTCGGATTCACACGCGAAGCCCAGGGGACTGTCACGCCCGCCCAGGGTCCCGACACCAGATCCTGAAGCTGAGCAGGACAGAGCGAGCCGACCAAGGTGACACCCGGCAGGGCTTTAAGCGACTCTGGCCTCTCCACGGGCCGCCCTCGGTGTCCCCTGGGGCCCTCTGGGGTGTGTCCGGCCTGCGGGCCACCCCATGGTGGTGGGACAGGCCCTGGGCGTCCCCCGCCCTCCCTCCACCCCCGGTGGCCCCTCCCAGGGCGCTCCGTCTCCACCTCCCGCCCCAGACACATCCATCCACGTTTCCACCTGCTTCAGATCTAACCATCTCTTCCTCATCTCCCGGCTCCAAAGAGATGCCCCCTTGCAGTCAGGGCTGAAGCCCTCTCTTTATGTGGGTTTCAACTGGCCTTCAACCTCTTGGCTTCACCCGGGCCCCTCTGAACACTCACCCCTGGGCTCAGAGGTGCCTGCAAACACTGAGGGTGGTCAGCTGCTAAGGGGGGCAAGAAAGGACGCCGTCACGGCCACCACCCAGCTCTGCTGAGAAATTCTGCTCTAAGGCGTCCCACTGCCAGGCAAGACTGTTCATTTTCCTTCTAAGGAGCCACAGAGCTTTCCAAAGCAGGGACCTCACCCACGTTCACTGCCACCCCCTGGTCACAAGCCTCGACTTCCATTTTAAAAGGAGACACAGTGCAGGACACAGAGCACGGCTGCCAGCGTGTGTCACCAGCGTCACAAACACTCAGGCGCGGCGGTGACTCATGGTCTGGCATGCGCGACGTCCCTGGCTCGGTTTTCCCAGTGTGAATGTGGGGACCATGACGACAATACACCCCTCGCAGGGCCGCCCTTCTTAGAAATAAGTGGCTGCTTCCACCGCCCTGAGCAGGGCGCGCACTTCATGAGTCAGAGCGTTTGGACAAACAGTGATAAGGGCGTGTTTTTCCCCAAGCCTCGTTTCCAAGCTGATGCGACAGACCAGAATCTGAGGAAGACGCTTTCGGGTTCACATGCAGAGAGCAGAGATGGAAAAGCATTTCATGCCCTTTCATAAAAGATAAAGAGACCGGAGACATGGTTGGACGCTGGCTGGAAAGCCTGTCCTCCAAAGCCAAAATCAACATCAAGGGACACATCTGCTTTTGTGCACCTTGGGGACTGGAGGGGGGGTGCCAGGTGGCGGGTGACACCCCCCACCTCGGAATGAAGGAGCAAAGGACACAGAGAACGCAGTCCAGTGGAGGCTGGTGCCCACCCTCCATCCTAGTCACGAGGGGACCGAGGATGACAAGGCACCCAGTCCAAGTGGCAGAGGGCGCATTTGAAAACCTTGTCTTCCCACCTGCCCCACTTACCGCCACAGCCCCACCCCTGGAAACAACCGGACAGCCCAGACCACCCGCTGCTCACACGAAGCTCCCAGCCCTGCAGAGCCAGGGGCGGTCTCCCCCTTGCAATGACAAATAATGTGCAACCTGGTGAAAAAATCTTTTTATCCCCAACGACCGGCCCCTTTTGCCCGCAGAAAATCAAGGAAAACAGGTTTTAATGCTAGGACTATGTAGCATTCTTAAAACACCCCCCACCCTAGCAGCCGAAGTAAAAAAAAAAAAAAAAAAAAAAGTGACGGTGTGACACGGGCGTGCCGGGGAAGCCAGCTCCGTTGTCAAACGTGTCTCCGGTGACTTGCCGGTCACCTGGTCGGCTAAAGTCTAAACCCTGACATGAGAGTCCTGGGTAATTTTAAACTCAGAAAATGGAAAGTCAACATCAAGACAGCATTCCAGGGGGAGGGGGCAGCTCGGGGACAGAGCGCGGGCCTCGCAGGCAGGAGGCCCTGGGCCCCATCCCCAAGAGCCTCCATTTAAATAAATAAGTATAATCAATGACCAGTAAATAAATAAACTTAATTACCACCCCGTCAAAAAAAAAAACAAAAAAGAAAGAACATTCCAGACCTGCAATCCCCCCCCCCCCGGGTTGCCATTCAGAGGCTTCCCCGACGCAGCAATGTCTCCCACAGGCCAGCAGTGAAGATGGAGACAGAAGAGGCGTGTTTTCCCCACTTTGCACAGGACCCCTCTCAGTTACAAGGGACAGGAGACGGTTCCACACACGGCAGGGAAACTTCAGAGAGCGGGATTAAGTTATTTTTCTGAGCGTGACGAAAAACAAGCTTAGAAAAGAAGGAAACAGGTGGAGGGGTGTTCTGCTGGCACAGAGCCTGGGGGTGGGGGCTACGGGACCCCCCAGGGCCCCCACGTGGGCGCCAGGTGGATGGCGGTCATTTCCAGGTCCCTTGGCATCAGCTGCACGGCAGAGCAGAGCTCGCGCTGTCATCAAACCTCCGGGCACAGGACACGGCGAGGTGAGCCACCACCCGGGACAAAAGGGAGGCTCTGACACGTTTATTAATTCATAAGCCAGGATCGCGCAGAACTGGGGGAGAAGGACGTCTGCATTCGAGGCCCCGCGTTCACCCACAAACACACTGTCTGTGCTCAGCACGAGCTCCCATCACACCCCACTCACCTCTTCCAAACACACCCCCCAACCCCAAGCGTCTCAGGCTTGTGTGTCTGGAGATGCGTCAGTCACCACGGTCACCATCAACTGGGCGACGTCCCGAATCTCCCGCCCAAGCAAGAAGCCAGACACATGCCCACGAGGGGACCGTTTCTGCAGAAAAAGGCCCTTGGTTCAGAAATAGCCCAGGGTCACTTCCTGCCACCCTGCAGACACCAGAAGGGCAGTTTTTGCAAAGAAGACCTTGGAAACCGTGCCCCAGGCCTCTGCTCTGGGTGGTGGGTGACCGCGGCGTGGAGAACGCAGCACGGGCCTGGGGACTTCAGTCGTGGGACAGCCCCACCCGTCAGCTGCAGAGAGAACCATTGCCGCCAACTTTGCGGGGCCGGTGGGGGCCGGGGTCCCACCTCCCGGAGCAGGGCAGGTGAGAACATTATCCCGTCCGCTGGAAAACATCATTGTCACAGAAGGCCGACACGCTGAAGTGAGGTGAGGCGTTGCCAAAAGCATTCCTGGTGGAAAAATTCCTTTGGGCAAAATGTACAGCCAGCAAGGTGGCATTCCAAAACTGAGAAACGTTATGGTCAGTTAAAAAAAAAGAGAGAGAGAGGGAGCCGAAGGAAATACTTGAAATGGAAATCTTCAGTTTCAATGAGTTAACCGTTAACCATCACCACGTAAGAAGTGGTTCAGACACAGAGTCGGAGAGAGGTTTCCAATTCTCCCCAAAACCAACTCCACGTGGTAACTATACACAGCAAGACCGACGGACGGGGGGCAGACGGATGGGGACACTCTGGGCAAGGTGCCACTCTCGGTGGCACGTGCGACTTGGTGTCTTTCCAGCCTCGTGGCTTGTTTGTTGAACGTTAGTGGGTTTTGTCCCTAATGAACAGGGCTCCAGCCAACGGAACTATATTTAAGTCTCAAAAATCAGCCAAGGACCAGAAGCACACACTTCTGGTGGTTATCGCTCCCTCCCGAGCTATTTTTAAATTCAATTCCCGAAGCATCGGGTTTGAAAAAAAAAAACCGCCAAGGTCTGATGTGGGGACCTGAGGTTTTGCCAAGTGCTGGCCGGACGTGAGGCTTAAATGTCACGTCGCGCCCACGCGCACGCCCGCCCAGACACACTCACCCTCGTGGTCCACCTTCCATCAAGGCGCCGAAGCTCGCTTTCTGGTCAAGCCTTTTGCATGTCCCTGCAGAGTTAATACGTCTGGAATTTCTCTCTTTCGCTCCCTGATCAAAGGCGGAGTGAACCAGGGTACAGACCCCAGGGCAAGCATCCTGCAGGGGTCCCCCCATCCTCTCAGGCCAGCTCTCTTTCCAGCCCGCCCAGCTCTCCAGGCAGGAACCCCGATTTTCGTGCTACGGCCACCGTGGGGACCAGGCTCGGGAGTTCTCCTCTGTCCCCACGTCTCCAGGCCGGTGACCATCCTGAACAAGCCAAAGCGGGCAGGGCACACAGAAGAAACCTGCCGGTGCCCTGATCTGCTCCAGACAAAGGCCGGGTGGACTCCAGCCCTGGGCACGGAGCTCCCCTGGACGGCACGTGGTGGGGGGACCCCATCTTCCCCGCTTTGGATGCACAGGGGGCCTGCCGTCCAGAGATGCCAGATGCCCATGGGACTCAGTGTCACAGACCCGCAGCCACACTGTGGACCCTGCACCAGCTCTGGGGAAAGTGATGATGTGTTCCTCGCAGAGGCCAAGAGGACGCCAGGGGCCCCGTTTTGAAGAAACCCGGGGTCTCCCAGGATTCTGGAGGACAAGGAGGGGCACAGCCTCGTGACTTGTCCGCCCACCTTCGCTGAAGCCCCTCCAGCTCTTAAAGAGAGTCAGACACACCAGAGCACCAGCGAAGGCTGGTTCAGGATGGACAGGGGGACAGGGATGAATGGAGAGGCGGCACTGCGCACCCACTGGGGTGCTGCTGGCCACCCCTGGTTATTCACCCTTCAATTAATGAGCACAAAAGAAAGTGAGAAACTCAGCTCCACATTTCAGGTGCTCAGCCGCCCCTGTACCAGCCACGACCACGGCCACAGCCACGACCACAGAACACCTTCACCCGCGCAGAGTCGTGCTGGTTGGCGCTGGGCTGGGGCCCTGGCAGGAGTCACCCTGGGCCGGCGGGCTCGGCTCAGAGGGTCCCTTTAATGTTGCACAACTGACACCGGGGGCCAAATCTTCTTCCTGAATCAGTATTCTTCCCACTAGGCCAGCCTGTCTGCCTCTGATGGGAGAAAGTCAGACAGGATTAAGGGCCGAGCACCAGGCATTCTGGATCAGGGAAGGATTCCCCGCGTGGCCCAGTGGGGGTGGGAGCATGTCCACGTGTGTCCACAGAGAGCCACAGCCCGCTGCCCTCTGTCTGGGGGGAGAGCAATGAACCAGGGCCCCCGGTTTACCTGACTCCTTTTGGGGGATGTGTGTCTGATTTTTTGAAAAGGGTTAAGGACTCCAGTGACCTTTCCGAAGCCATCAGTGTCTCTCAAAAAGCCTTCACTTGCTTTGGGGGAAGTGGGGATTGGATCCTGCAAAAATGCTTGTGCCCAAAGCCTTCGTGATCTTGGAACCGGACTCACCAAACGGACCAAAATAAAACACATCTGAGCCGTAGCTTGAAAAGATTTCCTGGTTTTCCTTTTTTGAAATAGAAATGTTTTCGGATGTGGAATTTATCCTAATCGGACGTGGCCGGTAGAAGACACGGTCCTGGTAAGCAACAGGTCAGCATCTAATCAGGGGGGCCAGATAAAAGGGTGTGAAAACCCTAAAGGCGGCAGCGTGCCCCCCAAGCCGGGGAAGCGAGCATCCCGCCAGAAGTGTGGGACCGTCCCTGAGACAGGCAGGAGGACCCGGAGATGCGGCTGGAGACCCAGCCCAGAGTACGTAGCAAAATCTAGTTTAGAATGAACACCGTTAGGACTTGAAGGCAATTACCGTCACGAGCTCGGCAGAAGAGCAAATGGAACCACACGAAGTATAAGACAGAAAAAAGTTTAACCCTAAAACTGGAAGAGACAGGCGGAAAATCAGGAACCATGGAAACAGGAAGGAGAAGTGATAAAGGACGACACGGCCATGAACTCAGGTGCAGAAAGCCACGCAGGGGCTCTGAGCCGCAAACCCTCCAGTGACAGGGGAAGTGAGGAAGCAAAGGGTAGAAGATGGGGTGGTGGCGGGGGGGTTAAAACTCACTTAAATCAGTGAAGAGTGAAAAGGCAAATTATCAATATGTCAATAGTATAAGTCAATACTGAACAGCGGAAGGACAGACAGAGCACAGAGACGAAGATCTTATACAAGCTGGGTCATGAGATAGCAAATATACGTTCTGCTGTAGCAGAAACTGAGTGAAAAAAAGGAACCTAAAATTACTCAACACATAAAACCCACAGACCCCAAAAGTGAATGTAAACGAGGAGGAGAGGGTGTAGCTCAGGGGTGGAGCACGTGGTTAGCATGCATGAGGTCCTGGGTTCAATCCCCGGTTCCTCCTCTAAGAATAAATAGTAAATAAATCTAAATCAGAACCACACGTTCCTATGTTTTAAGTTCGCACAGCTTCGCTCTAAACCCTGCTTTGGTATCAAATATTCCTGCTCGCTCTTTAAGACATACGATCAGTTACAGATTGACACGTCATGGCACATTTAATAACACCGCACAAAAGGCCTAGAAAGCTACGCTGCTCACTGGCAGGTGGGCAGAGTCTGCAATCACTGCATCCTGAAGAATCACGGACGCCATGCTGGGCGCTCACAAATTAGGACTTCCTTCCCAGGTCCTGAGTTAAAGAGGCCACTGGACCCAGACCTGCAGGAGGGGTGTGGGGGTGTCACTCCACCTGGGCCCGGTCCAATAATAATGCTCAGCCCTGCCAGGCCCCCGGGAAAGCCGTGCACAGAGGGACGGAGGAGGGGTTACAGGCCGCAGCTCCTGCAGGCAGGGGAGACCCAGCGTTGCACAAACCTTCGCATCAAACTTAGTCACGCACGTGCTCCATCGCCCTTACATGACCATCGAGAAATATTTATGATGTTCTGGTGGGGAGGGTATAGCTCGGTGGTAAAGTGTGTGCCTAGAAGGCACGGGGTCCTGGGTTCAATCCCCAGTCCATCCTCTAAACATAAATAAGCCTGATTACCTCTCCCCCCAAAATTAAAATAATAAAATTAAATTAAGTTTTAAAAGGGGGAAGCGTAGAGCTCAGTGGTAAAGTGTGTGCCTAGAAGGCACGGGGTCCTGGGTTCAATGCCCCACACCTCCACTAAAGAAAGAAAGAAAGAAACAAACAAACCTAATTACCACCCCCAAAAAATAAAATAAAATAAAATAAAATAAACCACCCAAGGGAAATCTCTAAAAATTAAAAAAAATAATAAAAATAAAAATAAGATACTCTAAGATTACCTGATACACTGTAACCCAGAAACGCCCAACTCCTCGAAGGTAGTAGGAACAGCTAGAATTTCAAAAGCGTCAAAGCCCTGGGCCCACTTCTCACTCGCCATCAAACAATACCTGCCTTTTACTCTTTATATTTTTTAATTAATTAATTAATTAATTTATTTATTTATTTAAATTTATTTACCATGTTGTGTTTGTTTCTGGTGTACAGCATAGTGATTCAGTTATATATAATATAAAATATATATATATATAAGATATACAATACAATATACATATAAGATATTATGTAATATAAGATATATGATACATATATAAGATATATATAAATATACAAGATACATATAAAATATGTATAATGTATGTATATAAAATGCATAATGTATGATATGTATAATGTATGTATATGAGATATATATAAGACATATGTGTATATAAGATATATGATGTATATAAGATGTATAATATAAAATATGTATAATATATGTATATAAGATGTATGTAATATGATTTATACATAAGGTATATATAATATAAGATATATATAAAATACACATATATAAGATACGATATAAACTATGTGTATAAGGTATATATAACATAAGACATATAAGATATATAACATAAAATATATAACATACATAAGATACATAATGTACATAAGATACATAACGTATGTAAGATACATAACGTATGTAAAATACATAGTGTATATAAGATACATAATGTATATGATATAATGTATATAAGATACATAACGTATATAAGATGTGTGTATAATATAATGTATGCATATTCTTTCCCATTACAGCTTACTAGGAGCCATTATAATGTTTACATCCGTAAATGAGCTGCCGACACACAGCAGAGCGTAGAAGCCACATCTTACAGGTACAGCTCCAACTAAACGGGAAGATTTTAAGGTAACACATGATCACCCAGGCTGCCGCTTGTCAGGGTGTAGATACGCTTGCTGACAGGTGGGCCCAAAGCCTAGAAACCTTTAAGGAAAGGCCCAGCAGCCTCACCCTGCCGTGAGGACCCGCACCCGCTAGCAGCCCCTTGGCTCCGCGCACCCACGCGGGGAGCGACGGGCAAGGCCGGGCTGGGCAGGGCTGCGGGCCTCCTGCGCCCAACCCTGTACCTGGAGAGGGGGGGTTGTCAGGACTGGAGCAGCTCAAGTTACCCGCTTTGATGACTATTTTAAAAACGATTTCTTGTTCTACTAACTTGATTCAAGACACAGAAACCGATGTGGAGAAATGCCTACAGGAAGCAAGCGTTCCGGTGGGGCTGATCGGCAAGTGTCCACTGGTCTTTACGTCAACAGGCGGCCTGAAGGCGGCCAGCGAGCAAACGCACCAGCTGTTCAGACATTTCATGTCACATTTATTCTACAGAAATATGTGATTCCACCCTAGGAAAAAAGTTTCCCGGTATCCTGCCCAACTGGCAGCCTCTTATGTACGCCGTCCGGCGGGGAAGTTAAGCCCGTGTCCATAAAAAACCAACCACTAGGATGATCTCACGGACGCTCAGAGAACTGAAGCAAGCCAGTGAACTCGGCCTTAAATGGACTTAAAGATATTTCAAAACTTCACCCAAAGTAATTGCCTTTACTCGCAGTCTCGAATATTCCATCAATGACGGTACCTCCACTGAGCTCTGACATCCCCGAAAAGTCACCTCAAGTCTGCCTTGTTACTTTTTGCTTATGTCGTCCTTCCTACAAGAATGCTTTTCCCATTTTCCCAGACACTTTTAAGTTAGGCCTAAGTTTTCATTTTCATGGACTTACCGGTAAAAACACACAATTTCGATCCAACAAAAAAATGCAGACTTCTGTTCTCTACGAAGGTGACTAACCACCACGCATGTGGTCATTTATTCTGACACACGAGCGCAGAGTTTGCATCCGCCGACGCCTCCGGCCTTTCAGGAATTCTCAAGAAGGGCTGCTGGACACCTTGTTTTGGGACGCGAAATCTCCTTCACTCATTGTCCCCATCCAGCCCATTTTCATGCAACACGACCAAGCAAGCGTTAGTTCCAGGGAAGGGCATTAACACCAAAGCCGTCCCATCTGTTGTTTCCTAGCGTGTGGGAAAGCGAGCGCTCACTGAGTGTGAGTTGACCGCCAATCGCTGCAGCATCAGAGAAAAAAACAAATTTCCCTGGAGCGCTGCCTTATCCTCAAGCAACTACAAAAACAGGTCAGAGAAGAGGAAACTGCAATTTCAGGGGCGAACCCACAGAACCCGACGGCCACCGCTAACGTCCCAAAGCACCAGGAATTTCACGTCCACACCTCTCCTTCCCGTTAGACAAAACAACACACCTAAATTACATAAAATATATATATTTTTAAAAAACCAAGACCATTTCTTTCCTCTGATATTTTCCTGATGCACTGAAAGGCAGTAAAACAAACATCAAATGGTAAAAAAATTGGGAACAACAGAAATAAAAGAGTATGTCTACATGCTTGGACGAAGATGTTCAAACAGGCAGATCAGATGCGCCGGATGTGCGTGTGGGGAGTCAAAGGCGTTAATAAAAACAGCCTCAGTTCTGTCATCACAGCCACAGCGGAGTTTCCCCGGGGGACCCAGACATGAAGGCCGACCAGAACTCTCCAAAGCGCTGCGAGCCAGACCTCTTCTCTTTATTTTCCTCTTGCTTACCTAGTACCACACTGGGAAGAGCGTCCTGGCCTTAGGACTGAACGTTCACGTCCACAATCAGATTCTTTCAAAGGATTTTACAAATGCTTTTTGGGCACGATTTTGCTGGCCTCTTAAATAATTCTCTCTTCCCATATATATATTTATAAGCCACTAGTACCCGAACGATTCAGTTTCCGTAAATGGGCGCATTAAATTGGGCTCGTAAAGCGACCGATTTAAAGGTAATTCTACTTCACGTTTCCCTACGTCATCCGGGGATGCCTGCTACCCTGAAACGGGACTTCCCACCCACACTGATCTTCCTTTTGGGAGATCTGTTTGTTCAAAGGGAATTACATAACCGCCACTAAGCACCCTGCACAAAGGACAAAAAAAAAAAAAAGTTCTTTTTAACATTCCTCAGCTTCACGGTTATTTGATTTGCTAACCTGGCTCACTTTTTCCTGGCATTAAAGGGAGAGTTTGGGGTGGGGGGAGCCTGTTTTGAAAATCTTTTGTGGACTTGGGCGACACCGCGGCCTGTGGGCACACCCGGGCAGGGTGAGTCAGTGGGACACACTCGCAAAGAAAAGAGATTAGTTGTCCCCAGGGCTGCCTCGTTGGAGACCAGTTGCTCCAGCGGAAAAGAAGGCCCATTTGGAAAGCAGGTGCAGGGCCCACCCCAGCCCCTCATTCCATCTGCAGGACTCATCACACACTTGCCCCAGGCCGGCGACAGGGTTCACAGGTCCTCGGTGCGCCCGGCGGAGCGCGCGACCCCGCAGGGCAGTGGCCACCAGGCCCGGCTGGGTTGTGCACGGTTCAAACCCCGGCTCAGAATCCGATTAAAGGGCTGGGCTGTTTTTCTCCTGGGAGAGAAGGTACTCTTTCTGGGAGTAAAATGTGAACGTGACGTGGAATCCCCACACGCGAGGTGCGGGGATGGAAAACAGACACCGCGGAGGTCCGGGCAGAGGTACCTCCAGGCGGGCAGGGATGGAAGCCCTGACTTTACTCCGATGCTGGGGTCCCCACCTCGGGCCCGGTCCCGTCCCGCCTGTCCACGGTGCGCGGGGACCCCGAAAAGCAAGCAGGACAAGAGGAAGAGGGGTCATGGAAACCTCCAGGCCAGTGCCTTCTCCCCAGCCCTCCCGAGCCCGCGGGACCCACGCGCCTCCGGGGTCCCGTAACCTGCTCCCTGCTGTCAATTTGCGGGGAAGGAAGAGCGGGCGGTGCGGCGCGGGACCGTGCCCGGTGCGGGGTGACAAGGCTGGAACGCGCCACCGGGCAGGAAGTCAGCAGCCGGGCTGGGCCGGGGTCTCCCTCCGCCTCCCCCACCCCGGGGAAACCCTCGCGGGGGGCTGGGCACGGCTCGGGACTCGGTGGGGGTCCCGCACACAAACACACCCACGCGCAGAGTGCTCCGGCACTGTTACCTGGGCGACGGCCCGGGCGCACAGAGGACACGGCCCCCTCCCCCCAGCAGGGCGCCGGAGCGGGGACGCCCGCGCCCCGAGTGCGCGCCGGGGCCCCGCGCCCCCGTCCCCAGAGCGCGCGGGGCGGGCGCGGGAGTCCGAGCCCAGCGAGGCCCGGAGGCCGCTTACCCGGTGGGCGGCTTGGCGGCCGAGGCGCGCGCCGCGTCCATGGAGCCGGCGGCCGGGGTGCGGGGCGCGGGCGGGGTCGGGCCCGGCGGGTCAGGCGCTCGCTGCCGCCGCCGCCGCCCTCATTCACTTTTTCCGCGCTGACCCATCGTCCTCACTCGCGCGCCGGCGGAGGACAGCGGCGGGGCTGGGAGGACGGAAGGGGCTGGAACCGGCCCGGGCGGGCGCGCGGGGAGGGGCCGGCGCGGGGCGGGGGCGCCGGGAGCAAGGTGCGCCGCGTCCCCCCCCTCCCGCCCCAGCCCCCGCCCCCGCCCCGGGAGCACCGCCCCCGCCGCTGCCGCCGCCGCGCCCAGCCCGGCCGGGCGGCGGCGCGCGTCCCGGGGGCGGGGGTGGCCTGGTGGCGCCCGGGCCCCGGGGGCGATCCCCCGCCCTCCGCGGCGCCGCCGCCCGGCTTCTCCGCGGCCCTCGGCTCCGGGGAGGCCGTGCGCCCCTCTGCGGGCGGGCGGGGCGGGGGCTGGGGGTCCCCGGATCGCGGCGGCGGGGAGGAGCCGCGGAGCGGGGAGCCACCTGGCCTCGGAGGGGCCGGGCGAGGGCTAGGTGGGCGGGCGGGCCCGCCCCAGGACCGACGTCGGAGACCGAGCAGGGAGTGAGCGGGGCCGCTCTGGCAGCCCCGGAGCGCCACAGAGCCTCCATCCGTGCCGCGGGTCCCAAAGTGGGTCCCGGACCAGCAGCACCTGGGGACTCGTTAGACATGCAGATTCGGGCCCCCTCTCGAATCGGAAACGGAAACAGCGCGGACTGGAGCCGGCCCAGCGATGCTACCGGGAGAGCCTGCTGGAAGCACGCTGGAGTTTGCCCAGCTCCCCGCGCTGGATTCCAGGGGGGCGGGCGGCAGGCGTGCCCGCAGGGGCAGCCCAAGCCGGGACCCAGAGCGAGCCAGCCCGAGGCCCCTGGGCTGCCCAGCTTCATCCCCACCGACCCCCGTCCCAGAAGCAACAGAAGACAGAGTCTGACTTAGAAAAACGACTCTCACGGGGTAGGATACAAGGCGAGTAAGTGCGTCTGCAGAGAGATCGGCGCTGGAGGAGGTGCGCCTCCGGGTCCTGTCCTTGCACGATGTCCTGAGGCCTGCCTGCCCCCCCCCCCCCCACTGCTTCCAGCTTTCCCATTAACAAAGCAGGGAGACCAGTACAGGGTGCGAGTCTGCCGGGGCCCGAAGAAGCCGGTTGCTCCCTATGCGCATGGCCTCAGGGCCATGCAGCTCAGCCCCCTGGTCCTGCCCACCTTGGGCTTCCACCGGGGATGCTGTCCTGCAAGATTTCCCTCCTGCTCCAACCCAGCCTGCGGTCCCTGCTCAGATGCCACCTCCCCCGGGAAGCCCTCCGGGCTGTCTGTATGAAAGCATACACTTCGAACTGCTCTGCTTGACCTGAGTTATTTTTCTTCTGAGTATCATTCTATTTGTATATAGGAAATATTTTTAATATAGATTTCTTGTTGTTTGCATGTATTTAAGTGTTTATATTTATAAAGAAGTGCTTATATGTTTGTATGTATAAATAACCAAAATGTTGTTTATATATATATGGACATATATAATTTTTGTTTATATTTATATTATTGTATAAATAATTGTTGGGGGGAGGGTATAGTTCAAGTGGTAGAGTGCAGGCTTAGCGTTCACAGGGTCCTCGGTTCAATCCCCAGTACCTCCTCTGAAAATAAAATAAAATAAAAACAAAAATACCTCCATAGCCAAAAAATTTGAAATAAAATTGTCAGCGTATACATTATTAATCAGTGGGATATAAATATATAAATACGTAAGTATTCAGTTACATTTTGCCCATGTCTTGTGACCTGTCTCCTTCCTGGAATGTGATCTCAGTGAGTGTGGGGCCGTTGTACGCATCACTGGACTCCCCATCTTCTGGGACAGCACCTGGCAGGTGGAGGCGGTGCTCTGCAAATGAAGCGTGCACTGAATGAATGAATCTCTATGACTCCTTCCCCCCTCTAGGTTTTGGGATTGAGGCGGGGGGAGGGTCCTGCCCAGGGTCTTGGGAGGCCCTCCTTGCTCTGGACATCACATGGGAAACGGTGGCCTGGGAGGGGCCAGAGCCCAGAAGTGGACTAGGGACTGTGGCCCAGACCCTGCTGAGGTCATCATCCACGGGCCACTGGTGGCTGGAGGGCCTGGAGAAGGTGGCAGGGGAATGTGGTGGGAGGAGGGGATGGGGGGGAGCATGGAATAGCCCGGTGCTCCTAATGGAAATGAGGCTCAGTAATGGTGTCCCAGCGAGACAGTCAACCACCGAGAGAAAAGTAATTAGAAGGAGGCAGTGTGCCTCCCCCAGGCTGAGGTGCAAGTTACTCTCCTGGGATGAAGGCCTGGGAACCTCTGATTCCAGGAGGGCCACCAGACACCCCAGACCCAGAATCCAACAGCCCCTCTGTCTGGGAATGGGGTGGAGGCCGAGGAGTGGAAAGAAATGTCGCAGTGAGGCAGAGGGCAGGGTCGGACTTGCCACCAGCAGAGTGGATGGAGCTCCCAAGACCCCTGGAGCAGGGAGAGAGTTCCCGTGGGCCGGGCCTGGCGTCTCCTGGCTCAGCTGTGGAGGAGAGGCCCAGAGCCTGGGAGGCAGGGAGCCAGTTTCTCTGTTTGCAACCTGAACTACTGGCCAGGAACCCCGTAGACCCACCCATCCTTGTAGACCCACCCACCCGAAACTGTGCCACTGGGCAGACACATTCGAGTATCTGCCACAGGCCGGTGTGTGTGGAGTGGAGGCAGCTGACAGAGCCAGACCAGGGAAGCAGAAGCAACAGGAAGGGGCTTAGCTCTTCCAGACGGGGAGGGAGGCTGAGAACCCGCAGTTGGTGTGGGCTGAAAGGAGGCGCCAGCAGGACGCCCTCCTGGGTTTACTTGCCGACCTTCTACAGCAAAGGGCGCGGTTGCAAGCAAGGGTCTGAATTCCAGGGGAAAGATGTTCCTCCTTGCTCCTTCCCTGCACACACTTTTACGTTTCCCTGCATAAACTAGCCCATTTTTAGATATTAACTCACATTAAATGTTCTATTTGGGGTGTTGTAAATATCCAGGGACATGCTGATAAATCTTTAAAAATGGCTCCAAAAAAAAAAAAATCTTAGTTTGCAGCATTTGCCAATTTTTCTGGTGGAAATGCTCCCACCTTGGCCTGTCTCAAGCCACCATCATGAGGTCGGGGAAGGCAGGGTTAGAGGCTTCTGACCCCTCCCTGCAGCTGCCCTGTCTCAGCCTCCGATGTTTTGTGTGAAAGTTGAACCTTGCCCTTGTCACCCACACCCCCCCACACACCCCCGGAGCTCGGGAGCTTGGCTGAGCCCCAGCTCAAAGGCCCTCAGCTCCCTCGCCCCCAGGCCGGGTGGGTGTCTGGAGTGCCCGAGAGTCTTCCAGCCACCTGCAGGGAGGGGTAGGGGACGAGAGACACGCAGGAAGGCACCCTCCCGTGGAGACAGTTCTGCTGAGAGCAGGGCTGCTCAAACTTGAATACACGCAAGACACTTCTGGGGATCTTGTGTGTGTTTTTTTGTTGTTTTGTTGTTTTAATATATTTTTAAATTGAAGTATAGTCAGTTACAATGTATCCATTTCCTGTGCACCGTGTCCCAGTCATGCAGATACATACACGCATTTCTTTTCATATTCTTTTTTCATTAAAGGTTATTACAAGATATTGAATACAGTTCCCTGTGCTGCACAGAAGAAACCTGTTTTGTATCTATTTTTATATACATAGTGATTAACTGTATTGTTCAAAGGTCAGCCGTCCAAGTTTGTGTACACATTTTTATTCCTCTTTCGTAGGTACCTAAGAGTGGGATTGCTGGACCATATGGTGACCTGGCGTTCAACCCGACGAGAAACTGCCAGACTGTTTTCACAAAGGGGTTGCACCGTTTTCCAACCCCGCCAGCAACGTATGAAGGTTCCAGGTTCCCCACACCCCCCACAACGTGTGTTACTGTCCGTCTTTGACGACCGCCATCCTGCTCGGTGGGAAGTGGTCTCTCGTCGTGGCTTTGATTTACAATAAGGCGGGAAGCCCCATGAAAAGACGGGCTGGGTCCCCAGGCAAGGCCGCTGCTCTCCTGCCATCACCACCCGGCTCCCTGGCCCAGAGGCTCTGTCTCACTTTCTGCCTCTAATGCGGCTAACTTACCCCTAAAGTTCTATTTGTTCCCTGAGCTCACTCCTGATTGGTTATTTCTTTCACTCCTGATTGGTTATTACTCTTGCTTCTGATTGGTCCACTACCCTAACTTCTGATTGGTCCATTTGTAGTACTTCATTTGCATGGAGCTCACTCCTGATTGGTTATTTCTCTCACTCCTGATTGGTCTACTTCTACAAAGATTGTTCCTGGTTGGTCAACTCGTGTTATACTTTATTTGCATATGATGTTGCAAAGTGTAGACTGGCAGCCTATAAAGGCCTGTGTAAACCTGCAGACGGGGTCCAGAGCTTGGGGTGTTAACTCCTCTGGGCCCGCTGGCGTAATCAACCTGAGTTCTCCAACCCTCCCAGTGCTGCTTGGTCTATCGCCCGGACCTAGATTGCTGTCACAACTGAGCTGTAACACGCTTTTCCACAGCAACGTTTCTGTGACGCTGAAGAACGTTTCATGAGCTTTTCGGCTATGCGTGTGTCTTCTTCGGAGACCTGTTATTCGAGTCCTTCGTCCGTTTTGAAAATTAGATTGTGTTTGTATTTTTGAGCTGTGAGAGTTCTTTATGTGTTCTCCACACAAGTCCCTTATCTTAAAGGTATGTGTGATTTGCAAATATTTTCTCCCACGCAGTGGGTTATTCTTTCGCTCTTGCCGGTGTCTTTTGAAGCACAAAATGTTGTATTTTTGATGAAGTTCCATTAACTTATTTATTTTTCTTGTATTGCTTGTGCCATATCTAAGAAATTATTGCCTAATCAAAGGTCTATTTGTAGGGAATTGCAGTCTATTGACCATCCTTTTAAAAAAAAAAGATTATAGTATATTTTTTAATAATTTATGGGTAATGCCAAGGGCAGAAAAAATTGGGAAATAGCTGTCAGGTGTCTTCAGGGACTTGTGCCCCCTCCTTCTGCAGCTTATTCTTCAACTGGGAGCTCTTAAAAATAGCTCTTTGGAGACTAGTCTGTTGCTCCTTCTCAGGGCTAATTCCATCTGAATAGCTACCAGACATCAAATCCAAGGCATGGAACCCACAAGGTGGTGTCAGATATTAGCCACTGAGGGGGAAGTGGCAGGGGAGGGGTTCTCATGTCCGGGAGTCCTGAAGCCTCTGTCAAAGGTCATACATCCCCCAACCTGGTGAGTCCCTCAGCAGAACAGAGGCCAGAACACGAACCGAGACGGATGAAACAGATGCCTCGTTCTGGGCTGTTCCAGGGTGAAGCCTTGGGTACACTGAGTCAAAATCACAGCTCTGTGGGCTGACTCAGCCCCCATCCCCATCCCTGCCTGGTGTCTGTTGGACCCACCGCCAGCACCGCCCCACGGACTCTCTCCGCTTCTGTCTCTTCTAGTAACCATAGACAAATACCTATAGATTGAATTATTAACCATATTAAAAGTCCGCATTTAAGGACAGTTACCAGGAGCAAAGCACTGTGGTAAATTCATTAATGCTAATTACAGGATTTTTTTTGTGACTGCACATACACCTTATATTGCATGTAAATACGTATCTAGAGTCTGCTGCACAATGTTTAGTTTCCTTATATGTGCTAATAATTGTTTCTAAGAACAGATTAGAGCTTTAGCTTTTAAACTTACATAGTTACCAAAGGAATAAAGCTAACTACAAAATAAGAATCAACAGAATGCGGTTTTCCGATCATAAAGGACACTCAGACGTGCTTGCACGTATTCAAGAAATCAATCATCTTAGTCACAAATGATAATTAGTTCATTTGTGTCATTATTATTACTGCTATTATTTTTTCGATTCCGCATATAAATGACGACATATGGCATTTCTCTTTTAAAGTGTTTTAGGGACGAAAAAAATAAAAGGGTTTGGAGAGTTAGTCAAGTCACCTACGGGGACACAGAACAAGGATTTGAGCCCAGGAAAGTTTAACCGAGAACCAGTTTTCTCTGCCACTTTGCAAACACAAGGGCTTGAAATCTGTGCTTCACACCCAGGTCCCCTGCGAACCGTTCAACACACAGCAGTCGCCGTGTCTCGTGTTTGTCGGCAAATGTGTGCAGGACTCACCGCCAGGCAGCCCGTGGGGAGAACGTGTGGGTCTGACCAGCCTGCTCCTTTGTCATGGAGCTTGTGTTTTCGCGTCCAGCTGTCCTAATTTGTTTCCTGGTGAGACCCACGCCCAGGGCTGTTTTTGTTAAGAGGGAGCATCTCTTGGGCTCTTGGCCGAGACGCTCGGCCCCTGAATTTATGCAAGTGCACCTCCCTGATCAGCCCTTACAAGGATTATGCAGTGGGGTTTAAGATTCCTTGCAGCATTTTCTAGAAATATGAGCTCTTCAGGACATGCATCCCTGGAGGGTGGGCTGGAGAGGCTTTTCTGACTTCTTAACAATGTGTGTTCTGTCTTACGCACGATTTTGCCTTCTAGAATTTGGCAGGTTTTAAGCCAGCTGAACGAGCAGAGCACGCTGGTTTACCAGTAAGACGACTGCTCTCATTTCAGTCTCATTCTGTTCTGATGGCGTTCCCCAAACCAAAGCTGGGGTCAGCCGCGTCCCGTACCGTGTCACACTTTCCTGGGTGTTAAAAACTCTGTTATCAAGCACGGTCCAGCCAACGAAATATAATGACACTTCTAAATTTCAGGTTTCTGGGTTTGAATATTAGTGGTCTGTTGTGTCCACCCATGGCCTGCTTCTCAGTATGATTTCAGCTTTTTAGTGTGTCTGTGGGCTGCTTTATTAAAGAGGAGGAAGAGGAAGGAGCGGTGGGATCTGGATTCTTGCATTCCCAAACATTTGCTCCGGAGGAGAGCTTCCCGCCAGCACCAGTGCTGTGTTTACCTCCAGCCTGAAACCAGTCTGGGTGGATGGTGGGGAGCTGCCCAGGGTCACAGCTCCCGGGGAGCCTCCTGGAAACCACTCATCCTAAGGGTGGAGGGGAACACACACAGGAGAAGCTCACGGAAAGGAGCAGCTGTCATCAGCAGGATGGGGGGTTCTGAGCCTCACACAGTGTCACGCTGTAGACGGAGACCTGGTCCAGACCTCGGGGACACTTGTGACTCTATAGGTCTAAGAGGCAGGAGCGTCTGAGCTGCAACGCTTTGAGGTACAGGGTGAAGGAAGGTCCTGGCTGCAAGGTGACTGTCACACCAGCACCGAGGAGGGACAGAGCTGCAGGAGGGAGCCCCGGCGGGGGGGGGGTGGTGCAGTGCAGGGGCAGGACCACCACCCAATGTGCACAGCACGAGAGCACTCTCGGGGGAGTCCCCGAGCTCTAGATGGCTTGCAGTCTCTTAGGGGTCGTGGGATAGAGGCAGAGGGACATTGTCTTTTGTTCCAGCTTTATTGAAATACCGTTGACATCCAACATCATGTAAGTTTAAGGTGTGCAGCGCAGTGACTTGATGTATGCATACGTTGCAAAATGGTTACCGCAGTGAGGTCGGTTAACACATCACTCACCTCACATTGTCACCATTTTTTATCTGTGTGATGAAAATTTTCAAGATCTCCTCTCTTGGTAATTGTCAGATATTCAATAAAGCATCATGAACTGTGGTCACCAGGTGGTACGGTCCACTCTCAGAGCTTCTTCAGCTCATACCTGGAAGTTGCACCCTTCAACTACCTTCCCGTTACCCCGCCACCCCTGGTGATCGCCAGTCGGTTCTCCGTTTCTGCGACTCCATTTATAATAAATAAGGGAGATCATTACGGCATTGGTATTTCTCTGTCCGCCGTACGTCACTTAGAACAATGCTCTCAGGCGTCGCCCATGCTGTGTGATGCAAGATAGCCATCCAGTTTCACCCTTCTGCAGGCGGCTGTCCAGTTTTCCCAGTGCCATTTACCGAGGACTGTGTCTTTTCCCCTTGCATATCCTTGGCCCCTTTGTCATAAATGAATTAACCATCCCCCTGTGGGTTTACTTCTGGGCCCTCCATTCTGTCCTACGCATGGAGCTATGTGTCTGCTCTCGTGCTAATGCCATACTGTTTTAATTGTTGTAGCTTTGCGATATTGTTTGAGATCAGCAAGCACGATGTTGAGAGGCTTAGTTCTTCTTTATCAAGCTTGTTTTGGCTTTTCAGGGCCTTTGGTGGCTACAGACGAACTGTAGGATTGTTTTTTCCAGTTCTTTGGAGAACGGCACTGGGATTTTGATGGAGATTGCTTTGAATCGTAGATTGCACTGAGTTGCATGCACATTTGAACAGTATCGACTCTTCTAGTCCATGAGCAAGGAATATCTTTCCAGTGATCTGTGTCTTCGTTCATTCATTAACGTCTTGCAGTTTTCAATATACAAGCCTTTCATTTCCGTGGTTAAATTTATGGCTAGGCATTTTATTTTCCTTGGTGCAATGGTCAGTGGGATTGTTTGCCTAACTTCTCTTTCTGATCATGTGTTACTGGGTTAAAGAAACACCGCAGGTTTTTGCGTACTGATTTTGTAACCTGCAACGTTTTTACTGAATCCATTTATTAGTTCTAACCGTTTTGGGATGCAGTCTCTAGGGTTTACGCTATGCAGTGTTATGTCATCTGCAAATAGTGACCTTTTTGCTTGGTTTCCAGTTTGAATGTTCTGTTGTTGTTGTTTTTGTTTGTTTGTTTTGCCTAATTGCTCTGACTGTGCTGAATAACAGTGAGGGCAGAGGCGACCCTGTTTTGCTTCTGATCTTAGGGAGAATGCTTTTGGCTTTTCACCGCTGAGCATCATGTCAGCTGTAGGTTTACCATAGATGGCTTTTGCTACGTGAGGTATGTTCCCTCTATACCAGCTTTGTTGAGAGTTTTATCATAAATGGGTGTTGAATTCTGTGGAACACTTCTTCTGTATCTATTGAAACAATTATGTGATTTTTACTATTTATTCTGTTAATGTTCTTTTTTTTATTGCAGGATCCAATCCAGGGTCCCACACTGCATTTATTTGCTACGTCACGGTAGCCTCTTCCAATGTGATGGTGCCTCTGTATTATGATAATTTTTTTTTTTTTGGTGGAACGTCCCCCAATTCAGGTGTGTCTGGTGTTTTCTGATAACTCGATGAAGGCATTTTTGGCAAGAACACCATAGACTTCTAGAATTTTTAAGCTGATTGGTTCCTACATGACAGATAACATTCTGAGCATTTTTTAAAAAGACATATTAACTTACTTAACATCTGCCAAACCCTTACCTGAAGTAATGATTTACTCCCATTTTACAGATGAGAAAACTGGTATGTTGAGTCACGGCCAGACTCACACCGTTTGCAGGGATGCCGTTGGGACCCGAGCCAACTGAAAGCTGTCAGTTCTCTCCTGTCCTTGAAAGTTAATCTCACTGTATGTGTCGCAGCTAACCTGGGACTGAGCCTGGGACCATGAAAAAGTGGGGACGAAAGACAGGGCTGTTCGACACTCCACCCTTTGCCCAGCAATTAATGGCTTGATTTTCCCTTACGTGCAAGAGACATTTGCATGGCAAACGAGTTAACATTCTGTTAAATATTGACCTAAATCCCAACAGGGCGTGTAGCTCACTTACAAAATCCCTTGAACAAGGAGTTCTTTCCGGGTAGGACTGTTGGGTTGCAAGGGGGGTGGTTACACATTCCAGGCATCTCGGTGGCAAGGGCCAGAGGGTACCTGGCATGGCTATCAATGCATCAGAGATGCTTGGAGCAACGGAACAGGTGTTCTTCGGTGGTTGGGCCCAGGCCCCGTACTGTTTGACATCTTGATCAACGACCTGGGTGAGATGGGATGGAAAGCATGCTTTGTACGTGTGCAGGGGACACAGAGCTCGGGGGACAGGCAGGGCCCCGGAGTAGAGCGTCATCATTTCAGTGAGGACCTTGGCCTGCCTGCACCGATGAGATGCCACGGGTGGAGAAGAGTCTTAGAGAAGGAAGGAATTATCAAGCAGGTGGTAAATGAAAGCTGGTCAGCTGACTGGGGCAAAGGTCAGAGCAGAGCAAAGATGGGTACCCACGGGGTGATGGCATGAGGTGTGGGCGACCTCACAGAGACAATGTGCCTCCAAAAGAGTCCAGGGAGGGAGGAGGAAAGCTTGAGCTGTCTCTCTTGTGAGGGATGCCCACGCCGTAGCTGGGAGGTGCTGAATCCGGGGCACTCCCGGGTACAAAAGCCTTTCCATGCCCCGCCTCCCATTTTTTTGTTTGTGGGAAACAGGCTTCCTTCAGCATCCTGGACCGTCCCTGAGTTCCAAAGGGCAGATCCAAAGAGCTGCTAATCAGGGAAGTGAGAGAATGCAGAGACACGGGAGGAACAATCCAGAAACAGGTTAACTACGCGATGACCGTGAGCTCGTAGGTCGCCCTCAGACCTCCAGGGACAAGGGGGTTGATGGTGACCCCGCCCCATCACCTCACCACCAGCCAATCAGAGAACTGCACGAGGGGGTCACATATGCTGTGACGTTCCCCTGTCCCCTGGCCTTTATAAATGCTTTCTTAAAACCCATTAGGGATTTTTTTGTTTGTTTGGTTTTTTTTTCTTTGCTTCCTTTTAATGTACACAGAATACACAAACACATTAAAACCCCAACATGACACAAGAGAAGACACACAGATTTATATACAGGTATTTAAAGACCTTTGCAAATCCAGGAAAAAAAAAATGGCACCTCTGGTCAAAGGAACCACCTCTTCCTGCTCCAACCTTGTCCCAAACCGAAGTGCTAAGGCGGCTTCAGGAGCCTTTGCAATTGCTTCTGGATGAAACTTAGCAGAAGGCTGGAATGACATCAACCCCCCACCCCTCAAAGCAAAACCAAGATTCTGACTTTCTGGCCCTGGCTCTCACCCGAAGACCTCCCCCTTGGCAAGCTGACGCGCCAGGGATTTGCGAGTCTCAGGAAGAGTCAAGGGTTTGGAGCACCCGGCTGCCCTGCACGCCTTGCCTGGTGCCTGATAAGCCCAGCACCTTCCTGCACCTGCGGTCACAGACCGCAGACAACCTGGTGTCAGTGGACTGGCTTTACTGTGCGTGGGTGAGCGGACCCAAGTTCGCTTCCATAACAATACGGTGGAACATAAACACCAGGAGCAGGCAAAAAAAAAAAAAAAAAATCAATGAATTCTTCAAGGGCACAGAAAGCAAATGCCAGTATAGATTTAAAAAAAAGTGGATTATCACCACAGCCCGTGCAGAACGCAGGGTAAGTCCAGCAGACAGAGCCCTAAATAGGGGGAGGGGATGGCTCAGGGGCAGAGCGTGTGCTCAGCATGCACGAGGTCCTGGGTTCCATCCCCAGCACCTCCATTAAAAAAATAAAAAATAAAAAAATCTGATTACCTCCCCCCCAAAAAGAAAAAAAAAAAAAAAAAAAAGGACGGCAAAGTCTTGTCCGTGCCATGAGGCAATCTTTACAGCATATTCATTGTCTGTCCTTTGAAAGTCAAACAAATGGAGAACAAAAAAGTAAATAAATATCTATATATTTATAGAAATAAGATGTGTATACAGTGGGGATGTCTTTCCTGTAGTTTTTTGTTTTGCTGTAAGTCCCATCACATGAAGTTCCCCCTTCTAAAGTCCCTTCTTCGCCGATGGTTAGACTGAAAGCATGTCAGCCTACAAATGAGGTGGCAGAAAACACAAAAAATAACTAACAAACTGGATTTGAGTAGCTTGAGAGCAGAAACGTTTTGACCCAGAAGCCGGTGGGGAATTACCACGGCGGAACGGCCGATTTCCTAACCGTAATGGTCGGTAAAGTCAGGAATGATGCTCCCCCACCCTCCCCATAAAGACTTTTGAAATTAAGATCAATTCTGATCTTTCTGGAGAGGCATGCATGGGGTCTTGCATGGCAGGAAGATTATATCTGAAGATCTGAAGGTCTCTGTGTGTTATTTGTCGGTCCTCTGAGTGTGTCACATTGACCTGTGTGAACTCGTAGAGAGGGATGACCCACGAGTAAAAAAAAAAAAAAGAATGTGACAATGATTCTATGTATGTTCACGTATCACTGAAAAATCGTGCTCTACACTGGAAATTGACACTCCGTTGTAAACTGACTATAACTCAATAAAATAAAATTAAAAAAACAAAAACAAAAACAAAATCCAAGTAGTCATTAGCCATCTGGGCCAGCGGAAAATGGAATTATTTCCCCAGATTCGGACAAAATAGATCAGGAGCTGAGTGTCCCTTCTGGATGCCGGGGTGATCGGCTGTCACCGTGAAACCAGATGGAACAAAATGATGGGTCCTCAACGTCACCCCAGCAGCCAGCTGCGTGAGAAGGGGGTGGTCATCAATTTCAAGTAAACTGGGATGGGGGGTAGGGGGTGGGTTGGGAAAACGGGAACCTTCCGATGGTCTCCTGTAGCCTCTGTCCTGGGCTCGCCCTCCGGTGGCGTGTCCTGCCCCTGCTGTCCGTGGAGACGCTGCCTTCATGCCTTGAAAAGAGACCCCTTGCTTGGATGGGTGATGACATCTGAATGTCCTGTTTTGTCCCGCTTTCCCTGGAGGGGGAGAGGTGGAGTGTGGGCAGCAGCTGGGGAGCAGGGCATCCACGGTGTTGGAAGGTCTGCAAAAGCCGTCTGTGCTCGGGGACCCTGCCGTCTGACAGGTGTTGACGGTGTGCAAGCTGCTTGCCGTCCTCTGCGACGCTCATCCGGGATCGGATGGGGACGGGGACCGTCCTGGGGAGGCGAGGCTCCAACCAGGGGTTCAAGCAGCTCCCCCCCTCCCCGAGGCGATCGGAACCCACAGTTCTCCTTCATCTGCATGTGTCAAGTTCACTCCCAAAGATTCTATTTAGATGGGAACGCTGGAAGGTGCCAACTGTCCTTAGGTTGACGAAGGAGCCTGCCATCACGGTGCCCCTCCCTCCCTCAGGTTTGCCATTCCCTCTTCCTGAACTCCTGAGTTGAAAATAATGCAAGCATCTGTCTAGCAACAAGATTTTCTCGCTTCAGCCTCATTCACTCCTGACTTGGGCATCGCTTCTCATTGCAGATTAAGCAGTTGCACGTTGGGGTTGTTACCAACGGCGTCTTACGCTTGCCTGTTATTTTCAGATACAGGGTCTTAAGGAAATGTGTGTCTCTTGCGGTCATCTCGCTGTGAAAGCATCCACTGTGAATCTTTGAAGGCAGTTTTTATTTGACATACGTACTTGTGAACAGGCACATGTCATACACTGTCCCTCTCTTCCTTTTGGGGGAAGGGACTTGGAGGAGATAAGAGGACAGGGGACCCCGGCTCCGCTGGTCTGAGACGTGGCCATTAAACTCCATTCCTCTCATGCATGTGCAATGCAGGCACACGTCCAAAGAAAGGACGGGCAGATTTGATTGGATGGAAGTGGTTATTAATTAACCAGTTGCTTTCCCTGGATGGTAAGAGGAAAAAGAGAGAAACATTTCCTGAAGTGCATCCTTCTCCGTGTGCCTGGGACCATAAACGTGGACCCTGAAACTCCACTGGGTAAGCCCTTAAGCCAGAGACTCCCGTTGAGACCCCGCAGAACAGGGAGCACACAGCACGCCGAGTGTCTCTTTCCGGATCCATCCGATGTTCTCATGACACCCAATATGGTCCGTCCAGGGGCAGGGCTGTTCACGTTTCAGCCCGAGCTACGATAACACCTTCCAAATGAGGGGAAGCCAGCAGGTTGTGCAGGTGTTGAGTTTCAATCCACGAGGAAGAACATATGGGATCCCCGGTGTTGGGTTCGCCCGGGCATCCTTCCCCTTCCAGAAACTCGGGATGTTCAGGGACCTGGATAGTAATTCCTTCTTCCAGGAGCAAATCTGTCCCCAGGACGGGGCAGCCCCTCTTCTGGGTCACATGTGCAGAATGTAAGCTAAGTTGCATCTCCTGCAGTTTGGTGGTTAAACCTTGCTGGCCGTGCACGGTGGAAATATGATTTAAGGCATCCGGTCCATGAAGGAATCGGGCTGCAGTTGCCTGTGAATTGTGAGCAGGCAAACAGAACCCAAGGGCAGGTGCTCTGTCGGCCGGACAGAGGCGCTGGCTTTGAAGTTTGCATTCTCCGGATTTGCCACGCAGCTTGCTGTGATCAGAGGCAGAAACCAGGGCACGTCACCGAAACTTCTGAAGCTCCCTCCCCGACCCCGGGTCCGTGAAATGGAAATAAATGCTAATGAACACCTGATACAGCTGTTAGGAAGCAGGGAATTCTTGCAAACTGTCACTTGTCAAACTGCTCTCAGGAACTCAGTGCGTGACGAGGTGGGGCCTTCCTCGTGCGCGACGCAGCTGACCATTGAGGCTGAGGTGGGTCTAAGCGGAACACGCAGAGGAAAGTGTCCCCCAGGGGAGGACCTGCCACAGTGCCCGTGGTCTCTGTGCAGGCCAGAGCTCCCGTGGACGCACGTGGTCATTTCAGGCTCCTTCCTGCTCGAGATCTTGGATCGCAGTTTGGAAACCAGCTCAAGAAAACTTGGTGTCCAAACCCCACCCCGTGCGCTCACAGTTTACAGCTTCCGTAGCTCCGGTCCCCAGAAGGGGGAACCGACTTGCCCAAGGTCATACTGCAAGTTAGCACCAACCTTAATCAGAAATAGCGCGGTGAATAGGATGGGGCTCGCGTGAGGTGCTCCTGATGGCTGATAGCAAAGCCCACACGCAGTGGTGAGTCCACGTGTTTACAGAAGCCACTCGAAGGAACGGACAGGTCACATGTGCAAGACGCCAGAACCTGCTCCCCTCTGCGCAGAGAGCGTTGATGCAAACGGCATGCACTTCGGAGAGTCTGGGGAAAAGCGTGTCACAGGTCGGATTGGGGCAGGTTTCTCCAGCCCTGTGTGGAGGTGGCGGCGCCCTGAGCAGCGGGCTCGGGGTTCCAGGAGGATAGGTGGCCCGAGGCCAGGGCAGCTCCATGGCCTTTGCTCACAGAACCATTAACCGCCTCTGAGTCCATTTTTCTGGTGAAGGTTTGTTGTCTGCGTAGACTTTCCAACGGGAGCAAAGATGCCTCATTGTTTCAGGAATCATTTCTTTGAATGTCGGGCTCACGTACACATGGCCCCTTGAAGACCTCGAGCTGAGATGACCCCACAACGGCCAAGGAACCTGGAGAGGCCACACTCAACTGCCCGTGCACCGCGTCCATCAGAACCACGGTGTCACCCAGTTGCAGTCTGGTGCTGTTTGCACTACCAGGGGGTGCCAGAGGTGGTGCCCTCACCCCCCACTGCCCATGGGGCAGCGCCCACCCACCTGAGCCCGCATGGGGCCGCTTCAAGCCGAAGATGCTCTCCGGTCCCTCTCAGCGCTAATCCCACGAGATGAGGCCCAGTTGCTACCCCGACTTCCCTGCAGCGCATGCCAGCTTCTCTGGCATTCCTGAGTGGCCCGGACACGTGTGCCTGCTGGTGCTTTTTTTTACAATTGCAATCTGAGGCCCAAGAAAATTTAAAAAAAAAGGATGGAGGAGGGGGAGGAGGGGAGGGGAGGGGGAGGAGGGGAGGGGAGGGGGAGGAGGGGAGGAGGGGGAGGGGAGAGGGAGGAGGGGGAGGAGTGAGGAGGAGGAGTGAGGAGGAGGAGGGGGAGGAGGGGGGAGGACGAGGAAGAAGGAATTTAGAAATGGCTTCTGCCTGTGGCAGAACCGCACCATGAGCTGCGTGCTCATTAGCACCCTACTGAGCGCTCAGGTCGTTAACGGGCGGCGCTCCACAGCCGACTGGGTGGCACGGACCCCAGAGGAGGTGTTTCCCCCTCCCAGGAGCAGCACGTGGGAAAACTTTGGAGTGTCTTCCACCCTCATTGGGTTAAGCAAGCATTTTCGGTCCCAGCCTGGAACGGGCGGCCTGGAAGCGTCTCCCATCCAAGTTTCCACGCGTCACCTGTTCGGCAGGTTTCACTCAGGTGGGGAAGTGGGGCCAAGACAGTCTTTATCCATCAGCTCCAGCAGTTTCAGTTGACCTGTGTTCGTTTAGAGATTGCCAACTCGGGCCAACATCCAGGATTTCCTAATCGAATTAGAACTGGGTGTGCAAGCTTTCCCAAAAGTATCAGATTTATTAAAAAAAAAAAAAAGCAAACGGTATTTGATCCACAAAGAGGAGCCTTGATTCTACCACAAAGGGTAGAGCCATTAAAGAATTAAGAAAATTCACAAAGGGAGAAGGAGGTAGGGAGGGGTCCAGCAATGTACTTTTTGGCTGTAGTTTTTGCCGTTGGTTGAGATGAATGTCTTCATCTTGAAGAGTTGCCCCTTCGAGTTCCTCCTTTATATCAGCTTCCAGATTATTAACTCTGTTTATTAATGACTAACCATATTGACTGAGTGCCTGCTATGTTCCAGAAACCCCAGGGGACACCAGGCTACATCATCCAGGACAGAACACCCATCACATTTACCGCATAAATTCTTTGTTTCACTCTACAACGTGCCTGTTTTTTTTTTTTTTTAATTTTATTTTAATTTTTATTGTGTGGCAGGCATGCTGCCCAGGGCCCAGTTCTTAAATACACAGCTTTTGCAAATGTGCACAGAGATGTTATCTGACTCTGGGCTAAGATCTGGAACAGATACAATCCGAGAATTCTGGAAGCCTCTCCCCATTCCCTCCCTAGCAATATACCAGGGGACACGCCCTGTATTCTGTGCACGTGGCTTCTTTTTGCTGCGAGATTCAACCATGGAGTTGTGTGTGCCCTTCGTTTATTCTTTGTTCTGCTCTGTGGTTTCTGTTGTATGAATACGTCACAATTTATTTATCTACTCTGCTTTTTAATTGGAGTCTAGTTGATCTGCATTGTTGTATTTGTTTCTGGTGTACAGCACAGTGATTCAATCATACACATACATGTTCTATTTCATTACAGGTTATTACAAGATATTGAATGTAATTCCCTGTGCTGTACAGTAGGACCTTGCTGTTTATCTATTTTATATATAATAATGTGTATCTGCAAATCCCAAACTCCCAATTTGTCCCTTCCCACCTCCTTTCCCCTCTGTAACCATAAGTTTGTTTTCTATGCCTGTGACTCTGTTTCTGTTTTGTAAATAAATTCATTTGTCTCTTTTTTTTTTCAGATTCCACATATAAGTGATATCATATGGTATTTGTCTTTCTCTGGCTGACTTACTTCACTTAGTATGATCATCTCTAAGTCTATCCATGTTGCTGCAAATGGCATTATTTCATTCTTTTTTATGGCTGAGTAGTATTCCACTGTATAAATATACCACATTTTCTTTATCCACCTGTTGATGGACATTTTGGCTGTTTCCACGTCTTGGCTGTTGTAAATAATGCTGCTATGAACATTGGGGTGCAGGTGTCATCCTGAAGTAGGGTTCCTTCTGGATTTATGCCCAGGAGTGGGATTCCTGGGTCATATGGTAAGTCTATTCCTAGTCTTTTGAGGAATCTCCATACTGCTTTCCACAGTGGCTGCACCAACCTGCATTCCCACCAGCAGTGTAGGAGGGTTCCCTTTCTCCACAGCCTCTCCAGCATTTGTCGTTTGTGGACTTTTGAAGGATGGCCATTCTGGCTGGTGTGGGGTGACACCTCCTTGTAGCTTTGATTTGCATTTCTTTATCTAGTCTGTTCCTGATCCACCTTTGTCGTGGCTTCCATTTTCGGCGATCGTGAAGGAAGTGCTGTGCGTCCTGGTGCACGTGTTCGGGTGGACAGGCGCTGTCGTAGATCCGAGTGTTTCATCTCGGAATCAAACTGCTGGACCACAGAGTCAGCTTGGGTTCGGGTAGGACGCTGTTGACAGCTTTCCCGAGTGGCTGCACCAACGTGCATCCCGTCCAGCGGGATCTGCGAGATCCAGGTGTATCTTCTTGCCAGTACTTGGCATTGTTAGTCTGTTAAATGGTAACCATTCTGATGTGTTTAGAGAGGAATCCGGCTGTGGATTTAGCTGCACTTCCCCGATGACACACACCCCTTGCAACCGCATAAGCGGATATTCTGGTTTCTACGCCTGACTCTCGGGAATTTAATTCATCTGAAATTCTCCTTGATCAAATCAATTTTGGATCCCAGGAACAGGTCAGTTTCTTCTTGAAAAGCTGAGGTTGAGACAGACCCTGGAGGAGACAGTACTCCAGGGGCCAGGTAAACCGGAGAGGCTGCACACAAGGGGCTGTGCACCGACCTCGCGGGTGTAACTTTCCCTTTTCCAGAATGGTACTCGGCTGTTGGATGTCTAACCTCTGAGCTCCATCCTCTCTTTGCCTCAGTTCTGTAACACGTGGTCCCTGGACACTGACCTGTGACTTCTGTGCATCCCCCCCTCCTACCTGCCCTCCTGAACACATACCCTCTTCTGTTCTACTGATGAGGCACACATGAAATAAAACTGGAAAGCCATGTGGCCCAGAGGAAGTTCATTTTCAGTTCTCAACGACCTTCACCTCACTGGTCATCTGATGGTGAATGCACTCTTTGCCATGTGCTCCATCTATGTGGTCCATGGTGCAGAGTGTCCCGATCTCCTGGCCCTCGACCACCCATTCATTCATTTCCTTCACCTGCACTTGGATCACTGTGAGTCCTAACTCTAACCCTAACCCTAACCCTAACGCTAAACCCTAACCCTAACCTCAACCCAGACCCCAACCCTAACCTTACCCTAACCCTAACCCCAACCCCAACCCTAACCCTAACCCTACCCTAAACCCCAACCCTAACCCTAACCCTACCCTAAACCCCAACCCTAACCCTAACCCCTAACCCCACCCCAACCCTAATCCTAACCCTTTACTCCCAGGCCCTGATGGCTTGAACTATGAAATAACATGTCTAGTTTTCAAGATGAAACCTGAATTTAAAAAAAAAAATTGAGGATTAAGCAAATTTTTGTTTTTAGCCAAAATATATATGTGTGTCTAAACAAAAAAAAAAAAGTTTGCAAGCTGGAACCTCAGTGAGAACCTTGTAGGGTGCGGGATGGGTGCCAACCAGCTGAAGGCAGGGGCCCAGGACCCTCCTTGCCCCAGTCCAGGCAGCATCACCTTTAATGAATTCGTACGTTGGAATTCCAGGCAAGATTTCATTTGAAAATATACATTTTTTCATTTGAAAGTATATATTTTTCCCTTGAAAATACATATTTTCTGCTAAATAGAGTTTTAAACAATTTTTCAACAAATATAAGTTCTCAATAATGGGGTTTATACGTTATCACACAAGTTGTCAACTCCAGAACAATGAATATATATATTCTGCAGGGCGTGCCTGCACAGAGATGCCACATGGCTACGTTTTAGTCTGATTCTTCCAGTAAGAAGCAAACGAACAAAAATTGTGTTGGTCTAATGTCTGGCTGGGACCTTTTGAGGATTTGAGAAAAAGGAAGGTCTTCTCTGCATAAAAAACACACGCCTGGTGGGGAAGATTTGGTCAACGGGTGGAGCACATGCTTAGCGCGCGTGAGGTCCTGGGTTCAATCTCTGGTAACTTCTCTAAAAAAGAAAAAAAAAGATTAAAAAATAAGTAAACCTAATTATCTCCCCCTCCAAAATAATTTTAAAAAATGATACAAAAATGCATGTCTCTTTGGCCGTTAGCATCCTCTGAGAAATCATGGTGTCAGCGCAGACACAGTGTCCCGAGCAGAGCCCCCGGTGGGATGCAGGACATCACCATGTGCTTTTCTGGCTCATTTCCCAAGAAAACATCCCGTGCCTCCGCGTCCGTCCCCAGGTCCCTGAGAGGGTGTGCTGGCGTCTGGACCGCGCGGCTGGGAGGACAAATTCGTCCCTTCCTTCATCCCCGGGCTGGTCCCGAGGCAGCGGTGGGCCTGGTGATGGCTGGAAGCTGCTGGACAATCTCTTGTCCCAGGAGCGTCCCATCCCCGTCCCGTGCCCTCGATCTTGGCCAGACCAGCCTCATCCTTTTACCCCTCACTTCTTCCTTTCCCCACTCCTGTCTAATTTTCTTTTCTTTTTTTCTAATTGCAAATCTAGGTGATTCACAATATTGTGATAATTTCAGGTGTACAGCCCAGTGATTCTGTATTTTTGCAGATTAAATCCCATCCAACGTGATCACAAGGTACGGGCCCGAATTCCCTGTGAAATAAACCCTTGTGGCTCCTCTCCTATAGCTAATGGTTCGCCCACAGTGAACCCCATGCCCCTCAGGGGTCGCCCTCCCCTCCGGTAATGTGTGGGCACCCGGTTGCTTAAGGCTTCCACGTGGCCTCTGAGCTGACAGCTCTCCTGCAAAAGCTGCTCCCTGCCCTCCGCCCCTCCTGTCCCTCCCGGTGGCCTGTGACCAGGTGCGCCGAGCTCCAAGGTGTGTCAGGGCCCCAGGAACGCCGCCCTGCCCTGTGTCCAGGACCCAAGACTGTGCGCAGTCACCTGCTCACTCCTTGGCATCCACAGACGCGCCCTTTAACTCACGTGGATGTTTACCGTTTAGGCAAACACAGTGAGTAAACATGGGGGTCTGACTCATGGATGCAATGGCCTTTCCTCTTTTAAACGTGATCAGTCTCCAAATCTCCCTGCTTGTGGTGGCGCCCCCACATGGGACATACATGAACCCGGGTGGAGACAGCCCACGAGGTGCCACACGGCCTCCAGCGGGAAAAGCCCTAGGACGCCTGACTTTCTAACCTAATAATTCATTATTTTATCAGATTTGCTTAAAACAGGGAAACACTACTCTGTATTTCCCCCTGGTGGTGGATGGTTGCAAACGCAGCCACCTGGCACGTCCGGATCCGAATTTGTATTTAAAGTTCAAGGGTTTTCTTCTGTATCTGGTGTTGACAACGTCCGTCGCGGCTAACCTCGCGGCACCCGTGCGGATGTGGAGTCAGGATGCACACGAGGGTCGGGGACCGTTTGCTCACGGGCTCTCGCTGGCCTGTCCAAGCGGCCCCCGGCATGTGACTGTCACCTGCTCCGGGAGCTCAGCCCGGCCACACCGGCCCCTCCCGCCTCCCTGAAGGCGCCAGGGGTGCCCTGGCCGCCTGCCTTTGCGTCGCCGGCCACAGTGCCGCATGTGTGTTCCTGCTCTTCCTTCCAGCTGCCTTCTCAGAGGCATCTTCTCTTTCAAGCATTTAAAGTTGCACTTCCCAGTGTTGCTTTTTGCTCTGGCATGTTAGGAATGCATTTACTCGTGGCGGTGACCTGTGTCCACCCTCCCCGCCAGATTCACACGTTGAGGTCTGAACAGGACCGGACGAGGAGACAGGGGCTCCACAGAGATGACCAGGTAAAAACCAGGGCTCGCGTGGGCCCTGAGCCACCGTGACTGGTGTCCTTGTAGGAAGGGGGACGTTGACACACACACAGGGGACACGGGAGAAGACGGCCGTCTGCAAGCCGAGGGGCGTGTCCTCAGGGGAGCCCAGCCCTGCTGACACCTTGGATCTCAGACTTTTGGGGACCAGAATTCTGAGACAATACCTTTTTGTTGTTTAAGCCCTGTGTCTCTTTGTGACCACTGTCCTGGCAGACCAACAGACGTATTCATTACTTCTGTCACCCTCATAGGGTGTCAGCTCCGAGAAGCCAAGATTGAAATGGTTCCGATCAGCGCTGTGCGCCCCCCAGGACTGGAGCCCCCTGAGGTAGCAAGACAGACTCCATCAGTCTCTGCTGAGGAAGTGATCCAGCTCAAGTGTAAAAAGTTATCACTTCTCTCAGCCATCCACGGCTTTCTTAAAAATTACTTTTTTAACTTACGTTTGTTAATTATTATCAAACTGTTCCGTTATTATCTTAACACAACACATGTAACTTAAACTGTATATACCGTCCCATGGGAAAGCTGGAATGGGCCACCTCCTCATTATGATCTCAGAAAGCTTTTGCTCGAAATGAAGCCACAGGGTCGAAGAATTTGTCCACTATGACATTTTTAATTGACTTTTAAAAATTTTGTAATTTTAAAACAATTCTGAAATTTAAAGTTAAATTTCGTGAGCGAATTTAAAATACCTTGAAATTGAAAATTCCGAATGGATTTCAATTAAATTTTAAAATTTGAATTAACTTTTAAAAGTGATACATCTTTTTTTTTTGATAATAAAAGTAATATGTTACCATTGTCTCAAGGTTTTAAAGTACAGACCAGTGAGGAAGTAGAGAAAATGAGAAATGGAAATTAATGTGTCTGTAAATACATTATGACATGTTTCTATTTTAAATTTTTAGTATTTAAGAATGAGGAAGCAACTGAGCTCTACTTAATTATGAATAAACAGATCTGTGCAACTTTTCTTTTTGATGGGGGAGGAGGTAATTAGGTTTATTTGTTTATTTTAATGGAGGTACCGGGCACTGAACCCAGGACCTTGTGCATCTAGGCACACGCTCTGCCCCTGAGCTACACCCTCCCCCTGTGCAATAACCTTGAATGCCGACTATCCTCACAAAAGGAGAGACGAAAAGAGAGTCCCCTTTATGATTTCCTCTATTTGTGCATGTTTAGGAATGTCCATGTTGAAAGTAAGACACAAGAGGAGAAAGAAAGAAAGAGTTGTCCGGAAGGAGGGCGGCTGGATTGCATGTGGGCAGCCCTGGGTGAACGTCAAGGCCTTGGCGGACATTGACGTCTGCATCTGCTTGGACCTGCGGGGAGCAGGCGACTCCAGACGCCAGCTGCTCCTCCAGAAAGCAGGTGGTGACACCGGCGGGGCCCACCTGGTGGGATCCCAGGGAGGGAGGCAGCCGGGTGCTTAGAGCACGGGGACCACAACATGAGGAGCCATTGACATCTAGTGGTCACGCAGGGGAACCACAGGCCTGGGGACCACAAAGCTCTGGGAGGGTGGACCAGGGCAGGTCCAGTGGGACAGGCCTGCCCACCGGGCTCCTCCCCTGGGTTCCTGGTCTTCCAAGTCGAAGGCCCAGGGTGAAGCATCACCTGCATCTGGGCATGAACCCCCTGCAGGTCGACACGGATGCTGAGTCCCCTCCCAGGAGCAGAGGCAGGCCCGTCTGGGCCCAGGGAGAGAGGAAGTAGCTAGTGTTCCCAGAGTCGCGGAGCCAAGTGCCTCGCAGATGGAGTGACGGGCGAGCAGTAGACAAGCAGCGAGAGACTTCAAGTCTGTTTCGGAGCAGGCGATAAGCGAGTCGTACATAGCACAACTGAACCTATTTAATGACTTGACTTCTCGACTCAACCTCTCAGTCCTTTCCTGACTCCGCAAACACAAACATGTCGTGTTTGGTCAGCAGGACGTTGAGTAGTTTGTATATTCGAGTAGAAGTAATTCCTCTTCCGCTTCGGTCTTGATCAGGGGACAATTCCGAAGCACCAGCAGATTATTTCTCCCTCCACTTTCCAATTCCAGTCTCATGGTCCCGGTAGGACGGCCTCAGCGACACTCAGTGCAACTTCCTGGAGCCCCTCTGCCCACCGCAGGGCCGGGCGGTGGTCTGGAGACTTAATTTTCCTTTGCCTCTTTATCTCTCTTGAGACCATGCATTCCTGCTACCCTTTCTGCTTTCCTAACTTCCCATTTTCCAGCCTCCAGAAACCATCGCCTCCCCAATTATCCCCCCAATGGCCATTATCCTAGTGCCCCCCGGACATCACGTCCTTACTGTTAACAAAACAATGAATCACCTCTGCACCCCAGAAGGCACCCAACTCAACCAATGTCTGTAGTTATTACAACATTACAAACACATTTTTTCATAGGAAACCCATCCACTCACACATACGAAAATGTCCCCCTTGATTAGCTCTTTTCTACCGTCAAGTGTTAGCATGGTGAGGCCTTCGTTGACCAGTTGACCTAAATCAGAGTTCCTACTAGAATGCCCTGTTTCTATTCTATTTCCACAGAAGACTTAATTGTACCCAACAGTTGATTTAGGGCTGAAGATCTGCTCAGTTCACCCTGTAATCCAGTCTCCTGTGATAAATTGAATTCTTTATGTAAACAGATTTCTTTAAAAATCTTAAAACTATTGTCATAGGCAACCCCTGAATATTTTTTTTTCTTTATTCTAAATAGCTGATGTAGCTTCCCGGCCTCTTAATAATTTGCGTCTTCCTCTGCTTCCACAGACGTCTGCACAGACCACCGCACGGAGCGGTAGAATGGAATTTTCCATTATTACGTGATGTTCCTTCTCTGTGCTCTGCTTTTTCACAGGGTGTCAGAGAATGTCTACTTCGCACTGAATTTCCATGTGTTGCCCCACCTTCTTTCCCAGATCCCGGGCGGTCAGGCAGGGCTGTGTGAATGATTCTGGCCAGTGGGCTGTTACCAGAATGATGTCTTTTCCAGGTCAAATCTTTAAGAGTTGATGCCTTTCTCTCAAGATCTGTCTTGCTCTGCATTGGTGGTGACCTCCAGAGGCCATGTGTTGAGACGGATGGTCAGTGGTGTGCTGGTCAAAGCTTAACAACTGGGGGGACAAAATCAGCACGCTTGGTGACATTTGCTAATTTCATGGTATCAGCACTCCTACCAAGGCCAATTGCACGTTATCCTTGGTCCCTCAGTTCGCCAGTGGGCAATGTGCAGACTCCAAGTTCAAAGTCTTTATTATCTGTGTTTCTCTAGCTGTAGTGACCCAAGGTCCTACTTTGTTAACGCAAAATACAATTGAGTGATGCAACAGTTGGGTGTCAGCGAGGCTGCTGGTCGGGAGGGGGTGGGTGGAGAGCATATGGCACTTTGAGCCATAATTTCCACTAAAAATTAGCCCTAGAAGCTTGGGGAATCTTTGGCTCCTCCACAGGGAGGGAGGAACGACGCCAGAAAAGCAAACTACAATATCAAAGTTTTATGTAGCTCTTCATGCGATGGATGAAATTTCCTATTTATTCCCTTTGGAAATGACCATATTCGTTCGTTCATTCATTCATTCTATAACGTTTGTTGAACAATTGCCACATGCCAGGTACTGTTTTATGCTTGGGGATCCCAGGTGGCTGAGCTCTCTTGTCTCAAGGATGCAGATTAGCAGGTAAATTAGCAAATAAGATAAGTTTAGACGCTGCTGGGTGCTGAACAGAAACCAAGCAAGAGGCTGCTAGGGAGAGTGGCTGGAGGGAGTCCGTTTTGCCGCATGGTTCTGGAGGCTGAAGTCCTCGTTCAAGTTACTGGCTGAGCTGCTTCCTTCTAAGGACTGTGAAATAGAATTAGTTTCACGCCCTTTACGTGGCTTCTGGTGGCTTGCTGGCCACCTTCGGCATTCCTTGTCTTGCTAAAGCATCACCCCGCCTCTGCCTTCATCTTCACCTGGTGCTCTGTGTGTGCGTGTGTGTGTGTGTGTCATGTGTCCAAATTTCCCCTCTGTATAAGAACACAAGTCACGTTGGATTACGGCCAAATCTAATGACATCATCTTTTTTTTTTTTTTTAATTGAAGTGCAGTCAGTTACAATGTGTCACTCTCTGGTGCTCAGCACAGTGTCCCAGTCATGCAGATACACACATATATTCATTCTCATATTCTTTTTCATTAAAGGTTATTACAAGATATTGAACATACTGCCCTGTGCTCTACAGAAGAAATTTGTTTTTTAAATCTATTTTTATATATAGTGGCTAACATTTGCAAGTCTCTAACTCCCAAATTTATCCCTTCCCACCTCCTTTCCCCCATCCCCGTAACCATAAAGATTGTTCACTGGGTCTGAGACTCTGTTTCTGTTTTGTAGATGAGTTCATTAGTGTCCTTTTTTTTCTTCTAATGACTTCATCTTAATTTAATTAGTTATAACTGCAAAGACCTTTTTTCCAAGTAAAGTTGCATTCTGAAGTCCTGGGGGTTAAGGCTTCCCTGTATGAGTTTTGGAGGAACTCAGGTCAACCTCTGATGGGAAGTTAATGCAAATGGGTCTCATTTTGGGGTGAATGAAACATTATAAAACTGGATTGCGGTGATGGTTGCACAGCTTGAATTAGACACTCTAAATGGGGAAGTTTATGGTCATGCGAATTAGATACCAATAAAGCTGTTAACAATTATTTTTATTAGTGCCCCAAGGTGCTTTTGCTTTTGTGGTGTAATAAAACTTAGAAAAGAGTTCAAGGATTGCCAAGTTCTTTTCCAATGGAAAGTACTGACATTTATTGCGAGGTGACCCATCTTTCCTTGTACGGAAAGTACTACTGATGGCATGGTTGGTTTTTGTGTTTTCATTTAAGTACGGTTGGTTTAAAATGTTTAAAAAAAAAAAAGCAAAAAAACAATTGTGCACGCGCTGATGGCTTCTCCAACCCCGGCAGAACTCACGTTCGCACCCACATTTTGGAGGTTGACGCTTTATGGTTTTCTACTCTAACGGCTTGCCTTTTGTGGTTGGGAAAAAACCCAGCCATCTTTTGAAAATTGAGGGGACGTGTGGTTTAGCAGACGCGTCCTGGGACTGGACAGCGACTGTCCCTTAATTGTCAGCGGTAAGCATTTCAGTATTAGTTGAAAATCCTATGAGGATCAGAAGCCTGTGTTTCCTTCGTCTCATACACTTTGTCATAGTCCCTCAAATTTGCCGCCATGTGTTTCGATGTCCTGGAGAAAGACGGCTGGCTTAGGAGGTCCATGTCCCCCCGATTGGACGCCGCCGCGTGCGCATCCCATGACCTCTCGTTGCCTTGGTGACCGCTGCGGTCCGGTCCAGCGTTGGCAACCGGTCACAGGCCAGTTCACAAGCATCGCCCCTGTGGGCCCACGTCCTCCGGACCTTTCTGGGGGAGCTGGCACTCGCATGTGTCACCTGGTGTCCCCAGGCGGGAGTGTCCCGACATCCCTGCCACATGGCTGCCCGTCCGCCATCTGTCACCTTCTTCTCCGTGGCGTATTGTGTCTCAGCACCGAGTCCTTTCCCTGCTACGGGGTGCAGGAGCGGTTCCTGTCGCCTGCCAGTGCCTGTAGCCACTGGGTGTCGCTGCTGGACCACAGAAAGCCTGGGATCCCTTCCCCAGACCAGCACACGGCTTCAAACACTATCCCACTTGTTAATGCGTAACCCCTTGTTCAACAACAACATCCTTTTCTAAACCACCGGGACTGGACGTCTGATGGTACGAAGGATGCTCTGGGGGAGCTTGGCTCAGGCTCTGCTGGGCTGTGGTTCTTCCCGCAGAGGCCATTATTCGGACAGAACCTTAAGAAGGATTAATCTTTTCTTCTCTGGAGTGGGTAAACAGATTGGGGATTACAGTGGTTCCTCATCTCTATTTTTCAGGTCTTCGAAGACGTCCTGCGGGACCTACTTAACTCTGGGGGCTTAAAAATGAACGGATTTAAAGTAGCGAAAAATAAAACGATTCTTCAGTGATGTCCACTGATAATCCTTAATTAATGAATTCCTTTGATTGTTACTTCTCCTCTGTTTTCTGGAAACCTGCTGTAAGAAACGGAACCTCATTCCAGGCATGGGTGGTGCGTGCATGCTGCAGTCTGGGGTTGGGTTACCCCCGACGGAAGAGACGGGACGAGAGAGGACGCAGCACTGACACCCCGGCGGTGTAGCATCCTGAAAGCATCCACTTAAATCCAGCACCAAGTGTGCAGAGACCCACCCTTAACACAGAGATTCTCAGAGCATATGTTTGATCTCTTTGGTTCCATCATGGTCCTTTTAGATCGTGTTTTACTGAAATAAAATATGAGAAAAAATTCTCACGTGCATTAAGAACAAGAGAACGTCCTGCTTATCAAGCACGCATCTTGCAAACCTTCTCATCCAAAGCCAAAGGCACTGGTTTGTCTCCACTTTCAACGTGGGCTCACCCTGAAAAAGACGACCAGGAAACGCACGTCGAAAAATATGCTTTCAGGTGGGAACGTGTCATTTTATAAAAAGAGGTTTGGGGACGTATGCAGAGGCCGGAGCAAAGAAAACCCACTTGCTTTTATTATTCTCATTTTAATGTTTTCAGATGGGAAAATGAGGGTGTAAATTGATAACCATGTAGTTTATGAACGCACATGGTAGGCAGGCAGTGTGGACGATTTTGCAGGGCATTCTTTCATGAGAGCCCAGAGAGGAAACTCTCCCTGGTCCAAGTGTCAGCGTCCGTCACCTTCCGTGTGACAGACGCTGGGCATCCTCTCCTGGTGTCCCTCCTCATCCCCAAGGAGAGGCACTGGGGACGTGCGGGAAAATGGGAGCCACGCATCTGGCCACTTGGGGCCACAGCACCATGGGGTGTGAAACCTCTCCTTTCTGTCTCACTTTTGGCACTGAATTTCCAACCTGCATTTTCTCATTGACTAAGGAAATCATCGCCTGCTGTGTTAGGTCCCTTCTGACCCAAGGGGTTGGGGTATAAACAGCCCAGGACACCCCAGAATGATGGTGCGCGTGGAGGGCGTCGTCCGCGGACACAGAGCCATTCACGGGATGATGGCTTTGTCGTGCTTGGGTCTCCGAGGGCGAGACTGACTTCCCTGAGTGTGGAGAGGGGTGGGAGGTCCAGAAGGACTCAAACGAGGCAGGAAGAGTTAAACTGGACCCCGAGGGAAAGCTAGGACGCGCTGGATGGAAAGGAGGGCAGACAGATCAGGGCTGCGGTTTGAACCTCCAACCCCAGCAGTGACAAAAGGATTTGCTCAGCGTTTTCCTAGCAGGGCGGCCGGAAGTCCTGGGGCTCAGGAGTGTGGGTGCCACAGGCGTGAGGATGCTAGCGGGAGGAGGCCACCGCTGGAGAAGTCAAAGGGGCGAGGACACCTGTCAACGTCCCACTTCACCGATGGGACGCAGCCAGGGGGAAGTTCCCTAACTTGCCCACAACCGTCGGGCAAATAATAGGAGACTTCCTGAAAAATCTGGAGCAGTCAGGATCTTTCTGAAGACCTCCGGGTCCTCTCCTGGGCTTTCTCGACCTCTTGGTCCACTCTGAGTCTACATTGAAATTTGGGTCTATGTGGTTACTGCCGCCCACTTGACCTCATGAGGGGGACCAGCCTTGTAGGACGTGGCTTCTGTGGTCGCAGCTGGCTTTGGACACTTTTCCCTCCTGTGAGGGTCCCCAGCTGTTTGCATTCATGCAGCTGAGGTAACAGGAGTCGGTCAGAAGTTTGCAGTCAGCCTTGGAGCTGGAACCAGCTTGACCTGAACTCCGGCACTGAACCCAAGTGCCAGGAAGAGAGAGGACAGTCATCTGAGCGATGGAGGTGACTTGTTGCGTGCTTCTGCGAGCCGGCCTGGGGCAGTGATGCGGAGGGGAACCCTGGTGACACTGCGGCCGGGCGCCCGTGACATCTGGCTGCCAGTGTGTTCAGCTTGGTCCCCAAGCAAACTTCTAGTGAACTGGAAAGAAACTGGAGTAATTGATAATATTTAGGAATTTGGGGTTTTGATGTAGTAATTAATTCTAATCCTTCCCCCCTTTTTTTTTCGTGAAAAACTGGCCGATCTGAGCACCCTGGATGTGAAGACAGCTTCGTCTTGGAGCCGGGAGCCCCGCCTGGAGACGCGAGGCTGGTCTGAGCCGCGGCCGGCTGTCTCGGCTGGACCAGGGCTCAGGCTGCCGCCGCCTCCAGGCAGGAGGCCTCTCCCTCCCCCTCGGCTCCGTCCTTCCCGGGACCCTCCGTGCAGCGCAGGAGCCTGACTCCCAGTTTCCCGCCGAATAAGATGACAATGAGAGTAATTGCTTTTCAAATTGAGGACCCCATTCTTTCCAGCAGGTCACAATCAATTTTTCCCTAGGCTGCTGGAATATCATGTGAAGGAGACTCCAGGCTGAACAGGAGAACCGAGATGGGTAATAAAGGAAATAAAGCACCCTGAGCCAGCATAAATAGAAACACCCAGGTAGGAGGAAAGCAGAAAGATGTATTTCAAAGCGCGCGACCAAGATCGGTTTCCAACTGAAGACCTTTTCGTGTTGTTTGTGTGTGGTTGGAAATCCCCCCACGGCCCAGGAGGTACACGCCGTCGAGGAACACCTGCCCTTCTGCGTTGTGCATTCAGCTTCTGCAAAACAGACTTGATACATGCAGCCTGCCTCCCTCCTACCAGATTGGGAGGAGGGGCCTCCTTCAGGGCACTCTCCCCCCCGGGAGACGTGGGCCGGTCTCCTGGCCTCTGTGTGTCGGTCGGGAGTGTCCCCGGGTCCCTGGACCAAGCCACTGGTGTCCTGGTGCCACAGACTGGGCGTCTTAAACAGCAGACATGTATTTCCTCCCATTCCTGAGGCTGGACGTCTGCGATCAAGGTACGGGCAGGTCTGGTTTTCCCCGAGGTCTCCCTTGTTGGCGAGAAGGCGGCTGTCTGCTCCCTGTGTCCTCTGTGGCCACCCCTCTGCAAGTGTCTGTGTGCTCAGCTCCTCTGCTTAAAAAAAATCATCGGTCAGGTTGGACGAGGACCCACTGCAAAGACCTCAGTCTAACTTAATGACCCCTTTAAAGGTCCCAAGTCCACAATCTGAGGTACTGGGGGTAGGGCGTTGGCCTCAGCCTTTGGGGGACACAACTGGCCCATAGCAGTGCTCAGCTGAGTGGGCCACTTCTGAAGGCAGCACCCCACATTCTGGAGAAGGGCATGGAAAATATTACTGTGCGAGGAGTTCTACTGAAACACCCCGTGGTTCCCCTTCCACAGACCAGAAGGAAGGTGACAGAGTGGAAATCGGGTGTCTGCAGGGCTGCACCTCACTGCAAACACTGCAGACCAGCAGGTGTTATAAAAACAGCTCTGGAGAAACCGGCCCCCACTCTGCACTCTTCGCAAGGCCCTGGATCACGCAGAGCTGAGGACGACGTGCACCCTGTTTCCGCGGCACGTTAATTGCGTAGTGCAAGACGAGAGCCTCGTTCATGACAACAGATCATAGCAGGAGTGAGCAGGAGTTAAAAAAAATCTTCTGGCGGGCTCCAAAAAAAAAAAAAAAAAAGAAGAAGAAGAAAAAAAAGACAGAGAGAGACAAGTTCTCTTTGGCACATTAGGAGATTTTCATTGGAAAAAAAAAGGAGCATTTGTGATGAGTGCTGGGCAAGGCAAGGTGCAGTCAGCATGGGACAGGGGGTGACGGGGAGTTCTTTGAGGTGTGTCGACTGAAAAAACACACAGCCTGCAGGCTGAGAATTATGTTTTGTCTGATGGGTTTTCTGAGGACTTAAGCCCGGGAGCCAGCCTCTCGGATCTCCGCTGGGACTTCTCTGAAGAGGCAGGGGAGGAGCCAGGATATATAGGAGATGTAGTCGGAATATGAAGCGATGCCTGTTAATTAATGAAAACCAGGCATCTCAAGTTAAGGAACTTACTGCTTTCCTATGTAAGGGAAGGTCAAAGGTTTGGACCCCTTGAAATCATTCCTTCGATGTGCACCTGAGCTCTCCAGGGCCGGTGTCCTGTCCCTCCACATCCTGAGTTCCCCCAGGGGGCCCCGTTGGGGGTGGCTGCGATGCAATGGCTTGACGGCTGCAGCATCCTTTGTTTGCTGATACGGCAGGTGACATTTTCCATCTTCACTGCTTTTCGTTCATGCGGTCCGTCCCCGTGGCGGCCTGTCTCCGCAGAGCCCTGAAATCTGCACGCGTGTCCTTTTGGAGGGCCCCCGAAGAACGGGGGGGCTCTCTGACCTTCTTTGTGCTTATTTTAAGCCCTGATGGGTGGGGGGCCCTCTCTGCAATGCTTTCCCGGGACCCAGCATTGACATGCACACGGCTGTCCAGGTCCATTAGCGCTCAGGCCCCAGCGCTCCCCCGAGGATTGAATCAGATCATGGAATTTTATAGTGCCGGCCCTGAGGCTTTTAGTCAAAAGTGCTCTTGGTTAACTGGGTTTTGCTTTAAAGGTCAGTGAATAAAACTTTTTAGTTTAGTGCTCTGGCTGCAAAGTCTGCCCTCCTTCCTGTGCATTCTCGCTGTGGGATGACACCCTCCCCTTCTGATGGCTCCTACAGGCAGAGAAGGCTGTCTCTGCTGGTGTCTCCAGATTCGCTGCTGGTTTATTTAAGTGTCTTCTTGAAGAACTCTTAGCTTATCAAGAGAATATTTCAAAAAAAGAACTAGGGGGAAGGGGGTGGGAAGGGATAAACTGGGAGTTTGAGATTTGCAGATACTGACTGGTATATACAAAATAGATAAACCAGTTCATACTTTAGAGCCCAGGGAAATATATTCAAGATGTTGTAGTAGCTCACGGTGAAAAAGAATATGAAAATGAATATATGTATGTTCCTGTATGACTGAATCACTGTGCTGTGCCCCAGAGATTGACACCACATTGTAAACTGACTATAACTCAATTAAAATATGTTAAGAAAGAGAACTTTTTTTTTTTAAAAGATGATGATTATTTATACCATACCTATTTGAACAAAAGACTTGAGGCTTATGATGGAATATTACTAAGTAGTGAAAAAGAAGGATTCTTTGCAACGTGCAACAAATTGGAGGATGTTATACTTAGTGAGGTGAGTCAGACAGAGAAAGACAAATGCTGTATATTACCAGTTACATGATGAATTTATGTAACAAAAAGGAAATAGACTCAGATGTAGAGAGTGGACCCTGGAGAAGGCAAGAGAGGGGTATGGGATTAAGAGGCATGATCTATTATGTATAAAATAAATCAGCTACAAGGATGTATTGTGCAGCACAGAGAATATGGCCAAGATTTTATAATAACTTCAAAGTGGAGCATAACCTTTAAAAATTGTGAATTGCTATGTGGTACACCTGTAACTTACATACTATTGTAGCTCAACTATATCTTAATAAAAAGCAGAGAAAAAGATAAGAAAAAAAGAGGAAAAAAAAAAAAAGACTTGAGGCAAATTATAAGAAAGAAATGGTTACCTTAGGAAGAAAAAAGGCAAATGTATATTTGGAAGGAGACCCCTGGGGAGAGGCCTCGACAGGGGAGAGAGAGGCTTGAATGCCACAGGCACTCAGCTCTGTATTTCCTGCAGTTTATGTAAAGGCGGAGGCAAAAAGGAGGTGGCGACGCTCATGTTTCATTAAATGAAGTTATAAAGGATGTTAGAAGCGTTGCAGAATTCCTCGCTCAGGCTCAGGGCAGTTTTTCTTTCTTAAAGACTTTTATTATTATTATTATTATTATTATTATTATTATTATTATTATTATTATTATTATTTTAAATTTAAAAATGTTATTTAATTAATTATATAATTTAAATTTTGTTGGAGGCAGAGTTAGGTTTCTCTATTTATTTTAATGGAGGGACTGGGGATTGAACCCAGGACCTCGTGTGTGCTGGTCATGACCTCTACCGCTGCGCCCTCCCCTCCCCGCTTCCTTCTTAAAGACATTAGATAAGACTGTCTGAGCCACAGAGAAATCACATTTTAAGAGAGATGTTTTAACAGTATAAGAAATCTTTTTTTTTTTTTTCCCCGCTAGCATCTTTAATCTTAAGAAGAATTGGAGAGAGGACTTCCGGCCATTGGTCTGGTACATAAGGTGCCAGAAGTCACCACTCTTTCTCAGCAACCAAATAAAAAGCTGAACAAATTGAAATACTAACTGATCTGTCGGGGAAATGGGGTCACAGGCCAACTGCTGTCCCCCGACCTGGGGAGGCTGACGGGTGGGGACAGAGAATCCCAACGCAGCAGAGCTGACGCCTCCCCAGGAAGCAGCGCTGGGGCAGGGAAGCCTCACGCGTACCTGACGAATGGCTGGAGGACCAGCGTGGACCGTCTGAGAGCTAAAAATCCCGGTGGGGGGGGGGCCCTGAAACTCCTATAAAAAATAAAATTTGTCCATTAGGAAAACACGGAGTTGAGGGCCAATGCCGAATGTGTCGTGGTATTAGCAGAAGAGTCACATGGGCCTGTGTGAGTGTGTTTGCACTCGGAGGAGGATCAGCCAGCACACGAGGAACGTGTGGCTTTCCATGGCCCCCAGTGATTCAGGCACAAAAAAGAGGATTTTCAGGATGCAATGGTTGGCCAGCTCAGCCTCTCCCTCCCAGAACCATTTGTCTCTGCCAGGGTTAATTTTGTTTCTTTTTTCTTTCTTTCTTTCTTTTTTTTTTTTTTTTTAAGAATTTAAGATGTGATGTTTGAAATGGAGCCCCTTGGCTGGACTCTGAAAGGGACAAAAGACAGACAGGCCTGTGTTTGCTGTTTGCTGGGGCACAGGGCATAGACTTCCCACCAGTGTGCAGTGTCTCTGCCCATCTCCGTGCGTTTACACTTAGCTCCATGAGGGCTTGCTACGTCCTTACCCCGACAAGCCATTTGTGCGCACTGAAATTAAAAATTTACCCGGACGTCCCATGCTTTTATTGGCGCCGTCTGACAGTTCTACCTTGCAGCCATCCTCACTCCGATTGCTTGGAACCTTGAGGCTGTTTCCATGCCTCTTAAAGTTCAGATTTCTAGGAGTGATGGATCCTGTGCATTCTCTCTGCAGTTAAGCTGGGGGCCACCCTGGTCTTGGTGACCACGTAAGGACCACGTTCAGCGGCAGCCAGGCAGTGGTCTCCGTGATCGCCTGAGACACAAGAGCACACCTTTCCACAAATTAGTGTTTGCCGTGTAAGTTTATTTCCTTGTTATTTAGCGGGGCCGAGAATAAATCCACAGTGATGACCACGGCCATTCAGATGGGACCCGCACGAGGGAAAGATCTGAGTTAAGCAATCACAGGGCCCTTTGGCGTCAGTGCACAGGTGGCCTGTAAGAAGGAACCTGCCCGGGACCAGGAGGGGGTTGACAGCCCTCGAGGGAGAAGGTGGGCGCACAGGTGGTTCTGGGTTTCAATCCCGAGGGCTTCGGTGCTTGGCGACCACAGTGCACGGCCTGTCACATCACCTTGTGATCAGGCTGAACACACGTTCCCCTGGGGGCCCTCGGACGCCCCTTGGATTTCAAACCCTCAGTTTCTTGAAGCTCCATCTCCCCGCTCTTCCCTGCCCTGCATCCTCACCCAGGACTTGTGTGACACGGTCTTCACGGCTGCAGGCTCAGTTTTCATCTTTCTGGGGGGACGTTTCCAGGCACAGTCCTGCCGCTCTGTCCCCCCTTAACTGCACACGGGATGCTGGCAGGGCGGGGGGGGGGGGTCTGGTCTATTTCTTGACACTTTTCTATTGGCGTCACAAACAAGGCGTTTGATGGTAATGGAGGTGTTTGTCCAGATAAGCTTTTATAAACCCCAATGAACTACTCTTTGTGCAACAGACTTCACTTCCCTCTTGCCGCCCCAACGGCATCCTTGCCTTAACCTTCACGCAGGCACAAAAAAAGGTCTTAGAATTGGCAGGATCCAGGATTTTTTGTCCCAAACTCAGTCTTTCTCGACCTAACGATATTCAAAGCATCTTGATTTACACACATTGAGAAGAACCACCGACTGTCTTCTCACAGCTACAGGACGAGGTGGATATCCTCCTGTAGAACTTTTCTGTGTTCCTGGCTAAAAAGCTTGTGAAAATTCCCTTCTGTAAAATATGCAAAACGGCCAGGAGAGGCCGTGGCCTATGCGTAGATGGCAATCTATTATTTCTATGATGTGTTCCGGCCGTGAGTTAATGCGGACGAGAATGGGCCAATGCGGCGATCCTGGCCCACGTTGATTTTATGTGATGATGTGAAATTGTCTCCTGAGCGGGTGAGCAGCTGTTTCAGATTATTCTGTGAATTACAGTCATTTTGGTAATTAGGGGGAAAAATATTCTGTTTTTTTTTTTTTTTTCTCTTGGCAAAACCTCTAAGCGTCTGATGCTCTGTGACCGGGGAAGGAGGCCCGTTTCTCCCAGCTGCAGACAAGCCAGAGGGGGATTAATTAAACCCAAATAGGATGGTCATTTCTGAAGCAGCTACCTGCATAGCTCAGCACGGATATTGTTAAAAGGAAGGCAGTGTTTTCCGTCCTGTTTCTCCATCACAAGGAGAGAGCTGGGGGAGAATGTGTTCTCCCAGGGGCTTCGGGAGGTGCTGCTGTGGGTTTGCTGTTGGATTCATCTCGGGTCCCAGACTGGAGACCCATCTGGGGCATTTTCCCCCCTCAGCTGCCGTTGCAAAGGGCTCTGTCACTGCCTTGAGCCTTTCACTCTCGTGTCATCATTCCTCCTTCTTTGAAAGAACAGATTTCATCTTGGCACAGGTGCGTGCACCTTTGAGCGCTGCTCCTAGTGAGCTTGGACAAGCCGTTTGACTTCCTGGAGGCACAGTTTGCCCATCTGTGCAATGGGACAAAACCCCCCACGAACTTCACACACTAAGACAGGCACATGCTTTATGGCCTTTAAACCCCCCGCCCCACTGTGCTGTGGGAGGCTCTCCTGCCCAGTTTCAGCGTGAGAAGCCACGTCTCTTCAACCGTAGCTCTGTCTTCCCCTGGACGGTAGACAGACAAGATAAACAGTTCCAGTGGCGAGAAAAAGGGAAATTTGAATGATGTGTACGCTGGGGAAGAATGCAGTTCCATGATTCTAAATTCAGGTTTCTCAAGAGGAATTAACAGACTTGCAGACACAGTAAACAACCTTATGGTTACTGGGGAAAGGGGGTGGAATGAAAACATTTGGGAGTTTGCGATTTGCAAATGTTAGCCACGATATATAAAAGTAGATGGAAAAAAAAAACGTTTCTTCTGTAGAGCACAGGAAATTATGTTCAATATTTTGTAATAACCTTTAATGGAAAAGAATATGAAAAGGAACATATGTATGTACATGCATGGCTGGGACAGTGTGCTGTGCACCAGACATGGACACATTGTAACTGACTGTACTTCAGTTAAAAAAAACATAGGAATTGAAGCTTACAGATGCGAACCTTGTATCTCAAGATTATGCATCTCTATACTATAGATTATACACCTATATGTGAAGGTTTTATATGAATTGAGGCAAGCTATATCTCAATTTAAATTCAGCCATCAAGCACCTAGTAAATTAAAGTTTATTTGCATATTCCCAATACAACGCTATTTGTGAAGGCAGGAAGCTGGAGTGAATGTTTCCTTTGGGGTTTTAGGAAGACCCATTTTTTATCACAAAGACCGACCATTCCTCGTGTGCTGAGGGCACAGCAAGTCCAGTAAATTTACCCCAGAGATTTTGATTTATCGTTTCCTTTCTTTTTTTCCCCCCGACTTGGGGAAGCCATACATTCAGCTATTCAGACCAACACTCAATAGCAATGCTAACATGGTCATCCAGAGCGTTTACGGCACCAGGCATTGTGAAGGGCACAGTGCCCACCCTGTTGCCAGACACACTGGTCCATTTGATTTTGATTTGTACCATGTGTTTGCCAGAAAATCAATGAGTCCTCTTGGTGGGGCGATGACCACAGAGTGGTCTGCAAAAAGACCCTTTGCATATGTTGAAATTAAGTGCATGGTTTTCAAGAGTGTCTGATGGAGAGTTATAAAGAAAAATTTTTTAAGTCTTTTTTTGTAGGCGGAGGGTGGAGCTCAGCGGTAGAGCGCATGCTTAGCAGGCATGAGGTCCTGGGTTCAATCCCCAGTCCCTCCATTAAAAAAATTTCAAAATTGTAGAATAGATTACACTGTATAGCACAGGGAAATATACACAAAATGTTATGATAACTCACAGAGCAAAAAATGTGACAATGAGTGTGTATATGTCCATGAATGACTGAAAAATTGTGCTGAACACTGGAATTTGACACAACATTGTAAAATGATTATAAATCAATAAAAATGTTAAAAAAAAAGAAAAAAATAATAAGTGAATGATGAAATAAATGAATAAACCTAATTATCTCCCCCACTGCCCCGCAAAAAAAGAAATCAAAAAAGAGAAAAAAAATTGAAAGAATGAAAAAATTTTGTGAAACAGAAAATATCTCAGTTCCAATGAATTGATTTCTCCAGATTGCTCAGTGAAGTTCTCTGGCCTATAAATTAATATAATAAATAATCATTCTTACTATTTTTGAGGTACTTGACACGCATTGTAGTAACTTCCATAAGGCTGCTGTAGGCATTATTCCCATTTTATAGGTGGGCAAACTGATGCATTAAATCAAATACCCAAGGTTAGAATTAGTTTATCTCTCAGGAAGAATTCAAATCAAGGCCTGTCTAAACCCAAAGGCAGACACCGGTCCCAGAAGCACGCAGCAGCTCCCCTAGGAGCCTGGTGGGCCCCAGGTCTCAGGTAATGCCCCGAAGCTGGACAGCTGGAGAACGCGTTGACCTGGCGATGCCCAGAAGTAGCAGAGCAAGGCCGCGAGCACCTCAAGGCCGGCCTCAGAGCGCTAACATCGCACAGCAGTTTACGGAGCTGACCTCCCACCCCATTGCTGTGAGTCTCAGTTGCAGAGCGGCGAGTCTCCCTCTTAAGAGCACGCAGCGCATCGCGAGCAGCCGGCCGCTTGTATGAGAACGGGAAACGCTACGGCTGAAAAGGTGCCCCCGCTTTCTCTGGAAATGTTCACGCCCTCGGGGATCTTAGTGAGTTACCTTTGGGTCCTTGACATCTTTGGTGCCCAGGACTGCCCGTCAGCATCGGGAACATCTCATGTACCCGGGCATCCTGGAAGCCTCCGGGCGAAGACTCTCGATTGGATTTCTAACCTAGCACGCATTCGAGTCGCTTGAGGAGCTTTCTGAAGAGGTGCATCCACACGTGTGTCTTCCTGAACGTCCAGCGTGTTTCCAGGATGGCCCCACACTTGAGCATCCGCTGCAAATACCACATGGAAAGAGCGTACAGCACATTCAGGAGCGAAATCAAAAGAGCCGGGAGATGCAAAAGCAAGCATGTAGGTCAGCGAGGGAGGACCGAAGCCTCTCTGCCTCGGGTCCTCAGAGACCAGCTTCTCTGAATTGTATTTGAGTCTCTCGCTTCAAATTTCCCGGGGCTTCCCACCGCCTCGTACCCTCCTGGTGCGAGTCTGGATATGTCCTCTGGCTAATGCAAGATGCCAACTTTTTTTTCTTAATTGAAGTCTAGTCAGTTTGCAATGTTGTGTCAATTTTGGGTGTTCAGGTCCTGTTTCAGTCATACATACACATACATATATTCCTTTCCATATTCTTTTTCATTATAGGTTATTACAAGGCATTGAATATAGCTCCCTGTGCTGTACAGTAAAAACTTGTGTATCTATTTTATATATATTAGTCAGTATCTGCAAATCTCGAACTCCCAATTTACCCCTTGCCATCTCCTTCCCCTCTGGTAACCATAAGTTTGTTTTCTATGTCTGTGAGTCTATTTCTGTTTTGTAAATAAATTCATTTGCCTTTTTTTTTTTTTTTTTTTTAGATTCCACATATGAGCGATCTCATATGGTACTTTTCTTTCTCTTTCTGGCTTACTTCACTTAGAATGACATTCTCCAGGTCCAACCAGGTTGCAGCAAATGGCTTTATTTTATTATTTTTCATGGCTCAGTAGTATTCCATGTATAAATATACCACAGCTCCTTTTCCAGTCATCTGTTGATGGACATTTAGGCTGTTTCCATGTATTGGCTGTTGTAAGTAGTGCTGCTCTGAGCATTGGGGTGCAGGTGTCATTCTGAATTAAGGTTCCCTCTGGATATATGTGCAGGAGTGGGACTGCTGGGTCATAGGGTAAGTCTGTTTTCAGTCTGGAAGATGCCGTCTTGAATCTGGGGTTCAGAACAAAAGAGCTTAACCCTGTTCTGGGTCTAAAACCTCAAAGACCACCAAGTAAAAAGAGTTTCTGCTTATTATCAAGACGAGAGTCCACTCATGAAACATTGCTACCCAAAGCCACGCTGACCTCAACAGTGACGGAGTGAGTGATTTTGTCAGGAGCGGCAAACAATTCATTAGGTCCCTGAGGGAATAAAGCAAATTGTATAAGGGGAATTAAATCTGTTTTTGACTCTTAATTTTCTCATTTACCATGCAGAAGGGTATTTAGAAAAAGCCAATGTTTACCTGGCTTCTGAGTCAGAAACTGACATTTTAACATACTTTTCGTGTGGTGTCGGCAAAATGCATCGAGACCACTGAGGCTTGGGGGGGTGAGGTGTCCCCTCGTCCTCTAATGTCCACTACAGGTCCCTTTCAGCTTGTTCCCTTATTTGTGGAGTGTCTGGGTTCTCTGGCCAATTACAATTTTTCTGTCCCCTGCTTCAATCAATCCTCCGTCAAGGTGCCAGATAGATGTGAACAGAACCCAGATCAAATCTGGATTTAAAAATCGCCCCTGTTTCCCATCTGCTTAAGGAATAAATTCCTCAGACGGAACAGAAGTCCCTCAAAGACGTGGCCCACTCTCACCTCTCTGCCCCACCTTGCTCTGCTCCTCGTCGCCTGTTTCATACGCTCCCGTGTTCCTAGAATCCATCATTTCTGGGGATGACTTGCATATGCTGCTTGCAAAACGACCTTCCCTTCCATCTTCATCTGGAAAAATCCATCATCCTTTATGACCCAGTTTGCATGTGATCGGAGTCAGCGTGGGCTGCTATAACGGAACACCAGACACGGGGTGACCGAAAGAGAAGAAATTTATCTTGCAGTTCTGAAGGCTGGACGTCCAAATCCAGGTTGGCTTGGTTGTTACTGAGAGCATCCCATGTGCTGAGCTCCAAGGACCTTGCAGACTCTCCCCTGTCACCCCCTGACGGCCTCTGAAGCGGGGCCGTGGGGCCGTCCATTTCCCACGTGGTGAAGTGGAGGTGTGGACAGGTGGGTAGCTCACCAGAATTCATGCAACTCGTAAATGGCTGAGCCAAGAGTTGAACCTGGGTTGTGAGCCCTTCCCTGGAATTTTATATTATTTTCTTGCCAAGAGAGAGCCCAGTGGCGACATAAAATGTGTGCTAAATTAGACGTCTAGGGTGTGGCGCCGTTAACTTTCATTTACTAACTCTTCATTTCTAGACGGATCAGAATTCTCAGTCACACTGAAAATAAAATATTTGTAGGTGCCCTTAGGTGGTAGGCAATAGCATATTCAGTGAGACATCTTTCTGTATTTATTTCTCTATTGAAATGCACCGGCCTCTGAATTTCCATTAATTTAAAAAAAATGTTGACACTTCCTCCTCCTTTGTATTGAAAGGAACTTGCCTCGAGCCATCTTTTAACCACCGGGAAAGGCTCAGATTTGCCCCACACTTCTGCCCTGGGCACCTGGACCATATAATTCCCTGTTTAAGCGCTTTCTAGCTATTATCCACCTCATCCTTAAAACAATTAGACACAAATGAATACTATTTTAGAAATAAGGAAACTAAGTCATAGAGAGATTGTTCTCAGAATTAAAAAAAAAATCATTTCCTTTTCCTATGTCAGACAGGTCATAGTTTCCTCTTAACTCTTGGAGAATTTTATAGATTTTTTTTTAAAAAAAAGTTTTCAATTTCCTGCATATTTTATGTGTACTTCAAATTTGCTCATTGGTTTTTTTTTAATTATTATTATTTCCCTTTTTTTAAAAACGTCTTTCAAGTGAGACGTTTTCTGCAGATTCACGAAGTACACAGATCACATAAGTAGTTTCTGAACAGTGAGTGAACCCGTGGGTTTATCAGTTCCGTCCTAAAATTATACCAGGGTGATGGTCAACCGATTTTCAAAAGGGCGCATGCCCACAAGGTCGAAAGAATGAATGGAAAGACAATAGAAGTGACTTTTTAAAAGATTTACATAAAGGATAAGAGGAAATAAACTTGGCAAGACAGCGGACTTCGGACTCTGCGTCGGCAGTGCGTAAAGCCAGGCAGAGGTGAGTTCATTCTTAACAATCCCAGGAGTTTAGGACTTGCAGAAAACAAGCCAAACCGAGGACTGGAAGTGGGGGGCTAAGGCGACAATGTTTTAAGCTGTATCGAAGGCACTGAGAGCCCCCCAGAACCCTTCATCTATCTTGAGAAGCTTGTCAAATGCCTCTCCCTAACCTCAGCAGGACGTGGGGGTTCTCCCCGCTGTGAAGGCTGAATCAGAGGCACGAGGGCTGGGGATCCCAGGTGCCACTGAAAATTGGAAACCGGGGGAGAAGGAACTACTGATGCCTGTAGGCGGATCTGATACTGCTCAGAGGAAAACCCATTTGATGACGCTTGTTAGAACAAGGCAAGGCAGACCTTACTCAAAGGGCAGTCATCATGATGGGCGTGGTGACCACTGCAACGGTGTCTTGCAGCAGGAGAGAGAATTTGAACTCAACCCTGAACACAGCATGGGCAAGAGGGGATTTATAGCCAAGGGGCGGTCAATGGATGGAAAATTACTGAGAGGAAACACCGGGGTGAGACGGATTGTAGCCAATCCTACCTAATGGACATCACTCGGCGTTTGGTGGAGGACGTGGACCCTCACCAGATCCCGAGGCTGGTTAAACGGACTTCTCATGACTCCTGCTAAAACTGGACAGTCCACAGAGAGCATGGAAACAGGCCTAGCTGAAAAAGTCCAGGGGCCCTGTGATGAGTTTGTCAAGAAGAGACTGTTTGTCATATTATTTTTAATTCATTTTAATACAGTTTTTGGAGATGGGAAGAATTTGCATCCTTTTCTTGTTTATCTCCAAACAGAATGCATCTAATGCCTTCCCATTAGTCACGGTATCTGCTCTGGGTTTCTGTGAGCGATCGTTTACCAGGCTAAGGAAATCTCTTTTATTTCCAGCATGCTTGCTAAGTGCAGCTTTAATCATAAAAAACCATTACATTTCACCAGTTTTTGCATCTTTTGAAATAATCATAGATTTTTCTTCTCGGAGCTACAAACAGGGAATATTACGAAAACCGATTTTGCGTGTTGAAGAATCTTTGCCTTCTTGAGAAACCCTACTTGGTCATTACTTTTTTTAATACATTGCGGAAAATAACTTGCGAATATTATTTTAAGGTTTTTGTCTATTTGTTCCTAATGAGATTGCCCTCTGATTACGCTCCTTTGCGCAATCTTTTTAAATTCTTTGCTGCATAATGAGTTGGGTGTTTTTTCAGCCTTTTTCAAATTCTCACTTTACTTTGGACAAAAAAAAAAAAAAAAGGATCGGCTCTTATCTGATTCCTTGTACGTGTTTGTATGCGTGTGTATGTAGACTGTTGAATGTCATTGCAGTTTCTCAAATAATGAACTTATGTTGTCTGTCTGCCTTTTCTTGGTCAGCTGGGTTAATGTAGATGGTTACAAAAATGGTCCAGCAGGCTTGTAAGTTTATGGGTTAATTAGCAGAAGATTCGGTCATATATTCTCATAGAAGTGTAAACCTTCTGGCATATCTGGTTCTTCGTCCTTTGTCCAGGCTCCGTGTCCCGTGCCAAGCATGCACCTGATCGCCATCTCTCGGTCCTACATCTCGGCGGTCAGGAATTTTACTGAGGTTTTTCAGGTGGAGAACAGAGGGAAAGAGATGCCGGTTGACCCCATCAAGGTCTCTTCACTGGTAAAAACTGAGACGTGGATTCAGACCCACATTTGCGCTCTCTAATCCAGACTTCTCCAGTCCCTTTGCGGAGAAGGGAGGCTTCCGACTCCATCTGTTCTTTTGACAGGGACCTCCCCCCGTGTATTACTTTTTCCCTCTTTCATGGTTCTTCATCTTGGCTGAAGTAGCAGCCACACTCGAATTTTAGACATTCTGGGCTGGTTGGTCCCCAGGCCGTGCTCCTGAGCGTCTCACCGGGCAGGTCTGGTGTGGAATTCAGGGAACCAGGGGGACAACGTCAGGCAGCTGGAGAATCTGAAAGGGACTCGCTCATTTCGCTCACCTCTGACCGAGAGAAACACCGCAAACCAGAGATGTCCACGGAGGATGCTGCTCTCTGATGCATCGCAGTGAGGACATTCATTCAATCTCTGCTCTCCTTCCTTCCTTCCTTCTTTCTTTCTTCCTTCTTTCTTTCGGAGAGGGAAAGATTTACCTAATTACCATTAGGTTTGCTTATTTATTTAATGGAGGGACTGGGGATTGAACCCAGGACCTCGTGCATGCTAAGCGTGTGCTCTACCACTGAGCTAGACCCTCCCCCTGCAAAGGCCTTTTAAGATGCCCTGCAGGGGTTTCCTCCACCCCTTGACTCCTCCTGGCACACCCAGGGGGCAGTATCCAGACACAGAGTCATCACTACCTTATCCGAGGTGTCCGTTGTCTGGAGATTTGCAATAGATGGACCCAGATGGTAGCTGAGGACAGCAGACACGGGCCACCTCCCAGCGTCTCTGAGGACCGGGAGCCCGGGAGCGACTGAGAGCCTGCAGTCCAGCTGAGGGTGGCCCTGCCGTCTCTGAGGACTGGTGGGGGCTGCCGGACCCACCTCCAAGCTCATGCACATGGCGGCGGGCAGGTGGCTTCAGTTCCCCACGTGGGCATCTCCCCACGGGTCTGCCTATAATGTGACTTCCCCAGAGCAAGCGGAGAAAGAGAGACAGAGATGGAGAGACAGAGGGACAGAAAGAGGGAAGGGCAGACACAGAGAGAGAGACAGAAAGACAGACAGAGACAGAAGGCTGGTGAGCTGGGCCAGGCAGGGGTTCTGGAGGCGGAAGCAATGTGACTCTCACAGCCCGGGACACACAATCTTCCCCGCCACCCGTCTGATGGGAGGGACCACGGAAGTGTGAAGCCGGCAGGTGGGTCCTGGGTCCCCTGTAGGTTGGCTGCCACCTCGGGCAGGGCACATCCTCCGGGGGGCCACTCCGTCCCACAGGCACTGTGACACCTGACTCGGGACCTCACAGACCCCACGTCAATCCTGCCTCGGCTCCTAGTGAAGCAAACCTTCTCTCTTTGAATGCAGCCCAGTAGAACTTTTTTCTTTTTTTTGCATGTTTGGCTTCATTTATTGAAGACCTCCCTGCAGGAGTTCAAAACCAAGGAAATTATTTGGTATCCCCGACAACGAAGAAAATCTAATTTTCTGATAACGTTTTAGGAGATCAGATCAAACTTAGCCTTGCTTAACTAGTGCCCAGCTTGAAAAGTTGATTTATTAAATCTATATTCATGGACTGGATCAGAGATTAATATCTGCCCTATAATTTTTCAAGCAGTATTTGCGATCTCTTTGTACGGTGTTGGTAACTGTAAGGATGCTGGTACATAAGGGGTGACGTGACAATGATTAACTGTGAAAATTTTGTCTGCTTGTTCAGTACTCACTGTTAATTCATGTTTAATGAGCGTCAACTGTGTGCTGGTTTGAGATGGATCCTCAAATCAAATCACTCCCAGTGGAACCAGGAGTTGAGACAGACAGTCCCGCAGTGACACGCACCCCACGGCCGTCTGATGACTCCCTCCCTCTGCCTCTGTCCCTTCCTCCACGTGGGAGTGTCCGCTGAGGGTCTGCACCTTCAGGGCTGGAGGGGGTGTTGCTCAGGGGGATGGTGTTTGACCTACTGAACGAATTTACCCAGCCAGCGCGGGCAGTTTGAGAATCAAGATGGGATCCTGGAAAAATGGCGACAAAGGAGGGAGAAATGTGCTTTGCAAAATTTTGCAGCTGAAGCCAGGCCCCACTGAGGGTCCTCCAGCCACACAGCAGGCAGAGAAGGAAGCCAAATGTGTTTCCTTGCAGCGGTTGCCAACACTGAAGGGTGAACACAGTCTCAGACATCCTAGCAAGGAGCCTCTTGCGTGATGGCCGTCTTCATGTCTGCGTTTCTCTGTTAAACGGAATGCCCTTCCCAGGTTTGTCATTTGGCTCTCTTGCTGGACCTTGAGGGAAACCAGGATGCTTGTATCTGCAATGCTGTTTGCAAAAAAAGCAGATCTGCAGAAAATTGTTATCACTTCCCCGGTGAACGTGGAGGTCTTCCAGCGGGAGGCGAGGGGAACCACTCACGCGCTCTGAAAGCGTCATTCTGGGCTCACACTCGGGACAAGGACGGTGGAGGCAAGGTGCGCCTGGCTTCCAGACGGTGATTCAACAGACGAGAAATGTCAGTTTTTCCCCCCACTTAGGGTTAATGTCTTTCATAACCCATTCAAGGGCTCAGACAGTATTTGAAATGAAAAAGGCTTTTTTCATCTTCTTTCAAATTACAGCTGGAAGAGTTCCTTTGGCCACTGCATTTTAGGGAAACACAGAAAAAATAAGAGAAGAATAAAGAGTTTCAACTGTACAATTGTGAACAATAGGACAGTTTTTTTTTTTACCTGGAAGATGGGGAGACCCATACCTGCCTCCTGAGGCCGTGCTGGGGTTTTCTGAGCTGTCAGGAGTCAGAACACAATTGCGAGGTTCGGTAAATGGGGGCTGCCATTGGGCTATTTATATAAAGGGACTGCCAATCTTGGCACGTCCGAGAGGCAGAGGGTCATAAGAAAAACATACAGAGGTGTTCGGATTCATAAGCTGCATGTAAGGCGGTTGCACGCACACCTCAACGACAAAAGGAAGCGAAAAGCTGCCGTTTTTATGGTTTGCTTCCGCGTGTAAGTTTGAACTCTGCTGAGTGTATCCGACCGTAGGTTCCATCGTGACGTGAATCTTTGCACGTCAACCACTCACTGCTGCAGCGAGATGGCATATAAATACCTGTCTATATTCTTTTTCAGGCTCTCTTCCATTATAGGTTATTGTGAGGTATTGAATGTCGCTCCCCGTGCTGTGCAGTAGGGCCCTGTTGTTTACCTCATTTATATACAGTAGTGTGTTCTCTATTCGGTCCTCACTTCAGGGCTGAGAAAGCTGTGAGGCTGAGAAGTCAGAGGTCACGACTCCATCAACCAAAATCATCCCTATCGTTTCAACTTTGAGTGAAGTTAAATACGCACTGAGCTCCCCGCTTCCCCAAGCCAGCAGGACTCCTGGAGGAGGTGTGTGAGTTACCGTCTTCCCAGAGCACCTTGAGCTTTTGGCTTGGTGATTAAGTCAACGTATGCATATATATAAATCATCCTTTTATATAATCCGGAGTTCGTGCCGTTATCTGCTGCTGGATAACACACATTCCTCCTTGATGGCTGAGCTCGCTAAGTCCTTAAAATCTAAAGACAGACTTGAGCCATATATATATATATATTTTTTTTTTTTAAACAATCTGACCCCACCAAGCCCTTGAGGGACAGGGTAACTGAGCGTCTATGGACAAACCCAAGGATGGGGGTGGTTAGGGGATGCCGCATTCTCCCAAGACTTGAAGACGTTTCAAACATGGTGCAGAATGTTTGGGGCTCACTCTGCAACTGGCGTGGGGACAGGCAGCCTTGGTGGCTCCAGGGCAAGAATTTCAGCGCCTGGGTCCCTGCGGACCTCCTGACGATGACCCACCATTGCATTTAAAGCCTGGTCTGCAGTGCTGGCTGGAAAACACATTAAAGAGAGCCAGAACGGCCCCCACGCCAGCGGTTGAAAGCCTGTTGTCTGCTCTGAGGCTAGCCTTCACCTGATTTTTTGTCTCACCCCACAGGGGCACGCTAAGTAGAAATGGCCTGTCTAGGATTTTAAAAGTTTGCACCTCTTGAAAACAGCCAGGGGCCTATTACAGACATCATTAGGGACCCAGCCCCTGCAGGCCACACCTCTCACACTCCCACGTGACGGCTGTCCTTTTGGGCCAGGTCTTCCCACGTGTGCCCCCCTCTCCTTCATCCGCCCGGGTGACAGGATGCATTTGCATCTCAATTTCCAGTCCAGATCCCGGTGTGGAAGCTTGAATGGACCCCTAGGCTGAGCCCCTCTTCTTGTCGGAGTTCAGAACCTCACAGGGAGTTGGCTGCTGTTGGAATGGGTGGGGGCATGAGGTCCCAGGGGCAGCGCTGGGCCAACTGGACACCAGCTGGGCTCTGGACCCGGTGGGCTTTCTCGTCATCCCGCCCAGGATGACCCAGGCGGCGGGGACGTGACTCCTGCAGAGTGCAACGTCACCTCCACTCGGGCAAAGGGGAGCCGAGCGCCCTGGCAGGGGGCAGGGGAGAGGAGGCAGCTGCGGATTTTAACCCCCAGCCCCACCCGGCAGAGCAGGTGGACGCTCGGAGGGGTGCTACGTTCATGCACTGGGCAGCTCCACCCCCCTGCCTTTGGGAGAGCGAGCAGGGAACCCGGGAAAGGGCGGGGGGCTGCCCTCCCGGGTTCTTCCCCGCTACGTGCGTGCGCACCACCCAGACCTACTGAATTTACACCCGGGTAGAAACTGTCCTCAGGGATGGTACAGCCCAATCCGAAGACCTGTTAGTCCCTCAATCTGAATAAGTCATATTCCAAATTACGAATTTCAAACTAAGGCTCCTTCTAGTCCAAGAAGATCTCATCTGTGATCAGTGGTTGGAATTGCCTCTTCATTCACGTCTTCAAAAAATGTGACCGTCTTTCTATCCCATGTCACATTTTGATGAAAAAGAAATGGCCTAAAGGTTCTGAGCCCACACAACATGGGGTGGGGGACAGAAGCAGCCACCACTGAGGGGTCCGTGGAGTCACAGGAGAGCTGATATTTGACCCGGGCCTTGAAAGGAGATTTTCAGGTGGAGAAGGGATGTGGACATGTCGGGGGAGGGACAGGCACGCGGGTCCCAGAGGGCACGGACGATCGCGTGGTGACAGCCGAGGGCCCGGGTGTGTCTGCACACAGGAAGACTTGGGACAGCCCCAGTCCTCTGTCTGCGTGGACTTGACAGTGTACTGAGTGTCCCTGCCTGTCGAGTGGGACAGTTTGTCTGGGAAGACACAAGGGCCTGGTGGTCAGGGCATGAATGAGCCACAAGAGACTTCATCAAGACAGCGTCACCAGGGGGCCACAACAGGGGGGATCCAGGAACCAGAGCCTCCCCAGTGGCATGAATACAATCTTGCAGATCACGGACACAGTTCCTTTGAGGCAAGTGTCTCCGGACACTGCAAGGAGGCTGTCGAAGGGCTGGGCTGAGCTGTGAGAGATTCAGGGGAGCAGAGCAGGATGCAGCGATGCCTCTGAGCTGGGAATCTGGCCTCTCATTTCACACATTATGTTTCTATTTTTAGACCCTAGTATGATGCCAGCTTCTCTGCAAAAAGCACAGTTCTGTTTACTCACGGTCAGCTTCTGGTTCATTCTGTGTATGCTGAGCCTCTGAGTCAACATACGCCCTTTCGGGTAATATAATGGTCTTATTGTCTGGCCAGAAACACCTGCCAAATCGAGCCTGACATAACACGATAGGCCTGCTTCTCCTGCAGAATTCCTCTCATTAACACACACCCACATCACCGAAGCGGCCAGGGCATTAAACCTGCCAGCATTCCCGCACGTAAAAAATAGACCTGCCCGAAACACACTACTGTACATAAAATAAATAAACAACAAGGACCTACTGCTGAGCACAGGGAGCTATATTCAATGCCTTGTAATAACATGTAATGGGAAAACATCTGAAAAGAATGTGTATGTGTTTGCATAACTGAATCACTTTGCTGTACACCTGAAACGAACGTCGTAAACCAACCATACTTCAATTAAAAATAAAATAAAATAAAAGACCAAAAAAAAATACACCTGCTCATTGTTTGAATGATGACATGACCTGTCTTAAAACTTCAAATTAAAGCCCTCATGTCATGAGAGGGCCAAGGCCAAGGCTCTGACTCCAGCCCCACCTTCAAATCACAGTTGTCCAAATGTAGGTGATGGCGCAGCCCCGCCGAAGATGCCTTGGCAGCGGCTGATCACAGGCGGGAACGCCGAGGCACCCAGGATGCAGTGAGTTTCACAGATTTATCTGGAAATGGAGGAAGAGAGGCAGAGAGAGATGCCGTACGCAGAAATGTATAATCCAGGGAGAGTGCACATGCTAAGCAGACTGGAAGGTAGTTAAATGAAAATGTCACTGGCGGACATCTTAAGTCACATGGTGGACATCTTAAATGTGCGTGAAGTTGCAAATAATGGGTGTCCTGAGAGGTGAGCCACTCTGCCTCCTGGGCTCACATGGCCCTGGGTGCGTCTTACTTTGCTGGCCAAATTCTGTTTTTTTTTTATAGCAGCTTTATTGAGATAAATTTGCATGCCCCCCGAAATTCATCCCTTGGACATGCAAAAGTTAGTGACTTGGGGTATATTCCTAGGGTTGTGCAACCATCACTACCATCAAACATTAAAAATTGTCATTCCCAAAGAAACCCAGCACCCATTAGCTCTCCCATCCCCTCCCAACCACTAATCTACGTATGTCTCTATAAATGTGTCTCTTCTGGACATTTCGCATCATGGAATCACACAGTCTGGGCTCTTGCCTGTCTTGTTGAGGTCCAAGGTTTCGGATTTATCCACGCTGTGATGTGAATTAGCAGTTCGCTCTTCTTGACGGCTGAGTAAGTTTCCAGTGCATGAATACAACACGCTGTGGTTCGCCCATTCGTAAGCTGATAGACATTTGGGTTGTTTATATTTTTTCAGGAGTTGTACTGCTTTGAACATTCACACACAAGTTTTCGTGTGGATGTGTGTTTTTCTCGGGCATATGTCAAGAAGTGGAATTTCTGGGTCATGTGGAAACTACGCTTAGCATGTTGGGGGACTCTCAAACTGTTTTCCAACGTGGTGCACAGTCTTACAACCCCACCAGCAATGTATAAGGTCTCACTGTCTCTGTCCTCACCGACAATTGTTATCATCTGTCTTTTTTATCTTAGCCCTTATCACTTCGATGAAGTGGTATGTCATTGTGATTTTGATTTGCATTTCCCTCATAAGGTGACACTGAGCATTTTTTCATGCACTGATTTCCCATCCATATATTGTCTTCTTTAGAGATACATGTATTCAAGCAGTTCATAAATATGACCTATTTTTATCATCGTATCTACTATTATGCAGTGGAGGCTTACCAAGCCTTGAGAAGCAAAGGCACTGGGTGGCATGAAGTTCTGGGGTTATTGCACACTTCCTCTTCTGCTAACATGACCACCACAGCTCTCACTTCCCTGCGGAGCATTCAGTGGGCCAACAGGCCCAACAGGGGGACCAGTGTGGGGCCCGAGCAGCCACGTGGTGAGGGCCACGTTGTAGGAATGGCAGGTGTAGTGAGTGGTAAGCAATCCTTCTCAAGAATGGACCAGGCATTGAGCATTTTGCTCACCTGGAGTCACACCCGACTCTGTTCATGGGTGCTGGCTTCCCAAAGGTCTGACACCACGTCCTGGCAAGCAGAAGCCTCGCTCTCGGAGCAGTGGCATTCCTCCTTTTTGAAACTTGATGCCTCGTGTTCAGTCCAAGAGCGCTTGCCATGTCTCCAGTGCCCTCGGGCGACGTGTCCTGGTCAGTGGGTGTGGTTAGATGTTTGCAGTGGACACAGCTTGGTTGGGGGGCAGCCCTGTGTTTTAGGACCCACCGGGGGTGAGGATTGTATTTCCAAATCGTATCCATTCTCCTCACTCCAAGCAACGGGGAAGAGGGAAAGAACGTTCAACCTGGGCTGGCAGGTGGAAAACACACAGGTTGTGCTTGCTTGGGCAGAAGAGAGACACTGTGAGTGGACTTGGTACCGGCTGGAACTGAAGTAGCTTCCTGGATTTTACTGAGCTGCCGACTCGGCTTTGGTTTTTTTTTTTTTTTTTTTCTGCTCTCTGGCCCTAGGGGTGCCCCTGGGTACCCACAACCCAGGATTTCCAGTCTGCCTGCTGTCTGGGGCTCAGGCTGGTTGGTGGGGACCCCTCATCTCATTGAGGCTATGACAGGAGCATTTCCCAGGACAGCCAATGACTCCCCACGACCCCAGCCTTGGGGGCTGTGCGTACTCAGAACCCAGCCTCCCTCCCACCACCAACCCACCAGTGATGGCCCACCGATTGGTGAAACTGTCTTAGGAAGCGCTCCAGCCAACTCTGCCCTGTGCTCATTAAGTGAGAGATAAAACTTAACAAGATTTGAAGGATGGTGAGCAGGCAGGGTGAGGGAATTGCCTGGAAGTAAATGGCTCTTAATGGAAATAGGTGTGGAAAGGAAGCCACAAGACTGTACACACTTTTCCGTGTCCATAAACCTGAGGATTTCTAAAAGTCTTGGGACTTAACCTTTGTGAATGTCAAAGAATTATCATAGTCATGGAAAAGTTAACGTACCCTGAACTGCCTGGTTTTCTTATTCAATTTTGTGGGTTTAGCAATTTCAACAAATCCTGCTTTCCGTTGTCATAAATCCTGACTTAAAGGGCTCTCCGAGGGCCACTTGTAAAGAGTGATAGGGTGGGCTGGCCGTGCACGGTTCTGCTCCCCAGCACCTGCTGCCAAGCGGACCCCGGCGCCTTCCCTGACGTGTGCTGTCGCACAGGGGTCTTTGGGTCTGGTGTGCAGCCGGCTGCCCGGAGTCCGGAGGCAGATGCAGTGCTGCTGGAGGCCCGGCTGGGGCAGGGAGACCCGATCCCGCCTAACCTGCTTACTGCCCTGACCATTCATTTTCATAGACACGCAACGAGGTTGCCCACCCGACTCTCAGGACCCTGCTCTAACTTTCCCAAGACAATTCTTTTTATTTTAATCAAAGTATAGTTGATTGAAATATACTCGTGTTAATTTCTGCTGTAGTGTGTAGAGCATTGTGCTTCAGTCATACATATAAATATTTGTTTTCTTTATAAGTTATTACAAGATTTTGAGTAAGTTCCTTGTGCTCTACAGCAGGACCCCTTGTTGTTTATCTACTTTATGTATGCTAATCCCAAACTCCTAGTTTATCTTCCCCTTACTCCACTTTCTTCTTTGACGACCACAGGTTTATTTTCTATGTCTGAGCCTCTGTTACTGTTTTGTGAATAAATTCCTGTGTGTCATTCATTTTCTTAGATTCCACATACAGGTGATGTCATATGGTATTTGTCTTTGCCTGACTTACTTCACTTAGTGTGATCATCTCTAGGTCCATCCATGTTGCTGCAAGTGGCATTATTTTATCCTTTTTTATGGCTGAGTAGTATTCCATTACATACATCTACCACACCTTCTTTGTCCAGTCATCTGTTGATGGACACTTAGGTTGTTTCCAGGTCTTGGCTATTGTAAACAGTGCTGCGGTGAACACTGGGGTAAAGGTGTCTTTTTAAATCAGTTTTCTCTGGGTACATACCCAGGAGTAAGATTGCTGGATCATTTGGAAAGTCCATTTTTAGTTTTTTTGAGGAACCTCCATACTGTTCTCCATAGTGGCTGCACCAATTTACATTCCTAAGCACAGTGTGGAAAGGAAGGTTCCCTTTTCTCCACACCCCCTTGAACATTTACCATTTGTGGACCTTTTCATGATGGCCATTCTGACTGGCATGAAGTAATACCTCATTGTAGTTCTGATTTGCATTTCTCTGATAATCAGCAATATTGAGACTTTTTTCATGTGCCTTTTAGCCATCTGTATGTCTTCATTGGAGAAATGTCTGTTTAGGTTCTCTGCCCATTTTTGGATTTGGATGTTTATTTTATTTTTATTGAGTTGTATGAGCTCGCAAACCAATTTTTTTTTTTGGTTTATACATATTTTTATTGAAGCATAGTCAGTTTACAATGTTGTGTCAACTTCGGGTTCACAGCACAACGCTTCAGCCATACATGAATATACGTATATTCATTTGCATATTCTTTTTCACCAAAAATTACTGTAAGATATTGGATATCGTTCCCTGTGCTGTACAGTACAAGCTTGTTGTTTATCTATTTTGCGTGTAGCAGTGAGTGTCTGCAAACCTCGAACTCCCAATTCATCCCTTCCCACCCCCTTTCCCCACTGGCAATCATGTTTATTTTCTGTGCCTATGAGTCTGTTTCTGCCAAACCAGTTCTTGACAACTTCCCCCACCCCATGCTTTTCTTTGGCGATGTCCTTAGGACCTGGCCACATCCACACATGTCTACTGGTCATGGAGCCTCAGCCTGGCCCTGGTTCCCTTTTGTTCAGTGTCCTTACGCTGGCTTCTCAACTCTCTGCTGGCTGGCTTTGCTCCCAGGACCAACAAAATCCTCAAACTAAAGCATTTTATTCTTTTGTCACCGCATTTCTCAACTTAGCAAAAATCCATTTTGAAAATAGTACAAATATCCAACAAGCCGGGTTTACGTAACTAAATTATAGCACCTCCAAGGCACATTGCATAGTCATTAACGTGCTAAATGCAATGACTGGGTCAGAACTTGGAAGAAAACAGAAGGAGTTAAATTGAATATGCATTATGTAAAAGCTGTATATACACGTGGGTTCACTTACAAGGGCAAGTGTAAAATTATTCCTTGTGTGCGAGTGATGGAATTATTGGTGAACTTCTAAATTTTCTTTCTTAATATTATGATTAGAAAAAGTGTGGGGAAGAAAATCATTGTGGATAATGGAGTTCTGTGCGCTCTTGTGTGGTGTCACTGGCCCAATATTGAGACATGGGCCGAGTGTGTGGACCCGGGACCTGCAAGTCTGTCCTTTCCTGCTGGCGGGACCCCTTGGTCCAGCCTCGGAGATGCTTCATGTCCTCAGGATGTCCCAGCTTCCAAAGGACCACATCAGGTTCCCAGAATCAGTCGGAAAACTGGGGTCTGGCCTGTGATCCACTGATGTGTTTCTTAAGACTGCTTTCCTCCAAAGAAAGGTGAAGGTTGCTGGAAACCAGTGATGTGAATGGACCCCAGTCCTCCTCCACCATCATCCTCAGTTAAACTGAAGATGAGAAGATGGACTCAGAGGATGAAGGTCATGTTGCATCCTGATGCGAGGCTCTGAAATACTCAACATCAAACCCCTCAAAGAAACATTACCTCTGATTTTCTGGGCCTGGACCATGAACTTGCCTCTGTCACTGAGTGACCCACACTGCTCCTGTCCCCTGAAGGTGCCAAGGAGAAAGCCGGCACCCCTTACCATCTTCAGACATCCACCACGTTTCACCCTCTCCCTGAAATACGAAGTGCATTTTTCTGCATTTAACCAATGCTTACTGTCTGCCTACAATGAGATGGGCCATTATGATTTTCTGTTTAAAATCCATCAATTTTTTAATTTTAATTTTTTCATTGAAGTATAGTCAGTTTACAATGTTGTGTCAGTTTCTGGTGCACAGTGTAATGTTTCAGTCATACATACACATATATATGTTCATTTTCATATTCTTTTTCATTATAGGTTATTGTAAGATATTAAATATAATTTCCTGTGTTATACAGAAGAAATTTCTTATTTATCTATTTTATATATAGTAGTGTGTATCTGCAAATCTCAGACTCCCAATTTATCCCTTCCCACCCTCTTCCTCCCCTTGGTAGCCGTAAGTTTGTTTTCACTGTCTGTGAGTCTGATTCCACTTTGTAAATAAGTTCATTTGTGTCTTTTTTATTCTACATATAAGCAATATCATATGGTATTTTTCTTTCTCCTTCTGGTTTCACTTAGAAAGACAATCTCCAGATTTATCCATGTTGCTACAAATGGCATTATTTTATTCTTTTTGATGGCCAAGTAGTATTCCATTGTATAAATATACCACAACTTCTTTATCCAGTCATCTGTCCATGGACATTTAGGTAGTTTCCATGTCTTGGCTGTTGTAAATAGTGCTGCTATGAACATTGGGGTGCAGGTGTCTTTTCAAATTAAAGTTCCCTCTGGGTATATGCCCAGGAGTGGGATTGCTGGATCATATGGTAAGTTGTTTCTATTCAATATAATACTGGGAGTCTTAGCCATAGCAATTACACAAGAAAAAGAAATAAAAGTGATCCAGGTTGGGAGAGAAGAGAGGACAATTCTCCCTGGGCTTCTCAGGAAGTCAGGGTGGGTCCTAGGGTGCTGAGCTCCTGGTCTCCTCCGACCAGGTGACAATGGGAAGGCAGCCTCCTTCCCTGGCCTACGCGTCTTCCCAGGATCTTTAAGCTTTAACAGTGTGGGAGATCCTTGCAGCGGAGGGGTCCAGTTGATGAGGTTGTTAGCATCCTCTCAGGAGCAGTCTGAGAGAGAGAGTGAGGGTCTGTGCCTAGATCTGTCTTCCAGAATCCACACAACATGATGTTTTGGAAGAGGACACATTTCAGGCACCAAGAACAGAATGAAAGGTGTTGGCCGTGAGGGGTGATGTTCTTCCTGATGCACAGGCTGGCCCCGCTGTGGTCATCAGCTCCTTGCTGGGTTTGGTCACTATGGCCAGTGCTGGTCCCCCCACCTCACATGGTAGAAGGGCCCCCATCAATACCCCAGTCACCCTTGCAGGCGATGAGGGTGGGCCAGCAGCCCTGTGAGTATGAATCATGTCTTTATTTTCCGTACTCTCTTCCTTGGACGTCTGGGGTCTTTCTGAGCCTGGAGGGACTGCCCCGTCCCTGCCAGGATCAGACAGTTCCTGGAGATGTGGACTTTTCATATGCAAAGCAGGCAATCCGGAGCCCACCTTCTCCAAGGGGCTCTCACACTCTGGGCCACCATCCCTTGCCCTAATCACCCTGGGGCCTGGTCCCAGACAGCTAGGGGCAGCCACTGTGCCTTAGAACCTGCTGAAATAACTTGCACTAGACAGTCCTAAGCCTGTTCACCCTGCATCTCCCTATGTATTTTTATTTTTTTGCATAGAAGCCACAGTAAAGGCTTTTGTCCCCAGCCGTGTTCACTTCGTCTGTGCCCAGAATGATCCTTGTGCTTTCCCGGGTGCCCCCCACCCCTTCTGCAATCTGTGAGCAATGAACTATCTTTTCAATGGATCTCGTCTCCTGATTTGCTGGCCTTGCCATCCCTAGATAACCGTAAAACCTGTATTAAAACAGGGAGTTTGCTTGGCAGTGTACCAGCAGGAGGCTGGACTCGGGCATCTCAGATTCAGAGATGCTCAAGGATACCTTTTCCATTAACACTTGCCCGGTAGAACCAGGTGTGCAGCTTCCGCGTCCTGATTACTTTCCATCTGACAGTGATGCACAACCACCATGCCAGGCCCTTAAGTACAATCCTCTAAATCTATATTTCTTACTGAGCCAGATTATTTGTCTTGCTGACAATATTAGGCCCTGGAAATGCAATTTTTTAAATTAAAGAACTTTATAACGTGGACCCCCAGAAGAGCTCCCATCCAGCCCAGATGAGGACATTTATCTCCAGTTCTGTCCCCTCGCTGATATTTTAATATCGCACAATTCACATAACAATGTGCCTATTAATTACAGCGGACTCTCACAATCATCTTCCTGGACTGCCACGAATTACGTAGTTGGAGGAAAGTTTTCCTCTGTTAAAATTCTTGACGGTTCTCAGAAATAATTTGCTTGGCATCATTACCATGTTAAGATATTTTCCCAAAGATGTTCACAATTTAAACTACACACTGTGAAGAAATGCGTAAACCAGAGGAAGTGAGCTCCACTGAGATGCTATTTGTGACTCGGGTTTGGAAAGGATGCTGGAATAAAGAGACCAGTTGCTGAATTCAAGGCTTCAGAAGGCGTCCCCAGCCTGCAGTTTCTCAGTTTCCATCTCCTCCCTGTCTCCCCTCTTCTTCTGTCCTCCATCAGGCTTTATCCTCATGGACACAGCACACAGCAGCAGACCTGAGTTCCACCCAAGGTCAGGTTGAAGAGTTAGACTGAAGGCGTTGCTACTCCTAGTTGGCTCTGATCATCAGTGGGCCGTCTTTGAGCCAACCCCTGTGCCAGGTGAATAGAATTTTCTGATTGGCCTCATAGAGGAGAGGAGGCATGGATCCCAGGAGAGAAGAACAAGCGGATTAGTTCTAGAATAAAGAGAAGACATCCTGACGACCAAAACCCACATCTACCCACTACGTGCTCTGAGAAGGATGCTAGCCCACTCACAGAGCTGAAGTCATTTCTGGTATAAATTCCAAATTTTGGAAAAGAAAGTGCTTGTAGACATTTGAAGCAATTCCTAACCTATAACCTCGGTTACTAAGAGATACCATATTATGTCCCAAACAGAAAACCTCAACTAAAATACCTAGGAATAAAGCTACCTAAGAAGGTAAAAGACCTGTACTCTGGAAACCATTAGAAACTGACAAAAGAAATTGAAGACGGCGCAAACAGATGCAAAGATGTGCTGTGTTCTTGGGTGAGACGGATTAATATAGTTAAACTGGCCATCTTACCCACAGGCAATCCTGTCAAAATACTGATGGCATTTTTCACAAAACTAGAATGAATAATTTTAAAAGTTTTGTGGAAACGCAAAAGACCCTGAATAGCCAAAACCATCCTGAGAAAGAAGAAAAGAGCTGAAGGTAGCAAGCTCTTGACTTCAGACTATATGGCAAAGATACAATAATCAAAACAGTGTGGCATTGGCCCAAAAGCAGACACGTAGATCAATGGAACAGGATAGAAAGTCTGGAAATAAACCCATGCACTCAATCTATGACCAAGGAGGCAAGAATATATGATGGAGAAAAGATGATCTCTGCAATAAGTGGTACTGGGAAAACTGGACAGCTCCTGCCAAAGCCTGAAATTAGAACATTCTCTCACACCACGTACAAAAATGAACTCAAAATGGATTAAATACCTAAAGGTAAGACTGGATACTATGAAACTCCTCGAGGAGAACATAGGCAGAACACTCTTTGACATACATCATGGCAATATTTTTTTTTTTTTTGAACCGGCTCCTAGAGTAATGGAAATAAAAGCAAAAATAAACAAATGAGACCTAATTAAACTTAAAAGCTTTTAAAGCTTTAAAAACCTACTGGTATCAAGGGTGTAAATGTAAGTGTACAAGGCACGTGAACAAGCATGATGCTTCAAGTTAAAAAATAGTAATGGTGAGAATGTCCACTGGATTTTTTTTTTTTTAACCAAGTCTAACTCAGACCTGAGCTGCCCCAATTGCAGTTGATCTTAGAGCTTTCTTGGTGAGAGTACGTGTTGTTCTTCCAAAAGCAATGAGAACGCGCTCAACTCTACCATGAGTTGTACCACGTCTCCCCAGCCCCCGATGACCCACAACAGAATCCTTGCAGTGTTGTGACACACGAAGACAGTTTTACTGTTGGTTTTGTCCTCCAAGCTGACACTGAGAAGGGATTTCATGATGGAATGGTCAGGAATGGTCGGCCTGGACCAGGGCGTCCAATGGAACGTTTTATGATGATGGACATGGTCCAGCCCTGCACGATCCCATACGGCACCCACTGGTCACTGGTGGCTCTTGTGGCTGGTGCCACTGAGGACATGCGTTTTGAATTCCATCTAATATTAATCAATTCAAATTTACACTTAAATAGGCATAACTGGGACACTGTGGGTGTCGAGTGTTGACAGCGTGAATAGGTGAGATGTTTGCTGTGGGGATGTGACCCCGTCAGGGGAAAAGTCTACTCTCAGGGGACTTTATACACAACAACAACACCATGATCCAGCTGTAAATGGGAGCCAGACAGTGAAGGAGGACCAGCACCCGCCCCTGGCTTCTTGGATGCTCAGCTCGGGGAACCCCGGGCTCCAGCAGGGCCCTCTCACGTGGCTCCCAGCCAAGGGGGTTAAACTTGGGCATCACCCTGCTCCCATAGACCCCAACTTTCTATTGATCAGGCTGAGGGGCTGCCAGCTCACCCAGCACATTTGGGGCACATGGTGTGTTGGATGCTGTTGCTGGAGACAGAACAATTGTTACATCTCACGAGTGTGCAGTACTGACCCTACGTAAGTCTTAGCAAAATAGGAGAATTTCGGAACCGGAAGGGACTGCAGGGTGCACCCACCTTGTCCGACTGTTTCTACTTCATGGGTAAGAGAGCGGAGCTCAACAAAATCGACTTGCCTCCAGCCACTTAGCTCATTAGTCGCAGAGTTGAAACTAGAATTCAGGTCTTCAGGTTCCCAGTTTCTTTTCGGTACAAAATGTGGCTTATCTGTGTATTGTCTAGAAGGCACACCACATTTTTGACAACATTTCAATGGTAGGGACGCGCTACAATATTAACATTTTTTCCCCCTCCTAAATCGTCACTCTCTTCAGATGCCTGCCGAACAGAGAGAGCCTGTGTCTGATGAAAGGATTTAACTTAAAGAATGCACTTGGCTGCATTCAGATAAACCCTTCCTTTAAACAGTCTGCACTTGAAGATTTTATCCCAGATCCCATTGTGAGGTGATAATGAGGTGCCGAAAACCAATTAGCTCATCAGACGAAACTGTCTGGTCTTCCATCTGCTGAGTCTGGAGAGCGATAGTCCCTGGTCCAGCTGAGAAGGGGGCTAAAAATATTCGTATTTTCCTGTTCCGTGCTCTGCTCTTGCCCTGGTGTGCGATGCAGAAGGGGTTACGTAAGCCCCACCAGCCGGATCCGTGGTCCCACGTGGCACATACCTGTAGCCTCCCAGATGCAAGGACTCAGCGTTGTTCTCAAAGACGTGGGTCCCCCACCAACACATGTACCCCATTACATCATATATTTGAGGGGAATGAGGATGGTGTATTCGAGACTCCAAGTATGATACCCTCATTGACCAATTTGCCGAGACCCCAGAGTACCCATCCATAGCGTGTCCATCCTATCTGGATTTTGGAATGAACTCTTGGGCAGGTGGCCTCATGTCTCTGCAATGAGGCAACCTTTATCTTTTCCCTCAAGCATCTTGTTCTTTTATCTTAGAATGAAGAACAAGGCTTGAGGACCACGTTTGCTCCCCCAGAATTACTAATGTGTCAATAACTGTTTGCTTTCACAAGCCAGGTTCTCACCCATTAGGCATCGCTGGTCCAGGACAGCTGGGGTTTGGCTTTTTTGATCTGTGTGCCCTTGGCGCCTACTTTTTAGAGCTCTCTGGGGGAAATGTCTAAGCTTTGGGAGGTCTACTCCAGGTGACAGGGTGCAAAGTTTACGCAAAGTCTCCTTTTGTTCAATTATCTTGGCTGTCCTGTCCTTATTAAGATTCAAAACTGAAAAGTCAAATTCTTTCTGAAAATTAGTCAACCTGCATGCTCACACAGAAGCCAGACAGTGAGGGAAAGGAATTCAAAACTGGAATCTGAAATCCCAAATTCTCAGTAGGACGTCCACCAGAAACCAGTCATATTTGCGTAAATGCTAAATAATTAATAACATTTGGGATGCTGGGGTGAGACTGTACCTTGTAGGGTAATTTTTCTCTTCTAAGCGAGGGACAGTGTGAACTCTGTAATCTGGACAATCTTAATGACACGTCTTTACACGTCACTTTTGCAATCAACTCTTCCACTGGAAATCGATTTATGCTGGCGCTTCCTGGGTGTGCTAACTGGTGTGTGCAGAGTCCTCTGTGATGGACAATAAACCAACACAAACCTGCACGGCAACAGCCGTGGAGACAGAGGACCAACAGCGTGAACCAAACCGAACCCCCAGTGTTAGCGCTGGAAGCGTGTTAACGTGGCCCCACGTATGTCGACTTTCCACTGTCTCCCTCCCCATTTCTTTGTTGGTTAATTGCTTTAAGTGTGAGCGCTGAGGGGTCCTCCACCCCATCTTTATGGTAGTTTAAACGGGCTGATGGCCCGCCTTCCAGCCCGCGGTGACTCTGTGGCATCGCAGTCCGCACGCCGCGAGCGGGGCGCCCTCCTGACCCTCCCATTTGGCCTTTGTCTCTGGTCATTTGCGTGGCCTGCTCCCCGACCTTGAGGGGTTTCTCCTGTTCTAGGCTCCACGTGCGCACTGTATCCCTCACTCCTTTGATCCCTGCTAGACTCTCGTGACTTAAAATGTGGTTTGGCATTGCCCGTGAATTGGTGAGAAATGCAGAACCTCAGGCACCATCACCAGCTCCCTAGGGAGGTCCCCAGAGGGTCTGTGCACAATCAGAGCTCTGAACGCCTGTCTGGGCCCCAGGACTGTTTCTCTCTCCTTGGCTCCAGGCCCTGATCCTCTGTGGATCCCTGCCCCACCCCTAGACGCCCACCAGGGACCATCTGACCGTGGTCTTCAGCATCGGATGGGGGGCAGGGGACAACACAGCAGCAACATGTCTTGGAGAAGGATGCTCTGATGTCCTGGTCCTAATTATTGTGCGTGTGTTCCAATCCCTCCGATTGTTTATAAGTTCCCTTAAGAGCGGAGTGCATTTCTGACTCATTCCCTAGAGGGTCCTCAGGGAGCAGATTTAATCTATTAAGTTAACACAGGCACCGACATGACGTGGATTGACGGAGGCTTGGGATCTGCATTTGAAAAAGTCACTGGAGTGGGGACTGGAGACCTGCGACAATCAGACAGTAAAGTTTGAGAGACAAAGAGGCAGTAATGAGAAATGCAATGGACACACTTACGCCAACAAGGATTCCTTGCAACCCCTCAAAGGGCTACTGACTGGTTCTCTGACCCCCATCCTCACTGAACCTCATTTCTCTCTGCATTTGTAAAATGGGAGGTTAGTGACAAAGTTCTGATCGCATTGGGAACAGAATTTGCATCATGTATGTAAAGCACATAACAGATTGTTTGACACGTGGTAAGTTCTAAGTCAGTGTTTCCCTGTCCCCATTTTAATTCAGCTGAACTGAGAACCACACATCGTACGTGCTTTGTGATGGGGAGCCTACAGACCCACGACATTTGCATTGAATAGTTTCTCTCCATCTTTTCTGAAAAGAGAATCTGAGGTAATTTGAAATATAAGAGGTCGGTCCGAAAGAAAAGGAAAAGAAAACCTTTAGCAGTTCAATCGTAATTGTAAACACAAAACTCTCCAGTGAGCAGACGCTTGTCAAAAAAATTTCTGGAGTTCAGGGTGCATGGGGAAATGGCTAAGAAACGTCTTGAGAAATCACAGTGAGAGGAAGGAGGAAAATGCTACTTGTGTTCAGCCAAGCAAAGAGGAGATTCAGAAAGAAGCTTCACACGAGACACCTTTTGCAGGGTCACGGAGGCACGTGGTGGAGGATGTTTATTCCATAAACAGAATCGTGTCTCGCAGCAATAAACACGAATAAACATTGCAGGCATGACCACGAAATTCAATTCACTGAAGGTCATGTTCCCTGATCCTCTCTCTCATTTGAAAACATCTCCTCCTCTAAATGAACTTCCTCTCTCCTTAATGTGCGCATGGTCCCCTGGTGCACGGGGCTCTGTGGCAGGATGCATGCTGCGGTGATTTATTCATGACTTACTTACACATCTCTCTCTGTAGATTATGAGGGGAGGAACATCTCGCTAACTTCTTTTTTTTTTTTTAACCCTTTTTAAATTGAAGTATAGTTGATTTACAATGTTGTGTTAGTTTCAGGTGTATGGCAAAGTGATTCAGTTATCTATCTACCTGTCTATCTATCTATCTATCCATCCATCCATTTATCTATCTGTCTGTCTGTCTATCTATCTATCTATCTATCTACCTATCTATCCATCCACCTACCTACCCATTCATCTATCTATCCATCCATCCATCCATCCATCCATCCTTGTATCTATCTATCTATCTATCTATCTATCTATCTATCTATCTATCTATCTATCTATCTATCTATCTATCTATCCATCCACCTACCTACCCATTCATCTATCTATCCATCCATCCATCTATCCACCCATTCATCTATCTACCCATCCATCCATCCATCCACCCATCCATCTATCATCTATCTATCTACCTATCTATCTATCTATCTATCTATCTATCTATCTATCTATCTATCATCTATCATCTATCTAATCTATCTATCCATCCATCCATGCATCTATCCATCCATCCATCCTTCTATCTATCTATCTATCTATCTATCTATCTATCTATCTATCTACCCATCCATCCATCCACCCACCCATCCATCCATCTATCCATCCATCCATCTATCATCTATCTATCTATCTATCTATCTATCTATCTATCTATCTATCTATCTATCTATCTATCTATCTATCTATCTATCCACCCATCCATCTATCTATCTATCCATCCATCCATTCATCTTATTTATCTATCTATCTATCCACCCGCCCACCCACCCACCCATCTCTCTATCTACCTATCAGCTATTATTTTTCAGACGCTTTCCCACTGTAGGTTACTATAAGACACTGAATGTAGCTCCCTGTGCTCTACAGTAGGTGTTTGTTGTTTACCTCTTTTCTGTACAGTATTGTGCACATGCTAATCCCCAACTCCTAACTCACTCCTCCCCGCCTCACCTGGCTGTATTCGGTGTCACTCTTGTTCGTAGAGGTCACAGGCACATAGGAGGCAGCTGTGAATGGGTGAAGACTGCTTCCCTGATCTGGCCACACTCCAGAGTCCTCTGGGGAGCTTCTATATTGTGCGGATGCCCCGAGGCTTCCCTGGAGGCTCTGATTTAATTGGCTTGGGGAGAAGAACTGTCAAGTGGACTTTGATCACTGTTCCAGTGATTTAAATGCACAGTTGGAGCTAGGGACTGATCAGATGCATTCTATAAATATACTATTCCATTGAACTACATTATTGCATCCTTTTAACCAATGACTACATTAAGGTAGGGAGTGTGCTAGGTATCAAAATGAGGAAGACACAGTCTTTGCCGTCGAAAAACTAACAATTTGGTGACAAGAGATCGGACAGTCATTCGATAACCACATTGTTCCACGATGATGGCAGAAACACATTCTTTCAAATATGCGCCGTGTGCCTGCCCCCAAGCCCCTGACAAGTGTTATCGCTCTTAACCCCTGCGAGCCCCCATGAAAAAGCATGCTGATGTTTATACCCATTTACAAGATGAGGACATTGAGGCTGAGTGAATGCAAGAGTTTGGACTTGACTTAAAAATTCTCTTACCACCTGGCCTTTTAATTTGGGGGGATATAAGCTTCCAAGTCTCCTTTTTAGAGTCTAAATCACCACAGAAAGAGAAAGCAAGTTAAGACAGTGATGGGGAAAGTCCTAACTGTGCTGGGTGTTTGCCCAGGACGAGGGGGAGGAACGGCGTCTGGCTGGCAGCGCGACGGGCTGAGCGGGGCTGGAAGGGAGGAGGGGATGTGGACCCCGAGCCTGAGCGGGAACCCACCGTGTTTCACAACAGAGGGAAGTGAGGGGCCAGAGTTTAAGAGCTTTGCTCTAGTAAGAACAACCGGCAGAGAGTGACCCCCACTGAGGGCTTTCTGTGTGCTGTGCCCTGTTTTAAGCACTTTATGGGTACTGACCCAGCCCTCATAAAACCCTGTGAGGATGGAACCATGATCTCCATACTGTTGACAAAACAGAAGGGGCGCCGTAGAGTAACTCGCCCAAGCCACCGTCGGTGAACCCAAGCGTGCATCCGGGTGGCACTTTCTGGGCTGACCTGGTTGCACGTGATTCAGGCAGGTCCCCAAAGCAAGCTGGGGCTATGTTCCGATATTTGGTGAACTGATGCTACGATGAAGGCCCCTCCTCTGAACCCAGAGCCGTCCTCAGTGTGGCGTGTGGTGGGCAGCAATGTCTTCTGGCTCCTCCTCCCTAAACACCGTCCTGCAGCCTAGTCCTCAGAAACTGAGCTTCTGATTGCAAAAAATTTTAAGAGATTTTAGAGACAGACATTACGTAAAAGGCCAAAATGGCAGCGGCTTGTTTCCCTGTGTCTCCCTCCTACTCAGAACTCCTGCCGCTGGGCTCTTCCCTTCGCACACCTCCGCGCGGCAGAGTGAAAGGGTCACAGCCTTCAGACGGTTGAGTTCCAGTCCCTTCCACCTGGGCAGACTTCCCTCTCACATGCACACACCACACACACGCACGCACACACACACCACGCACACCACACACGTGTGCACATGCATGAACACACATGCACACATCATGCACAGACAGCACACACATGCAATGCATGCACATGCACGTACACACACCACACACACGTGCAAATGCATGAACACATATGCACAAACACATATGCACAACCACACGTCGCACACCATGCACACACCACACACGCACACATGTGCACATGCATGCACACACACGCACACACCACACCACACAACACACACATGCACACACACGCATGCACGCAAGTTTTTTCCTTCTCTTCCCCCTTCAACCACTTGTAACTGTGAACAAGGACCCTCATCGGGTGCTCACCAGCATTCGTAGAAGAGTGGGTCTGGACAACACTTCACCCCAAGGTCCAGCAGAGGAGGGACTTGGGGTGGCTGGTTGACACTTATCACCCAGCCGAGGGTTACAGGAGGCGTGTCATGTGTGGCCCGCTGGGGGCAGCATTTGGACTAGGTATCTGGTCCACCTTCTCCTCTCCAGTGCGTCTTTATAAGGGGCTGCCGTCTCCCAGCCTCCCAGCACTGGTCTAGAGCCTTAGGGTAAAAAAACAAAGAACCAAAAACCAAAAAAACCCCCAGCCATCTAAATGTTTACAGCCGAACATGGGAGAGGTTTTAAAAGGCGGAGATCTGCATATACAATTTCCTGACAGCTTTCTGTGCTATGATCCTGGGACCATACTAGTGGAATATTGTCAAAAGAACTCTTGAAGAAGCCAAACGGAAGGCATGCGTCCCTGGAAACCCCAGACAGGGGAAGTAGGAAGGGGGTGTCAGGGAGCCCCATCCCCGTTCAGTTTAGTTTGCTCAGCAGGTGTGGGGGGGGTGACCACACCCCATCTCTGCCAGGAGACTTGGCTGCGTGTGAATTCCAGAGCCCAAGTTCAAGCTGGGACCAACCTTGAACTTGGCAATGATGTGCTCAGAGCCACTAAGGAGAAGAAACTAGAGAGGCCGGTGGTGAGCTCAGAAGTCCGTCTGGGCCGGCTGTCACCTCTGTACCCTGGAGGGCTGGAGCCCTGGTCTGCGGGGCTTAAATTCTGCTGCTGCCTCTGGATCTCTCCAGAGCAGCCGATCTGCAGAAAGTCTTACTGGTCTCCCTCCGTCACGTGCACTTCACGCAACCAGGGTGATCGTCTCCTCTGACTCTCAGCGCAAGCTCCCAGCTCAGTGACTCCCTTCTGGAAACCCACTCTTCCTGAACCGTCCAATGGCTGGAGCAGCCTGCAAGGTCCACATCTCTCCCTTCTCCGGAGGACCGCGTGATTTCCATGTTGTCGATGACTTATCTATTTAAGCCTCCTCCCCCGTTGGTTCCAGAATGGACTTAAGACAGTTTTCACAAAGGAGAGGAGCTAAGAGTGAAATTAGGAAATGGTACCACACAAGCCAAGTGCAAACCAGAGGGGGAGACGTCAGGTCATGTACTGGCTTGGAAATGCAGGCTCGTGGCTCTGTGGGTTTGCTCAGAGGAGTCCCAGAGTTGGTGCTAAGCTCCCAGGAGCCGCGTGTCTACGGTGCTGTCTGTGTGGTTGGTGGAAACGGGCACTGAGCCAGCTTAGGGCCATGGTAACCATACAGGACCGTGATGGAAACGCACACAAATGCCCTTACAGCTCTTCCTGCATCACAACATCGTCCTCTTCACGAGTCAGCATCATGCTCCGAACATCTCCGTTCATCAGCCCCTTGGTTCATTTACAGTCCCTTCCCTCCCCACGCAGATCCCTGACGATGCATTCCCCCCCCCCCCGGTTCTGTACGGTGGAAATGGACTCACACTGTGGATCTTTTCTTCCCAATATTACCTTTGCTAGATTAATTCACGGGATGGTGCATTGTTCACTTACTGTCATTGCTCTGTATTATTTCGTTGTATGAACGTAACACGATTTACTTCTCCACTTGCATGCCATGATAAAATAGGTGGGCAACTTTCCATTTGTGGATGCTTTGAATATTGCCTTGAATATATTTGTCCCTAACTCCCAGCAGTGATCTGGTCCCTGCACTGTATTGTATTAGATTCTGTGAGCCCCTGGGACAGGGGCGAAACTGTCTTATTATCTTTGAATTCCAGCACATGGCTCAGGGACTGACACTTCGTAGACACTCAAAAACCCTTTGCTGAAATATCAAAGCTGAGAGGACGGCATGATATGGTGAGGAGTGATGTTAAATTTGGAGGCAAGAGCTTGGCGTTGAAGACCATCCTCCAGTGCTTTGCAGCCCAGAAGCCTCCGACAAGTCCTGTCCAAAGGAAAAATCAATGGTATTTCTTCCAGATTTTCACAAAGCTCCTTTCTGGCGAGGATGGCATGAACTTGATCTTGGGAGGATTTCCTAGGAGGCCCACAGAAACTCATCTGAAAAACCTAACAGAGAGACAGAGAGAAGGGGGTGCAGATTCTTGGAGGTGGAGCATACTTGCTTTGACAGCCGGCTAACTTGTCGGACGTTTCCTCTTGCAAAGCTTCCGTGCTTGGTGTCATCACTCCAGTGGACTCGTGATCAGAACAGCCACCCAGAGCCCCTTGCAGGGCGAGCAGTGGGACCCTGGCAGGGGCTGGTGGCTCAAGCTATTTCGTGAGACTTTGTCTGTTTCATAACTGACCGTATCTGCCCTAAGGGTCTGGTGTTACGCCTGTTGATTTCTGCTGGCGATTGTGAGTGAATTGGAAGGAATCAAAATGAGTTCTTCCCCACATTTCATATTCTTCTGGCTAACCTGGTGGCCATCTCCAGAAGGAGGCTGGACGGGATGATCTGTGGGTCTCTGTGGGCATCTCATTGCTCCAGCTCAAGTCGGCATCTGCCATGACGAATTCTGAGAAAACATTTGGCCAGTGCTGGTAAACCCAGCGGCACGTAGCGACGGGTTACTATCAGAGCCGGGCACCCGAGGACCCACTCACAGAGCAGAGCCGAAGCCCAGGCGGACAGTCCCTTCTCAGTTTGCTGACACGCTCCCAGGAGAGAGGAGCCAGTCCTGCCAGCTCAGTTTCCTTGGGCCAGTTGAAGTGAAACCAAGAATGGTCCACTTACCTCAGTCATTAAGGCACACGAAGATCCACGCATTTGCCCGGGTTGGCTTCCAAAGGCGAGCCATGATTGTCTCTGGTTTTTAGTTCATCACCGGTTGTCCAGTCCCTTCTGAGTCACTGTTGGACGGCTGAAGAACATTTCAGAAACCGTTATGCACTGAGCGGCATGGCAACCCGTGGTTTGCTGAATTCTTATTCTTAAAGCATGACTTCATTCATGATGGCCAGGCTGGTGGGTTCAAATACAAGTCTAGCATGTCTGCTCTAACAGCTTAAGGGGATGAAATGGGGAAACACGTTTTGGCCTTTTGTCTCCAGCATTTGCACAGAGCCCCTTCCTGGTGAGGACTGATCTCTGGGGATTTTCCCAGAATGCAGTGCTACTTGGCCCTTCGGGGATGGGGCACGAAGGCTGTGGCGTGTGTGCCGTGGCACGGCGGAGGCACACCAGTGGGGACAATCCTGCTAAAGACACACAGAGCCCTGCTTCTTCCTGCCAAAATTCCAAGATACAGAGTAGTCCATTATCCTTGGTGTATTCTTCACGATGTTAGAAGCGAGCTTCAGCCATCATGTGCTGTATCTGCCAGAAAAACAAACCCTAAAAGGTCACAGGTGGGTAGACTTTTCCAGAAAGCTTGTGACTGTGTTTAAGAGCTCCTGAAATTGACCGCAACTGCCAAGCTTGGAAAGGCTCGCTTGTCGAGAGCCCTCACCGCGTTCAAACAAAGCTTTTAAAAGGCACCTTGTAAGGTGCATGGACAACTTGCAGGACAAATGCCAACAGGCCTCCCAGAAGCCTTGGATTAAATGCCAATAATAAAGCAGAAAAAAAAAAAAAGGTGAAGCACACCTCTGTGGCCATGGGGGACTTGTAGCCAGAGGAGGAAAAGTTATGCTGCCTCGTCTTTGGCTAAAAAGAGCGAACACCAGAGGGCAGGAAACAGGCAGATGGAAATGTGCAAATAAATGGAGAGGGAGGTGGACACCGGACGCTGGGAAGGCTGCATGGCCAGCTGTCCCCTGAAAGGGTGAGGAGGGAGCACGTGGAAAGGGGACTGGCCTCCTTTAGCACTAATGGGCTCCTAAGGGGCAGACGTGTGGGTAGACTGGAGGTCTCGTACCGCACAGAGCAGCTTTTTAGCCTCCTTGGTAGCTGTCACTCATTTTTAGTAATGAGCTGGTTTCCTGAGGCTCTGGGGTGCCTGCTGGCGTGAAGGGGGCTTCAGGGACCCAAGGGATGGCAGAAGCACACGGTCCGGTCCCCAAACACGGAAAGGTGGCTTTTCCTCCCGCTACATCACTCCCTCCCCCAACTCTTCCAGGGTATCCATGACCCAGTGGGCACAGCCCAGATCCCATAGGAATATGGGCAGAGAGGACCAGCGTGGGAACAGGGTGGCATCATGGGACAGCCGAGGACAGAGCGCGATGTGGAATCTCGGTGGGGGGGTTTCGAGAAGAAGTGGTGTAACTTTGAAAGGCTCTACGCTGAGAGAAATTGGGTAGATATATTCACTGGCTTCTTGACTTCTGCTTTTGTCTGAACTCTCAGTGTTTCCTTCGGGCAAGTTCTCCAGCTCCACGGTGTGGGCACGTTCCTGGGGGAAAGGGCAGAGCTGTGCAGAGCTCCGGGAAGAAGCCAACAGCAAGTACAGGATGGCACAGCCCGGCAGCTAGAAGGATGTCTTGTCACCTCCAGTGCATCCTGGGGAGGGTGACAGGGGCCATCCCGGGGTCTCTGTCACACTGTTGACATGAAGGGAGCTGGAGAGACAATTCCAAGATGAGGGTTAGATGCCTCGTGGTCCTTCCAAGTGCTCAGAATTTGTTTCCACAAGGCTCCGGAAGGTTCTGACTCTTTGAGGGAAGACAGGCAGGCCACTGACCTGCTACAAACATGTCAAAACCATATGACATGGTGCTAACCCTGAAACTGGAACAAAGCTTTGATTTCCTGGGAGCTCCATTTCAGTGGGTCTTTTGTGACTCGTTGCTGGTGTGTGTTGACCTGGCCTGGTGTGACGGGGGAGCCCTGGGGGCAGGTCCTGAGTTGGGATGGCTTCTCATCCTTCCCGGGAAGCGCTGGCCTTTTTCAGATCCCTCCAACCACAAGGGGGAGGCTGGTGCTTGTTTGGGTTGACCTGCTTTGCACAAACTCCCTTGTTGGCTGGGGTGGGGAGGGGGGCACCGTTCTGTTCGTTGGATTGTTGAATGAACCTGTGTAATTTGACGGAGCTGCTTTTGGCTGCCTCCAGCCAGCAGTTACTGCCACAAGCTAACTGCATCCCATGTTAGCGGGGAACCAGGAGAGCATCTGAGACGACAATTTTCCTGAACAACACTTAATGCATGTCATTTTGCGTCATAATCCATTTACCAGGCTTTCTGGTCCCCTGGACCGAAGCCCTGCTCCCTCCTGCTTCCCTCCTGGGAACCGAAAACCCCACTTGGGAAGACAGTTTCCTTTGCTTTGGAGATTTCTGGAGAGGGGATTTCTGAAGTTCTTGTTATTTACTGTATAAGACTTTTTGCTTTTGCTTTGAGGAAAGGTAAGCCATGTTTCTCTTGTGTTAGGGGATTTATAGAGCAGGGTATTTTTGTTTCTCTTTTTTTCCCCCCAAAAGAGAGGCATGAGCCCTGCTCAGCTTCCAGGTAGACAAGCTGGTGGTAAAAAAAAAAAAAAAAAAAAAATCCTGCAACCTAACCAGAAAAGGATTTCGTTTTTAAAATCACCAACCCTGAGTTAAGGCTTCAGGACCAAAGACAGAGGCACAACCTTCCAGGAATCCTCAGGACCAAGGACAGAGGCACAACCTTCCAGGAATCCTGGCTACTTAGTGAGCAGTAGTTTTGGGAAACAGGGGCTGAGGACGGCCTGTCTTCTGGCTGGGAGGTGCGTGCAGCGCCGGAGAGCTGACAGCCCACGCAGGTGGCAGACGCTTCACTGGCTCAGGTGATGCCTTGAGGTCAGTCTTGACCCCTCGGGTTTCCACACAAAGCAAAGAGCCAACTCTTGCTCAAAGGGTCTAGCCTCATTCACTCTTAATAAATAAGTCCGAAGAGTGAATCTTCTTAAGCCTAAGGACCAGGTAGGACTAGGGTTTCCCTTTTGGAACCTCTTCCAGTAACCGGGGCCCCTCCACCATTCTGCTTTGAGTGTCAGGCATGTGTAGGACTTAAGGCCTGGAATCAAGCTGGTAGGAGAGATGGACTAGGACATACATGAGTTTATCCAACAACAGGCACTCTCTGATGGCATCCTGCTTAGCACACCATTTTTGTGAGAAGTAAAGTTTGATGATATGGGACATTACCCTTTGCAGCTGTGGTATGATCACTTAGAAACTGTTGGGAAAAAAGTGACAATAATCCACTAATTATTTCAAAAACTAATAAATTAAGTTGCATGAACATTTTCACGAGGATCTTCTGACCCTCGTTTTCCTCTATCGAGGAAGGTCTACAAAAAAGATATGGTCAAAGGTGCCAATTTTCTTCAAAATACTCCTGAACTTTCATACAAACCTTTTAAACGGCAGGCTTAAGGTCTTGTGCAAATTGCAAAGATTTAGAAACACGACAGAAAGGAACGTTTTCTGGCATGGTAATGTAAGCAGAAGTGCAAAGTGGAAAATTCTAGCTCACTGAGCCCATTCATTTTTCTTCTTCTCTTTCCCTAAATGAAGGCCACGAATGCCTGTACTTCATAATGCTTTATCCTTATGAAAGTGTCTCTCTACTTCTATCTTATTTCACTGGTGTATTCATAAATTCCAAGAGAGTGACGTTAAGAGGGGTTATTAAAATCTCCACGGGACTGATGATTGAGCTGAGATCCAGAAATGTCAAGGAGATCGGCAAGGTGAAATAGTCAGTTGGTAAAAGGGCTGGGATGGCCACCTGTTGAGAAGATAGAGGTGGCAAGAAAGCATGTGCTGGGAGGAGCCGTGTTTTTCACTTTGGAGTCACTATGTGTCCATCTGGGCCTTCTGGTTGCAAGCTATATAAATGGGCTCTGGTTTTGTTTCTTAAACATCACCAGAAGAATTCTGAGTCGCCCACAAAATTTGAGTAAAGAGCTGAATAACTTGGCCACAGGAAGGACAAACAAACAAACAAAAAAGGACAACAATAAAAAAAAGCCTGTGTGGTCTTGGGAAAGGCAGGTTTTACAGAACCTCGAAGGCAAGGAGAGACTTTACTTGGGCTCTTAGGTAAGTGACATGATCTGGGCACCATCTCTCAGGGACATTCCTGCCTGCAGTGTGGATAACTGACTTGGGGACACCCTCTTGGCACTATTTGAATAGTCTGAGTGAGAGACGTTGAGGGCTCTGGCTTCAGCGGTGGGGACGTGGAGAGGGGTGATGTCTTGGATTAAGGAGGGCACTTCAAGAAGGAAATAAGTGTTTGGAAACCGCAAGACAGAATTCAAGTAGGGCCCTTGCCACCTCTCTATCCCCTGAGATGATGCCAAGCACAATTCCGATTTTGCACAGACACCTTCTAGCCTTGTGCCTAAGGTGGGGATTTCTTTGCACAGCCATAAGGTGAGGATTTCTTTGCACAGCCAGAGGGCGTCCTGCTTGGTGGCTGAAGGTCTGGAGATCAAGCATTGGGTCTTCTGCCACTTTGAGCTCTGGGGGCAGAACGAGAGCAGTGTGAGGGGGTGGGAGGAGATGCCCTGACACCCTGTGTCTTTCTGCTTCTGGCAGATGGGGTGGACTCGTGGCTGACCCTCCATACCACCCTCTCGCCTCATCTGGGGCAAGGTTCTTTTTCTCGACTAGTCTAGAAGAAGCACCACAAACACTGTTAAAGTTTCAGAGAGGCTTTGAAAAGAGATCCTCCTGTGTTATGGCTTCTTTTTCCTTAGCGTAGGTCTATTTGATGGAAAAGGGACATGCGGCCCTTGATGCCACTTACTTGAACAGAATACAGATAGTAACAGTTCTTAAAATTCAACCTACTTCCAAAGGGAAAGGAACAAAGTTACGTGGTGTTACTCAAGGTCCTCAGGAATTTCCCAAGGGTTTCCATGACAGAGAAGAGGTGGGAGAGGTGGACCAGGGAGCTGGATTCTGACAACAGAAGAACTTAGAACATATTTTCGAGGACTCAGTTATAAGTACCCAAGAGAGGAAGTGGTCACAAGGAGATAGTCACCAGTCAGACCATAGGTTGGCTTGGAGATCCGTTGTTCTGCTGTGTTTTCTACTATTTTCACAAAGCATGGAGGAGAACATTGGTGTTTGACTTTGGAAGTGCACGGTGACTTACTCATTTGCTCACACGGTGTGTCCAGGTCCTCCTCTGCGCCGGGCCCTGTACTTGGAGCTCGGTTTGGAGCCTAAACCATGCTGGGGTCTGCTTGCATGGCACTTATGGTGCATTTGCATGATGACTTATTTTTAACATATTTCTAGGGAATTTAAGTTATAAAATCCTTCAGTAGCTTTTTGACAAAATCAAAACCCAAGATGGCCAAGTAACAGTCTAATTTCCCCACCATGCCTGGGCATCTTGGCAGTCTTGCAAACTTCCACCTGTGATCTCTGCTCAGACTCAGCTTGTCCTTTGACTCTGCCCCAATGGGGCAGAAGGACTCAGAATCTTCTGTTCTTCTGCTTGAGGTGTCCGCTCACTCCACTGCCCACCGGGGCCTCCCACCGTGTCACACAAACTCACCCCCTGTTGTGTCTCTGAGTGACCCTCGGGCCCAGTCTCCTGGGAGGGAGTCACCTCTTGAACAGACGGGGCTGTTCTGCCGAGCTCCACCGGAGCCGTGCTGTGATTGTCCCATGGAAAGGACAGGGCAGGCTGACCGGTCAGTGTGAGGATGGTGCTGTTCTTGGCCTGCAGAGCTATCTCCTAGCTGTGTCCTCACCTGGTGGGGACAGAGAGAGAGAGAAAGAGACAAAGCTTTCTTGTGTCTCTTAAAAAAAATTTTTTTTTTTACAATTTTTAAAGGTTACTTTCCATTTACAGTAATAATGAAACATTGGCTATATTCCCTGTGTTGTACAATTCATCCTTGAACTTATCTTATACCCAATAGTTTGCACCTCCCACCCTCTCCCCACTGGTAACCACTCGTTTATTCTCCATATCTGTGAGTCTACTTCATTTCTGTTACACTCACTAGTTTGTTGTCTTTTTTAGATTCCAACTAGAAGTGATATACTACAGTATTTGCCTTTCTCTGTCTGACTTATTTCATTTAGCAGAATGCCCTCCAGGTCCATGCATGCTTCTGCAAATGGCATGAGTCCATTCTTTTTCATGGCTGAGTAGTATTCCGTTGTGAATATATATACCCATCTTCTTTATCCAGTCATCTGGATAAATGATGGTCGTGTCTCTCCTTGTAAAGGCACCAATCCCAGTGATGAGGAATCCATCCTCTTGACCCAGTTACCTTCCAAAGACCCCATCTGATACTATCACACCGGAGATGTGCGTTTCAACACATGCATTTGGGGGAATATGAACACTCGGTCCACAGCCTCCACCAACGAATTCACTACCAGAGCCACCCAGTACAAGCACTACAAGTCAGTGCTGGGGTGATTTGTATGCATCTGAAGCAGTTGAAGGCATTACCGAACAGGTGGGGTTGTATTTTGGGGACAGACGATCCTTCTGACCTGCCCCAAACCACTGAAAATGGACAGAAGCAAAGCCTATCAAATAAGAGGTATATTTCTTGAAACTACCTGTGAGGCCAATGTTAACCTTTGTGTTATTCCTTAATTCTTACATGGCCATCTTGCTTTGGAGGAAGTTGGACAACCAGCATCTGTGCAGTGAATTTCAGAATGATGTCCCACAGGGCAAGGAGGCTCCTCTGCGGTGTGCGAAGGAGTTTGGATCCCGTTACGTGTCTCCTCTCGGTCTGTCTAAACCCGGATCATTACTCACGATGAAGTGACCCTCACAAAAGGTGTGCTGTCAGCTTTCCCAATTAGTGTGTCCTTCTGCTTTTGTTTCTGAATTAAACTCTGCTGGTGATGGCACACGTACAGCGGAAGGTCCCTTTCTGGACTCCTCTGTTTCCCTTGATTGACAGTTTTTTTTAGTTCAGTATGTGCATAATGAAGATGAGAAACAGAGTGATGTCTGGTGTTAGTCTTAACGAGGGAGGCTTTGAGAGTTATTTTGATGGCTCCCTGAACTCTGTGAGCTGCGCAGTTAAACTAGAAACAGTAATTGGTTTAAAAAAAAAAAAAAAGAGCGAAGTGTCTGCTGCTACAGAAAATCTGGATTAGATTTCCTTCCATTATCTCACGGAAATCTCCCCTCAGCCCCACGGGGCATGTCTGGCCATTTTTGTTTATTAGAGAAGGGAGTTGATTCATTGAACCAGCCCTCAGAAAGGCCAGTCTCTGTGCATGTAGGTGGTGTGTGCACATGCCTGGGTTCACACGTGCGTGCATGTGTGTGTGCAGTGTGCATGTAGGTAAGTGTATGCGCATATGGATGTGCATGTATGTGCCCTCGTGTGTGTGTGTGTGTGTGTGTGTGTGCATGGGTGTATACTTACAGGAAAGAAAATGGTGCACAAGGACCTGCTGGCATTTTCCAATAAGGATATTTCCCCGCTGTGTTAAAAGAAAAAAAGAGAAAAATCTTTGGGTGAACTCATATTGGACTCAATCTTGAACCGTAGGTCAGCATTTAAATGTCTGGACCCAGGTGGAAATCCAGCAAAGCTAAGAGGCAGTGGGTTTGGAGGGAGATTGGAGGTGGAATGTTTCTTTTGGTTCAGGAGCACCTACCACGTGGCACACGTGTGAAGGGTCACTGAGGGGACCCCTGGGGAAAGGGGGGTGTGATACAGGCTTGGGAAGAGGAGAGGGCCACTCAGAACTGGCCCTCCCGCCCCTGTTAAGTGACCCGGGAGCCCCAGGGAACTGGGCAGTGAGAGATGGGGGTGGTGATGGAACAATGGGGACACACATCACACCTGCCTCTCAGGTGGACAGATGCTCGTTCCAGCAAGGTCACAGGCGCCAGGGGCCTCCATCCCCTACCCGCCTTCCCCAGATCACAGCAGTGTGGCTGCTGACCCCCCAGTGCTGCACTGAGATGCCTCGAGCTTCCCCTGCTGAAAAGCGATCAAGTCCTCATTTACAAAGCAAGCTCCGGCAGTATTAGGAAATTGGGTCCCTCCCAGGAATACAGACTTCATCAGTTCTCCGCTGGGGTCCTGTGTGAAGAATCTTGCCCTGGGCTTGCTGTGTTCCCGGGGACCTGGTGATAGCTGATGTCCGCATGAGCAGCAGTCCTGAGATCTCACAAAACCCCGTGGATCCCCGGTGCTTTCGAGCAGATAAATATAAAAAAAAAAATGTTTCTGCATGGCCAGGCAGCTTGGAAAAATGTTTACCAGCGTTTCAACACTTCAGCCTCCCTGGCCTGATTCTTGCTGTCTGAGCAACCGTGTGTCGGAGGCTTTGTCTCGGAGCCGGACAGGGAACCACTCAGGGCTGATTTTTTTGGCTTTTGTATATTCCTTTACTTCCGTCTCATGTCTTCATGTCATGCTGGAAGACTAACAGTTCTCCCTGGAGATGGGGAGGCCTTGGTGGGGTTTCAGGAGAGAATCCAGGATGCAAAATGTCCAGTTTGAAGCATCTGGACAGTTGCTCGGGGTGTCCGCCGTGAGGGAGGAAGATGCAGGCAGTGGTGGGCTGTCCCCGCCACTCACCAGCCTGGGGACAGGGCTCTGAATGCCAATCGTCATCTCAGATCTCACGAGAGCCACGTGGGTTACCTCTGTCCCACAGACCAGGGGACCGAGCGTGGTCCCCCGTCCTTCCGTACCTCACCAGGGCCACACTTTTGCGTGCAAGTCCACTGAGCCCACAGGGGAGGTCGCTGCCTGATGTGCGCGGGGCCCTGAAAACCCGGAGGGGGCGAGTCCTGTCCTAAGGGCTGACCCACATCCCGGCTCCCCGGCAGGTGGCTCGTCCGCTGGAAGGCACCTGCAGGGATGCTGCGGGGCCGTGGACCAACGTGAGCCGGACAGGGCAGGACCCGTTCCAGGGCAAAGGTGTGTTTTAAATCCTCAACATCACAAACTGACACTCGGGACGTTCTACAAAACGTGTCAGAAAAGGAGAGAAATCCGCAGACGCGGCATGCCCCTCTGGGCCAACGGTCCAGGAGGATGACCGGGCTGGGATCACTCTGGCTATGCCTGCTTCAGCAAGATCCCGTTTGGGGCTCTTTTAGCCTGTTTCCCCGGCCTCTGTTCTGCCAGAAATGTCTCCAGCTCGGAGCCGCAAGGGCAGGTTTTTGGCATCAGAGGACAATGACTGTAAGGTTGATACACTTCGACGCCTACCTCGAACCCTGGCCGAGGCCCAGGGCCTGGCCCTGGCTCTAACCCGCAGACACGGTGTGCACGTCCGGGCTGCAGGAACCCTCACACAGAGAGCCACGCCCCGCGATGGTGCTGGCGCGTCCCTCCCTCCGGCCATTCCAGTAGGAGGAATTCACGGAGGCTGCAACTGTTTGCCTACAACTCTTCCCACAGAGCGAAGGGAAAAGGATGCTCAGAGGCGCCCCCCCGCCACCAGGCACTGTTCACAAGGGTCTGCAGACATCACGGCGGCCCCGATGACAGAGCCCAGGGGGCTGAACGAGGCTACTCCTGCCAGGATGGGATCAGAGGGCCCTCTGAGCAGTTGATGATGAAGATGGAAGGGTTCCCTCCACCCTCTCTAGAGGAAGGATGCAGGACTTACAGGCTCCACCGAGGAGGACCCCCTTCCATGGGGGGAGGACATGCCTGATGGAACCCCCTGGACCACCTGTGCCCCACCAGGAATGAAAACAGCCAGAAGGTCCATCCACCGGAGGGACTGGCTACGTGGTCCTCAGGGCGTCCATGCCAGGGGCACCCGGCATCCGTGAACAGCAACAGGGCAGCATTTTAGGGGCTGACGTCTAGAGTCTCTCAGGAACGTTGTCGACGCGATGAACCGGACGTGAGCAGGTCGGCGTGTGCAGCCTGTGCTCGGCGCTTGTCAACCACGCTCACGTGCAGATAGGCACACACGTCCCCAGTGCTCCCGGTGACACTGTGGCCCCGGGAGGGCAGCGTGATGACGGGGAAGGATGCAAGGTCACATCCCACTGCTTTGCCATTTGCACAGTGTGCAGGGAGCACCTGCGGGAAGGCTCTGTCCTCTCTTTCCTTAGGCATTTTGCTCGCGGATGCTTCTCCCTGGGGACGAGGAAGATGCAGGGAGGAGGGTGAGTGGGGCGCCGCGGTTAGGGCTTCACGTCCTTGGATCGCAAGGAGGGACACCAAAACCATCTTGCCTCTCTGACTGAACCAGAGGCATAATTCAGCGTCGTCTTCACGGGCAGAATTGGTCTACCGCATTTGAAAGCGGCTAAGATGCCACCGTTGAATTCGTGAGCTCTGTATTCCCGGCATGTACAGGAGCCCTGATTCTCAGGACAACACGGAGGAGAATTTTCCAGATCGACCAGATCACTGGACGGCGCACCGCACTTACCCTAGAGTGTTGGGACAGTCTAGGGTGGCGTTTATTTAAATATGGGCTCCTAGAAAGAGGCAGGTGGAAGTGAGATGCTGCATGAATCGAGTCCAGTGAGAGCTGCTCATTGGGGGTAAATGTGACTGACAATGGGGTGGGAGGGTCTGTCTTTTTTCTTTGCTAAATAAAGTTAATACATATGTATATATATATAATTTTTTTTACATGCTGTATGTTTAACAGAGCAAATTGCCTTTTCTATCACTTTTTCATTGACTATGTCCAGGATTCACAGATCACTTAAACATTTCTTAATGTGTTAGGACATTAAAATAAATCTCGATGGGAGAGGGATAAATTAGGAGCTCAGGATTTGCAGGCACACATTACTGTATATAAAGGAGATAAACAACATGGTCCTACTGTGCAGCACAGGGAACCCTATTCAATATCTTGTAGTCACCTATAATGAAAAAGGAAATGAAAATGAACATAGAAGTATGACTGAATCACTGTGAGGGACAGCAGAAACTGACACGATGTTGTAAATCAATTACACTTCAACTGGAAAAAAAACCCCTAGAATTTGGATTAAAATCAACATGAGATTTACCTTCCATCACTACTCCTTACAGTCAGGTAATGGGGTAGCTTCCTTCAAGCCACGGATGATAGTGATGTCAACCCATGGATTCCCGGGCATGGCCGAGGGGAGCCATCCTCTTTCAGACTCACATCTCTGGTTCTGGGAGCCCTGGGATTTCAGGCATCAGCGAGATGCCGCTCTTGGTCAGCTCGGTTCTGACCTGCAACTAAGCCAGTGGCTTCTGAAGCCATCATCGTGAGTCAGTAATGCACTCAGAGAACAGACACTGTGTCCTGATGGAGAGTTACTAACTAGTGAACACTGTAAAATGAGTCCCAAGTTACAGTCCATTGGAGAGCAGGACCTGACCGTCTCCTGAATCTTCCATCCTCTTGGCTCCTCAGCATGATCTCCACAGACCTTCCACTCACAGCAAAACTGGGAGCTCACTTTTCCTCGTCTTCTTCTGTGCTGAACTGGTCCCAGCTGGTTTAGGCATCTCCCAAGTGTGGAATTCGGAAGGAAACAGAATGACAGTCCACGTGGAGGCTGTCGCGTCCAGAAGCGATGTGCGGGCCTTCGTTCACTGGGGTGTTATTGCCAATGCACATGTTAAATCACGATATTATCACCCGGCAAGGCACTGAGCATCTGATCCAAGGAAGCTGAAATACAAAACTAGAGCGCTCATGCCAGGAAACTCCAACGTGGGAAGTGACAGTGAGGAGACACTGGGGATTAGCGAGCCCAGCACAGGGGCCACCAAGCAGGTGCCGCGTGGTGCCAGTCACCCTCCACCCTCAGTGCGTGCATGTCCACGACCACCGTGGGAGTGTGTTACTATCTCCATTTTACAAAGGAAGAAGTGGAGTTTGGAAAAGTCAGAACCTGTCCCGAAGTCACAGCCCCGATCCAAGCCCAGCCGGGCTCTGCTTTGAAAGACTGCACGAAAGTTGAAAGTACGTTGCGTGATCTTCGATTGTGGGTCTGTGTGTTAGGGGAGGGGGTGCCACCCTCAACACCGGGCTGACGGAGACCACGTGAGGGTCCCCGGAAACTCTGCGTCCCCAGGTCCTGCACTTTCTGAGCGTTTTCAGAAATCTAAATGAGACCCTTCTCTTATAGAGTAAGGAGCCCAGTTCTTTCCCCCAACCATTCAGGGTCCCCGAGGGCTCATGGCTTGCCCACAATTGGATTTTTTTCCACCGAATTTTCCATCTCTACTCGGCATCGTTTCTTCTCCAAGGGTGAGGTTCTCTCCACTGGAATCCAACTAAAGCGTTGATTCCAGGGCCTCTTTGGATGGAAGGAACGAGAAAACGTCACTCAGCAGAGGCACTGTGTGGAGAAGATTTTGCTGAAGTTAGGTGCTAATGCCAGTGCTAGCGTTAATTTACCAGTTGTTCCTGTGGCCAAGAAATTGTGTTTCTCCTCAAGCCTCATCATCAGAGATAAAGCTTCGTCTTCCTCATCGTTTTGGAAGGCACACACACACACACACACACACAGACATTCTTCCAAAATAAAGCTCCATGAAGGAAAAAAAAAAAAAAAAAGAAACACAATACGTGCAATTGTTACACATCAGTGCAGTACCAATGTGCATTTCTGACACCCTGTCAGCTTCTCCACACTCTACAGTTCTTCCCTAATGAATATTTATTGCTTCCCCTGCAAGCCAAAGGGAACAAAAGAGGCATTAGTTTTAGTTTAAAAATAGAAAGAATGTAAAAGGGCTCTTGTTTCAGGGACCCGAGCGGGGGGGAGGGGGGGGGGCATCTTTCCTTCCTCGCTGCCCGCTGCCGGCTCGTCTGACCTCAAAGCATCGCGCGTTTCAATCCTCTCTCTTTGGGAGTCTGAGGGGAGCCGTCTAGCAGGGCGTCTGATACAGAGACTTTGAAAAATGGACTTTTGGACGTGGAGCCGTGCGGACGCCTGGCGCAGAGTCCTGCCCACTCACCGAGTAATTGCTCTGGACCTTGGTCGGGGGGCGAGACCTCCCTGACTCCGGAAGATAAATGGCTTGCCGATCGTACAAGCCTCTTCAGTGACTGATCGGTGTTTTCCCTCCTTCCCTTCAACCCACTCCTAGGACGGTTCGCATCCCCCTGATGCTGGCTCAGCAGAAAACCCACTGGACTTTAAGGAGGAGGCTCAGGGTTGCACGGGTTTGGCCGCTCAGCATGGATTCCGAGCTGGGACCTGGGGTTCAGAATGACCCGTAGCAGCCGTAGGAGGCCCCTTCTCAGCAAATGGTCCGGAAGTTTCCTTTTAAAATTTTTTTACTTATTTATTCATTTTTAAATTGACGTGCCATCAATCACAAGGTGTCAGTTTGTGGTGTACTGCGCAACGTCCCGGTCTTGAACATGCATCCGTAGACTTGCATTCATATTTTCAGAACTTTCTTAGGTGTTTCCTGTGAGCCTTGGTGTCCAGCCTGCACTGCCCGCTTGGTTCTGCCTCTCTCTGGAATCCTTGCCTTCCGCCTCCTGCTGGGTTGTTTGTGTCTGGACTGAGGAAGGTGACACCTGCAGACTGGAAGGACACCCAGGGTGGCCGAGGGGCTGGGGTTACTCAACGCTGGCTCAGTGACCACACGGCTGGTGGGTTCTCCCCACTCGGAGCCTCAGTGTCCTCGTATTTAAAATCATTTCATGGTTATGATGAAGACAGGAGAGCACCCTGGTTACACAGATGATAGAAAGAAGATGGCATTTATTATCATTCTGTTGGGTTTCCCTCAAGGGCTTTGATAGGAAATCAAAGTGTCAGTTTTTTTTCCACTTTGGGCTCCGCCCTGGGATGTTATTGGAGACACACGCTTGAATCCTGACTGCTGACTTCAGGTGGAATAACCATGCGGATTATTCCTCATGTGTTGACCATGGGGTGCTGAGAACCCTCAGAGAAATTTCGAAGCATGCAAGGGTCTAATGATAAAAGTTTATTTTTTCCTCCTTTTTTCTTTTCAAGATTTAATTCAATAAGAAATGCCATTGGTCCTTTGGGTGGAAGTCAAAAAATAATTTTAATGATTAGAAAATGAAAAATTAAATTGCCTACCTCTTCCAGCCAATTAATTCTCTCCCCGTAGGCAAAACTGCATGGAAAGTCATGGCAGTACCCTGATGGGAATACCATTGTTTCTCAATGCACCGGCCTGAGCATCAGTTAATCTTGTCAGAAAAGTCATTATAAAAAAAAAATCTCCTTTATGAAATGAGGCTGGTTTTTATACAACGTGCCCTCCTTCCTGCCTCTTCTTAATCATGCTTCAAACATTTTCATTTTCAAATATAAATTGAGATCTGTGGGCTCTACCCAATATGGTAATAGGCAGTATTTTTTTTTTAATTTTAGCATCTTTTTTCTGCTAGCAGCAGCATTGTTTAAAGTTTGTACAACCAGCGTGTCTCCAAATACCTTCTAGGAAGGCATGTTAAAAATTGAGTTTAAAAAAAACTTGCCTACGGCACTCACAAGCTCTACATTCCTAAGGAAATGATTGTGAAAAATACTTTAATTCTAGGTATTTGTACTTGTCCACCTGCAAGAATTTGGTAGAGTTCTTAATTGTTGTTTGCCTTGCCACATTTTAGGCCATTACTTCCTTTTTCTGGTGAACAGAATTAACAGAGGAGGAGAGTAAAAGTGTGTAATGTAAATCAAAACGCTATGAGCCGTCACCTCACACCTTGCAGAACGGTGATCCTGGATAAGTGTTGGCAAGGATGTGGAGGAAAGGAACTCCCCTGCACTGTGGGTGGGAAAGCAAATTGGTGCGGCCACCATGGAAAACTGCGTGGAAGTTTCTCAAAAAAATTAAAAACAGAACTACTGTAGGATCCAGCAGTCCTGCCTTTGGGTATTCATTGGAAGAAAGCAAAATCACTAATTCAAAAATGTATGTGCACCCCAGTGCTCACAACAGCATCATTTACAGCAGCCAATCCCTGGGAACAATCTAAGTGTCTATCCATAGATGAATGGATGAGGAAGATGTGGTATATAGGTGCAATGGAATAGTACTCAGCCATGAAAAAGAATGGGATCTTGCTGTTTGTGGCAACATGGAAGGACCTTGAGGGTATTATACTAAGTGAAAGAGGTCAGACAGAGAGAAACAAAAAACAGATTTCACTTGTATATGAAATGTAGATCACAAACAGACAAAAACAAAGCAGAAACAGATTCATACATAGAGCAAATTGGTGGTTTCCAGAGGCAGGGGTTAGGGAGTGGGTGAAGCGGTCAAAACATACAAACTAAATAAATCATGGGGCTGAAATGCACAGCCTGGTGAAGATAGTTATTGATACGATCATGCGTTTGAAAGTTGCTAAGAGAATAGATATTAAAAATCTACATCACAAGAAAAAAAATTTTTTTTCTGACTATGAAAGGTGAGGGGTGTTAACTTGACTTACTGTGATCCTCTTGCGAGATACAAAATGTCGAATCTTTAGATTGCACATGTGAAACTGTTATATTGTGATGTATCAACGTTGCCTCAATGAGGAAGGAAGAATGCACTGGTTCAGACAGTTTCCAGCAGTGATTTAGCTTGAGCCCATTCACAGAACGAGTCACAGATTGTTGAGTATCAGACTAGAAAGGACGCTTAGAAATCTTTTAGACTTTTTCTCCCCAAATCCCACCCTAAGTCAACACACACATCCCGTTTATAGAGGAGGGGCTGTGAACACTGAGGGCTGAGGGCTGAAGAGACCTTCCAAAGTCACCCAGCTCTTCACCTCCCCACCTGCTGCCCCATCACTGGTCCATGTGGTCCCCCGGTCTCCACCCTCCTCCGTTCATTTCATAGGCTTGTGGTTTAAAATTGGGGATGCTTTTCTGCAGATCTTTGTAATCAAGGATTGGTGTGAGGGTCATAGGGTTCACCGATAAGCTGCTTTGTCAACAAAATTCTTTCCTTTATGTGAAAGGAAAGTAAAAATAAAGGTTTCATTGGTGTTTATCTGGCCGCCCTCAAATGTTGCCCAGACCCATTGGCAGCGAGCCGGTCCTTGCCTCCTGGGTCCTGTTGCATCGAAGATGGTTTCCTGTTGCTGCTGGGGGTCTCCTGGGTCTGGAGATGTTTTCAGAGAATCGTGCTTGATCCAAGCTGCATTTCAGGTGTTTGGGATACCGTGTTCTGGAGACTGGCAGGAGAAACAGTGTCATTTTTGAATCCACCACCGGGGTTTGTGTGACCTGCAATGTTTGCTCATTTACCCTTTTCTTCATTCAACCTGGACTGATTGCTGACCACGTGTTGACTACAAGACCGATGGCTGCGAATTCACTCAACACGGTAACCATGACCCATTTTTGTTTTTCCTCCCACTGGATCCCAGGCAGGGCTGGCCGTGTAGACTGGCGGGTGCTCCAGACAACTGGCTGGTCATTAGCAGTGTGGTTGAGTAGGGTCAATGGGAGATGCACTGAATTTTAGGATAAAAACAGATAGAAACCTTTGAGCTGCTGCAAGGAACTCCCAGAAAGCCTGTGATGTGCTGAGGACTAAGATGGAGAGAAAAGGAAGAAGAAGGTTCGGTGACAACTCACAAGGGACGAGGGAGAGTCTTTACAGCCACGTACGGACCACAAAAGGCAGAGAGACAGAGAGAGGATCTCATTTTGTGATATTAAGGGACTGCGGCCGTGCAAATGGGTGCAGTGAAATTTATTGACAGAGAACACATTCTAAGCAAGAGTTAAAGTTTATGGTGCAGAGAAAAGGACCCAGAACCTGGGGCCACACAGCTCCTTCCATGGGGGCAGGAACCCTAAATATGGCCCAGAGGACAGATTTTTCCTGTTCTAAGGGATCCTTCCAGAAAAAACGTCGGACTGGATGAGCCACCGTTCTTTCACGTGAGGACTCTTTGCACATCAGTTAGAGCCGAGCCAAGGAAATGAACTTTCTCCCCATCGAAGTCCTTGTCTGTATGGAAAAGCCAATGAAAGCTGGTATGACTAGAACCCCATCGATGACAGTCTTAAATCTATTCTATGAAGAAGAGTGGTTTTTGAACGTGCCGTGATGGAAAACCAGAGACGTTCAAGGCGATTTTAATTCACGCTCTTTTTTTTCACCATTTTACTTAAGAAGGAGTCTTTCTGCCTCCCTGGTTGATGCTCCCGTGCGACGGAAACACGTTTCAGAAAAAAATGTGACCACAGAGCTTCGGTCGGAAAATCCTACTCTGACATTGAAATTCTCTCTTGGAGAAGGAGGTTTCCAAATAAAATAAAATAAAATAAAAAATAAAATAAAATAAAATAAAATAAAATAAAATAAAATAAAATAAAATAAAATAAAATAAAATATAACATAACATAACATAACATAACATAACATAAAATATAAAATAAAATAAAATTAAAATTAAATAAAATACAAAATAAAATAAAATAAAAATAAATAAAAATAAAATAAAATAAAATATAAAATAAAATAAAATACAAAATAAAATAAAATACAAAATAAAATAAAATAAAATAAAAATAAAATAAAATATAAAATAACATAACATAGCATAACATAACATAAAATAAAATAAAATAAAATAAAATACAAAATAAAATAAAAAATAAAATAAAATAAAATAAAATAAAAAATAACATAACATAACATAACATAACATAACATAACATAAAATAAAATATAAAATAAAATAAAAAAATAAAATAAAATAAAATAAAATAAAATAAAATAAAAAATAAAATAAAATAAAATAAAATACAAAATAAAATAAAATACAAAATAAAATAAAATAAAATAAAAAAAAATAAAATATAAAATAACATAACATAGCATAACATAACATAAAATAAAATAAAATAAAATAAAATACAAAATAAAATAAAAAATAAAATAAAATAAAATAAAAAATAACATAACATAACATAACATAACATAACATAACATAAAATAAAATATAAAATAAAATAAAATAAAAAAATAAAATAAAATAAAAAATAAAATAAAATAAAATATTGTTACGTTGCATTGTGAGAAGAGAATTCTTAATCCACCTTTAGGGCAAATGGGTGCCTGGCAGCTGGAAGATTTAGAAACCTGAGCAGAACAACATTGGCTTCCATCAGTTATTAAAAAAATGCACCCACATTTTTGGTTGGGTTTAAATTTGTTTCCGGGAGCAAGGCCACAGCTTACGCTGGTTTTCTAAGGCGCCGACTGCCCGTCGCTCCTTGAAAGTCAGACCTCAGGGGCAGACTGCTCCCCTGGACGCTGCTTACAAGGCTCCTGCCGGCCCGTGCCCGGCAGGGTCCTCGCGCCTGCCCTGGTCTGGGGGCTCTTAGCAGAAGAGAGAGGCGGCTTTCCTTCTGTTGGACACGTGTAACTGGGAATGCTTGCAGGAATTTGACCTCCAGTTTGTGGTCGTTTATGAAATAAGCGTGGTGAGAAGTCATTTTAAGCAGCAGGCAGAAATCACAGCCATGCAGGTGCAGCCCCGGGCACCTGCCGGCCCGACGAGGCCAGGCTGGAGAGGCCGTGGGGCCCCCAGGCCGGGGCATTTGTGGGGCCTGTGTCCCCAGATCTCTGGGAAAATGATCACCTGCACACCTGATTGAAGCAAAACTTGTATTTATAATGAGAGAATGTTGTTTAAAAAAAAAACATTGTAAACATTCTAACATTTTAAATCGAAGTCTCTGCCATGATACTGCTGTGTAACACTGTAAAAAAATTTTTTGGAGGGGCTGGCAAAGGAGGTAGCTAGGTTTAATTAATTAGTTAATGAATTACTTGTTCATAAATTTTTTATGGAAGTAGAGTCAGTTTACAACGTTGCACCCACGCCCGGTGCGCAGCACGATGCTTCAGTCATATGTGAACATGCATGTATTCCTTTTCAGATTTTTTCTCATTATTGGTTACGACAAGATACTGAGTATCGCTCCCCGTGCTCTGCAGAAGAAACGTGTTATTTACCTATTTTTATATTTAGCAGTATTTTATTTTTAGTGGAGGGACCGGTGATTGAACGCAGGACCTTGTGCGTGCTAAGCAGGTGCCCTGCTACTGAGCGATAGCCTCACCCCCAATACGTAATAATACACAGAAATAATACAGAAGCGTCAGAATCACTGTGTTACAGGAACTTACAAGGGGCGCCCCTCTGCTGGAGGGGGGGGCCAGAATTTCTTCCATATCAAGAGCTTGATAAGTCACTTTTTAAGAAAAATATTCTACTTGGCCCTTCAGTCTTCCTTTTTTAAAAAATTGTGTTTACTTATTTATTCATTGCAGGGGTAATTAGGTTTATTTACTTATTAATTTTTTTTTAAGTGGCAGTTATGGGGATCGAACCCACTCTACCACTGAGCGGTACCCTCTCCCCAAGGGTTTGCTATTTCAGTGCAAACCTGGCTCTGCCTGCTGGCCCCGGGCTGTGGGATTGCATCTTTGCACCTTATCCTTATGGCTGGTATCGCTCCACCCCCGGCTCTGTCCTGCCAGAGCAGCCGTGGGCTTTATGAGAATTCTGATTGCGTGGAAAAGAGATGGATGGCGTATGAACAACCTCCGAGAAGGCACAGGAGTTCAGAGCAGGCTGCCAAGAAGGCTGGCAGAATGAGCGCATCGGACCAGAGACATCTCAGGATGCACAGCCTGGGACAGCTTCCTTCCTTCCTTCCTTCCTTCCTTCCTTCCTTCCTTTTTCCTTCCTTCCTTCCTTCCTCCCTTCCTCCCTCCCTCCCTCCGTCCCTTCCTCCCTCCCTTCCTTCCTTCCTTCCTCCCTTCCTTCTTTCCTTCCTCCCTTCCTTCTTTCCTTCCTTCCTTCCTTCCTTCCTTCCTTCCTTCCTTCCTTCCTTCCTTCCTCCCTCCCTCCCTCCCTTCCTCCCTTCCTTCCTTCCTTCTTTTTTCTTTTAATTCCGTCCACTCCACCCCCCTGCTTATCTCCTCTCTGACACTTACACAGTGCAGCACCACTGAGAAACATTTTGTAACTTCTGCAGTCAATTTCAATCCGGGTGGCTGTGTGGGGCTGCAAGGATGCTGTAACCGAATGCCCCAAACTGGGTGGCTTTAAGCCACAGAAATTGACTGTCTCAAAGGCTGGAGGCCAGAAGTTCAAGACTGGGGCACTGGCAGGGTTGGTTCGGTCTGCAGATGGGAAGGAAGGGTCTGTTCCAGACCCCTCTCCTGGCTTTTCCTGATGCCTTGGCTGGTGGCAGCGTAACTGTGATCTCCTCCCTGCATGCCCGACTGTCTCCCGCTGTCCCCCTTGTAGGAGGACGCCTGGCACACTGGGTTATGGACTCGCCCACGGGGCTCCAGCATGACCCCCTCTTGACTACTTATTTCAGCAACAGCTTCAAATAAACTCTCCTTCTTGGGTCCTGGGTCAGCAAGGGTCAGGGCTTCCTCACGTGCATTTGCAGGGATACAGGTCCCCCCTAACAGTGACTGACCAGTGTATCCCATTTGGCTGGACACTGTCCCAGTCCTGGCACTGGAAGTCCTGCATTCTGGGGAAAGCTCTTAGGGTGCAGAGAGAGCTGTATGGTTTTGGGGGCCAAAGAGGGAGAGGAGGAGAGACTCAGGCCCTGGAACATCCCCAGAGGAACCAGGGGAAACAAGGATCCGCCTGCGATGGAACAATACGTGGAGTGACGTTGTTGGGTGGCCCTGTGGAGGCCCCCGGGGCGGGGGGGACCTGGGGTTGGGGAGCGGAAAGACATTCTCATTTGCTGGATGGTTCCTACCACATTTTCATCCTAGGGCTCTGTGCTATGAACCCCGGCTGCACTCAAACTGGCTGATTCAGGCCTAGAAACACCTTGGCAAACAGCTGCCTCCCTAAGAAGCAACACTCATCTGTTGTGGTTTTGCCCTAAACAGGTTCATTTTGGGCACCGTGTGCAGGGTTCTTTGTACATACTTCCTCCATTTGCCTTGTTTTTTTTTTTTTTTTTAGATTCCACATATGAGCGATCTCATATGGTATTTTTCTTTCTCTTTCTGGCTTATTTCACTTAGAATGACATTCTCCAGTTCCACCCATGTTGCTGCAAATGGCATTATGTTGCCATTTTTCATGGCTGAGTAGTATTCCACTGTATAAATATACCACAGCTTCTTTACCCAGTCATCTGTTGATGGACATTTAGGCTGTTTCCAAGTCTTGGTTATTGTAAATAGTGCTGCTGTGAACACTGGGGTGCAGATGTCTTTGGGGTTCCTTCTGGATATATGCCCAGGAGTGGGATGGCTTGGTCAGTCAGGGGTGGGGCTACTGGCATCAGCTGTGTACGGACCAGATGCCGCAACAAACATGACAGACTCCACAGTAAACACTTTTTGGGCTCTGACTGTCAGTGGCGTCATGGTTGAGAAACCTGCATTAAACCACATCAGAATTATCCCCATTACCTTCAATCAGCAGGACACACATTAATGAGTCATAAGAATTTTTTTTCCAATGAGACTTATCTGTTTTGATTAGATTGTAATATCCTGGTGATTACAACTCTATGTGATAGCTTATATCACTCTCTTTAATTTTTCCAAATCAGTACAGTTTAGCATTTGCCCAGAAAGTGATTTTAATTAGCTACACTGTAACACTCCACATCTTCACTCTGCTTTCCTTTGAGCGAAGTGGAACATCACAACGGCGTGCAATTACAAGTGTATCATGCCCTTCGTAAGTGAGCAAAATCATCAGAACGTGCCTCTATCTTAGACAGAGAAGTCCTGCAAACAGTCACGCACTGAAGAATGAGGTTTTCTTTTTTTTTTTTTTGCATCTGATTATGTTGGAGACAAAGTGAACCAGAACCTTGACATTTTCAGACCTTCAAGAACAAACTTGCAAGTACCACTTAATTTGTATTCTCCACGGGGGTTGCGGTGATTAAAGGAAGACCTACAGCCAATGAAAACAGAACCACGAAGAGAAGTGAGTGCTGGGCCATCTACTAGGTTTGCTCACTGTTTCCCAGACACGGAGATTTAATTTGTGCCTCAGTAATGTCTTCTCTTTGCAAATACCATAGGTGAACAGGGCTCCCGCCAAAGAGTTGGAATTTCGAACGCCAGAAACTACTGTATCAGAGGAAACCTTTTTAGGAAAAAACAAAACAAAACAAAACAGCAGCATCTCCTGGGAAAAATCGTCTTAATGAAATAGCCAATCAAAATCACTTTCCAGGGGCAGGGTTTAGCTCAAGTAGCAGATCGCCTGCTTAACATACCAGAGGGCCTGGGTTCAATCCCCAGTACTGCCTCTAAAAATAAATAAATCTAATTACCTCCCTTCACCGCCACCAAAATAAAAAAAAATTAAATAATACAATAACAAATAAATATTAAAAAAAAAAAAAAGAAGAGGCAAATTTTAGGGGGAAGGTATAGCTCATTTGGAAAAGTGCATGCTTAGCATGCATGAGGTCCTGGGTTCAGTCCCCCAGTACTGCCTCCAAAAATAAATAAATAATTAAACCTAATTGCCCCCCCTCCAAAAAGCCCCCCCAAAATCGTTAAAAAAATGCAAAATCACGTTCTGGACATACGGTATTATACAATACTGTACTGATTTGGAAAAATTAAAGCTAGTTATGTAAGCTGTTATGTAGAATTGTAATCTTAAGGACATTGCGATCTACTTATGGGGGTAAAAATCAACTTTATAAATTCATAAATTCATAATTCTTTATAAATTCAGCTGCATGTCTTGCTTCCCTCCAGTGTGCTAAGCTCTGGGAACGATGCGCCGACCTGGGCGTTCACGGTCCTTTTTCTACCCTGTCTCCTCCCAGGGGGGAAGTCAGACGTTGAACACACAGTTAGGTGGCAGAGGGGGCCATGGACCTCGCATTGCGTGTTGCTGACAGGTGTCGTCCTGCACGCGGAGACAACAGGGGGCACCTGGGACTGGGGAAGATGGGAGGTTGCCAAGGAAACAGACGTGTCCTCAGTGGCACCTGTTTGTGGAGCAGAAGTGAAAATGGACAGTTAGGGAGGCGTGATGATTTTGCTCAGAACCAAAGTGCGTATTTCCTGCAGGAGAGGCTCGGTGAATTGGGGGGAAATCCAACAAGCAGAGCGGAGGTGCGCCACCCTGAAATCCACGCCTGAACCCCCCCAAGTTGCACCAAGCTGCTCGGGGTCACGGATGCTCATTTGGCGTGAGCCGGTCGGCTTGGTTTCCTGGAGCCGTGCCCTCAGCTGCGCTGGAAAGATGCTGCCTCTGATCTACGGATCACCTGCACCCTACGATGCACGAGGGCACAGGGGTGCGACTTCCCCCGGGGAACACTAGCTGTTCCAGGCAGAAGGCCAGGCGACAAGCTGAATTTATTTTCTAAATTTGGGGGTACGTCTTACTTCCCCCAAGACGCAGTCAGAATTTCAAACTAGCGCCTTTGTGCAGGGGCCAAATGAAAGCTGTCGTTGGCCAGGATTCGAGTTTCCCTTCACAGCAGCCAGCTGCGAGCACGTGGCGGGGCCTTCTGTGAATGCAAAGATGTCTTTAAAATAGAACCGGGGTGTTTTCTAGAGGGAACAACAACAACAACAAAAAAAAAATGGAGTTGAAAGTGGCCTGAACGTCATGTGACTGATGTTCTGTGATGGGCAATTGCCACCCCTCCCATCCCCAGGAAATAAGGACCCAGCTGGGAAGCTGGGTACCAGCCCGGTCTAAGCATCGTCTCTGAGATCCTGACAATGATTTTCAAAGAATGTTGCTTTTTGTCTCCTGGGGGCTGAGAGACACGACGGCCGAGAAGATGGAGTCTGAGTTCTCCTCCCTGCCTGTTGGCAAACGCGGGGACGAATGAGCTGGAGCCCAGAAGCATTGATTCTTTCTCCCTTTGGATCTTTACTGAAAACTCAATGAACAGTCTGGCAAATCGGAACTCACTCTGTGGCAGTCACGGGCCCACCGCTTAAAAACCTAAGTAGCTTTAATTAGTTTTTATTGAAAAGCAGTGAATAATGTAGGTAGTGACTCTCTTGGATTTAAATTCAGTTGTTGGAAATAGGGAGGCATTCAGGCCCTTTTCTCATGGCCTGTGAGTGTCTGCTGATGGCTTTTTAAAGACAGCCTATAAACATTCCCCCATCTGCCCTCAAAGCCCCGCTCCCTCGTAGCTGTGAGCTTAATAGATTTAATCCTTTGCGATGTGGGCCTCGGGAGGGGAGAAGGCAATCCCGTTTGCTAGTCTCTCTTGTTCTTTGACCTTGAACCCCATCGCTCCCCTTGTCTCAAAATCCCGGCTAAATTTTGCAGAGCAGCTGAAGGTGGCGAGCTGTCAAAGTGTCAGCCGTCTCAGCTCTTGTGGGGGACACTGGGGACAGCAGACCTTCCCGCTGTGGGTCCTTGTTCATCCAGGAACCTCCGCTGGCCTCCAGCGCATGGTCTGGACCAAATCTCTAGTTAGAAGGTTAGGATTAAGCTTTCTAATTCCGAATCTGAGCAGTCTCCCTTCAGAGCTGATGAATGACCAGCCAAAGGCATTTTGGCCCTTTGCTGACCATCCACCCGCCATCCCTGACTTGCTAATTTTTTTTTTCCCCTCTGAAATATTTCTGTAAGCTCCAGAAGCGTGTCAACAATATTTCCCCACGTAGGATTCCTTTGCAAACAGATTGTTCATTACTCCTGGAAATAAATATATTATCAATTTGCAAGAATAATTTTAGCATAAAAAATAGAGCTAGGCAATAAGTCTGTCTCTGCTTTCTCGGCCGTCCAGAAATGTGGTCTGTTTTGCAAAGGGAGGCAGTGGGCTGAATGGCTTGGATAAACTCATCTGGGCTCTCACACATCAGTCCCTCAAGGCTGCACACACATGACTTCTCTGAAGATGGAGCCAGAGATTTTTCACAAAGACAGCAGAGCGTGGGAGAAAGGAAGGGGAGATAAACTGCTATCTTTTCTCGAAAAGAATCGATAAACCATGTTTCTCTTGCAATTTTGGTGTCGGATATCTGTAGCTCATGAGTTACCCACGACTGTCATTCAAATCCATTCACTGAAAGAATTAAAGTCTGTCTTAAGGATAAAAGTAAATTTTACTTTTTTATTTCCTCTTAAACGAACATCCTATGGGGCTGCGTTCAGCTGCAAAGTTGCGTTATTTTGTTTAATGGCTTTTATCTTAATTGTATCACCACATTCTTCATTTCCTGCGAGTTCCCATCTAGTCTTTAAAAGCAGCTGAAAATACACAGCCTCTTCTTACTGGAAGTTCCTCTCTCCCTCTTTCCCTTCCTGTCCCATGTTTCTGAACGTTTATATATTTTTTTCCTGCATTACCCGCCCCAACCCTTTCATTCCTTATCTCCTGATGTAGGTGACGTTGCTCCCTTTGGTCGTAATCAGAGTTTATAGCAGAGAACAATGGAAGTGTTTATAATTTAATTTATAAACTGACTACACCCCCCAAACGGTGTATTGAAGAGGCCCTAACCTTGCCTGGTCTGTCGCTCAGAGAAAATGCCATACACAGCCACTCCGTTTCTCTACAGTTTTCTCATTTTGCTTAGCGTTTTGTTTGAAGTGGATCAAACTTCCTTCAGTGCTTTTGCTACCTGCTGAATATTAGAATCGTGCAGTTCTTTGCACAGGCTCAAATCAATAGAACCTTTGTCTGTGGAAGAATTAAATCACAGTGTGGTAAAATCAGAGGCTCCTATTTTTAGCTTCTTTTAAAATGGCATCATAGAGCCCCTGCTACTGTCAAAAGCACTGGCTTATCTTGGAAATGGAAACAGCTATGATATTGCAAGAATGTTTTTAAAAATAGGTACTATGTATGTGAACACACACATGCATGTTTATATGTGTATATACACCATGTATATTCTGTAACGTATCATTTGATACACTGGACATGTACCCTGCTTAACTCTACGACTGGAACAAATTAATTCCTTTATTCTAAGCAGAAAGCAACTTGCAGGTGGTCTGAGACTTCTCAGCTGGCTCTAAGGAAGATGAGGACAATTTCTCAGGAGGGACGACAGAGGATTTCTCCTGGTGTTCTGGCAACCGAGGGGGAGGACAGTGCGGTCTCCCTGAGGATGCAGCAGAGGAAACGTACCCTTACTGTGTTTGAGAGCCTACAGCATCCTGACACCCTGGTCCCGAGAGCCTGCTGGTTGGAGTCACGCCCAACCTGCTGGGAGCACCTGCTCTGTTCCTATGATGTGACAACATGCTTCGCCCTGGAGACTGAGAAATAACCATTTCATATGGTATGAAAAGGCGACCAGAGACCTCCGAAGTGTTTCAGGAGAGTGGAAAATAAGAAAATGAGCCTCATGACTCGGCTGTTAAGGATACTGAGAAATGCAAGACTCGTGGGGGCAGGGGAGTCAATGTGAAGTAGCAAACTGGTCAAGCATCTGAGACGCTTTGGCATTTGGCTCATATAAGTTCACTGAGGGTATGTTGCCTGTGTGTGTGTATGAGACAGAGAGACAAGGAGACAGACTGGAGGGGGTGATTGATGCTTCGTTTGTGTTTGCCGAGAGGATCTGGGGGACGGGGGCACCCCTGAAGAAGCCGGGCACAGGACTAGGCTGGTGAGTCCATCTTTTCTGGAAGTGGGGAGACGGGTGTTGAAATGGAAAGAGGGAGGCCTCTGCGATCAGACCTGAGTCCGAGCCCCAGCTCCACAGTGTACAAGCCGGGTGACGCTGGCTGGGCTGCATGGCTTCCCTGGCCTTGAGCGTTCCCGTGGTGGATGGCGAGGACCATGTGCATGTGATGATGTCATGGAAGCAAAGTCCTTCCTGCTTGGAGAGCACAGAACGTTCTAGACCTCCCTGTCCCGCCCAGTGGCCACCAGACACAATTTGCCGCCGAGCATGTGAAACGTGGCTGGTACCACGTACTGAGATGTGCTGCCCAATGTTCTGAACACACTGAATTAAATAAAATATATTATTAAAACCCATTTCTCCTCTTTTCTTTCTTTTTTTTTTTTTTGTTTTTAACGAGGCGAATAGAAAATTAACATCGCACTTGTGGCTCTCATTGTATGTTTATTACACTGTGCTGTTCGAGGGACCGATGACCTGGTCAACTGTTAAGATGAGAACGGTGCTCAGAACTGCAGACAAGCCAGGAAACAGGCTGAGAGAAGGCTCTGGAGCAACTGAATGTGTAAAGGCACTGTCACTGGATTGGAGTGAGTTCCAGCACCCATCATGTTGGGGGATCAGAAGCGCCTGGGAGGCACCCTGAGTTGGCCGGATCTCATTTACTGTGAAAATGGGCATGTTAGTCATTGGCGAGAAGGTTCTTGTCTCGTCTCAGACAGAATTCGGAAATGAGACATGGAGATCAAGAAAAGAAAGCATGGATTTATTCAGAGATAGGCAGTTTGCTCTCAAGGGGAGAGCGGGCAGACTCAGGTGGGTAGCTTCCCCGAGTTCTTCGGCAAGCTGGGTACATGGGCGTAAAAATGAACGGGCAGAATATTCATTGGTGGGGATGGGTTTCGGGTCCTTTTTCCCGATCTTCATCCCAGCTCCACCTTCCTGGGGGAGGATGAGGGATTTTTGGTCCTTATTTAGTCTTGATGCGGAAGTCGGGTGAGGTCATAAGGAACAAAAGTTTACATTCAGATGGTGGAGATTCCTGCCTTGTCCCACCCGTCTTTGTCTGCCACCAGGACACTTGTGAACCCACAATGTATGGTTTCTTATCAGCCTGGAGGTTCCTGCTTTTCTTGGTCTATCCAAGGACACCCATCTGTCACATGATGCATGGTTCCCCGCCATGTGGCCTGGGTCCCCCTTTCTTGGCTTGTATCTAGCTACCTGCCTGGTCCAACAGGAAGACCCACTGGAAAGGTGCAAGGAGGTGGAGGCCACACAGGGCACATTCCCTGGGGCTTTGCACCAGAAACTGCAGGGCATGCTCACGGGAAAGGTCCGTCCACCCCATCACTGATGCCTCTCAGTGTGTGCACTCCCCCGGGGTCGCGGTCTGCACGTGGGAGAGGCAAGTATGCCCTCAACTGTGTAGTGAGACGCATTTCGCAGCTCTGAACAGCTGCGGCACGATTAGATGACAGAAAAATGCAGTGAACCTATGTAATTACGGCTAAATTTTAAAAGCCCAACTGGAAAGCCAGAGGGAGAGTGAAATTGAGAAGAGACAAAAAGACACCCTTTAGACCTAATGCAGTTTGGCTTACAAGCTCAACTGGAATGTTTACTTTGGCAGTTTTCAACATTTTATTGCTTTTTTTTTTTCTCCCCTCTTGTGGCTTGAGGTGGGTATTGCTCTGAAGGGCAGGTGGCCGGCTCTGACGGGGTTTGCTTTCGCTGTGAGCTGTGTGGGATCCACTTAGCTGCTTCCTCTGAAACCCTCCACCGCCCCAGCCTCCTCTTGGCTCACCCCATGAGATGGGTCCTTCATTGCACATCCATTTTGACCGCCCTGGGATCTTCAATGCGGAAACTCTTACACATGCTTCAACTTGGCTTCAACTTTGGTTTCAAGCTTGGGTCTGCATCAACACCCTGTAGTCTATAAAAAAGCAGCACCACGGTTAGAACTGAGAGGGAGATTTAAATGCAGCTCAGAAGTCATCAAAGGTTAAGGCCAGTTGGGCACCGAGAGGAAAGGCAGGAGGCAGGAGGAACAGAGTTGTGCGAGCCATTCCTGGGACAATGGAATCGCACCTGTCCTCTCAAGCTGGCTGGCTCCAATTTACTTGCTCTCTGCCTTTTCACTGACTTTTTTTTGGGGGGGGTGACCCTCTGGGTTAAGCACTGTGACTCAGTGATGAATGCACCAGCTTCTGCCTGTGCAGAAGAAATTAAAACAGTAGATGAGGATGCTCACTGATTGAAAGAATCACTTGTGTCTCATATTAGGTCTAACCTCACTAGGCAGGCGTGGAAGCGGACTTGATGAGAACTGCTCCCAGGACTCCAGGTCCCAGTGTCCCCCTGGTACTCTGGGCCTTGAAGGCAGTGGTGAAATGCAAAAAAAAAATAATGGGGGCCAATTGATCCCTTGGCTCATCCCATTGAGAGAAATGGAGTCACCGCCAGTGACAACGGTGGCTCTCCAGTGAGACTTCCTGACATTTACAAGCTGTTGAATTTTCGTAGGAAGCCTCTTATGATGCCTTGACTTTGTCACCTGAAGGCTGGAAAATGCTTTCTCATAGGGGTAGTGAGAATTAAGTGACTTCATGCACGCAGACCGCTTAGCATAATGCCTCTTACATTGTAATTTCTCAATAGATCAAAGCTACTATAATAATAATAATCATTATTATTATTTTTATTATCAACATTAATTATTATTAATATTATATTAATTATTAACACAATATTAATTATTAGTTATCAATAATAATAGTTGATATTTATATTATTATATTATAAACAATAATTATTATATTTTCTCAATAGATCAAAGCTACTATAATAATAACCATTATTATTTTTATTATCAACATTAATTATTATTAATATTATATTAATTAACATAATATTAATTATTAATTATCAATAATAATAATTAGTTGATATTTATATTATTATAATATTATAAATAATAATTATTATTATATTTTCTCAATAGATCAAAGCTACTATAATAATAATAATTTTATTATTAATTATTATTAATATTATATTAATTATTAATGTAATATTAATTATTAATTATCAACAATATTAATAATTAGTTGATACTTATAATATTATTATAATATTATAAATAATAATTATTATATTTTCTCAATAGATCAAAGCTACTACAAATATTATTATTATTATTAAATTCCTACCCTCCAGACTCTGGAAATGTCCCCAATTTCAGTTGCTTTGCGATCCTGGCTTTCCCGTCTTCTTCAGTCTGTTTGTATCTTGGCATCCTTTTAAAGATTCCTTTTCTAACTACGTTACCCAGAATTTTTTTTTCCTCGCAGTTACTCTAACAAGATATGGGGCGGATTGATCAAGGGAGCAAATCCTAATATTAAAATGCATTCCTACTAAGCCTCAAATGCTATTCACCATCCTTGACTCACACTTTTTGTCATTTCAGGAAAATCTTTAAATCTACTAGATTTTAAAATATTGAAAGTGAGTCTTCTTGAGTCACTTTGGTTGTGATTTTTTTTTTTCTTCCACTTCAGCCTTCCTTTCCCGGACTCTGACATGGGAAGAGGAGGAGTATTGGAAACTGGGAGCAGGGCTGGGAAAGCAGAATCATTACACATTCTCGGGGATTCACGGTCAGCATCACTTTTCAATCTAGAAAAATCCACTCTGGCAAACCGACTCCTAGGACGCGTGAGCACTGTCTACTTTCTCCTGTCTCTTATTCAAACTCTTATTTCATAAAATAACTCTGCATCCACTAAGCCGGAGCTTGCTTTAAAATAAGCTGTGGGTTTAATAAGAATTATTGAGCTGTTTCCCCACAGATTGATTTCAATTCTTGCGCAGACTCTTACCGTAGTTTCGCTTGAATTAACTTGGATGTTTTAACGTTGCTGTTTTCAGTTTCAGAAGGAGAAGGGCTGTCCATGAAGACCTCAGAGATTGTCAATGTTTTGGAGAACACCAGGTATAAAATTGTTTTGTTTTTTCCCTGCCTTTGTTTTTCTGTTTCACCCTCTTTTCTTGGCCTCTGAAATATTACATCGTGGAATATTTATGTAGGTAAGGCATTTTATCTTTTAGTTAGCTGAAAGGATGTTGGCATTGTTAGTCCATTGAATTTTTTATTGGACGTGTTCAGCGCAGAGGATCTGCTGCAAACTTTCCAAGGGGCTTGGATGCAAAGGTAGAGGAAACTGTCTCCTTGGAGACAGAGCATCTCTTGTACCTAATTTCTATGCCTGAGCTGACTTCTCAGGACGTGGCGCGTGCACACGAGCGATCATGTTCCTTTAGCACACCTTCCTGACTGTAACATTGAAACCCTGGAGCCCAAACTTCATCCCGACCTAATGGACAAAGTGTGTTCCTGTCGTGTTCAATGATTTAATTATACAGACTTTCCTGGGAGCTGTGACCTGGGCTCAGTTTTTATGCTAAAAATCATCACTGAACACATCTCTTAAGCTTGGCTTTTTTTTTTTAAACTAATAACGTGTTTTAATTCTGAAAACCATGGGATTGTTTCTCAGCTGGAGAGACACAGCTTGATAAATTAACTAAAGGAGGGAGAAACAAGAAGCAGGCATCGCTGTGTATATTCCTGTAACAGAAACTCTCCCAGCTTATGAACTGAGCACCTTTCAACTTTTTTTCGGTGTCTCCTTGTGCCTAATTTTTATATAACGTTACTCATCATGACAATCCCTTGCATATTTTCAGGATTTTTCACATTTTCTGGTAAGCCAACACTTCCCAAATGGTACGGTTTTCACAAGCATCATTTTTTCATTCCTAATGAGTGAATATTTTCGACCTATTTAACCATTTCTTTGGTTTTGGTCCTTTATGTCTTCTTTCCAGGGTTCCATTACGATGCATGATACTGGAAGGAGGCTGCTGCGTAATTAACTCCCATAATTGTGCGTTATCTTTGGGAGATGGAATTATTTCCTCAAAGGTGTGAGTAGATCCATTTTTCTAGATGGATGCTGTCAACGCATTATAATATATACATACGTAGATACCAATTCAGCAGTTTTGAATGATGCCTGACCTTCCATCTCGTCACTAAAACAGGTGGTTTTCATATAGACACGGGAAAGCATGCAGAAAGAAGGTAAAAAACGTGACTTCTTTGTGGGCGGGTGAGGGCGTAAAAGGGAGGGCAAGTCACACGGCCCTTTCCCCATCCTATGAAATTCACAATATTTTGAATTCAATGACACTGCCATCTTTCCATTTATTGCCCTAATTTTACCTGAACATGTGTGTACCTGGAATTCCTCCTGTCTCAGTGACCCATTCCTCCAGGATCAAGGGAGCTGTTCCCTGTTCATCTCCTGGCTTCTAAGGGCTGGGTCCCTGGGGGCTCGCAGCGTGGACTCTCTCTGTCCTTAATTGAATTTACTCCTCAGTCCTCTGGCAGGGCCTCATGGCTTTAAGCATCATCGCTAAGTACCATTGAACTATGTACCCATGGCATTTCCAGTTTATGCAGAATTCTAGACCCATCAGCCAAGTCACATCTCCACTTGGATGAGTAACAGGCATTTAACCCAAGTGTGGCTGGTGCCACATCCATATGACATAAAACAATTTGGGGAGATTCTGGCTTTTTGAGTCTCTGAATTTATCTATTTTTTTTTTTTTTTTGCAGTTTTGGTTAAATTGCTTGTAAAATCATCTGGGCTAGTGTTTGATTTGTTGCAATATTTACAGATTCTGTGTTTTAAAATCATTATAGGACTTCTGGCTTTTTCCAGTTTTTTTTTTTTTTTTTTTTTGAGTCCATTTTTCTAAGCTCCAATGTCTAAGAATTTATTTCGGGGAGGCTTTCATGTTGATGGTCATAAAGTGGTTTGTCATTGTTTCAGGGGTCCCGGACCATCTGCTGGTTCCATGATTCACTGGAAGGAATACACACTTCAACATAAAATTATACTCACAATTAAGATTTATGACAGCGAAGGACACCCACAAAAGCCCGGGCAGGCGTTGGGGTTCAGAGTTCTGATAAAGTCTCAAAGGAGCCATCCGATCAGGCGTGGTGTTGGGCCCAAACCAGGTGCTCTCTGTGCATCTTTCTGACGCTGCTAACCTCAGACATCCTGACCCACTGCCTTGGCATCCAGAATCACCGGCTGCTGGAACCTTCCAGAAGTTACATTCCCAGAGTTTGACCAAGGAACAGCGCCAGGGCTGCAGGTGTCCCAAAGGAAAAGCAGGAATTGAGAAAATCAGATCTGCTGCATTCCCTGTTTCCTTACAATAAGACCTTATCACCATAGACAGATTTATAGATTTTTTTAGATTTTTTAGATTTATAGATTTTTATAGATTTTTAGATTTATATTTATACATTTATAGATTTTATATATATACACATTTATAGATTTTTTTTAACATTTTTATTGATTTATAATCATTTTACAATGTTGTGTCAAATTCCAGTGTAGAGCACAATTTTTCAGTTATACATGAACATACATATATTCATTGTCACATTTTTTTCTTTGTGAGTTACCACAAGATCTTGTGTATATTTCCCTGTGCTATACAGTATAATCTTGTTTATCTGTTCTACAGTTTTGAAATCCCAGTCTATATATTTTATATATTTTATATTTTATATATAATATATATAAATTTATAGATTTTTATATATGCATTTATAGATTTTTTCCATAATATTCTTTATTTGCTCTGACATCTTTTGCTTAACCATTCTTCCTAGAATTTTATACTCCTTATTTCAAAAACAAATTCTCTCTTTATCAACCCTGTAATCTACTCTATAATACTGGATATTCTATAGCGTTCTATACAATGTCATAAAAACCTAAATTTTATCATGTTTGATATGACTATGTCATATGTTCAATATATATTCTATACTAAACATTATAAAATGTATCTCATCTATCATATATTATTAATTTTTATCTCTCATTTTTATCCTTTTTTCCCCCCTTCTATTTTCTTTGGAGTTGTTCCCTTGAGGTTTGACTTATGCCCTGGGGTTGGTCTTATTTTTGGTAAATGTGTGTGTGCCTGGAAGAAATGTGTGTTCTTTAACTGCTGGGTGCTATGCTGTAAATGTGTCCATTAGATCTGATTTGTTAGTGTTCTAACCTTCTGTGGCTCCCTGCTGTTTTTGTTTGTTTGTTTGTATGTTTGCTTGATTTATAAAATGCTAAAGGGGTGTGAAAATCTTTCGTGATAGGTTCATTTGTCAATTCCTCCTTGCAGGTCTGCAATCTTTTGTTGAATATGCTGGAGGTTTATAGCTACATGCATCTGTTTGCAATGGTTCGTCTAACCATTCTATGAAACTTTCATCATTATACACTGATACTTTGTGTCTAGAAATACATTTCGTCTTCAGTTCTTTTGTCTGTTATAAACATTGGCAGAGGAGCTTTCTTTGGATTGCAACTGTGTATTTCTCCGTTAATTCAACCTGACATTTTGTATAATTGTGTAATTATACTTGGCAAGTTGGCAAAGCCCCTCCCAACTTTATTTGTGTATTTTCTCACCTATTTTTTTTTGTGTGAGAATATCTTTGGGAATTATACTCAGCGGTAAACATTCTGTAGATTATGTTATAAATATTTTCAACTTGATTCAGTGTAGCCAAAGAATTTTCTAGAAGTTCTCCAGCCCTCCACTTTCTCCCAGCAGTGAACATTGGTTTCTTCTATATACATAATTCCTTTCCTCCCACCACTGGCCCTTTCCAGCTTTCTAAATTTTCCAGATCTACTTTGTGCAGAGTGATACGTTGATTCTGGTGCAATGTTTATTTCTTCGATTGCGCTTTGATTTGAACATCTTTTCATATTTTTATAGACGCTGACGTTTTACGCAGGCAAGTGTTAATTATCTTTGTGGTTTTTACCCTTCCTAAACTTAGAGTAATTGTTTTCTTTATTATTTGCAAGATTTTATTGCCTATTCGAGACATCAATTCCTTTCATTTGGACAGGACACATCATGGCTGCTCCCAATTTGACTTTTTCTTTTTCCTTTTTTCAGTTTCATTAGGTAGAATTATTATAGTTCGACTGCACATGCACATTATGTTGCATGTAAATACGTATCTACAGTCTTCTGCACATTTTTAAAATTTATATATATGCACTGATCATTGCTTGTAAGAACAGATTAGAGTTTTGGCTTTTTAGACTTACACAGTTATCAAAGGAATAAAGTCAACCACAAAATAAGAATCAACAGGATGCGGTAACTCAGTCAAATGTGCTTAGTTTTCAACATAAATTTGTTGAATCCGTACAAAGTTTCAGTTGTGCCAGACAAGCCAGTAGTAGAGATTTGCTCTGGGTCGACTAACCATACGGCAGTGTGCACTTCAGAACTAGTTAAGAAGGTGGAATTCATGTCAAGTGTTCTTACCGCAAAACCCAACCAAGCAAACAGACACAAAAGGACACCAGGAAACTCCGGGGGACGTTGGATGTCTGTTCCCCTTTGGTGGTGATGGTTGGACAGACACCTGCATGAGTCCAAACCCATCAAATTGCACACATTAACTATGCATGATTCTTTGTGTATTAATTACTCCTCAATAAAGCTGTTAAAAAGGAAGAGGACTCATTAAATTTTAGAGTTCAACCCACCATCTTCCCTGTTGTGGTGTATACGTTTGAAGTTTTCCTTAATAAGCCTTCCTCCTCGCTAATTCAGAGAAGTGTTCTCCTACAAAATTTCCTATTAACTCTGAAATTTTACTTTTGCATTGAAGTCTTGAACACAGCCAGACTCCTCATGTACAATTGACATTAGGTAGGAAACCCTCTTTATTTTTCTTCATGCAATGGACCAGTTTCCTTAAACCACTCATCCTCTTTCTGCTTAATTCTGGTGACATCTTTATCAGATATTAAATTTTTCTATGCAAATCTGTCTCTTTCTGATATCCCCACCAGAGTCCATTGTCTGCAGAACATTCTTTTTATTTGCTTACTTATTATTTACTTAAAATCTAAAATTATTTTTATTTTTTACTTAATTATTATTTTTTTCTGCAGACCCTTCTTGAGGGCCAAAAAATACATGTATTTTACCAAGACTTCAAATGGATCCTAATATTTGGCAGAGGAAGCCTTTACCCTTCACTCTTCTTTTGCAAAGTTGACTTAGAAAGTCTTCAATAACATACGGTTACATTTAATTTCAGCCCTTTTCCTTGCATAGATGGTAGGCATATAAAAACTAGCATTGCATTTGCACACACTTTAACCACATTGAGGTCCCACTGTGCATTATTTTCAGCCTGTCCCTCCGGCTTGTCATCACCCTATTCCATTTGACATTCTTGTCCACGACTGCTAATCCTCCTCTTGCATTTCATCATCATTTATAGGTTCCATATTTTAAAAACCAATTTCTTATTGGCAGCCATTTAGGTGGTTTCCAATTTTTCACGACTGTAAGTTATGCTGCGAAGAACAGCAGTGGACATACAACTTCTGAAACATCTGTGATTGATTCCTTAGGACAAATTGCTAGAAATAAAACTCCTTCATCAAAGTGGGTGCTGTGTTTTGAGGCTCTCTCCTCATGCTGCCTAATTGCCCTCCAGGCAGTTTGCCCTAAATTATACCTTTATTGGGTGAGCAGGGCAGTGCCCATTTCCCTGTACTGGGAATAATTCTTATTGCAATTGTTATAAAAGTTCCCACTTATATAGGAAAAATCATATGGGAAATAATGTGATTATTGAACATTTTAAGAATATTTATTGGCCGTTTGAATTTATGCATGCATTCATTTCCTCTGCCCAGCTTTCTTCTACAATGCTCATGTCTGTCTTATTTATTTTAAAGTGTGCTTAGCTGTGCAGTGCTCTACGTTAAGTGTCGGTGCTCTGGGAAGATCTTCTGCACCAGTGTCTCCCAACCTTATCACATCTGACTCATTTCTCATTTAACCCGAGCACATCTCAGAAGTTACTCTCTTGGAAAGGTAACACATTGTATCCCTGCCAGCATGGCCACACAGGGTGCCACTTCACGGAGTGAAAGGCATCGCTCCGGGTGACGTCCCACCACACCTGTAGGCACCTGTGACTTGTATCTTGTCGGTTGTATGGTGGAGTAAACTGAGATTCATTTTATTTATTTCTTTTTATTTGTCTGTTTATCTACTGCTAACTCTTTTCCCTCCCTCAATGTCTGTAATTATTTAAAAAACTGGAATTTAAAAGTTGCAAGATATCTATGGGTATGCATTTGTTTCCCCCATACTTTCAATTAGTAGACCCTTATCTTCTTTAGTCTCTTTTTCAATCTGAATGGGCCATATTCAGTTTAGGAAATTTATTTTCCATTCCTTCTTCCTTCCGTCCATCCATCTGCCCATCCATCCATTCATCCATCCACCCACCCGCCCATTAGCACAACCACATTTACCGTGCGCCTGTCATGTTGCAGGTGCTGGACAGGTCCTAGGAACGGGGTCTGGATGGGCTCCCGGGACCTTCGTGTCCAGCTGCAGCCTTTCCTTCATTTCCCGCCTGGAGAGCTGTCTGCGCCTTTCTTCCCTTTTACTCCGTGTGCACCATGTGCGGCAGGAGCGTCTCATGCTTCCTTGGGGCTCTGCCTCGCCTCCCTGGTTTCCAGCATCGCAGAACAGCCTTAGACTGTCATTTCAGTGCTTACCCTCAGGAGCGCGAATTCGATACCTGCTTCCTCTGCTTCCTTACCTGGAAGTTCCTTTATCACGTCCCTTCTGTTTCTTTCAGGGGATGCAACTTCCGATGCGGAAACATTGGAGCACAGCCCAGGCGTCTGGATCAGTCACTTGACACAGTTGAAATGGGCTGGAACACGTGACTGGGCAGAGTGGCCGCCAAGCTGCAAACCTCAGAACAAAAGTTGACGACCACACACTCTGGGAGCTCGCTGACGTTCGGCACTGACTGTGAATCAGCCGGGCGATGGTAACGACGATTTGCCCAAGGCTGGAGGCTTTGCACACTGCGGGCTGTCCAAACGTGGACGGCATTTCACGTCTCTGGTCGCCTTTTATTTTCCATTATTTTGCTATCGTGAGCTCTGTATACTTCTTAAAGGCCTCCCTCCTAGATTTATTGTTTTACTCATGATCATAAATATAATTCAAAAGCAGGCAATATTAAAAGGACGTTTGTCTCATGGGTAAGTCTGCATTGACGTGATGGACAAAGGTTTTTCTATTGGATGGCTATGCTTTGATATATTTATTTCCATGATTTATTTCTATTGATGAAGAGTGGTTTCCATTTATTCACAATGATAACATAGCCTCAGAAAACTTTGTCTTATATCTGCTTTGCCTGTTTGTCTAATTCCCATCATAGGAAAAGTGGCTTCACTAGGTCAAAACATACACACTCACATACGTATGTCTGCATACTATTTATGTATATATATGTATGCGTATATATATTTTGTAGAATTTTGATATTTGCTTTTATTTGTATTCCAGAAAGACATGCCCATTTATGCTTGTTAGAACACTTTCAAGAGTGTTTATCTGCAACTTTTTGTGTAATTAGCCCTTGCAAAAAAAAAAAAGTTTCTCCCAGAGTGACCTTAAGATGCTTCTGCATAGTAACTCGACTCTAAATCATTCAGATGAAGATTTCAAGCCCCATGAACCATCAGCCATCTCCCGTGTCTCAGACACCACCAGCAGCATAATAGGATACAGAGAAAGAGATTAGGTCTGGATGGGTTTTTTGGGCAATTTGTTAGATCCCTAATGAGCTTTTAGCTTCTTTCGATGCTCTAGGTAAGGGAACTTGTCTCTACATTGATTTTCTCCAGAACATCTATTCCGGTGATATTCAGTTGTGACGCTGTCTCCGAGTGCTCCCAGTCATGCTGGAGGGAAACATTTGTCAACTGCACATCATTCCTTCCGCTCATGTGCCGTATCTCGCTAGGGGCAACACTGCAACACTGCTGTTGGTGGACGTGAGAATCAGAGTTGGGGGAAAGGACGTGGGTCCTTATGCCTTCAGTCACGTGCATGGGAGAACCAGGATCCTGGTGAGCGTGAGCTTCATAGCATGTATCACACTGTTTGTTTTAAAATATTACGTTCTGCATAAAAAATATATATATAAAATGCTTAATAATATATGATATGCAAGGCATATGCATCTTAATTTCCCAAGAAATTGTAGCGTAATCGAAGACCATGGGGGCTGAGGCTTCCCGATGAGCTCTGAGGTTCCCCCCTCCCTCTCTGGAGCAGACCCTGGCTTCCCCTGGCAGATTCTCTTGGGCATGGGTGGAACAGCTATCTCAACGAAAGACTGCGAATTTCAGGGAGTCAGAGTGATAGGAAAGGAAAAAAAAAAAAAAAAAAAAAAGACAAGCCATAGACACTGCTTTTTGCTGCAAGAATCCCAAGCTTTTCTCCCTAATGAATAGGGCTCTCTTCTTACCAGTCAAATACACAGAGCACTCCTCCCCGGTCAGGACGGAGGACATCCTGCAGATAAGCGGGATGCAGGACATCGGGTGCAATCAATTAGCTCTAATTAGCAGAATCGTCTGGCTCTTAAGCCACCTGCCAGGTGAGGTGCTGAAAGGTCGGAGGATGCTGGACAAGCAGCCCTTGTCACGGTTCTGGGAGGTGAATGGTCCAACTGGTGAGCCTACATTTGGCTGCCGCGGTTAAGGATGCTGCCGACCTTTCCGGCATGGTGATTCCCCACCTCCTCCTAACTTTGCAACAACACCTTCTTTCCCGGTGCCCTGAGTCGTGTGCTAAATGCCTCTTATATCTGCTCCTCTGTGCAGGCTCACCCTCTTCTAAGTGAAGAGAGTCAGGAGATTGCGGCCTCTTTTTGCCCCGGAGGGTAAAGGCAAAGGAAGAGGGAGCGTGAGACATCGCGGGGGGAGGAGGCGGCCTCCGTGATGTGTTGCTAAGCATGCCGTGGACCTGGCACCCACAGGAGAGCCTCTGAGTCAGCTCTGAGGGCGATGCAAATACTACGAACCTTGAATTTTTCTCTCTCTATTATTTGTGGGATGCAGCTGTTGGATGATAATGACTACTCATTAGTCGATGACAATTTAATGCATTCAGTGGGTACTTTGCTTCAAAATAAAAGCAGGATTGATCACTGGTTCCGTAAATGAATGCAAATGACACATGCCAGAAAGACTTAAACCTGAACACTTCCACCTGCTAATTATCGGGTCTGTTCAGCCTCCTTCCCAGGGGCCAGGTTGTGGAGGTGGAGGGGTGGGGCCGCTTGGTGCTTAACATGAGTCTGTCTGTCTGTCTCTCTTTCCTCAGAATATACTCCACTATCCAATACCTACTCACTGGAAGACGGGGAACTTTGGAAGGTGGGGGCAATTTCTTGGGCGTGTCTCTGCTTCCTTTACTATTATGTTCCTCTAGGTCATTATAATCATCTGAGCAGCTAATGAAAGTCATGGTTCCTCTCCCATAAATACACGTGCACACCAAGCGTTGGCACAACATGTCTGAAGGTTCCAGGACCACTGACACGCGTCCGTAGACCACAGCATAGAACCCTCGGTCACAGAGTGAGATTCCTGAGATTGAATTGTAGACAGTGCGTGTGCCTGTTTCAGCTCAGTTTGGACTGACAGGCATATGTTAGCTTTGGGGTTGATACGTTCCATCCTTTCTTAACTCCCCATGTTGATACAGCTAACGGTACCTTCTTGATGCCACTAAAATCTGCCCAGATCTCCAGGATGCAGAGCGGTTCCAAATAATGACAATTTATTGTATCAGTTGACCCTACCCTAAACATCCCCGTCCAAATGAAGTTGCTGCAGACACACAGGCACTGACATCCGGTGGCGATTTCTGGAATTATGAGGCTCTGCCATCAGGCTTAATTTTCATGTGATTCTGATTGGATGCAAAATTTCTCAATTTATTTAAATTTATTTATTTAATTCACAAGGAGCTATGAGCAGCTGTTCTACGCCATTCTGACACTAAGTACAGGACACAGAAGAGCAGCCATAAGAGACGTGGCCCTCGCCATCAGAAAACTGCCATCAGTAATGACCACCGACTTGAGATTTGTAGAATCAGGAAGCCCCGTTTCATTCTGGGCTTATTGACCAAAAGTCCATCCTAATGGTAGGAAGTTCTTTCCTTTATCATGATAGGATGCAAGCATCATTCTAATCTCACTGTATCAGACATTTTACCAGATCCTATGTGAGTCTGTGCCTTGCGCATATGGCACCCTGGTGATATGTATTGACTGATCAGAAATCAACCTCTTATTCCACTGGCACATCTCAGCATGATGATTAATTTCTAAGAGTTAATTCTGTACGCTCAGCACGTCTCATTTGTGAAGAGAAGAAAACAGACCTCGTCTTGGAAGCAGCAGAGAGTGATGCAGAACTCCTAACCTCAGAGCAGTCAATTTACTGACTAGATGATCAGAGATACTAACTCTGGACAATATTTCTGGGTGTTACCAGGCTCCAGGTGTCTGACTGAGAGTGGAGAACTTCTGGGTTCCAGTCTGACTTGGAAGGCGTCGATCCCGACCTCACACCAAAAGAGGAGCCAAATAAACTGAAAATCACCAACTCATTTTAGACCCATTGAGATGTCACAGGGAAAACTGACGCCCAGTGTCAATTAAGTGAAAGCATTCAGAAATAAAGAAAAGAGTGGTGGAGTTTTAAGACACATCACCCAATTAATCTGACTTAATTATCTTTTTTTTTTTTTTTTTTTGCATTATACTTTGTTCAGGCAATTGTTGGCGTTCTTCTAAGCACCTGGGTGTGATTACGTGTAAAAATGTTTTTCATTCTGAAAACCACAAAACCCACTTTTGCTTAAAAGATGGTTTCCTACTGGCTGGGAACTTCCTCTAATATAGTAAAGCTGAAATAAATGTATCGTGATTTTTCAGCAAGTCCTTCTCAGACGGCCAGGGACCCCACTCTTTGAACGCACACATGGAAAACATGGAAAGGAGGCTGTTAGAATGCTTTGGGTTATTGGGAAACTGAAAACAGTAAATAATTAATTGAGCAGAAAATAGATTTGCAAGGTTTTATGAGCTGGAGATAAAAGTTGATTGTCTGGACTCTGGAATCATACATATGAGAATTTATATTCTGCAGACTCAACTCAATGGTCTGTGACTTGCTGTGGGTCAGTTGAGAGTCTAGCTGGGGGAGTTGGGAAGGCCCGCTGAGCACAGAGTCTGAGATGACCGCAGTGGACACTGCATGGACAGACCCTCTTGTGTGGACCACCACCCATTCTTTGGTGAGTGAAAAAGACGCCCACAGTGGCATAAGTACATAGCACCATGTCAACAGTGTTACCCTACTAGGGTGTCTGCCAATTGTGAAGAGGTCTTATTCTGGCCAACAGAGATTTCTTCCCCGGGAAGGAGTTGAATCCATCGCTGCTTCCGAACAATTTGGCCCACAAAAGCTGCTGGAGTTTCCTGATGAAAAATAAAACAGGAAACCACATCCAAACACTAAGCAGTAAAGAGTAGAGAAGAAAAGAAACAGAAAACCAGCTTTCAATGCCACACAACAGTAATGCCAACCATGATACTTAGCTAACGATTATAAAGCAATTACAATGTGCCAGGGACCGTTCTAAGCACCTTAGGTATATAAACAAATTTAATCAGAAAACCCCTTGAGATGGGTGCTAATATTATCTTCATTTTGCAGACCATGATATGGCTTGGCTGAGATGGGACAAATAATTAGCAAAACCAGAAGCTGGGCATTAAGGCTTGCTCTCTTAGCAATCACTCTGTAGCAACACAGAATGCCTTGGTGGGTCCTTTAGCTGGAGTTTGATTTAGAGACAGACATTAATACACTGACTGAAACACACATGCGTGTGTACACCCACAGGCATGTAAATCTACACCCACAAGGCGTAGACATACATGCGTGTGCACGTAATTTCCTAAGATGCAGTTTTTTTAATGAGGGAAATCGCATCAGATCTGAGACCAACTCTTTGCCCTGTACGGGCCAGAGGGACTACCTTTGGCACATGAGTTAAACTCTGCACCTCAGTGGTTCCCATATGGAATTTGGGTTTAATAATGCTTTCCTTGAAGGATTCAGGAATAGTAACTGGAAGTAAAAAAGCACTAAAAAAAAACTCAGCAAATTTTATTATTCTGTTATTCATATTTTATTAAGGATTTTTTTGGGGGGGTGGCTTGGCTTTATTAGAGTTGGGGCCTCCAATCAGCTTTTCTGCCCAAATTATGCTTCTTATTTTTTTTAAATCTTTTTCTCTTCAAGATTACTAGACGTATTTTCAATTGTCTCTCCAAGCCCAGAATCTGGAATCCCTTTTCAGTGTCCTGTTGTTGCCTCATGCCTGAACTTTATTTATGAAGAATGAGACCAGCAATGAGATTAACTCTATACCACATTCTCTGATGCCATACCAATTTTGTTTTTCAATCTTCCCAACATGGACTGGGTTGACTCTGGGCCAGACTGTTCAAGAGTGAGGTGAAGGGGGCCAGGGAAGGAGTAATGACAAGAATTAGGCCAATCTCAAAATAAAAAGCTTCACAAAAAGGTTTGCTTGAGCATGGAACATTTTTAGGTTCTGCACTGAATTCCAGTTTTTTTGGTGCTTGTTATGGAAGTGGGCCCTTTTTCTTCTTGATGTTTTAAGTCATGGCATTGTCACTGCAGAACAATGCAAAATAAAACCATGCCACACACACACACACACACACATACACACGCATATACCCACAGACAAAGCCCCCTTTTCAATCACCGTTCTGATCATTGCTTTCTTTTTTTCAAAGTAGACAATGGCATTTGGTTCCCTGATAACTGTTTTTATGTAATGTTGTGGCATTTCCACAGCTGGAAGAAGGCTGTGGCCTGTGAGTAGCCCTAAGATACCTGACTTCTCATAAGCAATTCAGAACACCTAAGGTAAGTCTCCTAAGCACACGTGTCTTCTTTATGTTTATACTTTCCCCATGGTATGGGTTTAACTAAACTGGACATAGGAAGGCCCCAGAAAACGTTAGTGCTTCCACCTTTTGTAATGTCTCTTTGCTGAGTTAATCTGAGAAAGGGTTATATTTCTGTAGCTTGATTATGATCCCATATTACATTCTTTATTAAGATCTGCTGTGTATTCATCTATCTGTCTGTCTGTCTGTCTATATATCTACCTACCTACCTATCTACCTATCTATCCATCCATCCATGCATCCATCCTATCTATCATCTATCTATCTATCTAATCTATCTTTCTATCTATTATCTATCTATCTATCTATCTATCTATCTATCTATCTATCTATCTATCTATCTATCTATCTATTATCTATCTATCTATCTATCTATCTATCTATCTATCTATCTATCTATCATCTTTTTTTTCAACCACCCTGTGGTAGTTATCGGGGGGGGGGCGGAGGCCATGCTTTATTTTTTTGTTTGTTTTATTTTTAAGATCTCGCATACACCAACATCTTAGTGTATACAAAGTGAAGCTTTAAAATGCCTTTTAAAAACATTGTTTTGCATTGGAATCAACATAGAAAAGTATCACTTAGCCCTCCTTGAATAGTTTCATGACTGCCCTTTCCACCCCTGATCTGCTACATCAAAGAACATTCATTCTGTACAATGCAGAGGGAGCATCCAAATAAATCAGTGGCAAATGATGAACTGGGGAAATGCCAGTTGGATGGTGTGAGAGACACATAGCAATAACATTCTGAAATAGCCTGGCAAGAAACATGAAAATAGTTATGCCCAAGACATTGCAGGAAAGAAGAGATGTTACTGGGAAAAAAAATAAAACAAGGCCAAGAAAGAAGTTATCTTTATGTATTTTCAATGCCTGTTGTGTTTGTTAAGTAATAAGAACACTTTTCATTTTCTGGGCTCTTGAAGGAAGCATCTCATCTGTACCAGCTGACACTGCTGTGCAAGAGAAGGCTTTCCTTTGGGAAAACACTCATTCCCCTGGAGTGGCTTGGCAGGCTGTTTCATTTCAGATTATCACTCACTGCCGCACGAGAGTCACATGCATGTGAATCCCTCGTGGGGCTGAGGAACTGGACGTGACAGCTATGAGTGTGCTGCAGCACTGTGGCATCGGTGTGCTCACAAGATGCCATAGTGTGGCCTGTGGGTTTCATGGGTACGGTTATAACTCTAGTTATGAGGATTCCAAGTGTGATTTTCTGAGCCAAGTTTGAGGGCGTTTTCTCATTCATTCATCCATTCACTTATTCTTGTTGACAGTTGTCAGTGGCTAGCAGAGTGCTTGTCTGCCACCTGCTTCATAACTTTTTGTTAATTACAATAGAATTGAAACAATGGACATTTCCACAAATGCTGGAGAGGGTGTGGAGGAAAGGGAACCGTCCCACACTGTTGTGCAGCCATCATGGAAAACAGTATGGTGATTCCTCAAAAAACTAAAAATAGACTTACTGTGCGATCCAGCAATCCCACTCCTGGGCATATTATCTGGAGGGAACTCCAATTTGAAAAGACTTCTGCACCCCAATGTTCACAGCAGCAGTATTTACAATAGCCAAGACATGGAAACAACCTAAATGTCCATCAACAGATGACTGGATAAAGGTGTGGTGTATGTATATAATGGAATACTACTCAGCCATAAAAAAGGATAAAATAATCCCATTTGCAGCAACATGGATGGACCTGGAGATCATCACTCTAAGTGAAGCAAGCCAGAAAGAGAAAGAAAGATACCATATGAGATCACTTATATGTGGAATCTAAAAAAAAAAAAAGACACAAATGAACTTGTTTACAGAACAGAAACAGACTCACAGACATAGAATATGAACCAGGGGCAAAATGAGGTGGGAAGGGAAAAACTGGGACTTTGAGATTTGCAGATACTAACTACTATAAATAAAATAGATAAAAATATAAGTCTCTACTATTATAGAACACGGAACTATATTCAATATCTTGTAGTCACTGCTAATGAAAAAGAATATGAAAAGGAATATGTGTATGTACATGTATGACTGAGACATGATGCTGGACACCAGAAATTGACACAACATTGTAAACTGACTATATTTCAATTAAAAAAATAAAAAAAAATAATAAAACAACGGACATTTATGTGTGCCAAGAATACAAAGTCCTTGCTTCCAAAGAGGTTATTACTTAGTGAGTAGAGAGGTAGGTTTTACTGTTAATTGTAAATGGAAGTGCCATCTCATGGGTACCCAAAATTGAGACAGGGACGTTCTTGCTGAATTTTAAATGTTGTAGAGAGATAATCCACGGGGGATAAAAAAGGGACTTTCTATCTAATTAGAAGGCATGAGCAGAGCCACTTCCAAGCAGGGTGTATTCAGGAACAAGGAGGGCTGTCAGTCATTGGCTGCAGCATGGTCCATTGTGGGAAGAGTGTGGCCACACAGGCGAAGACGTGTAACCTGAGAAAGAGATACTGTTTCAGGTCCACATCTGAGCCTTGTTCTCAGGGAATGGGGCTCCTTTGAAGGATGGCAGCGTGGGTATATATTCCAGGATGCCTTCTCTACGGGTAGTGAACACACTACCTGGGACTGGAGCGTGCAAAAGGACGCCCACCTGGGGCACCCCGTTCTCTGCCCCTGGAACAGATGTACGTGCGATGTTGTATGGGATCTGCATCACTCTGCAACACCAGAGCAGACGTCAGCAGCTCCTGCTGCATGTCACAGTGAGCCCAGATCACCAGGAGATAATTCCAGGGTATTTATGTCCCCCCAATGTTTATTATAAGATTTCCCCCAAATGCACAAAGAAACACCCATTTACTTGCAACTGAGATTCAACAATTGTTAATATTTTGCTTGTGTGTTTGCTTTATTCTCCTTGTGTGTGTATTAGTGTTCCTTTCTCTGCTGGCTTTGCGAATAGTTTTTTCTTCTTTTTCTAGTTCCTAAAGTTGATTTTAGATCTTTCTTCCCCTTTAATGTTTTATAGTTATAAATCTTCCCCTTAACACTGGTTTTGATGCTTCCTGCAAATTTTGGTATGTTGTGTTTTTATTTTCTCCTCATTATCTCAAGAAATTTTCTAATTTCTCTTCTGATTTCATCCTTGATTCACTGGTTGTTTTGCTCAGTTTCCCCAAGTTTGTGAATTTTCCAGTTTTTGGTTTCTAGTTGTTGATTCCTAGTTATTGGTTTATTTAGTTAAATGAATTTAATTTATTTAGTTAAATTAAGTTATTTCTTAACTATCCAGTTAGTTACTGATTTCCAGTTATTGGATTTCCAGTTAACGATCTCTAACTATCCAATTGTGGTCAGGGAAGAAATTTTATGTGATATTTTTCTTTCTTAATATATTGAGACTTGATTTGTGGCCTACGATATGGTCTATCTTGGAGAATGTCCCGTGTGTCTATGGGAAGAGTGTGTATTTATCTGGTTGTCATTGGATGGAGGGTTCTGTACGTGTTACATCTAGATGGTTTGTTCCTTCATTGCTTTTTGCATAAACTCTTCAGTGTGGCATCAAATCCTTTGCCTTCAACCTCATCACTGTCCGCCGGACTCGTAACCTGCTATCCCCAAGCTCCTTCTATGAGACAGCCATGAGGAATTCTTTGCCAATCTTTCGTACACTCTTCTCTCCACCTGACATAGCCTTTCCTCATTCTCTATTCCCCAGTTCCAAGTCTTCTTTTAAAACACAGAATGTGTATTTCTTCCTCAAGGAAAGTTCTTGAACTTCTTCTGGCTAACGTAGGAGTCACTCCCTGTTTGGCTGTGGCATTCCGGGTCTGCCTCTGCTAAGCATAGATCACACTGTATTGTAAATGGTTACAATGTCCACAGCTTTTAGATACTTTTTAAGTTCCCAGTGCCAGAACCAATCTGGCTACATAATTGGAAAATAGCTGTTTTGTGAATTTCCAAAGGATTTGCCAGATTCTTTGATTTTTAGCTACTTAAATGACCAGCCCCAATTGGTGACAGTTTTAAAGACAAGGGCAGTTTTTGTTCAGTTGAATTCTCATTGCCTGTGTTCACACACACAAACACACACACACAGAAAGCACAATGGGAACATGGAAAGTTTAAAGGATCAAAGACTGGTTCTCAGTCCCCTTTCCTTCACTGCCCAAAGCTTCTTTGGCATTGGGCAGATTTTCCTTTGGTCACTGCGTCAGCAGGGTCCAGGTTTAGTTCTGATGGACTCCGGGGCTGTTATTTTGATGGGTTCATCTGCTCGTTGCTCACTGATTAGAAAAGACTGTCACATTGTAGGGTGGCGGGGAGTTCAAGATGACTGGGACTGTGGACATATCGTTTTTCCCGTTTAACACTGCTATGAAATGGAACATTAAGCTTCATAGAGATAGCATTTCAGCATCACCCCACTCTCTCTGCAACTTGCAGACGCAGCCATTGCAGAACTCGGCCTGCTATTTAACCAGTGGGCTGTGAAAGGACGGCGCTGAGGAAGGAAACGTCATTGGAGCCATGACATACATGACACGATGGGGACAAATGGCACTGGGCGTAAGAAAGCAGAGAAGCGTGCATGACTGCCTTGCTTCATTGCTCGCTGTAACACCTGACACCCTCTCCAGCCCCATCCCTGAGAGCCGGTTAAAGGAAACTAGATGGGAGAGAGGTGCAGGGCTGGGCTCCTCCTGCAGTGAATATTGATGCGTGTGCCATCAATGCCCTTGTACCCCTTGGGGATCAAACATACACGTGGTGGATTTTGGCAACTGTGCTGGTAACATCCTAATATGAGATAGTGAGAGACTGAAGCCCCTGGATGCATTCATCGATTTGATGACCTGTAGAATCATGGGGCTAGAATCCAGTGAGTGCCAATGACTATTTCACTAAGCTTTTCTCTTCTGTCCTCCACATTTTCCCTAAAGTATCCTTCCCCTCTCTTTTTCACGTGGGAGGAGGTCCTCATTTCTAGAAGACAGCCTTTCCTTTCTCTTCTTCAGAATGCTTACTATCCAGTTGTAAGGAGAAACCCCTGTCACCATCTTTCATGTGGTGTGTCAGTTCTGAACAAGAAGCCCCAAAGTAGAAGTTATCCCCAAAATATTGCACATGTATTATGTTCTGACACTTGAGATGTTCCTTGATTCAGTTATCTCCCATTGCGTAGCAACGTCAAACTTAGTGGGTTAAAACAACAGTAATATATGCAGAGGAAACCAATTGAGAAAGACACCTGCTCCCCAATGTTCATAGCAGCACTATTTACAATGGCCAAGACTTGTAAACAGCCTAAATGTCCATCAACAGATGACTGGATAAAGAAGCCATGGTATATTTATACAATGGAATACTACTCAGCCATGAAAAATGATAACATAACGCCATTTGCAGCAACATGGATGGACCTGGAGAATGTCATTCTAAGTGAAGTAAGCCAGAAAGAGAAAGAAAAATGCCATGTGAGATCACTCACATGTGGAATCTAAAAAAATGGGACAAATGAACTTATTTACAAAACAGAAAGAGACTCAACAGACATGGAAAACAAACTTATGGTTACCGAGGTGAAAGGGGGAGGTGGAGGGATAAATTGGGAGTTTGGGATTAGCAGACACACACTACTGTATATACAAGAGATAAACAACAAGGCCCTACTGCACAGCACAGGGAAATATATTCAATACCTTACAGTAATCTTTAATGAAAATAATATGAAAAGGAACACATATACACGTATAAAACTGAGTCATTATGCTGGGCACCAGAAATTAACACAAATTGTAAACTGACTATACTCCAATAAAAAAAATTAAAAAATGAAACAACAGCGATTTATCATTTCTCATAATCCTGTGGGTTTCCTGAGCACAGCTAAGCGGTCCTTCTGCTCCACCCGCTGTTGGCGGGGAGATTGCGTCTTCCTCCACCGTCACCTGGAGGCTCAGTTGGCTTGGAACTTTCCAGAAGGCCTGGATCATGCATCTAGCAGTTGGCGCTGCCTGAGGAGTCTCTCTTCTTCCAACAGCCTCGACGCGCCTCCTTAGGGTATGGAAACTGGGGCTCGAGAGAGCAGAAGTGGAAGCCGGCAGGCTTGAGCCACACTCTCTAGCTGGCAAGTCCACCCAGACTCAAGGGAAGGGGCCGCAGGAACATACGGGCCAGGGGCCAGTTGTTCATGACCATTTTTAAGAGCAATCTACCACACTCTGGCTCAATGCAGACACTTCTGCAGAACAGCTCTGCCGGGTCCCGTAAGCCCTCCATCCCGGGGTGCGGGCAGGGAGCGGGGTGTCAGGGCTGGGCGTGTAGGAAGGCACTGCCCAAATCTCACACAGAAATTGGGATGAGAACTGGGTCCCCAGCATTGTGGTCTCACCCCATCGGCTCCGTCGTTAGCTGAAAACTTCTCTTGCAAGACAGGAAATGCTAGTTGCAAATAGCTTTCTGTGATATTTTTGGAGGAGAACCTGATTTCACTTCGCAGAAATTTCCTGTCCCCAGATCATTGGTTTTCCATCTACAAAGCAGCCCCGAGGAGAGCAGAGGTGGGTAATCCGTACAGGTGAGCACACTGGGCTCTCTGCCCCCCTCACCTGTCTCTTCCAAGCATCGGAGATGCGGTCGGAGCAAGTTGATCATTCTCCCCTCTTGGTCTCTTTTCTCACACATGAAGCCAAAGGCTTTGACTTAGGGTCTATAAAACTGTCAAAAATGAATTCTTTTCCCCAGGTCTTACCTGCACCTTGCAGTCAACCAGCCGAGTGTTTTTGTCCCACATTCTCATCCAGATGTACTTGGCTTTGGGTAGAGAAAACACGGGGCTGGCTGGCTAAACAGTTAACATTTCCCCATAAACGTGTCGACATTCCATAGACACGAATGTAGCGTGAACTCAGGCATCACTGGAAAATGTCAATTCTCGTTCTGGAAAAATGAGTGAAACCTGTCTGGAGCTCAAGCCTAGATCACGTTGTTTGGCACCACACCTCCGTGAGTAATTCAGCTCATTTGCACCTTGGTTATCCGTGCATTAGGAGCGCACATGCTTTGAAAGGATTTCTGTAACTTGGCCATAATATGCCCATTAAACGTGTTCCGAAAATGGGACGCCACGTGGAAATGGGAGTCCACGTGGGGAGCATGTGTGAGTCACCACCGGGTGACCTCGTGAACCATTTTTGACACTCCTGTGGACCATTTTTACATGACCTTGGTTACCAGACTGATGCTCCCTTTTAAAGTTCTCGGGAGCAAAATCTTCTCAGCTTGAACATATACGTTTGTAAAAAAAAGTAAGTTTCCTGGTTGGGTAGCATGATTGTGCGTTCTGTTTACGCCTTTGCTATCTGTCAACTCACGTCTAAAATATTTAGGATTTTAATAACCCCCCATTTAATAATTTAAATTAAATAACCCATTTATTTATTTAAATTAGATAACCCCCATTTAATAATTTAAATTAAATAACCCATTTAATTATTTAAATGAAACAACCCCCATTTAATTATTTAAATAACCCCCATTTAATTATTTAAATTAAATAACCCCGATTCAATTATTGACACTACCTAAGAGATTCTTTTATCCAGGAGTGAGTGATAAATAAATTTAAGGCAATTGGCTTACGGAAGATGAAAGCTGAGAAGCCACGCAATTTGCTGTCTGCGAGCTGGAGACCCGGGAAATCCAGTGATGCGATGTGGTCTGAGTCGAAAGGCCGAGAACCCGGGCAGCCCACGGTCCAAATCCCAGGTAGCTGTGAGGCAGGAGAAAAAGGGGGTGAATTCTTCCTCCCTCCGCCTCTTGTCCTGCTCAGATCCTCAGAGGATTGTCATATGTTGATATGCTTATGTTTTGTTCACATCTCACGGGAAAATGTTTACCACCATGCGGACATTCGCTACAGCGCCAGAAAGCCACGCACAATATAATTTTACTATTATTTTCAGAATTATGTTCCATATCTGGGCACGAGCCAGCTTACACAGATAGAACATTTAGGTGGTCATAAATCAAAGTGGAGCTTTGGAGGGTTTAATTTTATACAGAAAACACAATGCGTTGCAACAAGCTTGCATCTTATGACAAAAGGCCACTGTAATTCTTACTCACCCATAATTCGTGGTGTTCTCAAACCCCTCCCTGCTTATTTTAGATCAGTTTCCTATCACGATGGCTTATGTAATGAAATCTGTGGGCATCATAATTCAGTTTCGCTCCTTCCAACAACCTAACATCCATCAAACTACGGGAAAGCCTCTTAGAAAAACCGAGTTCGTTTCTGGATGTTAGTCCCGCAGCCAAATCTGGGGCAAACGACATACTTCAGGCAACCCAAGAAAATGGGGAAACATACACGCAGAGGTAAAAGATGGCTGCATTCAAGCCAGCGTCTGCATAATCACAAAAGCTCCTATGCTGTTTGGTGTGGGATTCGGACAGGGTAACTTGGCGAGGAGGTACGTTTGCAATCTTATAAAAAGGTGATGCTGACGTATCAAGAATTTATCCCAGGCCAGGCACGGAGTGGACCTGGCTGTCTTCACAGTGACCTGGGATGCGAACCTGCCAGGGGCATGGGTCCCTGGCCAATGGACCTCAGAGTAAGTATTAGGCAAGTGCTGGGTTCCTAGTAAATTATTCAGGTGTTCCCGCGAGTGGACAGGAACCTACAGCCAGGGACGCTAGAGCGGTTGAGATTGGCCAGAAGGGCACCTGGTGCCTGCAGGAAAGGCAAATGGAGTTTGCTCCCGGGATCCTAGGCTGAGATCATCCCTGGATCTTCATGGGGACGGTGACAGCCTGGCACTTGCAAGGGGAGTGTGGCCACAGGGAGCTGCCACTCGTGACGGGGAAGGGTAACAGCCAGCGCAGGGGTCTGGGGTTCCCTCCTGGCCCTCACCTGTGTGGGCACCTTGAGGACCCTGCACCCATCCTTGGGACAGTCACGTGGTAAGTGTACCCAGTAGGGCACCGAGGCTCGGGGACACCAAGTGTGCTGTCCAGCAACCGGCTAAGAGCCCAGGACATAATTCTGTTGGTCCTCGGGTCTCACGCTGTCTTCTCCCCCCACTCCAGTGCTTGCTGGGGCTTTTTGTCCAGTGTCCCCCAAAGCACCAACCGCATTGCCATTCAAATGTGAACTCCAAGTGTAAACAAAGTGGCGTCTCTATTGCCCTCCATCTGGATTTATCCATGCCACAGCCCGGCTCCACGAGCAGAAGTAACTTCAAGGGGACAGGCATGTGGAGCACGGCCTGATGGCTGATTTTAATTTTTGGTATTCTCCTGAAATGTGGAAGATCTGCAGATTTCGACACAGTAGTGAAAATTGCACAGCCAATTTTCCTCTTTTTTTTGGTGCAATGGTGCCATGAGTTCACATGAATGCTCTGTTTAAAAATAGAGGCAGAGAATGAAAGAAAAAAAAACCAAACAAACCAGGAAGGTAGCCTTTCATCTGAAATGGGATGCATTTTGACACACATGCTGTAAAAATCTGATGGTATATTAATGTCCTCACATATATTATCTCAAATTGTACCTTTCAGTTATAATGGCTGCTCCAATGCATAATAGCCACTCACCTGTAATTATAACTTTTCAGAGCTTGAAATGATTCCAATTGTTTTTCTCTGCACTTGCCATGCACGATGGCTTAGGGCTGCTACAACTTCCAAAAAGCTTATTCCAATTTTCTCTGTTTCCAGATGCTGTCTCGTTGCAATTTTAGTCCCAGGTGTGCACAGAACCCTGGGGGGTGGGACCCAGGGGGGTGATCAGATGACACTTCAAGCTTGAGGACCTCGGTGACTTGTGTCAGCCGCCCCCACACCCGCCTACGCAAGGCTCAGTCCCATTTTCCTTTTTTAATGGGTTTAACCCAAGTCCCGCCCACTCTCGAGTGTCCTTCTGCATCTTATCCTGAGACACAACGGAATGGGGAGACGAGGGTCCCTCCTGCAGGGAGAATTGCCGGCTGCTCAGACAGCTTCCTGAGAATCCAGGTGCCATCCTGTGGTGCATGTCGTGGACCTGGGTCAGGTTGGAGGCAGGACCTCTTAGGTGTGATGAGAGAGACGTACTTGGATGAGATGGAGGGGGTTAACGTGTGCCGAGAGCGTGAGACCCTGAGGATTGCTCCCCTATCCATGCTGGCACCGTGTGTAACACATACGTGGGTGTGTAAGGCCACACGCGTGCAGAGATGCTCACACACATGCATGCAGAGGAATGCTGAGTCCTGCATAGAGCCAGCTCCAAATGGAACCTCACTCAAGGGGCCATTCTCTCCTGATCATCGCCAGGGTGCAAAGGGCAGAACTAGTTTTGCAGTTAGGCAAGGTGGACATTAGAGAAGAGGCTTCATGACAGAGGCGTGCCTCTGTTGAAGAAGAGACAGGTGACGGGTGATTTAAGTCTCGGGTTCTCCAGCATGGGAGAGGCAGCGACACCCTCCACGGGACTGGTGACAATGGAGTCTGCTGGGCTCACGGCCAGAGTTTCCAATTTTGTAGGGCTGGATGTGGTACAAGGTTTGCATTTCCAACAAGTGTCCAAGTGATGGAGATCCTTCTGATCCTGGGAACCCCCTTGGAGGACCACTAATTTATGTTGCTACTACTGACTCCCCAGTTAATTCCATCCACAGAGCTGGAAGCAAGGAGGACCCTGAGAATCTCCTTGGAGCTTTGATCTTGATTCTGGGCAAAAAAGACTGGTGCCCAGGTCTCCTGTGGAATTTGATAAGCACCAGGACTTGCCTAAGCATGAGGATGAAATGGTAGAGACAGTAAAATTCTACCCCTGAGAGAGCGGCCAATAACTTCCACCTGTTTCCTGGGAGCTAATTTGGGTGCATGAGGTCCTGTGGGTTCCTTGGGGTGATGGGGTCCATGAGAAAATGGGCTCTTCTTATCGGCACCGTCCTGTCGTGGACCATGCTGTGTGAGGTGCACCGAGAAAGGACTTTCTCAGCAGAGCCTGAGGGGGGTTTGATCAAAGATTCTAGGATGACACTTATTAAGAGGGCAGCTTAGTTCCTGAGGCCACCCAGCAGGCCGTGTGATCGAGCCAGCATCGGAAAGGAGGGGCCTTTGTAGATATACACTATTGTATATAAAATAGATAAACATCATGGCCCTATTCTTTAGCACAAAGAACTATATTCTGTACCTTGACATGATCTATAATGAAAAAGAATATTAAAAGGAATATATATATACACGGATGTGTAAATAAATCACTATGCTGTACGCCAGAAATTAACACAACATTGTAAATCAACTATACTTCAATTTAAAAACAAAAGAAAAGCAAAGAAAAAAAGAAAGGAAGAAAAGAGGAAAGGAAAAAGAAAATAAAAGAAGGAAAAAGAAAAGGAAAGAGAAGAAAAGAAAAGGAAAGAAAAAAAAAGAATAGAAGAGAAGAGGAAAGGGAAAATAAAACAAGGAAAAAGAAAAGAAAAGGGAAAAAGAAGAAACGTGGGGCCAACGTAGGACTTCGCATCTCTCCACATCAGCTTCTGGCTGAGCTGCAGATTCAGCAAAGATCAGACTATTTCTTCTTTCTACCAGACTGTGCCCACTCACCTAAGGGGATTCCCCCTCCATCCCCTCAGCTACCTTGTGATAAATACATGAAAACTTTGTGGAATTAGGAACAAGGAGAATGGAGGAGTCAAGAAAAGTACTTGGCATCGTAATATGTGAATTGGGCTGAAGCTGTGAGCTTTCAGAGTGGCTAGTATTACCAGGAGCTTCAACATTATTTTCTGTGCCTGATGGAGGAACAGGAACTCAGAAGGGAAATAAATACAGTTTTATGTTCATAGGCAATTGCTTTGACATTGTCAAGGGGTAGGAGAACAAAGAAGAACTTGACAATTGACCGTTGATTTTGTATTTATCATTTACTCAATAAATCTGCAGTTTGCAGCTAATCTGGGTGGTAATTACAGCAACAGGCTTTGCCTAATCTCAGCAGAAGAATCATGGATCATAAGATATTGAGCGGCTTTCCAAGAGAGCCATGCTTGAAGACCATGTCAAAACTCAAAGTCTCAAATCTCCTGAATTGTCCATTCCCTGCTTTGCGTGGCCCCAAATCCACTGGTTCCCACCAACACCCAACACGCTGGGAAAGGGATATTGCCTTTAGAGACACCTCAACTGCAGAAAAGGGAGAGTGTCACCCCCACTGGTACCCCTTGCCTCCAGGCATGCAATTTCCCTGTCTTTGGATGACTGGCTTTCTAGTCCCAGCTTGGGTGTGGGGACATGAGTGATGAACCCTGACCACCTGTCTCTGCCTTGGGAAAGAGATTGTCTGGTATCATGAACTTCCAAAGTGAGAGGTGGTTTCTGCCTCCGTCTAAGAGCCATAAGGTGGGACGTTGACCCATAAAAGAGCTCCCAAGTATGGCCACCATAAAGGTCTTATGTCACCCCGTTTAGTGGGCAGAGGGGTGATCAGGTGACTGCACTCCTGTGCCCTGAGAGCTGAGGTCCTGTTGATGCTCCACGTTTAGAAGGGAGCCCTGGATAAGGTCTTTCTCTCCATAAAGAGCCCCCTTCGTGTGTGTGTGTGTGTGTGTGTTTGTGCACGTTCCCCTCCATGGTTGAGCTGGCGTGAGTGAGGACCACAGCATAGGATCTCGGTTCAGATTGTGCTGCTGAGTGGCTGAATGGTTCTTGGGGCTTCTCAGCTGGGTCCAGCTTTCCTCACGTGAAGGGACATGACAGTCCCCTGCCCCATGCCGTGTAAGGGCTGGTCTACTTGGTGTCAGCTCCTCCTTCAGGAGCACCTGTATCATGTCCATCTCTCTGCGGTGCCACCAGTATTTGCACAGAAGAGCTATAGTTTTTCTTATTAATGCCAACCCCTCGGTGGTACCTCCCATGCAGGGCAGAGCCCAATGATAGTGGTTATTTATCTAAAATTATCATTATTCATTGATGGCACCGGAAGGAACCACAGGCACCCTAACTCAGGTTACATCGGAGCACAGGACGTGAGGTTCTTGGTGGCATCATTCCATCACTTGAAAAAAAAAGTGAAAGTTGCAATTTCTCCCTCCCCAACCCCCCAAACAGGTGTGCCTTTCACTCCAGAGGGAATCACAGATTTATTTAGGTGTTTTGCATGCATCCTTGAAGTCCTTCTAGCAGTTGAAAAACATTCAAAACTGAAATGGGGTCATATTACATCCCCTCTTCTTATTTTGTTTTCTTTTTTTTTTTTTTTGAGAGTGAGCAGCTATATTTTATTATATCTTCATCACCATTGTCATTGTTGGCTTCTTCCTTTTCATCTTCCTTTTCTCCTCCTCCCCCTCCTTCGTTCTGCCCCTCTCCCCTCCTCCACCTTCTTTCTCAACAATCACCTTGTAACATCAGCAGCTTCCAAACCACTGAAGGAGTAGCACATCAAAATAATCCCAAACCAGATATTATTAGACAGCCAGATTTGAGGCTCATATGGAATGAGAAGACCCATAGCCCATCAAATATTATTATTACTTTTTTTATTGAAGTAAAGTCAGTTCACAATGTTGTGTCAATTTCTGGTGCAGAACAGAGTGATTCAGTAGGAATTCCCAGTGTCTGAATGTAACCTTTTACTCACTCTGCACTCATTTCAATAACATTAGCCTTGCAGATCAGAAGTATCCATCACGCACTGATGTCATGACACTTCTGATCCAGACTAAATAAAGGACAAAAATCCCTCCTTCCTTTGGGAAGGTGGAGCTGGAATGAAAATCAGGGAATACGACCCCAAATGCTCCCCTCCCCAATGAATATGCTGCACGTTCATTTTCACCCCCTCTGTAACCAATTTATCAAAGGAACTCAGGGCAGCTGCTCACCTGAGTCTGTCCGCTCTCCCCTTGAGAGCGTCCTATCCATCCTTTGATAAATCTTCACTTTACTTTTTAAACCACTGAGTCTTGTCTCTGAATTCTTTCTGGGACGGGACAAGAACCTGGAACTCCAGTTACATCCACCAGCAACACCGTGTCAGGGCCAGATTTGACCTCATGTTTCCAAAGGGCTGCTTGACTCTCTGTTGTGTCTCTGACATCATTTATTCACCGCCCCTCCCCGACAGATGGTGAGTGCATTTCTGTTCTGTTGGAGGCTTCTAAGTTGCAGGAAAGGTAACAAGCCTCTTAAGCAGATACCAGAGCGTGTTCGGAATAAAGGGAAAGGCTTTCAAAGGCAGAACAAAGCAGTAGCAAGCTTAGCTGGTGGGTGCCTCGCTAAGTGCCACAGACTGCTGAAATTTTGCAGAGCATCTGCTGAGTCTGAAAGCGGGGCCCAGGGTTGCCCAGGGCTGGCTGCTCTCAGGCCCACAGACTCTCTTTTCCAGAGTGAATCAATACCCAGAGAGTGATTTTCAAAGGGCCCCTGTCATTTGCAGTCTATCTGGGTCCCAAGTGTTATTTCAGCTTCTCTCCCACAGTACAAATATCACCAGAGGCAAGACCGTATCTTTTCCATATCGGCACAGAAAAAAAAAAAAAATAGGGCAGTTTAGAACCCTCAGTAAAAGACGGAAAGATTCGAGGGTTTGGGGGATTTTGATGTTTCTTCCCCTGAGAATTTAAGAAAAGTAAAACCCAGTGGAGAGAGATGCCTGGAATGGCCGTGGAAATTCTTTTCTGAGTTTAGTCCACACTCCTCACGGCGGGCCCTCAGCAAGACTGAAGCCCAGCAGGGGTGCTGGACATCGTGGCTGGTTCCTCACTGTCCCAACAGGGTTCTCAAGGTCCCCATCTGTAGGATGCATTTCAGCTAAAATCCTAAAATCAACCCCCCCCACTACACACCTAGGTGAAAAAACAATCAATCAAACATTAGGGATACATTGGGAATTTGAGATTTGCAAATATTAATTACCATATATATAAAGTAGGTGAAAACCAGAGTTCTTCTGTGTAACACAGGGAACTATAGTCAATATCTTGTAGCAACGTATAATGAGAAAGAAGATGGAAAGGCATATATGTGTGTATGTGCATGGCGGGGACATTGCGCTGTGCACCAGAAGTGGACACCTTGTAACTGACTGTACTTCAATTAAAAAAACAAACAAACATTAGGCAATTTGGTCTGTACGATGCCACGTAGACTTGTGAGTTTTTATATCTCCTACCAGATGACCAATGTTTGCATTTTTACTGGGAGAGAAGAAAGCCAATGTTGACGGACATTCAGTGGCAATATTTTTCATTCACATTCCCATGTTATTCCACATTTTCTGTGTTCCATCTCTCTCCTTTGATCCTCTGCTTTTCCTTCCTGCCTTCAATTAATTGAGTTTTATCTATTTACCACCCCACACACATTTTTTCCTTCCACTGATTTTTATTTTTATCCATACAGTGGATAACTCTTAGATAAAGTGGACAGTGAAGGAATGGCACCATGATTTTCACTGTCCTCCCATCTTTCCTGGCATTATTGTGTAGCATTTCAATACAGATTTTTCTTTAATCCTTTCTAAGTAGTAACTCCAATTATCCTAGTGCTTATAATCAACCCATCAGTGATGCATTTACATGTTTACCAATTCTTCATTTCTTTCTTCTTGGTACAATCTCCCTCTTGCTGAAGTGTAACCTTCAGTAATGGGGCTGGGGTTAGAGTGAGGCAAGAAGGGTGCAGAATATGCGACACTCAAATATGCCTTTTTGGTTTAAGGATTATTTTGAGCAACTGTAGACAATAGAGAAGCCCTGAAGACAGAGTAGAAGTTACCCTTTTGCAAGAAAAATCTACACTTACAAAGGAAATTTGCATTAGAAGGGGAGCCTTTTCTCACCAAACATTTCCCCTTGCCACCTTCTCTTGAGTTCTCTTCCTTCTTTGAAACCCCAGACCCCTGTCCCCTTTCCTCAGCCCTGGGTGGTATCTAAGCCTAGGTGATCTGTCTGCTTTTTGAGTCTCATATCTTTGTGGTTTCCTTTGTATACATTCATAATTAAAATTTTTTCTTCCTCTCCTGTTATTTTCCTATGTCAATTTAATTTTGGGGCCAGCTGTTAGGGCAGGCAGATGGGTAGATATGAGCATAGAAAGGGGTATGCAGACCAAATGGCATGACACCACACATCTTGTGATTCTTGGGCAGGCAGAGAAAAGCAGGAACCGCCAGACTGATAAGAAACCACACATTCTGGGTTGACAGGTGTCCTGGAGGCAGGCAAAGAAAGGTGGGAAAAGGCAGGAATCTCCACCATCCAAATGTAACCTTTTGGTCATTATGACCTCATCTGACTTCCTGATCAAGAGTAAATAAGGACAAAAATCCCTCCTCCCCATGGGACAAGGAACTGGACAAAGATCAGGAAAGATGACCTCAAACCCCTCCCCACCAATGAATTCCACCCACTCATTTTTACACCTATATAACCAATGTGCCAAAGAAACTCGGGGCAGCTACTCACCTGAGTCCACCCGCTCTTCCCTTGAAGGTGTACTGTCTGTGGCTTAATAAATCCTTGCTTTGCTTTCTTGACCTCTGTGTCTCATTTCTGAGTTCTTTCTGGGACAAGACAAGAACTTGTTCTCCAGCATTTCAGGAACATCTCCTCCATCCACTGTTAAGCCATTAAATGAGACAGGAAGACAAGAGTACAGCCACTTTGGAAAAGGACCAGAAATGGCTTTGGGCAAAGCAGGCTTTTCCAGCTAAAGAACAAAGGTCCTGAGCCTCAGAGACAAAAATCCAGGCTCTTTGTTTCGCTAAGAAGTTTGCCCGGTTGCCACCACTCAAGAAGCTCAACTATAAATTTTAACCTTTTCTATTCCTGTGTTTTCTTGCAGAAAAATTCTCCAACACTCCTTTCCCCTGACAGAAGCACTCTTTATGCCCAGTAGCCACCACGGGGCCACCGGCTGATGATCAAAGAATTTTGAAGATTTCTGGGAATTATCCGTGATCAAGAGATAAGCCCTTCCTTTTCTTATAGAAGCAACTCCCCCCTTCTACTCGGGGAGCTGGCCCCTCTTTCTCCCCCCACCTTCTCCCTTGTGCACAAGCCATCTCTTTTAATAAAAAGCTTTCCCTGCCTAAGAGTCTTGTGGAAGCAGTTTTTATTTCTACGGTATTGCTGTCCAAGAGTCTGGAAAGGGCCAGTAACAGAAAGGCTTATTGGATTTGAGTCACATTTTGGAACTGGTATTCTTTGGGAGATTCTAAATTCCCGGTGGCCACATGACAGATCTTTGAACTGAGAGAGCTTTTATATTTAAAAGGTTTTTTTTTTTTTTTTTTAGAGAGATCTCTCACCCTAGACAAATATCCCATTGGTACATATGGGAGAATCAAATCAAATGAAAGAAAAAAAGGTTCATGGCGCCCCTAAAATATTCCTTTAACAAAATCAAAGATCAAATGTCAGATGGATTACAAAACTTAAAACCCATACCCACCACAAAACCCTCCTCCATTCTTTTTTTTGGTTTTCTTCCTTTGCTCTTTAAAAAATGTACACAAAATGTTACGGTAGCTCACAGAGAAAAAAATGTGACAATGAGTGTGTATATGTCCATGTATGACTGAAAAATTGTGCTGAACACTGGAATTTGACACAACATTGTAAACTGATTATAAATCAATAAAAAATGTTAAAAATTTTTATTTTTAATTTTATTTTATTGAATTATAGACAGTTTACAATGTTGTGTCAATTTCCAATGTACAGCACAATTTTTCAGTCATACATGAACACATATATATTCATTGTCACATTTTTTTTTCTCTGTGAGCTACCACAAGATCTCGTATACATTTCCCTGTGTTACACAGTATAATCTTGTTTATCTATTCTATATACACCTGTCAGTATCTACAAATATCTAATTCCAAGTCTGTCCCTTCCCACCCCACTGCCACCTGGCAACCACAAGTTTGTATTCTATGTCTATGAGTCTGTTTCTGTTTTGTATTTATGTTCATTTGACTTTTTCTTTTCTTTTTTTTCTTTTTTGTTTTTTAGGTTCCACATAGGAGTGATCTCATATGGTATTTTTCTTTCTCTTTCTGGCTTACTTCACTTAGAATGACATTCTCCAGGGACACCCATGTTGCTGCAAATGGCATTACTTTATTATTTTTTATGGCTGAGTAGTATTCCATTGTATAAACATACCACATCTTCTTCATCCAGTCCTCTGTTGATGGACATTTAGGCTGTCTCCATGTCTTGGCTGTTGTAAATAGTGCTGCTATGAACATTGGGGTGCAGGTGTCATCCTGAAGTAGGGTTCCCTCTGGATACAAGCCCAGGAGTGGGATCCTGGGTCATATGGTAAGTCTATTCCTAGTCTTTTGAGGAATCTCCATACTGTTTTCCACAGTGGCTGCACCAAACTGCATTCCCATCAGCAGTGTCGAAGAAAACCCTTCCCTATTTTTTTACAATGTCTCCTTGAAAAAGCTCAGTGCTGCCTGGAGAATTTACTGTTTGTCAGAGTCAAAACATTGGAAATAGGCAAATATCCCCCTAAGATTCTTCTTAGAGCAGCTATTTTAGGGTGCTTTTATTTTTTCTCAACTTTGAGTTCCCAACTTTTATCATCCAGGACTGTCTTCTCAAGGACCTGAGAGCCATCTCTTTGAAATGTAAGGAGGAGAAGGAAGAAGAGGGGGAGGGTGAGAAGAGAAAGGGGGAAGGGAGGGGAAGGGGAGGGGAGGGGAAGGAAGGGGGAGGGGGTAGGAGGAAGGGGGAGGGGGTAGGAGGAAGGAGAGGGGAGGAGGAGAAGAGGGGGAGGGGGAAAGGAGGGGAAGGAGGAGGAGGAGGAAGGAGAGTAAGAACTCTGGCTCCCAATCACAAGGGCACTTTGCTTTAACTTCTCAGTTGACTTCAGAAAACACCCCAAAAAACCCTGGGGCTGAAGCCACCGTAAGATTATACATCAAGGAAAAAAAAAATATTCTTAAGTCACCTCCACAATATAGGTAAAAAGCTTTAGGGCTCGTACTGAGCACATAATAAACATTAAATGTTCCATCTGCCAGAAACGTAGTTAGGATTAAAAAAGGGGGGCAAAGATGGGAGCTGACTCTTCCACAACTGGTGAGTCCTGTAATTATATCTGAATCATGGCTGAAATCTCAGGACGCAATCCATGAAGCCTCTGCTCGCATTTGTCTGTGTGTTCCCATACGTACGTTTTATACAGACGTGCATGTACATTAAATACGATATTTTCTTATCTCCAGATGATATTAGTCAATGAAGGGAGTTCTGCTCTAAATTGGCTTAGAGAAAAATAAAAGTACCTTTAAGTCAAATATTCAAAAAAAAACTTCTGGAATTACAGGAATCAAGCAAAAATACTTTCTGAAACTCTTTGGTAAAGAAAAAAGAAAAAAACAAACAAACTAGTTTATTGTTTATTATTGTTGGCTTAATAAAAGCAAGGATGTCTCCAGAATTGTGAGCGTTAAATATAATGCAGACATAACAATTTAAATTCTGCTTGCGTTTACTAGTCAAATAAGCTAACGGCATATCGACTGGGTATTTAAGGTTAGTAAACATAAATGTGATTTTAATCAGGTTGAGTCATTGTTCTGACAAACTGTATTTCAACAATGTTTGTGTTTTACAGTATGTCTGCCTAAAAGTGGTTTCCTTTTCAAGTAATCCATCTAGGAAACAGAGATTCTGTGCTTATCAAAATAATCTCTTATGTTTTATGTTGTCTTTATCATGTCTTTGATTATTTAGGTTAATCTAGTCTTCTTAATAATAAAAAAAATTAATTTTTTTCATCCTGTTACCCCCTATAATTATTTTTGAAACGTTTCATTGACACTTTGGTTTGATGGATAACTGAGTTTTGTTTCACGGTGACCTGTGATCATGTTTCATCAAATATTAAAACCGTTTGATATTTTGGACAAGTTCCCCAAATCAAATTCCAAGTGAAATCGACCTTGAACTGCCATTGGTTTCTCAAAGGGCCTTTGGAGCATCTCAAAGGATTTATTCTCTCAGCTGATCAAAAAGAAGATATTAAACTAATTAGGTCTAATTGCTATGCTAAATTCTCAAATAAGAAATACTTAACCTTTATTAGGTTCTATTTATATGAGCATGCTATTAATAAAGTACTTCAGAAATTATATAAAGTTTCTGGAGTTTTATCAGGGTCCTTGCTCTCCGTGATATGTCCTGACATAATGTTGTCAGTCATAATTCTAATTATTATGCTAAAAAGTCGCACCTCACAGAGGGAACCAAATTTCCCTGTTAATTGAATTCTAATGAACTCTCATCAGATCTTTAACCATGGCCATTTTAAACTTTTTGTCATTAGCAGAGAGGTTTTTTTCTTTCTTCCTTTCTTTTTTTTTTTTTTTTTTTTTTGTTGTTGCTTCTCTAAAAGCTCTTATAATCAGCTGCAGGGCAAACCGTTGTTTTCAACAAAGGGAACTGTCTCAGAGACCCACAGGAAGGAATGTGGCAGTTCTTCTGGGGTTCAGGCCTCTGATGGAGTTAATGACTTTGGGATCATACCACTGGACCGAGGAAGGATTTCCAGAACTCATAATGAACCCAGTCCCCCCGCTCCCCCAAACTGAGTTCCTCTGCCAAGTGTATATTTAACCTCTGTATCTAAAACATGACTTCCTTTCTTGTCCAACACCTGTTCCCTTCATGATAGAAAAGCACGAAGAAAAGGGGGCATTGAAACTGAGCAGAGCCCTGTGGGGTTTCCTGGATCCCAAAACCTCCTGTGCCTCCCATTTCTTGTTCGTAGGAAGTCTTCATTGTCCTAAACTTTCCCCAGATTCCAAAGGGCAGATTCAAGGAGTTGCTAATCAGGGAAGTGGGGAACCCCAGCAAACATGGGAGGGGCAGTCAAGAAACAAGGGTGCAGCCTTAGGGCAGGGGCCTGCCCCTCCTCAAGGAATATACACAACAATTTATCTCTGAGTCCTTGTGTAGGGATTCTGTCCCTGTGCAAGTCAAGTGGAGGATGGCAACTTCAGGCTGAGCACAGGATTCTTGGAACCACACCCATTTCCTCACCACCGACCTATCAGAAAGACACGTCCCCTGCAGCTCTCACCCCAAATTCTGCCTTTAAAATGTCCTCCCTGAAAACCACTGGGAGGTGGGGATTTTTGACTGTATGCTGGGAGCATGAAATTTGGTTCAAAAACAATTTGAAATGGATGGGTTTATGAAATGACTCACCCAAGATCAAAAAGGACAGAAATTAATAACACGGGACTGCGTAGACTAATAAAAAATGACTATGATTTTTTAAAAATGACTTTTGCTTGGAATATTGATGCCTCCTTTTGAATTTAAGAAACACTCTTTTTTTTCCCTTTTCTATTAAGCCATCTATAACGCACAGCAATGTAATAGATTGTACTTCTATAAATAGAAATGAAACATTTATTGTTCTCCTTACTTGATCCCTGCAGAATTCAGAAACTCAAACTGAATATTCCTATTTTTTCTGGGAATACTGTTATTTGCATAAGCTCAAAAGAATCTATTCTCCTAAAAGAAACCCTTCTGCATTGTTGGTGGAAATAAATGTACATTCATATAGCTGTATGGAAAACAGGATGGAGGGTCCTCAAAATGTATGGCTGATTTGGGGAATACGAAACCACAAAAAACCCTGACCATTGTCTCTTTTCTCTCCCTCACCTTGCGATGGACACGGCCACACCCTCCCTCTTTCGGAATCTGGCTGGAGGCTGCCTACCCACCAGGTGCAAGGATTCAACTTGGTCTCCGTATATCCGGGTTCTCATTTATAATTTATACTCTCTTAATTTTGTAAAAGTAGAAGTGAATATTGTTTTGTGCATGTGTTGCCTTGAAAGACGGTGTTCTTTCCACTCACATCAATACAAACTTTTTATTCCCTGCAGTCCCAGGGTGTCTCCATCCACCCTTGTTTTAGTCTTTCCTGAAACAGGAGGGGTCCATTCTGCTCAGTGCTTCCCGTCCCGCTGGAAAGGAAGGGCTCTCCACAGATTCCTGGCTGCGGTCAGATTCCTCCTTGGCCATTTGAAGTTGAAACGTGGCGGTGGGTGAGGCTTCCGGTCACATTCCTGCTGTGTCTTGGGTCATGAGACGTCCAGGGGGAGCTGGACCAAGGAAAGAGTTTCTCTGCTGCTGTAGACGAAGGTAAGAAACTCATCACCCAGGAATCTGAAAGCATTCTTATTCCTTTCCATAAAAGAAAAGAGTCAATACTTAACTATCGCACTTAGATTGCAAAATTTATTAAAGTGATTTATCATAGATTTCCTTTTAACCCTTGAATATAAAAGCTATTTCCTTCTATATCTGAATACATTCAATTTATAGAAATTCCTGGTGGCATTCCACAGTACTTTCAAGGTTGTTACAAGAAGCATTTTAGACCAATTTAAAACTTTTTTTTATAACCGGGATGAGACAGACCTGGGTTTGAATCTCAATCCTTCAGTCTTCTAGCTACACCATGTACACAATTAAAATGCTACACATAGGTGTCTGTAAAAGTAGAAACTATCTTGCAAGTTATCGAGTTTCAATCAGAACTGATTGAAATAATGTTTGCAGATAACTTAGCAGAGTTGATACAGAGCAGGCTTGCAAAGTGTGCTGGTAATTCTTGGAACATTATTCAAGCTCATAATTGCAATTTCGGTTAAATTGGAGCAATTGACTATTAAACTCCTATCTGGATGCTGTCATACAGGGAGCACCTTGTTCATTATTGTGTTAAATGTATTTTTCCAGGAATGTTTGAAATGGACTCCGTCAGTGGGGTCACTAAAGATTTGGTGTCATTGTTGGAATATTAACTCCAGAAATTCTGATTTTCAGCAGAAGTGTGTGGTTACCTGGACAAGAGGAGAGGAAAGAAAAAAAAAATCCTACTTGCGGAATCTTCTGTTTTATTGGAGGAAACAAAATTAAAATCTGTGTTTGTTCACTCAAGAGTGAGCCAATAACTCATTGCCTGATTCAGAAATTGTGCCACATTTTTTTAAGCATAAACTATGTGCCCCCCCCCAATCCATCAAATAAACATGTAGTGGTTTAATTACCAAATCTAATGTAGGTTTTCTCACAAAACAAGCTGCTCAGCAAGAGATAATAATTAAACCGTCTTTTTCTATTGTTACCAAACCATGTAGAGCATCTGTGTAGCTGATGAAAATGCTGATGGGTTTTTCGCTCAGGGGATGCGTTTAGGGTCTCATCCCAACATGAGTGAGACAAAAAAATGAAAAAGTAAAAACAGAGACACAAGAAAATTGTGCTGTCCTAGTCCGTGAGTTACACCCAAAAGCAAAGTTACCAGAATCGTGATCTGTGTGACTGTTTATAGATGAACCCTCCCCAGAATATTTCTGAGAAGCCGCAGCAGAAAAGGACTTGAGATATGAGGACGTTTGAAAAGGCAAATTTGAAACCTGGAGTGGGTGGTCCTTGGGACTTAATTCTCTGGAAGATGAGATGAAAAAGGGACCCTGGGTGCATGAGGAGACGGGGAGGCGGGCTGGCTGGTCCCGTGGCCCTGGGGGTTGGCTGAGCATTTGCATGGTCGTCATGACTCCGCGAAGATGCCAAATTGGAATCCCAGGCCTTGTGGGTCTCACTTCAGGTCGCTTATCAGTATTCCCAAGCACGGAATATTGGAAAGTAATTAACAGCTCTTTGCGCTCTCGCTCATCTCGGGGACAAAGCCTGGGCAGCTGCAGCCCTGCTGTCTGGAGATCTGGCCGTCTTAATCGGCTCCATTTCAGTGGAAATAATAAATGCGGAGGGGGGACACTTCACAGAGAGAGAGGAAGCGAAATTACGCTGCAATCCCGAACCCGTGATGTGAAGTCAGTCTCTGTTCCTCAAACCTTCAATCTGCAAACCACACCAGCTGGTGAAGACAAAGGCCTTGCGCACACGCACGGAGAGGCGTGCACACAGACTCACACAGACACACACACATAGACACATCGGGCTCTCTGCATCCTTTGCTTCCCTTTGCATAATTGTCAGTTTGTGTGGTGGATGCAGGAAGGTATGCTCAGAGAGTTAAAGCTGGGAGTGTGTGGGCAAATTGTCACAAACCATCTTCCTTCTGCACAGCTGGGTTAAAGGGTCCAGCAGTGAAGCCACGTGGCCCAAGAGGGTGGTCTCCAAGGCCACGGAGGCATTATGGTACTCATTTTAGTAGAAACCGTGGCCCTGTGCATGAAAACTCAAAATATGGGGAGTGTTCCTGGTTATATTTCATTGCCTGCAAACGAGAAAACGGAGAACAGAGGCCCAGGGAAGGGGAGACCATAAGGTAGCTGGTTAGGAAATGCCTCCATGATATTCCTAGTCCTTTAAACTGCCCCCCAGCCTCCACTCTTGGGTTCATGATCTGGTCGAAGAAATAGCTTCAGAGCCATTAGTCCAATTACTGTAGAATGAAAGGGAAAGGACTAGCATAGGAAGTTTATCAAAAGTGCATTTGCTTCTCCTCCCTTTTAGGATCCAGATTCCTTTACAGACATAGGAGAGAGTTTTAGTCCTTAAGACCCCTTTATTTATACTATTTGTCACCGACCTCAGTTTTGAAAAGAATTCAGGCATGTACAGATTTGAAGAAAATAGCAAAATGATAATCCACACCCATCTGGGTTCAGCAACTGTGGACATTTGGCAACAATTTGTCTGTATGTGCATTTCTGTCAGTCTAGCTCTATGTTTCTGTCTGCTCTTAGCTGAATGTTTCTAAATTAAAAAAAAAGTTAAGTTTCTAATTACATTTCTTAAGCTTCATTTCTTCTAGAGTAGCTACCTTCATTTTTTTTTTTTTAATTTTAAGGTGTTGAATGTGGAGAACACTGAGTGTGTTGACTGTCCCCCATCCTGGACTTGTCTGAGTGCTCCCCGTGGTGACACCTGTCTTGTTCCCCCATGCCCTGACTTCACTGATGAACAGAGATGCAGAAATCCTCGACAAAACACTAGCAAACAAAATCCAAGCATCCAAAATCAAAAGGATTATTCACCATGATCAGGTTGGTTTTATCTCAGGAATGCAAGGATGGTTTAGTATTCGCAAATCACTCCATGTGACAACAGCACACTAACAAACTGAAGAATAAAACACGTCTGATCTTCTGAATAGACACAGTCAAAGCTTTTGATAAAATTCAACATCCTTTTATGATAAAAGCTCTCCAGGAAGTGAGCACAGAGGAAACAAATCTCAATATAATAAAGGCCACGTGTGACAAACCCACAATGAACACTATACTCCATGGTGAAATCCTGGAAGCATTCTCTTTAAGATCGGGAACAAGACGAGGATGTCCGCTCTCACCACTTTTATGAAGTCCTAGCCACAGCAATTAGAGAAGAAAAAGAAATAAAAGGAATTCAAATTGGACACAAAGAAGCCAAACTGTCAGTTTTCAGATGACTTAATACTATAAATGGAAAACCCTAAGGATGCCCCCAGGAAATTTCTAAAACTCATCAAGGAATTCAGTAAAGTTGCAGGATGCAAAATTAATACACAGAAATCAGTTGCATTTTTATACACATATTTAAAGTGCCACTGACGGGCTGGCTTCCAGGTGTTAGAGCCCCGTGGAAACAGAAAGTTAATAAAAGATAAGAGGCTGGGCCCGGTGTGCTCAGACCAGACCAAGACACAAAGAAGAGACAATAATTACTTGTCTTTGGACCTGGGAGCAGACACAGATAAAATTAGTGAGAAAAGTGAGCTGATAAGGAAGCAGAATGAAATTTTCCCTACTTCCCAACCTTCGAGGTATAAAGTATCGATTAAAATTAGGAGGACGGGAGAAGCAAGAGGAGAAAAGATTGAAATACATCACCACTAGTTAAGACAGATTGACATTTTTCTCAATACAAAAAACGGGTTCCCTGGATGCAAATTCAGTACCGTTGAAAAATACATGGATTCTGGGAAGTTATGCTTTCAGTATATTGCAAATCCTCCAAAAATGATGAAAAGCAGAATTGTGGCATTATGGAAGACGAGCTTTTGAGCTGAGTGGACGTCCACTCACATGTCACTCCCACCAGTCCTGTGGGACATGAGGAGGGACTTAATCTATGTGGGCCTTGGTTCCCAAGACTCAAAACATTTTAGGATGCTTTCTGGGCCAATGGATTTTCTTGTGCAAGTACATTTCAGAGTTCTTGGCACAGAATGGGTATTCGATAGCATTCAACTGGTATGTTTTTATTCTGCAGTCTTAGAGAAATGTAGTAATACTAACATTTTTTTTAAACAGAGATAAAGTTTATTATATGAAATATATCAAAAAATCAAGGGAAAATCTAGGTGCTAGTTATTGCTATAAATTTTAAAGAAACTGTTGCATTCCATAAACATTTGGAATTATTTATGTTGACCCCTGCGAGCTCAATTTTTTTTCTGTTATTATGATGGATACTCTTTCTGGGTTTTTTTTTTTTTTATTAAAGGGTTTTGGGGCGTTACTCTGAACAACTCTTCCCAGACTGACTGGGCCATAAATATAGCACACATTTTCTCCAATATATCATTTACGGTCTGACTATTCCTCATGTACCTCCCCATGATGGAGTGCTGCGGGAACAGGGAAGGCACCCTGAGGGTCTTGGCGAGGCTGAGAATCTTGGAACGTGACTCCCTCACGTGTCTTGACTCTTACCCAGACCTGGCCACGCACTTCAGGCAGCCCAGTGACATTCGTGAAGAGGGCTGGCTTCTTCTTGCCCACCCTCGTCACCAAATAAAAGCCAGGATTTCAAGCTCCCCAAGCTTTGGATAATTGTCTCTACCTGTTTCTTTTGCCCCGAGTCTGGCAACATTTTACAGGGGTAAGGACGCACAACTCTGCACAGGTGTTGTCATGACAACCACCTTTGATGGGCGGCCCCGTCTCCACTTTGTTTCCCATCACTTGTCAGTTGCATCCTGAGAAATTGTGGCTAACGGCAGCGATAAGAAACTATGGTGGTGAGAAATAAATGGGATGAAAAAAAATGTTAACAGGAAAAGTCAGGGGCTGCAGGAAGTACAGAAAAGTGTCAATAAACTAAATGTTAAAAAGCCAGTTATCATGTGAGTCAGAGTGCTTTTCCAATAGCATATGTTGGTTTCAATGGAGTGTTTCCAAATTACACGTTAGAGCTTCAATGTTTTCAGAAAGTCAGCATTTGCTGACGGCAGCGCTGGACTTGGCTCAGCTTTGCTCTTGGCTTCGGCATATTATGGGATGACTCAGCAAACAATTCTGTCCTGAAAAAAAGTTACTTAGGGAAGAATCAATGGACTTCATTGTCCTTTGAGCTCTGATCAGGGCACCTGCAATCTGTCTCGCTTTGTAACTATCCTTTGAGAAAACGGGGAAACAAAAAGAAGCAAGAAGCTGATTTAAGCAGAGGAAGAAAGACTGAACGATTCAGGCATTTTCTCGGACATTCATCACCGCGTGGGCAGCCTGATGGGGAGTCCCGAGGGAGGAGCCACTTACACTGAGAGATTTATCGGGCCGGGAGCTGCTGTATGTGGAGGAGCTAATGAAGATGCTAAGAAGGAAAAAAAATGACTTCAGGAGCAGAGTGGGGAGCTCATTCCACATAAGGAACCAAGTTCCATTCAATGAAAGAAAATGACAAATAGGCCATGGATGGTACTGGGGCTTCTTGAAACATTTGGGCTCATGGTATTTGGAATTTCGGTCAGGGTGGAGTCTGGCTGTAATTAATCGAAACTTTAAAAGCGTCACTTGACGAATGTTTCAGAGGGTCCAGCCAGCACGTTGCTTGTGGGGAACTGCAGGGTCATCTCCGGTGGGAGGTCAGGAGCATCGCTGTTGGTGGCACCACCATGATCTTCACCTTTCAAACTACTTTTTTTTTTTTTTTCAGCTTTAATTTCTAAACTCGGTGGTTTGACCAATTATCACAGATAACATTCCTGGGTGTCGCTGTTTCACAATGAAGGCAATTTCTCTGCGGTGAGATCTTTAATTAAAATCATGCAAGAAGTAAGTCACTGAGTGCTCACCGTGCTTCCTCCCAAATTAGCTGCATTCGAGCCTGGGCTGGCGGGAGCTGAAGGCGTGTTCGGGGGTGAGACAGGCTGAGTCCCCCACCCCTTCTGGAGGCTGTTCCGACAGATCCACAAATCCACGTGCAAGGATTCAGGGGATGTGATTTTCATGAGCTAGGTTTCAATTAATGTCCATGTTGGCAAATCCCGTTGGATCATTTCTTAGGAATAAATTCCTAGGGTTTGGATTAATGGGTCAAAGATGAACAACGTCCTCTTAGCTCTTGAAATGTGTTCCCATTATGCCTCCCCAAACCGTACCAACATGCAGGGTTGTAGGGGAGGAATTAATGTGATTCTGTGTGTCTCATTTTGGATTAAAGCCTGACGTGCATCTGGATTTATGTTAACTTAATAGGTGTAAAACTGAATTCATTGTTGCTTCTTTTCCTATGTGCTCGATACACACCCTCTTCGTTACACTCCATGTGTATCTTTCCTGTGTCTATTTCCAAATGTTTGATGGTTCCACTCATAATAATCACTCATCTATATGGGAGTGTTGCTAATTTTCTTACAACTTTAGAACCGTCACAATTCTTGGGGGAAAGACACGTACTGATGGCAGAAACGATAAATATGCGTAGAGAAGCAAAAAGAAAAGGTGCGATGCTGTCATTCTGCAAAGGCTGATTTTTCAGCCTGACCCTCAAATTAAGAACAGTGATCTGTGATGTGCTGGTAGCATGAGTGAGAAATATATGGAATTTTAAGGACTGTTGATTACCGCTAGCCGAAGCTGTCCGGTAAAGTCACATTCCTTCTAAAAGCATCACGTAATTCTTGTTAAATCTCTTTTTAGTTACTGTGCATCTGTGTCACTGCTGTGAACGACGCCCACTGTTTTTTATCCTGTTTTGTTATCAGCACTTGCTTGTAGAATGGAGGCTAATTTGTACTCCTTCTTAGTAATTTTGTTTAAAAAAATCTTCCAAACAAACATCTGTACTCAGAATAACGTTTGTCTGCCCTTTATCTCTCCCGTGGTGGCATCACCAGGTGGTGACTGTTTTCAACACACTCAAGACTTGTCAGAGCAAACCTGTTAGTCCAGACCTCCACTTTGAGCATCGTTTCTCAGCCTTGATGTCCCTAAGTTCATCAATGAACCTACTTAAACAATTCTTAATTTTACTCACCAATAATATGTTTTTTTTTTCCCTTAAATACCAGCAAATGCCAGCACCCAGTCACCTAAGCCTCCAACGTGGGGGCCCTGCTTTGACCCCCTCTGCTGCGTTCCTCCATGAGCCTCGTTTCTTCCACCTCCTACGAGCCTTTAAAACATGTTACCTTATTGCATTCGCACTGTGTCTGCTTTATTTCAGTCTCTTTTGTAAAACATATTTTGTTTTAAAATTGAAGCATAGTCAGTTACAACGTGTTAATTTCCGGTGCACAGCACAGTGTCCCAGTCGTGAGGATACACATGTATTCATTTCCATATTCTTTTTTTCATCCAAGGTGACTACAAGCTATTGAATCTAGTTCCTTGTGCTCTGCAGAAGAAACTTTTTTTTTTTTTTTTTCAAATCTGTTTTTAGTTATAGTGGTGACCCTTTGCAAATCGCGGTCACTTACACAGCTGTGACAATCTCCGTTTTCTCCGACACGTTGTCTGCGTCACTGCCAACGCTGATTTTTCTCCAACTCACTTTTGACTACTTTTAATAATTTCCCGTGGCTTCCTACTGCCTCCAGGATGAAGTCACCGAGCTGTATTTTGCAGTAGTTGACAAGAACGCCCCACCTTTGCGATCGCACCGCTCATGATTTGCGGTCCCATAGACTTGCTTTTGCGTGACAAGCAGCCAAGGTGGGCAACATGTGCTTGGGAGGGTTCTGTCTCCTTGAGAGCCAGCGCTGGCTGGATTAATTAAGGAGAGAGGCTGCATTAATAACGTTACTCACCTGTGGACTTCACAATGAAGAGCATTTCCCCACATACACTGTGTGCGCTTTGTCTGATCTTGTTTTCCGCTGAAATATTTTAAAATCAATTTTACCGTCTCTCTTTGGTTGCTGGGCTGTTCCAGTCCTGTTGGTGGGTGCCGGTCTTGTGTTCATCAGGGTTCTTGCCCGTTTTATGTCCAGTTATTCAGTCAATTGTTAAGAGAAGGGAGTTAAATGTCCCAATTATAGTTGTGGAGTTTTGTGCATCTCCCTTCTGTTCTGTTGGTTTTATTTCTTGCGTTTTGCAGCTTTTTTGTTTGGTGCATATATATTTCGGATTGCTAACATTTCTTGGTGTATCAGCCCTTTTCCATTCTGTTGTGTCCTTCATTGTCTCTGGTAAGTGTTTTCTCTGAAAACCTCCTTTGCTTCTTTCAATTTAGAAAGGAATCTTGCTGGAAAACAAAGAAGTTCTCAAAACTGAGCAGAGTTCCAACAGATGGACCTGGGAATCGGTTCGAAGGAGATTCAAAGGGACAAATCGGGACACTTAGACCATATTCCCCAAAATGATGACTGCAACTGATAGTTAAAAAAATGTGTGCGTTTCTTAATTCTGTAATTATGTTCATCAGACAAAGAGCCACACACACAAAATTAACAAAATGCATTTGGTACGATTGGATTGTTACCCTGAGTACCGTCTTTGAAAACTGATAATTTAAAAGCAGTTAACTGCCTTTTCTATACAACTGCATTTCACGGTAAGCAAAAATGTCCATTTCTCAAGCGAAAGCTCTTTATGCAAAAGGAACGATTGGATTTAATCACGGCCACTTTGCACATCCTAATGGGATAACTGATTCACATACTCATCACCCAAGGTGATAAAATCATTATTTGGACGTTTCTCCGAAAATCAAATTCACATCGTGCAGTCACACCTCCTTGCTAGTCCTGAGGGCTGCGGTGAAACCGGCGGAGAGGTCTTAACACAGAGATTCATCTCAGCCTCATTGTGAGTGGCCCTATGTCACTAAATGTGCCTCCCGAGCGATGCAAATGAATTACAGAGCATCTCCTTTGAAGATTCTTTATGAAATATTGAAGCTGACCCAGCTGAGCCTTCAGATGTAACTTTCCATTAGCAACATTATATAGAAGACACAGGAGCAAGTCAAAGCACATGAGCATACAATTAAAAAAAAGAAATCCAGGGTGTGGCAGGCGGTGCTATTTATTTGTGCCTCAGTATAACACGTTCAGTGACTTTTCAGTGCCTTTTTAAGATTTTTATTTTTTAAATTTTTTTTTGGGGGTGTGGTAGTCAGGTTTATTTATGTATTTACTTTCAGAGGAGGGGCTGGGGATGGAACCCAGGACCTCGTGCACGCTAAGCACGCGCTCTCCCACTGAGCTACACCCTCCTCCCCTTACAGATCCCCAATCTGACCACAGTAATGTGTCCTCTAGGGCGCAAGAACGCATGCCGTTCAATATTCCCTAATCACCACTGTCTATGCAGAGTGGATGTGCGTAAGAAGCAAGACAAAATTGTGAAAAAGCCACACACTCGTTTCAGAGTCAAAAAATAATTTTCTGAGAGATCCTTTCGTACCATTTTGTTTCCTATCCCAGAGGAGATGGTCTTGGCAGACACATGACCGGAAGATGCAGATGCTAAAGGATTTCAGAGCTGTCATTTGCTTCTTCATAGGTGGCTGGGTGTCAGGTCCAAGAGCCTGGAGGCTGGATCCAGACCCCTTCCTTCCTTTAAATCCCGGCTCCCCCGAGTGTTGACTGTAACCTTTGACAATTGCCTCCGTCTCCCTGGGCTATACTTTGTGTGTAAAATGGAGATAATATAACAGTGCATGGATTACAGGGGAGTTTGAGGATCTGACAAATTACATACTAACGTATGCAAAGCAGTTAGGAAAAGACCTGCCATCTCCTGGGACAGTTTCCACGTTAGTTACCGTTGCTGGGATAAGAAATCCCGCAGCAGAGTCAACCTGGATCAGACCTGGTCTAAAAAGCACCCTGCCCTTTTGCATTCAAGCCTTTCTCCCACCGAGTCGTCCTGAGACTACCTCTGCGATTGACTGGCAGCCTGGTCTTTAAGGCTGAGCTTGAATGAGGAAGATGTCTCTACAACCTTCAGCTGGAAAGCGACCCGATCTGTGTCCCACCCGTGCCTTTTGCGACATTCCTGGGCCTCACGCTGCACCGCAGTGGCTCATGCAGCTAGCATGACTTTAGCTCCCTTCTGTGGGCCTCCGTCTAACATTTAGTGAGCACTTACTATGTGCCGGGAGTAATTTGACTGAATTTCATGCTTTAATGCATCGAATCCTTCCAACGGTCCGGAGAAGCTGTTACACTTCTGAGCCATCTCTTTTATAGATGGGGTGGGGGGCTGACCACTCCTCTATGTTGCAGAAATTGTTTTACCCAGTACCCTCCATGGGCACAACACTCGGGAAGGCGCTCATCCCCCATCAGCGTCATCTCAGTTCTTGCCCTCTCTCCACCACGCTAACCTCAGCTCACCCTGTGCTAGGTTGGCACCCACCTTGCCCGGGAGGCCGTTTGGACACGTCCGTGGCATAACCGGGCAGCCTGTGTGAGCTTAAAGCAAAGCTCCTTATTACTTTAGTCCAAAATGTGAAGCTGGATTCATTCATCCAAGGGCTGGAGTCAAAGTCCCAGCAGAGCGCAGACCCTGGGGGTGTGGACCCCGGGAGACCCTACTGAATCACTGTGCTCTGTTTTTTTGAGGCGTCAGTCTTGGCTGGTGCATCCTGTCCCTTCTAAGTGGTGGAGTCAGCGTCTGACATGTGGCTTGTCTTGTTGGCTGAGCAACTTCATCAATTGCTTTTCATTCAGTTAGAAAGTTCAGCCATCGGAACTCAGATGACAGGTAGGTAAAATGGATTCTTCTCATGGATTTTTTTTAAGGTCTAATTAGATGGATACTTTCAGATGTTGTTAAAATCCAAGGATGTTGACCTTTCTTATTGAGAAAGTAAATCAATCGTGTTGGAAACATTTTCTGGGTCTTTGATAAATGACGAGCTATCTTCACCTGGCAACCACATGTGACAGGAAAATGGATAAAAATTTAATTCACCAACAAACTGTAATTCCTAAGACTGTCTCTGCGTATTTCTGTGCAAAGGTGTTCAGAAATCATATCAAGACTTTGGTATAAATATACCACATTTTCTTTATCCAGCCATCTGTTGATGGATATGTAGGTTGTTTCCATGTCTTGGCTATTGTAAATAGTGCTGCTATGAACATTGGGGAGTCTTTTTGAAGTAGGGTTCCTTCTGGATATATGCCCAGGAGTGGGATTCCTGGGTCATATTTATACAATGGAATACTATTCAGCCATAAAAATGACAACATAATGCCATTTGCAGCAACATGGATGGTCCTGGAGAATGTCATTCTAAGTGAAGTAAGCCAGAAAGAGAAAGAAAAATACCATATGAGATCGCTCATATGTGGGATCAAAAAAAAAAGAACATAAATACAAAACAGAAACAGATTCATAGACATAGAATACAAACTTGTGGTTGCCAAGGGGGCAGGGGGTGGGAAGGGATAGACTGGGATTTCAAAATGTAGAACAGATAAACAAGATTATCCTGTACAGCACAGGGAAATATATACAAGATCTTGTAGTAGATCACGGTGAAAAAGAATGTGACAATGAATATATGTATGTTCACGTATGACTGAAAAATTGTGCTCTATGCTGGAATTTGACACAACATTGTAAAATGACTATAACTCAATGGAAAAATGTAAAAAAAAAAGACTTTGGTACTTGTTTACTGATGCATTTTGAGAGTTGTTTGAAATCTTGCTTTTGTGGATCATTTTGCATGTGAGGAGTGTTTCCCAGAGACAGCGTTGTTTCAGTCAAACTGGTTGGCGATTCGGGGGCCTTCAGACTGTTACCTGGTACTCAGTGTGTCTACATAACTCCAACCTCTCTTTGACTGGCCTCCCTCCTGGTACGAGTGGTTTGGTTGAGTGGATTTTTTTTCTCATGAGTTTGTGTTGAAGATGTTGACACCATGCCCCATTATCTGTGACACCATGGTGCCCACATGAACTGAGCTCGGTCCTCAGAGCATCCCACATCACGGCCCATGCACACCTGGGACGCTGTTCCTCGGACCAGTGCCGTCCCCCTTACTCTCCAAGCTCCAGCCCCACTGGTCCTCTTGGCCCCATGGCTCCTTCACTTGCTATTTCCCCTGCCTGGAAACTTCTCGCCCTTCTTATTCTGGTAAGTGCTTTATGCAACGACAAAGTGTCAGCTGAAATAACATGCACAACGTAAAGTTGACAGCGATGTTGCATTCGGCAGATTTCCTGAGGACTCGAGCCTGGGACACAGCGTCTCAGATCGCTCTAAGAGGCTGTTCCAAAGTGACGAGGCAGAAGCCAGGATGTACGAGTTTTTGCAACCAAAACCAGGTAGTGGGAACATCGAAAGATGACTGTTGATTGAAGAAACCCAGACCTCTCAAGTTAAGGAATTTAGCACTTTTCTCTGTATGGGAAGGGGCGTGAGTCCAGGCTCACTGGAATCATTCCTTTGACATGCACCTATGGCCAGCTATGGCTCTCTATGGCCAGCGTCCTGTCCTCTCCTGTCCTGAGTCCCCTCAGGGGGCACCACTGGGGGGTGGCTGCTTGTCCCCATCCTGCGTTCCCTCCGCTCACTGTCCAGGGTGGCCGTAGTGGCTGATGACCTGATGGCCACAGCATCCTTTGTTTACTGATATGGCTGCCTGGCCATATTTCTCATTCACACTCCCCTAGACACTGTACACATAAAGAGGGGCTTAGCCACTGTCAGCATTATGGCCATTCCTGCCTCTCCGCTTCCCATTCCTGGCAGTTCAACCTGCACTGTGTCACTCAGTCATCTCACCTGGGACGTCCTGCTCAAATGTGTCTCTGACCTGCAAGGACTTCTCCATTTTACCTTGCATTCTTTCCCTTCTCATCACTTCTGCCATCTGACATGACCGTTCCCGGCTTGCCAGTTTCCTACATCACAAAGCAGCATGCTTGAGGGCAACGGCTTTGTCGCTCATGGCCTCTGTTGAATCCCAGAGCCCGTAATGAAGCCCGGCACATGACAGCTCTATGCACATTTATTGAATCCATGAATCAACGAGCCAGTCAATCAGCCCATTAATTTTACAGGCAGCATGTGCAGTGGTTGGGGTCCAGGGCCTGGAGACAGACTGCACTGATGTGCCGTGTGGAATTCTCATTACCCGCGTGGCCTTGGACACGCCAGTCAACCCACGGGACTCGTCTGTTTAATGGGGAGAGTAATCGTCCTGTCTCATCACAGTGATGTGAACGTCAAAATAATGAACGTGGGGACAGAGTTTCAAACATTACCTGGCTCTTAGGAAATTAAGCTCACAATAAATATTAGCTATTATAATCATTTCCACAGTGCTTTATAATTTTCAGAGTATTTCTCATTTATTATATTACTAAATCATTGTAACAATCCTATGAGGCAGAAAGACATTGCAAAACTGAAGAGGCTCAGGAAAGGGGGTTGAATCTTGTAGCTGTTAAGCAATGCACTCAGGGAACACAGGTCTCCTAACCCCCAATCTACTGGTCTTTCAATTAAAAAAAAAAAATCTAGTTTTTCCGGTGAATTTCCACACCACCTCACCCCTCTGGGATCACTGCCATTTTCTTTTTGGCTGCCTTTAGGGTCCTGAATTAGTTAACCTTTCTGGATTTTAATATCTGCGTTAAAAATCTTCTTGATGTATTGTGTCCCTGCCGGTTTCCATGAGAATGATGATGACAATGATTTTGACGACAATCTGTAGGTACCGTTCCATCATGCGTCTCTTTCCATTCTTGGTGCTTTACAACTTAGCAATTTCTCTCAACATCCCCATGAGGGAGGTGGGATATTAATCCTGATCGTGCAGATAAGCAAAGTGTGGCCACCCAATCAATGTCCGTAAGACATACCCTTGACCATCTCCTCTCAGTTGAGACCTGCTACTGTTTCCTACAGAATCAGCCCTCTTGGGGATGAACAAAACACATGCTAAGTTCCTTGACTCTCTCTTCCTAGCAAAGGGCCCTCACCTGTGTTCTTTACAGAGCAGCTCCTGTTTTAGTGATTGCTGCTTTGATAAGCTCACCTGTGTGAGACGTCAGCGGAGGAAGGCTACGAGCACACTCATCTTCGCAGGAAGGGCTTTTGCATTGATCAGAAACACAGCTAGGAGAGAGGTCTCGGCTTGGAGGGTCTTTGGCTCCATCCAAAGAGGGACATTTATCCCCCCTGCATCCTCAAGCTGCCTTTCCTGTAAAAGAACAAGTCGAAAGAAATCAAAAGGAACTATGACTTAAGATTTGACTCACTACAAGGCTCCACTCAAGGGTCCCACGGAGACTCAAACGCATGACAATGATGCTCCGGATCACATTTCAGTCTTCTCGCCCATTCTGGAACAAAAGTAGAATAAAGTTTTCCGAATAAATGGTACAAAGCATGCAATTCCAAGTAACATGCCACATGTGAATTGTAAAGTTTGATCTTTTCTTCAAATTTCAAATGCGGGAACTCTTTGAACTTTAAGAAAAGACATTTGAAAAGAGTTTAAGGGGTTTCCACTGAAGGAAAAACCTTGACCTACAAGTTCAACCTTATTGATTTATTCTGCACTTTCCTTTTCAAAGGTGTTCGGGCTTTGATTTCCTTTGAGGCACCCTTGGGACAAGGCAATCTACTCTCAACTAATCATCTCAGCTCTGTTTGTCCTCTGGGGAATATTCTAGTCCATCTGGACGCCACGCTCAAGAAATGGCGCCCCAAAGTGCTTCCCACCGGAGTGTCCTGGATTTGGTTGCACCTCCCCTGAAGGATACGCAGGGTCTTAGGTCATTCACGGAGGATGAGTCCCATTTGTGAGAGTAACGTGGTTGGAGCCGATGACTGGAAACCACAGTGGGCTTCTGTGGCATCCACACATAATGGGAAAAGACAGTCAAAGCATTTCCTATACCATTTTAAGCTAGGAGTGTATTTTTTTTTTTCCTTTTTTCTTTTTTTTAAAAAGCACGTGTTTGGTATTAAGCCAGCTAATGGGGGTTTATGTTCATAAGCTCGTGGGTCCAGAAAGACGCTCTATTTGACTTCCTCGCTGGTCTTTGCTACAGTGTGTAAAACATGCCCTGGACCCCCTGCTTCTCCGCTCATGCTCTGCCCACATGCAGAGATGCTTCCAGGCCATTCATTTTCACACTCATGTATTTCTTGGCATATGGGACCAACTTGCCTTTTTTTTTTCCCCCTAGAGGATTGTGATTTTTGAGTCAAATCTTGCTCTCCATTCTCCATGTGTTGTCATTTATAAAACTCTTTCTGTTGGGCTTCTGTGTTTCCTACGTGGTCGAGTTACCTCTTGGTGAAGCCCTGGGGTCACTGCGCGTACTTCCATCTCTATATGGACGTCTGGGTGGGGCCCTCGGTAGAAGCTGTGTTTCCTGTCTTTGTCTGTGATGCTGAGCATCCCTCCCATCTTAATTATATACCTTGCAAGATAAAGTCTACTTCACCTGCTTTAGTTGGTTCATCGCAGCTTTTCTGCCCACCACCATCTCCAGATTCATTTTTCAAGCTCCGTGATCGAATCTCTAGGTGAACAGACCTTGGTATGTTTGTAAGAGATGCCCGCCCGCGAGAGGCCATTTACTCCTGCATCTGAAACATCAGCCAGGACAACAAACCTTCCGGCAACATGATCTTTACAACCCTGTTCATGTCCGTTTCCGCTTTATTCATCCCGGCTGGGGGTCTTTTCTGGAAACCAAGAGAAATGGAAATGTTGCCTTTGTCCTGCTGCCCTTCCTTCTCTCGATATATTTTTCCCTTGAGATGCCTCCCAGACGTCATCACATCCCCACATCACATTGGTCGGTAACATCTGGTTTCAGGGCGCAGGGTGCTCTGCTAGGTGCACTCCTGGGCACAGAGCAGGCAGAAGCCCCTGAACTCGGCTCTCACACTTACTGGTCCCACGGTCCTGCACGCACAACCTCTAGTTTCCAGTTGCAGCTTCTCCTTGGTCCAAAAAAAGCTATTCTCATGCCTTTATTACTAGACAGATTTTGTACCCTGCCTGCCACAAAATGGTTGAACAATGCGTCTGTAGTAAACTTGCCAATCTATGTTCTCAATAACCCTTAGGTATAAAATAAAGAAATTTGGGGGGTCAGGAGCAGAATGTATGTTTGTGCATTCACTTGTATCTCTATGAACATCAACTTATAGAAGAAATTAAAATATGGCACTTCAATAGATGCCTGTTACTGCTATGGAACTCCAAGTGGAGGAGGTCATAGCTGACACCTACAGAATTATAATTAACAAAATAAAAATTGAACTTTTGATTAGCAAAGGTTTGCTTGTCTGTAAAACAGGGACTATTCTGGATTTCCCGCATGTATTTTTCATGAGGATAAAATGAGGTAATTCGTGTAAGGCTCTTAGAATTGTTGTGGGCAGGGCACACAGTAAATACAAAAACATTAGTGATTATTTTTAAATAAAGAAAAAGTGAGGAGGAGTTTAGAATGTAATCAGAGTCCAACCTCAAAGATATTGTAGGTTTGGTTCCAGACCATCACTATGAAGCAAATATCACAATGACATAATTCACATGAATTTTTTTTGACATTTCTTAGTGCATATAAAAGTCATGTTTACACTATACTGTAGTCTAATTTTTAAAAATTTTATTTTATGGAGTTAGTTATAGTCAGTTTACAATGTTGTGTCAAATTCCAGTGTTGAGCACAATTTTTCAGTGATACATGAACATATATATATTCACTGTTGCATTCTTTTTCACCGTGAGCTACCACAAGATCTTGTATATATTTCCCTGTGCTATACAGTATAATCTTGTGTATCTATTCTATATATACCTGTCAGCATCTACAAATTTTGAACTCCCAGTCTGGCCCTTCCCACCCCGCCTCCCCTCTGGGAACCACAAGTTTGTATTCTATGTCTATGAATCTGTTTCTGTTTTGTATTTATGTTCATTTGTCTCTTTCTTTTCTTTTCTTTTTTTTTTTTTTTTAGATTCCACATATGAGTGATATCATATGGTATTTTTCTTTCTCTTTCTGGCTGACTTCACTTAGAATGACATTCTCCAGGGACATCCATGTTGCTGCAAATGGCATTATGTTGTCATTTTTATGGCTGAGTAGTATTCCATTGTATAAATATACCACATCTTCTTTATCCAGCCTCTGTTGATGGACATTTAGGCTGTTTCCATGTCTTGGCTGTTGTAAGTAGTGCTGCTGTGAACATTGGGGTGCAGGTGTCTTTTTGAAGTAGGGTTCCTTCTGGACACATGCCCAGGGGTGGAAATCCTGGGTCATATGGTAAGTCTGTTCCTTATACTGTAGTCTATTAACTGTGCGATAGCGTTATCTAAAAAAAAAGCAAATGCCTTAAATAAAAATACTTTATAGCTAAAAAAATGCTAACCATCATCTGAGCCTTCAGTGAGTCAATCATTTCGCAGGTGGAGAGTCTTGCCTCGAGGGTGAGGAGTGCTGGCTGATCAGGGGGGTGGTTGCTGAAGGCTGGGGGTGACTGCGGCAAATTCTTAACATAAAGACGACAGTGAAGGTTGCCGCCTTGATGGTCTCTTTCTTTCACACAGGATTTCTCTGTAGCAGGCAGTGCTGTTTGAGCACATTTTATCCACTGTCATATTTCTTTCAAAATTAGAGTCAATCCTTTCCATCCCTTCCTCACTTTATCAGCTAAGCTTATGTCATTTTTCTGAACCTTCTGGTGTCATTTCAACCATCTTCACAGCATCTTCACCAGGAGGAGAATCATCTCTGGGAACCACTTTCCTTGCTCATCCGTAAGAAGCAATGTCTCATTGGTTCCAGATGCATCATGACGTTGTAGAACTCAGTCCCATCTTCTGGCCTCACTTCTAAACCTGTTTATCTCTTGCTGTTTCCACCACGTCTGCAGTGACTTCCTCCACTGGAGTCTCGGATGCCTCAAAGTCAACCATGCTGGTTGGAATCAATTTCTTTCAAATTGCTGTTAATGGTGGTACTTTGAGCTCTTCCCATGACTCACAAATATCCTTCATGGCATGCAGAATGGTGACTCCTTTCCAGAAGGGTTTCAGTTGACTTTGCCCAGACTCATTCCCAATCAGTGGAATCACCATCCATGGTAGCCTTATTACATGCGTTTCTTAAATCGTAAGACTTGAAAGTCTTCATCACTCCTTGATCCACGGGCCACAAAAATGAATGTTAATATTAGCAGGAATGAAAATAACATTAATCTCATTGTATGTCCATCAAAGGTCTTAGGTGACCAGATACCTTGTCAATGAGCAGTCACATTATGGGAGGAGTCTTTGGTTCTGGGCAGCAGGTCTCAATGGTAGGCTTAAAATATTCAGTAAGTCATGCTATAAACAGAGACAGGAGACCAAGCACCATTCTTAAGGTCCCTAGGATTTTCCAAATGGTCCATGAGCATTGGTTTCAATTTAGTCACCAGCTGCGTTAGCCCCTACCAGGAAAGTCAGCCTGACTTTGGAAGCTTGGAAGCCACAGATCGATGTTTGCACTGCAGCTATGAAAGCCCTAGGTGACATGTTCCTTCAGTCAAAGGCTCTTTGTCTGCACTGAAAAATCTGTTGTTCAGCGTGGCCGTCTGTACATACTGTCTGAGCTACGACTTCTGGAGGACCTGCCGTGTCTTTCACTTGCTGCTCCGCCTGCACTTTGATGTCGTGGAGACGGCTTCTCTCCTTCATCCTCATGAACCAACCCCTGCTGGCTTCAGACTTCCTCCCGCAGAATCCTCACCTCTCTCAGCCTTCGAAGAATTGAAGGGGGCTGTTTTGGATTAGGTTCTGGCTGGAAGCTGGTTTGACTTTCTGTGCAGACCACTGCGCCCTTCTCCAGACCAGCAATGGGGCCGTTAACCTTTCTCATCACGTGTGGGTTCACCGGGAACAGCACGTTTAATTTCCTTCAAGAACTTTGCCTTCGTGTTCACGGCTTGGCCAACTGTTCGGTGCGTCTTGGCTTCCGACATGCTTTCCTCACTGAGATGAATCACTTCCGGCTTTTGATTTAACACGAGAGATGGGCAGCCCATTGACTTGAACACTTGGAGGCCACTGTGGGGTTATCGACTGGCCTAATGCAATATTGTGTCTCAGGGACTAGGGGAGCCCGAGGCGGAGGGGAGAGGGATGGGGAAATGGCTGGTCTGTGGGGGAATCAGAACCCACACAGTATTTATCAGTTCAGTTCTCTGCCTTCTATGAGTGTGGCTCATGACATCTAAATTATTACAACAGCGATGTCGATGATCACTCGTCACAGATCATACTAACAAATGTATTAATAATGAAAATGCTGGAAATATTGGTAGGATGACCGATTTGTGATACAGAGACACGATGTGGGCAAATGTTGTTGGAAAAGTAGGTGCCGACAGACTCGCTCTACAAAGGTTGAACACAACTTGAGTTTGTAAAAAAAAGACATTATCTGTGAAGCTCAAGAAAACAAGGCAGAAGCAGATGGCATATATTTGCACAGATTTTATAATTCAGACCACAATTCTGAGGATGGAGAAGGTTCAGTAAATCCTGGTAATGTTTGCTAAATGTTTATTTATATTTAGCAATTTGTCAGATATGAAGAAATACGATTAAGAAATCTGTGAATAACATTTATCTTTTCAACCTCATCAGCTGGGGGACAAGCTGAGTAGCCCCGTGGGAAGTAAGGTGGTTCCGTCAGTAGAAGTATGACAACCTTGGCCACTCCCCAAAGTCTTTCTCTGAGGATCTCCCACAAAAAAGAATCCGAGATGCAACATTCCGAGGCTGTGTTGGGTTCGCTGCTGACCCCAGCAGCCAACAGTCCATTGGAGCGGCAGGGAATCCCAAAGAGAGGTCTTCATGACTTAGCTGGGCCTCCATCAAAGAGATTTTTCCCAGATGGCAGGATTGCAAGACTTAAGTTGAGCTATAAGGGTGAGGGTCCAGCACAGAGGACAGCCAGCAAAATTCTAACATGGCAGGAGGCCGCCATGGCAACCGGACTCCTTTCCAGACCTGGAGGAAGCGGGGGTACCAGGGAACGTGCGGGGACGGGGCACGGCACAGTCCTATGGGATGCACGGCCCCACCGCACATGCCGAGTGGAGCCTGCAGCTTCGGGGAAGATGGGCGCCCGGACCTCACGTCCTGGGACATGGCTGGCTGGTCCGACACACGGCATTGAGGCTCCCCGGTCTGATGGAATGGCTTGCTCATAGGGAGCTTGAGTCTGAAACTGTCACAAGGCAGATGTGCGTGTGTGTGTTGTATGTGAGATGTGTGTGTGTGTCTGTGGCAGGTGAACTTACAGATTCAGAAGGGGAAGACCTGGAGTGAAGCTGATTTGGGGTAAAGAAATCCAAGTAAAGCAGAGATGAACGCAGTCGACAGTGACAACGCCTGGCGTTGACTGGGGACGTAAAGTCTGGGCACTGCTGTAAAGGTTTCACGTAGCTTTTCATCCAGAAACTCAGACATTACTTCGCACCAACTCCTTAGAGCTTTGGAAGAAATGGAAACGCAGAGAAGTGGAGCCACATGGCCAAGATGATGTAGGAATAGTGGGGCCAACACTCTGCTTGTCCCCAAAGATAACGTCTTTTTGATTACGATGCACTGTGCGGAGTCAATGAGTGCATCGTCTGTTAGTCTGGGTAGCCGGACATCCCGGGGGAAGGCTGGCTTCGTCCCTGCTCATCCTGACAGCAGGGTCCTTATGTCACCCTAGCCGAGGTCCAACGTGGCTGCATGCCCCGCCCACGGCGTCATGATCTTAAGTCACCAAAGGAGAAAAGAGATTCAATGGAGAAGGAGCTACATCCATTTCCCAAAATATTCTTAAATAGAAACAAGATGAAAAAACGTTATAAGACTAGTAAGATTATCTATTCCTCCATTTGACGAATACATAAATAAATTATCTATTTCTCTGTTGGAAGGTTTACATAAATCATTATTGTACTTCACCCTCAAATTCAATTTATAAGGAAACGAATGCTATTCTTTGATTTTTTTTTTTCAAAGTGCGTCTCAGAAAGGTTAAATAAATTTTCCTCAATATTACATAGCAGGGCTAGGCTGAAAATCCATTGTTTTCTGATTTTTTTTTTCCCCACTGCCCTACTTTGCAATAAGAACAATGGTGCCAAAAAAGAGGGGGAAAAATAAAAGGACTTATCTGGAAAAATCAATGGCTTCTTTCCAAGTTCTCTTTCTGCTTTATCCACAGAATAACAGCTTCAGAAGAAGAAACGGCTGCAGTGAAGTCAGTTTTGACCACACTTTTTAGAAACCAGGCAGATCGTAATGATATTAATGCTCTGATGATGGCTGCAGTCGGGGTGCTGGGTGTCTTTTGGCTCAGGATGGAGGGCATCCTGAATCCCTAGGTGGACTTAAATATAATACGCTTTGTGTCCAATATTTAGAAGACAGATGCCATATTCAAAAGAAGCAGCTAATTTGAAATATTTACTCAGAACGTACATTTTGAATAGACCACAGTTCTACTGAGCTCTCCTTTGCAGAATTCCCTACCCAGCTGGTCTACGTGGAGATGCGTTCCCAGGAACCCGCGCAAGGAGGGGATCACCCTCTAAAAAGAGAGGCTGTGACATGACTTGGGGCTGGTGATCTATCAGAGGAAAAAATATATGAGAACTGGAAACCGCCAAGGAAGGAAAATCTCTCCTTTCTGCTTCTCCCAGATGGCCTCAGTGGAGGGGGAGAAAATCAGTGTTTGCTTAGGAAGAGAAAGGTCCCCATGCCTGCTAGCGCTTTGCTTCCAAAGGGTCTCCCTTTTGTTTTGGTCCCTGCTTTCCTGGGGGGAAAAATTCAGAATTTGCAAAGCAGTAAAAAAGCCCAGGGCTGTCTCTGTAAATTAATGTGCAAGATTAATGGCTAACGTTTCAGTGTCTTCTGCCTCAAGTGATTTCTAGACAGATACACACATGTAACAGATGGAGAAAAAAAAAAAAAAGCAGGGAATTGGAATTCTTAGAATTGTTAAAAGCTTGAGATTGGATATGATCTTTCAGATGTCATAGTTATTAAATAGTTTCAATTAATGGCAGAAATATTTATGACAAGCTTGCTGTTTTTGTCCTGATGTACCATTTTTTTTTTTTTTGCACTTTCTTAAGAAAACAGGGGAGTAGGAATTGCCAACATGTAACTTTTTTTTCTGACATGATCTCCCCAGGGAAATGCAATTCTTTGGCGAATCCAGATGCTAAAGGAAACGGAACATATCTGGTGTGGAGAATTGGCCCCTCTAAGGTTCCTGTGGGTAAAATGCTTGTCCCAGATTGTAAGTCTTCAGCAATTAGAATAGAATTAAAATAGAGCATGGATGTTCCCCGCCTCATTGAATGCCCAAACGAATGCTGAGGTGATGGGAACCTGGAGCGAGGTTCCAGGCGAAGGTCAAGGTGACAAGGCAAAGAACACAGGGAGTAGAAAAATTGAAATGAGGAGACGTTCGACCTTTGCTGAGAAGAAGAAGATGTTGATGGAAATGATGAAGTGTATGTGTGTCTGCGTATGTGGTGGCGTGAGATGAGAAAAATTAATGCCTGATGCGAAATTGATAAATTACAAAAAAATGGGATCTCCTTTGGGTGGGCCAATGGCCAAAGAAGTCCCTCTTGCATCAGACAAATGTACAAACCGTGGCAGCTCTGTGCCTCAGTCGAGACTGGGTTTTAGTTCTACTCTGCCTCTCAGCGTTTTTTTTTGTGCAGTGCACAACCTGCACACCTGTATGTAGCAACCCCTTGATCCTCCGTTTAATTTTTAACATTGCAAATGTGGATCTGCCTCTCAGATAAAGAGATTAATAGGCAACTGAAGGGAAATCATGTATATTTAAAGTAGCCAGTGAGTCAAATAGGGGAATGGAAGCTTATGAGGGAGATGCAAATGAAATGATGGCTACTTTTGAGTCTGGAAGGAAATGCTCTCTTGTGGCAACATTTGTGTGTAACTCTACATCGTTAGGCATCAGAGCTGCAGGGCAAAGAGTGGATGATTAAATGGTGAAGGTGGAGGCATGTGGGGAGAGGACAAGGGGAAATGACTTATGTGTTGGCAAAAGTCTGGTTCTCAGGATGGACTATGATGGTCCACTTTTATTTTTTTTAATATAAAATAGTGGGACCAGTGAGGGCTGGATGGACTGCAAACATGGAAGGGTCAAGGGCTGGAGGACTGGATGAACCCAGAGAAGCCGTGGAAACACGGAGGTGAGCAGGCTGGAGATTCAGAGACTGATGGCAGCACGACCCTGGGACTTGGGACTCCAGGCGTGGCTCACCTGCAGGGGATGACAAATCAGGGACCACAGGGTGACCGCTGGGCTGGGGATCTGAGGGTCACTGGCAGGGGGAGTGTCGGGGAACTGCAACCACGTGGCTGGGAGGTTAGTGTGCATTCCTATCAAAGTCTTGCTGTCTGATTGCCGGATGTGAAGGTGAAGCAGAGATGAAGGCTGAATGGGATGGTGTGGGGAGTGGCGAGGTCAGGGACTCCGCATCCAGATGCCTTTGCGTCGGGATTTCAGCAAAGGAGAGAGATTTCCCAGGCGTGGAAGTGAACTGAGAAACTCACCCCTCCTCGGGTGCCTGGTTGGCTCAGCTGGAGGGGTCCGTGGGATAATCTGTTATCTTTTCTTTAAACGACTGCCTTCCTGGGGGAAAAGACAGCTTTCAGTGAAGTCCAGGAGGAGGAGAGAGTGCATTTGAAGGGACTGGGGTTCCAGTGCCGGCCACCAGCCCCTTAAGCCCTGGGGACACATGTATCTCCTGAAGGTGTCTCACTCCCTTTGCATTTTCAGTTGCATGACATAATTGACTTTTTTTTTGTGTAATTTTTTGAATTTCTTAATAGACAATTTTTAAGCTTATATTTTATTATTTTTTCAAGGGAGAGGTAATTAGGTATTTACTTACTTGTAACGGAACCCAGACCTCATGCTGCCACTGAGCGACACCCTCCCCCCAAATTTTTTTCTTTTTTTGATGCTGATCTTTTCTTTGACTCAGAATTTTCTTCCAGCTTTCCAGATTTCCTGCTGCCCTCAAAATTTCTGACTCTTTCTAAGTACTGTAATGTTGTTTCCAAGATAGATTTAGCTACAGTGCTGGATCTCTGTCTGGAGCCTGGAAGTGTCACACAGGTGACTGGGATTTACACGGGGTTTCCCATAAAACACGGGGCACAGCCAGCTCAGAGCCCAGGCAGTGAGTGCTGGGCTGAGGTGGGCATGCGTTAATGGCTGGGTGCTTTGCTTCTGCTGCGATATTAAAAGACAATCTGCAATGCATATTTTTAGTAGTTTAACACTCAATGGAAATGAGCCGAATCCTTTAAAAAAAAAAAAAAGTCTACAATGGAGTAACCAGGATGGAGATTTGCATAAGTAGGTTCCAGCCACGCGGATGCTGCATTATTCTGTCTCAAAAAGGAGGAAGTGAAATGCAGGTATAACTCATAAAAATCATCAGTGTGATCCGATCTGCAGAATTCTAGAATGTTCCGTATGGAAATGTGAGTGTACGTGGAAGGTAATTTTCAGAGGAAAATATTATCACTTTGCAGAAGGGAAGAAATCAGGGTTAAACTGCTGTTACTTCTCTGATGGAATTATTTAGAATGGCAAAAAGCCTTTGAGAGATAATACACATTTTGTTCCTTTTTTTTTCCCCTGAATCTAGCTTCTGAATAGGTCCACTTCAGTGCTGACTAACCCAAAGGGTGTCCCTATGCTGTCTGAAGGACAGTGGAAAACAAAGTATGGGACTGACGAAGAAAGCCAGCCCACGAGCTTCTATACATAGCACCGAACAATTCAATGCACGGCTGCTTCAACTCAGCTCAACTTGCACAGATGGACTCAGCTAGTATCTGCAGGAAGGAAAGAAAAAAAAAAAAAAGAAAGAAAGAAAACCCTTAGAAATTGTTTTCCTAGCAGTATTTTTCAATCATAAAATGGATTCCAGAGAAAATTCAGAAGCGATGAAACCATTACGCTGAATGCCAGAAATTGACACGTTGTAATTGACTGCACTTCGATTTAAACCAAAAATGGAAAATGCAGCATTTATGGTATGAACAGTATAAACCAATGTTACAGGCGTTTAGAAGCATGAGACCAAACGCATCTTGGGGATGCCATTTTGGGGGGTGGGAGGGAGAGGATTGTTCCAGAGGCTGCCACCTTTGAGTTCGTCCATCTCCCAGCATGCTAAGGGATAATGTCTTTCCAAGAATTTAGGGACCAGTGCCCTCAATCTTTGCATCTCCTCCAGCAGTATGTTTTGAACAACTGACAGTGTAAATACACCTTACATGGTGACACAATACTCATACGTATGTGTGTATCCATGAGACGCATGCTCATTATATATATATTTATGCTCAAAATATATATATGCTCAAAAAATATATATATTTTAATAAAAAGACAGCTGCTGGAGAGGCTGTGGAGAAAAGGGAACCCTCCTACACTGCTGGTGGGAGTCCAGTTTGGTGCAGCCACTGTGGAAAACCGTATGGAGATTCCTCAAAAAACTAAAAATAGACTTGCCATGTGATCCAGCCATCCCACTCCTGGGCATATATCTGGAGGGAACCTTAATTCAAAAAGACACCTGCACCCCAGTGTTCATAGCAGCACTGTTTACAACAGCCAAGACATGGAAACAGCCTAAATGTCCATCAAGAGGTGACTGGATAAAGAAGATGTGGTATATTTATACAATGGAATACTACTCAGGCATAAAAAAGAATGAAATAATGCCATTTGCAGCTACATGGATGGAACTGGAGAATGTCATTCGAAGTGAAGTAAGCCAGAAAGAGAAAGAAAAATGCCATATGAGATCACTCATATGTGGAATCTAAAACAAAACAAAAAAAAGGCCAAATGAACTTATATATAAAATAGAAACAGACTCACAGACATAGAATACAGACTTGTGGTTGCCAGGAGGGAGGGGGTAGGAAGGGACAGACTGAGAGTTCGAGATTTGCAGATACTGACTGGTATATATAAAATAAATAAACAAGTTTATGCTATATAGCACAGGCAAATATATTCAATATCTTGTAGTAGCTCATGGTGAAAAAGAATATGAAAATGAATGTATGAATATTCATGTGTGACGGAAGCACTGTGCTGTGCACCAGAAACTGACACAACATTGTAAACTGACTAAAACTCAATTAAAAAAAAATGACATGACCCCTATTTTATCTGGGGCACTTAGTATGTCACAGATTTTCAAGTTTTGAGGTCAGTTAAGTATTTTTCTTACAAACCAAAACTCAGCAGAGATCACAGTGTCTGTCACAAGCCACGGCGGGAATCCTCCCACAATGAAGAATGAGACGGTCTGATCTTTCGGATGAAGGTTCCCGGCTGTGCGTGTGAATTTAGTGGTGGTGGCTTGCAGAGTCATAAAAAACACAACACAAAACATAAAACTAGGCATTACGGAAAGACTGGGGTATTTTGTAACTCTTCAAACCACTCTGATACGGATTATGCCTCCTTTGGAATAACCTACTTACGGCCTTTACAAATCTATTTACATATAATTAATCCTAATAACAAATTAGCGTATTACTGACTTGGTGGTTTTCTGCCTTTGGGCGTGGGTGGAGGACAGAGATAATCCACAAGCTTTCTTCAAAGAAGCGGGCTAGGCAGCTTCACATGCAGAAGTTCCCCCCCCCCCCCCATCTCTTCTCTTTCATTCTCTTTCATTTTTAAAATGCTGGTGTTGACCCCACTCCATTGATTACAAAATCCACTCCCACGCTGCCACCAGGGATGGGAGACTGTCCCATTGATGAGAAGTTCTTAATGACCATGTGCTGAGTTTTTTTCTTTCTTCCTCTTCTTTTTTTCGGCTTAAAATAATTTTTTTTTTTTTTGCTGGGTGGGGGGAGGTGATCAGGTTTATTTACTTGTTTGTTAACGGAGGGACTGGGGTTGGAGCCCAGGACCTCGTGCGTGCTAAGCACACGCTCCAACACTGAGCTCCACCCTCCCCCTGGTTTGGTTTTTTGATGTCTCCCCTTTTCCTCCCCTGCGAGCCACGTGTGGACAAAGCTCCCCCGGCGTCTCCCAAGACCTCCCCTCTGGTGTGGGGCTGGAGGAATGAACTCTGAAAACTTTCCCCTTCATGTCCTTTGCTTGGCCAACACTATCCTGCTCTGTTATTCCCTGGGTCCCTCACACTTTCTGTCATTATGTAATTTATTTAGTGCGTCCTCTGTCTCCACCACGAAAAGCTATGTTCTGCCAGGACAAGCATTTTTCCTTTTTTTTTTTTTCTTCTTTTTTTGCTCCCAGCACCGAGAACAGTGTGCAGTCTTTAATAGCCACCCGGCGCTGTGTTGAATGAATGAGGTAGTGTCTTGGGTGTCTACGCATAAAGGTTTTATAAATGCAATTGTGCTGTGGGCATTCTTCAGTCTTTTTCTTTTTTTCTGGGCATAACCCGAGGGGTTTAAGACCAGCGATGCTACCATATGTAGACAGAATATATTGCTTTTAATTTTTGCATGGTCTACTCTTCATGCCAATATCACATTGTAGGGGCCAATTTTCTTACAAATTTACATTTAAGTAGCTTCCAACTCGGGACACTACAAATACTGAAACCAGAACCAGTGCCACGAGTGTCGCCTTATGGACCAGTGACTCTCTCTGGGAGGGGGACACGCAGGAGAGGGACTTGCAGATCAGAGACTACGCACCCACGTCATCTCAATCGTTACTACCCGATTGCTTCTCAAAGGGGGTGCGTGAGGTTGCGTTCCTACCAAAGATCTGTGGACGGTGTCATTTCCGCACATCGTCCTCCAAAGTTACCATCATCTTTCTCTTGCTTTCATCGAGCTGATTGGTGCAGAATATCTTTTTTAAAAAATTAAAAAAAAATTTCCATTCCCTTTATAATAGGCACTGAAATGTAAATTTCAGTAACTTCCACGGGTCATGAAATTTATTTTTTCTTGAGTTTTTTGCCCAGCCACTCAAACACATAAGTTCATTCTGTGGACTTTAGGAAAGCAGGCAGCTGACCTGTTCTGGCCAGCAAGCCGGACCCAGGTGGCTGGCAGAATGACGTCTTTTTGCTGCTTTTCTTCGAAAATGTGTGCCTTCCCGTGAATTTCAGCATCTTTTTCTGAACCGGTTTGCTTTTTAGGTGTCCCTTTTATGATTTGCCTGTTTTCGATCTTTGCTGAATTGCATTTTTATTGTTTTTTCTCTCTTTGTAATTTTAGGACTCTCATGCATTCTCATATATTAGTCTTTGTCAAGTTTTTACGTTTCAGTTTATCGTCTCCTGGTCTGTCATTTACGAAGTAGCCTCCTGTTTTTGTCTCTCTCTCTCTCTGTGTCTCTTTCGGTTGACCAGATATTTAGAATTTCGCTAAAGTAATTTCCAGTAAGTTTTTCCTCTTCATGGTTTGTGAGGGTTTAATATTACCAAAGAGGCAAGTTCCCACTTCTGGATCACAGAGATATTTTTCTCTATTTTCATCTCTTAGCTTTATGCTGTCTTTCCCTTTCAAGTCTTCAATTCCGCATCCACCTTGTAGTTTGTGAAGGAACAGACCCAGCTTAATTTTCCTCTCATTATTGGCTCGTTGGTGCCACACTTATTGTAGACCGAGTTTTATCTGTTTCACAAGGATTTATTTATAAGTCTTACTTTCTATTCCAAAAGAGTCTGTATTTTAATTGGCACCAGGGTATCATTTAAAAAAATAATAATGTTAAAATAATAATAATAATAATTGTAATATTGCATATTATATAATAATAATATATATAATATTATATATAATAATACAATTATTATTATTATTTTAACATTATTATTGTTAATAATAATATTATTATTAATTATTATTACTACATTATATTCTATCTTAAGTTCTTGCATCACAAAAATTCTCTCTTATTTTCTTTAGACTAATTTATCTATTCATAGATCTTAATTCTTTCATACAGTTTAAAAAAAATACCTTTCTGGAGCACTTGAAGGGAACTCAATTGAGGTTTTAATTCGATTTCATTAAGTTATAAACTTATAGGTTAATTTGCAGATAAAGGATATATTTTTCTTTCCTTGTACTCTAAGGTTTTAGGAATTAAGTCTTCAGAGAGCGGTGCACTTTCCTCTGTGGGCTGACTTCCTAGATACATACTTTTGATTTCTTCTTGCTGATGTAAAGGAAGGTCTTAATTATTTTCAAATCCGTGTTAGCAAATCTGTTGTCGTCTTCCATTTGTACAGTGTGTTAAAATTCCGGCGCATTTTCTATAGTTAACTCAGAAACATCTATCATAAGTGGACATTCTGCTTAATTTTTTAAAAACCACATGCGTTTCGTCTCTTGTGTTGGTCTGCAAGTGTCATCCAGAGCTTCCAGTGTCACGATAACAGCAGTGATGTTGAGCATCGTGTCCTATTACGGCATTTCTAAGAAGGACACGGGGACTTCTGGTTTTTGGTCACACGTGTAGGGAGCTTGGAAGTCATCACTCCTGTTCCCACCAAAAAAAAAAAAAAAATACAAAAACGGGGGGGAATAAACTGAAAATCAAGAACGCTTCTTAGATCCATTAGGAGCTGAGGATGCAGGGCGGGCGACTGCCCTCAAAATTGAAGAGTGAGGCAGGTGGGGACAGAGGCTCACAGCTCGCCAGCACGAACGCTCAGGAGGGGCAATCTTCCCGGGGACAGGTACCGGCTAAGACGGTGTAAATTGTGATTAAGAAATTGCTGGCGGCACAGGGTGGGAAAGTTTAAGCGCAAAAGCCCTGAGGTCCGGGGTGTCCCCACCATCTGGTCACTTTTATTTCCTGGCTTCACAGCAAAGTCAGAGAACACTCCCTTCGTGCTTTGGGCGGAGGAGGAAAAGGTAGCCATTTGGTTTCTTCTGGAGGATGGAGGGGCGGTAATTAGGTTTATTCATTGATTTATGTATTATGTTAGTGGAGGGACTGGGGATGGAACCCAGGACCTCGTGCCTGCTAAGCACGTGCTCTGCTGCTGAGCGACACCCTCCCCAGAAAAGCAGCCATTTGGAAGCATACCCAGAACATTCTGTTTTCTATTAACAGGGCCTGACCTCAGAGAAAGTATTTTACCAGAACCTTCCAACCTGGTGAAGGAAAATACAGCCTGTTCTAGACTTCCTGTCTCAATGAATAAAGAACAAACAAAAAGACAAAACTGAGGTGGGGGAGGGTGTAGCTCAGTGGCAGAGTGCCTGCCTGGCGTGCACGAGGTCCTGGGTTCCATCCCCAGTGTCTCCATTAAAATAAATAAGTAAAGAAATGAACCTAATTACCTCCCCCCAAAAGACAAAAAATAAACAAACAATAAAAAAAGAATAAATAAAAAAATACAAAACTGAGGATAGACTGATACATGGTTGTAGAAATATGGTTTCCCTGTTTGCCCTTTTTTAAAAAAATTTGTATTGATTTATAATCATTTTACAATGTTGGGTCAAATTCCAGTGTCGAGCACAATTTTTCAGTCATACACGAACATGCATATATTCATTGTCACATTTTGCCCTTTTTTTAACCGACCAAGAAAGAAAAAAAAAAATGATTTGAGGGAGCAAGTTAAAGTATACAACGGTTTTACACAGGACATTCATTGTCTTGTATATTTTGAAAAAGCATCAGTACCCATTTTTTCATTCTTGAAAACAATTTTTTTTTTAATTGAAGTGTAGTCAGTTACAATGTAGCCAGAAAAATACCATATGATGTCACTCATAAGTGGAATCTAAAAAATAAATAAATAAAAAGGACACTATGAACTTTACAAAGCAGAAACAGACTCCCAGACGTAGTAAACAACCTTATGGTTACGCGTTCTTTCATTCTTAACACAGTTTGTGGCATCAGAGGAGAAAGAGAGAAGATACACTATTACACTGTATTGTCTGAAAAAACCTGCCATCTGCCCATGTAAGTAGAGCTCTTATGTGATCGCAGAGGAATGTCATGGAAAGACCCGTGCGCCTCAGACGCTGCTCCTGTGCCTGGATGCAAAAATCTGGAGCTCAGTCTGTGACCTTGGGCTTTGCCCTCCTGCCTGGTGATCAGCAGCCAGCATGGCAACCTGGCTAAGAGAATGGGGCGCAGCCCGCTCTTTCGAAGCCACCAAGTCTGCAACGCCAGTGCCGCACAGACCGCCCCTCCCCTCGGCTTTGCAGCCCTGGGGGAGGGGGTCACCGGGCGTTCAGATCCCCCCTGGGTCCTCACGGCCTCGCTCACCAGGAAGTCAGCCCTCCTCCTGCTCACGGGTCTGCTCCCTCTCTGCAGGACTGGCGATCTTTCTGTCACCTGTGCTCCCTCCGCCGTCCTCCAGGGCCGGTCACATCCCCAGAAGCATATCCATCTCTGGATTTCCAACTCCTGGCTTCTCCTGTGTTTCTGTTAACCCCTCTGCAGCTGGCTGGTCTTCTGTTTCTAATTCTTGACTGCTCGGGGGTCAATGTTACCAGCTTTTTCAAGCTAACTTAGCATCCGATGGCCATGTTGTGGTTAAGGAGCTGCTGGCTTCTTTCGAGCTCCCTTATTGCCCTGAAAATGGGAGTTTTTCGGAGTGCATCATTTCATAAGTCACATAGATTTTCTTTTTGGATGCCTTACCATAACCCTTCCTCCCAGTGGAGATCATTTGTCAGGTTTCTGCTCACTCACTGGGCCTTGTGAGTTTCCTCTTTCCTGCAGTTTATTTTTGTCAGTTTGGCATTTCACGACCTCTGCGATCTGCACCATGGGGGGGGGTGTCATGGAATATTCCATTCCTACACCATCTGCAAAGGTGTGAAAGCTGGGTCTAGCGGTGCGCTGGGAGACACCAACCTGCTCACTTTTATGGATCCTGTCCTTCCAAGGAAAAGGGTTAACGATGTGGAAAAAAAAATGCATGCTGTGCTGGCGGGTAGCAGGGAGGGGAGCGGGGAGCGGGAGTCGCCAAGATGCACACTCTGCCGTTCCTGCCTCCCAGACGAGAAGGGGCAGACGCGGGATGTGATGTCCGCGGCAGTGCTGGACCGTGAGAGTGACCAGGAGGCGGTGCATCCCAGAGGCGGCCACGCCAGTCACAACCTGTGTGACTGTGAGCGAGCAAACATGAACTAGAACTTCAGCAAGGTCCTCTCGGACCTAAAATGCTCTGTCTTTTGGTTGGGGGACCACGGGATTCGATGCAGAGAGAATTTTTTTTAACTGAAGTGCAGTCACTTATAATGTGCCCATTTTTGGTGCACAGCACCATGTCCCCATCATGCATGTACCTACATATGTCCATTTTCATATGCTTTTCCATCAAACGTTATTACAAGATATTGAATATGGTTCCCTGTACTGCACAGAAGTCATTTTTTTTTAATCTATTGCAAAAGGAATTCCCATAGGAGAGGTTCCTGAGGATGTTGGTCACTGTTTCAGCATCTACAACATACGGCGTTTGGAGACACAGGCTGTGCAATCAGCGAAGACGTGGAAGGAAGGATAAATCAGTGGTTCCACCGGGGCTCCGTGGCCAGCTTCCAGCCACGGGTGCCACTGGACACTCAAAACGTGGCTGGTCCGAACGGAGATGAGCTGCGAGTGCAAAATACACATCAGATACAGAAGAGTTGGCATAAACAAGTTAAAATATATCATTTATTTTTTTATATTGCTCACATGTTGAAGCAATTATATTTCGGGTATATTGGGTTAAATAAAAGTGACAAAAATGGGTTTGATCTGTTTCTTCCCAATGTGGCTACTAGGATATTAAAAATGACAGATGTGGCTGGTATTTCCATGGACTGTGCTGGACTAGAGCATGAGGAGATTTTGGGGAGAGAGAATTTAGAATTAGTACATCAGGGGCATTAAATATCCGACTAAATTAATTCACATCATATTTGCCAGGTGGAGGGAATTCGCTGACATCTGAGTCGAGGGATCAAAACAGGACGTAGTTTTGCGAGGTCACACTTCAATTTCCAGGTCCTCATTCGTCATGAAGCATCGCTCCAGACTTTAATCGATAATTTATTTTATCGCTTTCCAGTTGAAGTTTTGCCAGAAGAAAAAGATGATTTGTGTCGCCGTACTCACTCATTTTTCAGATGGATCCAAGGGGGGTGAACGCACCATGTTTTCCCTTAAAGAAGGCTTGTTAGCGTTCTCTGAATTACGCAGGTTGGCATAACTACACGCTGAGCTCTTTTGAATTAATCTTGCCTGATTGTCCTTAAAGAGAGTGATGCTTTTTCTTTTATGGTCCTGCTGTCTTCACTGCACGGCAGACGCGCAAGGGACATTTGAAGGGAAGGGCGTTGCAATCACATTCTCTGGCCTGAATCTCCCCAAACTTTGAATTTTTTCTTTTGATTTTGAATTTTTTCTTTTACTGGTCACTGTTACATGCTTATTTCATTTACTTGTTTGTTTTTTGTACGGGGAGGTCGTCAGGAGCTTTCTGAGGACGTTGCAGCTCTGACCTCAGGACTCCTTTCTGTCTTTTACTCTCTGATTATTACTCACATCTGTCCTCTGTCTGTCTTTGGTAGAGAGACCCCCCAGACCTGACCTCTTTAAGCTCAGTTCTTTGCATCAACTATAATTCGCGTCTCTTTTTATAAGCATCTTAAATTATGGTGTGACAACATTTAATTTTTTTTCCTTGTCAGCCTCCTTTTTTTTTCTTTTTTTTTTTTTAATCTGTCTCTTGACCTAATCTCTTTTTCATCTATATTTACTCTCAGGAACCCATATTTCCTTTATATGCCTTGCAGAACAAGTAGATATTTTCTACCGGTTAAATCTGACAATAATCTTTTTTTTTTTTTTTTTTGTAAAGATGTCATTTCAATGTCTTTATGTCGTGGTATATTGATGGCAAAGCACACTCTGATTTTCCACGCCCTTTGCAATGTCACCTTGCAGCTCTGACCCCTGAGAGGTGGGCCTCTGTTCTCCAGGCTGTGGGTCTGGGCGGGGCTTGTCCGTTGCTTTGCTGAGTCGTCGTGGAAGCCACGCCCACCTGAGTCCACGTGGAAGCCACGCCCACCTGTGTTGTTCTGAATCTGAGCCTTGGGGGCTCCGGGACTTCTGCGTCCAGGGAAAAGGTCCACTGGAGCAGGGCTGGGTGTTCAGACGCACAAGGCGAGCGGCATCCAGCATCCCAGCTGCCAGCCAGCCAACCTGGAGACACAGGCGTGTCCCCACCAGGCCTAGAAGCCACGTCTAGCATTTCCCACCGACCCGCAGGGCTCATGAGCTGAATAAATCCTTCCTGCTTGAAGCCACGCCATTTGGCACAGTTATTTTCCTGTTCTTGGCGGCATTCGTTAAGGGGATAATGATGATCTGCACGTTTGCTCTTTTTGATTCGCAGTTTTTCATAGATGCTCATGATGAAATATTTTCCCGAGTGAAATTCTGCAGCAAAGGCATCTCTTCCGTCGTGTCCCACGTCCTGTTTGCCCCATGGGCATGCAGATGGGTTCTTCTTGCACAGCATCTGTATGTACCCATCTGCTTCTGCTCTTGCCTATGGCCAGAGGAGTCCGGTGGGCTGCCCAGACATTATAGGAAGATATGCCTTTCAGTTGAGAAGATACACCTCGGGGTGGGGGGTGAGGGTCCCCCCAGAACACTCCCCACACTCGCACGGTTGGTACAGCTGCATCGTGGCTTTTTTTGGCCATTTCCCCCCACCGACAGTCTCTGGAGAACAGAGAGGATTCCTACAAAACAATGACTTCTGAACTCGTCTTCGGCTCCCACCCTCGGCCTTTCAAATTTGGGATTCCCCCAGGATTTCCTCTCAAAATTCACCAGGAAAATTTAGCCACGTGGTCCCCAACTGCATCACCCTCAAAGGCAAGGGGTCGATGTTTCACATTCTTTCCCCGCATTTCAGCTCTTTGCAAGTCTCCTCCTATTTCTGATTTCCTTTCTGCATTTCGATCGTTTTGTGTGAAGGGAGAAGATGAAAATTGGGCGCCGTCATACTCAGGGCACCCGTCTTTTGCAGAAACAACTCATATTTGGCATTTTTGTTAAGTGAGCCCCTTTCGTGGTCACAATCCCTGCTCGTGGGACACAGGTGGGTATAAGGTGACACTTCCAGCCTCCCCTGCCCAGTGGTGTCCACGGTGGGTGGGTGACCCTAGGGCTGGGTCCCCAACTGGAGCTACATCAGAACGCCTTCCTGGAAATGCGAGCTGGAGCCAGCAATTTGCAGTCTCAACCTGGGCTGGCGTTTTTAAAAAATTGTTTGCATAGAAAATACACAAAAAGCAACCATCAAATTTTCCACCATTTAATGTGGGATTAAAAAAAAACAAAACTATTCTACAGAAGGAGAGAGGAAAAAGCAGATGCAGACAAAGAAGCAGACGTGAGAGTAAAAGAAAGCTGTTGGGGTTCCCTGGGGTCTCTCAGCTGCCAGCGTGCTGACACGCTTATCCTTGTGATAAATCCATCTATTTTGTGCTTGCAAGCCTGAGTTGGGTTAAGAAAGTGTCCAAATGTATGTTCGCAACGTCACCACTGCTTCCTCGGGATCAGGTGTCCCCGTGCCCTGATTTCCATCACAGACGGTCTGGCAGGAAGGCACTGACTATGTCTGCGCTGGAACTTTCTGGGGACGGACGGATCCACACAAATATGCATGCAGTGGAGCATCATAACTCACCATGAAATATCACGCGGGAAGGCTTAAAGCACGGTGATCACTCATAAAGTAATGACATCCTTAAAAAGTCAATACCTCCCTGAAGGCTTCCAGAGGGCCAAGATTTATGTGTTCCCTGCATCACGGGGTGGAAGTCGATCCACCTGCAGAGCCTGGCTCGTCCAGAAGGGCCAAGGGGAGGAATGAGGTTTTGAGCTCTCTCGACATTTCAATCAGCCTTTCAGCTAACCCCCTGCCAGGTTGGCAGACAATACATTGGACGGTCTACACGATCGGAAGGATGCTTCGCAACCTGCAGGTCCGAGGATGCCTTGGGGTTCTTAGAGGAGCGGGTAGGATCCCCTCTGATTCCTGGACTGAAAATCTCCCTCTGAGAACAACAGGCTGAAAGCTACATTTCCAGCCTTTCTGCCTTTCATTCTGCCATCTCACCATCCGTTTCCAACAAGAGGTGCACTCTGCAATTGGTTTATTTAATTCTTAAGCCACATTTTCCCTTTCTTCTTCACCGACCATTCCCACATCCTTTGGAATTGCAGAGAGCTTGCCACGTACTTAGATAAATATTATGACTGTTCAGTTGAAACCTCTCTAAGACACCACATCCCAATTTGGAAACTGGAGATGGTCGTATGTCCCCTACCGGACTGCTAAGAGGATCGAGTGACCTTTCTGTGAATATGATCGTCAAATTCGGCAAGTCAGCTTCTCTCTCCCTTCACTCATGGGTAACCTTTCCGGCCACTGGGGGTGTCCATTCCAGGCTGAGTCCCCCGGATGGTCGTGTGGACCCCAAATCACCACGGTGCGGCTGATCCCCTGCAACGTTCCCCGGAATTTTGGATTCACTTAAAGGGAGTTGGGCAGGTCCTTGATGAGATCAACCAGAGGTCAGACTAGTGAGCAACGCTTTGCTTCAGTTAATACTAGTGGAAAGTTGGGTTGGCCGTTCTGGAATTGGGTTTTGACCTTTAGCCATGGGGACTTGGGAGACCAATAATCGAGGTGGGTGTCTTCCTTAAAAGGAAGATTTGCTTGATGCCCAGCTGGGGAGGGTGTGAATTTGCTTTTGGGGCTTCATAAAATCTGATTTTGCTACAGGTGACCGTGATATTGTCACCGAGCAGGACCCCGTGGCTCCTTCCAGGGTCAGACCCCTCCCCGTGTCCTCCCCTGCAGCCCCTCTCTGAAGGGCCCAGCTCATAGCATCTCACGTATATTTCCTGAGTGTTTCAGATGCTCAAAACCACCACCAAAGGGAAGACATTAACTACCTGGTGATGGAGAGCACGCGGCCCCCAGACCTTCTGGCGCCTGGGGGCTGATGGTGTTGACCCCCTGTTCCCGCCGTATTGACCAATCAGAGGACTGTGCACGAGCTGGTCACACACCCTGAGACCCCCCACCTCACCTGGCTCTTAAATAAGCTTTGCTGAAACCCTTCGGTGAGTTTGAGGTTTCCTTAGACATGAGCCACCCCGTTCTCGTTGCTCAGCCCTGCGATCAACCTTTCTCTGCTCCAAACTCAGGTTTCAGCTTGTTTGGCCTCAGGGTGCGGCGGGCACGTGAACCTGCCTTCAGAAACAATGTCTGGACGTCTCTCCAGCAGTGGCTTTCTTTCCTGTCCCTTCCTCTGCCATTAGGACCTCTCTCCAGGATCACCTTCCTTTCTTGTCCTTTTCTCTGAAGGATGAACTGCACCAGTGGCAAAGGCTTACGCGGCAGCTCACTGAAGACCCCTTTGAGGTGGGCGTAACTTGGACACTTCACCGCTGAACTGGAGACTCTCAGCCCCTTTCTGCAAAATCCTGCTCTCAAAGCTCTCCAGGTCCGGCTCAGCATTCCAGGGAGGGAGGCGCAAAGAAAGGATGTCCAGCCCCTTGTTGGTGGCCGGCAGGTGGAAGGGTGGTCCTGCCTGTGGTCTGGCTCCCACGTGGCCACTGCTCCCTCCCTGTTCAGAGGAAAAGCAGGAGCTGGGCGTGGGGTGCGTCTGGTTTACTGAGTTACAACCAGTGTCTTTGCAAAGGGTCCCGGGGGGTCAGCCGCTAAAATCCCCAATTTGAACGCTGCATTATTACAATCATTACCGATCTCTTCACTTAATGTTTATATAACACTGGGCCAGCCTCTCGCCCCTTACAAAGTGCCATTTGTTACTTTCTAAGTAAAGAACTACTTTCTAAATAGAAATGCAACTTCGTTTCAGCCTAAAGGCCAATCTCCTCGTTGAGACAGAATTATAAACAAGGCCGCCTTAAAGGAGAAAATAATCAACTATTAATTATTTAAAGTGCTTAATGATGCATGGAATTTGCCACATTTCCAAGGGCATTGCGAGCTGAAGGTGCGCAGATGATAAAAGCCGTGGGATTTAAATCAGCAATTAATTTCAAATCCAAATACATCTGCAGTGTAGCCCTCGACACTTGTGTTTTTCAAAACCTACAGATTTGGAAGAATCTAGGCTTTGCCTTCACCCGTTTATTTATAGCTGAGAGTTTCAATAAAATGCACCTGTTTATGTTAGAAAAGAAATAACATCTTCAGGCAGAAGCTTTAGAATTTCAAAATAAATGTAAGTCAGTATCATTTGAAAGCAACCGGGTTAGATTTGGAACATTATGTTCAAATCTTTTCAGCAGCAAGATTAGAATACATGCTGCTAAAATATGGAAAAGGATGAGGTCACTATGCTTAAATATTGTACTCTGGGAGTCAGGAAAAAAGTAGATATTTGAAAAACATAATTAACCTTTGAAAAGAAAAAAAAAATACCACATTCACATTAGGGAATGGGCAAACTTAACTAATGAAAATTTATAGTTCTATAATGTTAGCAAAGAAAAAAATCTCTCTGTTTGAAATGTCAGAATAATCTCAGATCTCCTGCTGAGTAATTTGTTAAACTTTAAATGGTAATAAATATTAGATTCAATAATTGAAAGAAAAAGAACACTCAAGTAGAATGAGACCACAGAATTACATTTGCAAAATGTCTCTCTTTCGATTTCAAACATCTGTTTGCTGATTAAATTATTTATTCGTTCTTTTAATCGCTCCTTCAGTAAACTGAATGTCTCCTAGGTGCCAAGGTGCTGAATTAGATTCTACTGACACTGTAAACAAGGACCTCAAAATCTTGAAATAAGACTCCTGTAAGCAAATAATTTAAATGACATGCTAAGGGTATTAACAGATCAAGCCTCACAGACTCCTGGTCGCCTCCCATGTCAGTTATCCATTCTTTCTTCTAACATGACATACTGGTTTCTGCTGGCAGGACCATGGAAGAGCTTTTGCCGGTTAAACGTGTAAGAATGATTGGAAATCACCATCAAGGAACAGGTCCATGTCTTCCTGCTATGAGGAATGCAGTTGTGATGGCTGGGCATCTGCAGCCATCTTGGCCCATGAAGTCACCTTGAAGATCGGTGCTCTGTTCTGGGATGATGGAGCAGGAAGATGGAAGGGCTCAGAGCCCCTGATGATTGTGGAACCTCCAAAACAACCCTGGCGAATCACCTCCTAACTTTGTTTTGTGAAAACACGGAAACAGACTTCTCCCTTACTTTGACGGGTCATGTCGTAGAAAATGGAATTCGACCCTGATATGATGGTACATTCAATTGTAATAAAGTGAAATCTTACCATATGCCCTCAACGTGATTCCAGGACGCAGGAGATACAATAGTAAAGAAATCAGTCAGTTCTTGCCTTGCATGTCATGGAGAAACACAACCAGGCAATAAATACAACAACATCAAAAGAAAACACATCATACTGAATGAGATGCATTCTCTGACGGAATGATTGTGATGGCTCCAAACTCAGGGCAATAATCCAGAAGAAGACCTAAGAAAAGCTTCCACTGTGGAGTCATGACTGAGCAGAATTTTAATTAAAAAATATTTCAGAGGCTGCCTTTAGGGAGAGGAATGATCCAGGCAGGTGGACGTAGGACAGCAGTGCATCTCCTGGAGGATGTAAACGGTTTACGTTGTACTTGGGGTTGAGGGTACCCGTGCTTGTGTTGTGAGTTTGGCAAAAGAGGCTGATTGAGTTAAATTTATAAATGATCCATCTTGTGGGAGGTTTGCAGGGACACCATGACCTTGCCCATGGGGACAGCTGCAAGAACAAAGGATTCCTGCACCAAGAAGTTTGCAACAACCAACCACATGCCTTCCCCTTGAAAATGGAGTCACCCTCTTCTGGGATGACAGAGCAGGAAGACGGAAGGAACCTGGATTCTGACTCGGGCACCAAATAAAGTCGTTATTCCTTGCCCTCCACGCCTTGTCTCCTGGTTTATTGACCTGACGTGCGATGAGCAGGACGAGTTTGGACCTGGTGACACAACCTGAGACGAATCTCGGGCAGTTTCCTGGGAGGGAGGCTGGCAATCCCGTGCCCAGAGGGCCACTGGGGTTTGGGTCTCCTCAGACCATCGCTGGGACTAACACGGAGGTTTTCAGCAAGGCCCTTCTGAGGCCTCTCTCCCTGCTGTTCTTCATTCCCTTGCAAAATAACTACTGCCTGTCCTATTTGAAAATAACTTATTTTAAGCTCCAAGTAGAGATTTCTAGCTGCATTTTTAAAACCACACTGGAAAGGGAAATTTATTAATCATTTATCAGTTAGAGGCAAATCACTTAATATTTAATATTATTTAAATGAGAGTGTTTAAACGTTGTTTTTTTTTTTTTTTCTCCCCCTTCCTTGATTGTTAAGCTGGTGCTGAAGCAATTCCAAAGTTTATGACAAGTTTTCGCACTAAGCTTGAGTCTGCATGAGCCTCTGGGGACCGATAGCTTCTCATCAAAGCGGTGAGCTCTGGCAGGCCATTTGGAATTAAGTACCCACGAGACGCAAGGCAGCTCATTCCGTGGAAAGAGGAGTCAGGGTGACAAGGGGGGAGGGCGGGTACAACGAATTGGAACCAGGGGATGTCGGAGCTGAATGTCAGGGGTGCCACCTGCATGTCACCTTCTTGGCCTTTTAGAAGCTGCCTCCAGGTCCCTAATCTCCGGTGGCTGTTTAAGGACTGACTTGTTCATTCAGCAGATGTTACTGAGGGCCAATGATGGGTCAGGAATTGTTCTGATCAGGGAGGACACAGTCGTACCCAAGACGGCTGAGCATCAGTCTCCATCAGCAAGGACGTGGATGCATAATTATACATGATTTTAGACAAGGAGCAGGAGGGAAGGAGCACGAAATAGAGGGTGACTTGTGGCAGAAGAGACTTGGGGCAGTAGAGGGGCTTCCCAACCCCGCGCCCCTGAGCAGGTGCGTTCTGGGCGGAGGCGAGAGGGAAGCACGTGGACAGAATAAACCTTGAGCCTCCATTTCTGTGAAGTGAAGACTCCTCACTTCTTTCCTGAAAGGACGGGGGCGGGTAATCAGTTGCTTTGTTCTTGGTCGGTCAGAGTAGCTGCAATGACTTTTATATTTCCTGTTATTCTGGGCAAGGAGGCTTCAAAGACACCCATGGAATCAATCCTGCAGGTCCCAGGGAAGGGAGGTTCATTCTTGCCTTATGCAACCCTCACCGTCATGGTCACCAGAGCTGCTTACCCCTGACCTTTTAATAACACATTTCTTTGCCTCCTTTGCGAGTGGATCCCTGCATTGGCCCCAAGGCGACTGCTCCACTGAGCTTTCCCGGGGGTACTGCACGATTTGACAAGACCAACCACATCCCCCAGATAAAGACCACTGCATCCCAAGGCCACCTGTCCATGGTTACCCTTCTTTTGCCATAAAATGTGCCCCGTGGACGGTGGTGGGGGTACCACCTTGGAATGTACATTCCATGGTCTCCACATGGTAGGGTTGACTGAGGAACTGTAGGCGAGACAGCAAATCGGATGCAAACATAACACGGACGAAGTGTGCGTTGACTCTAATAAAGACAGATTGTCAACCGTGGCAGGATGAGAAGGGTCCATGAGCTGGCTGGTCTGGACACAAAGAGGATGCTCAGCCCCTCTCTGCGCTTGGGAGGCTGGGAGTCAAGAGTGGCAGTCACTGTCTTGGATGTGGCGAGAGAGGACACGCCTGTGACCTTGGCCCGTGTCTGTTCTGTTTCTGCCTCCGTGTCTACTCCAAGTGGGGGGACCACCGTGCAGCAATGGGGTGGCCAAGGAGAGAGGCTCGATGGCATCCACAGGGTGAGCCGTTCTGTCCAGCTGGCTGTTGGGGGCCTCGTCTGAAGATGCTCGTTGGTGGGCATTCACAGAAGACATTAAACATGGTCTTGGTTTGTGCCTTTTCCCATCGCTCCATCCATGCACCAACTGCCCCAGCTTTTCCCACCATTAATCTTTGAGTTGTGCAGAGTCCTGGTCTCTCACCAACTAGCCATGACTTTAATCTCTGCCCTGGACTCTGCAGATCCATAGCCTAACCCCGGTCTCTCTCTGTGTGAAGTGGAGACCCAAGCAACCCCTCTCCAGACTGTCTCCAGGAGCATCTCCCTTTACCGCCATTCCTGAGGGCCACCACTGAGCAGGGTTATAATGCATCAGACTCCGTTGACACCAACATGTTGTGGATGTCGAGACATCTGCGACTAGGTTGTAATTCTTTCTTTCTCTGTACTGAAAATCTCCCCCAAATAAACGTCTTTAGAAGCAGAGGTATCAGTGCAAAAGAAGCAGGTGCCTGTGATGAAAGGGAAAAACTTACAACCAAGAACACTTTATCCAACAAGGCTCTCGTTCAGATTTGATGGACAAACACAGATGAACAAAATCAAACAGAATTCAGCACCACCAAACCAGCTTTACAACAAACGTTGGAGGAACTTCTCTAGTCATCAAACCACAAGAAAAAAATAGAATGAGAAGAAGAAAGAGAAGACATTATGAATCTATCCATTTGAAAATTTTGCACATTACAATCCATTTATGTTTTTGATGCAACTGGATATCTGGTTGTAAAGAAAAGTTGGATGTTAACCTCATACTCAAAAATAAATTTCAGATGGAAGAGAGAGGTAAATATACTTTTTTTTTTAAAAAAGAAGTAGGTCCCTGTTAATGAAATTCACTGATTATTCCTGGACCTCCATGGACCTTATCCCAAACATAACATTTTCACGAAACGGTGGATTGCTACACCCACTTGTCTGCATGTCTCACTGGCTTCTGTAACATCACATTCTCTCTCTCTCTTTTCTTCCTTCTGCCAAATTAGATGCTCCTTTTTCATAATTCTTTGCTTGTTGCTTCTCCTGGAGGTTCCAAGGGTCAGTTCAGCATCTTCTCTGCTACGTCCACACTCTTTTCTGAGTGGATTTCATCCAATCCAATGATCCTCAGCAATGAAGGTGGGAGCTGCTGCTTCCTCGTGAAGAAACGGACCTGCATGATTCAGAAAGCCATGTTCTCTGTAACTCAGGAGACAAAATTGTTGTTTGATGGCAGACCTAGATAGATCTAATTGGAGGAATAAATGGCAAGTGGTACTTGCCTCTCTTAGCTGCACCGACACAGTATAACATGTTTGTGGGTTCCCCCAAGGTCCCCCACCCACAGAACGGTTTGTGAGTTGCTTCTGACAACAGCCCATCTCTCTGCAGGAGCTCCATGCTTAGCACATCCTTAAAAAAAAAAAAATCTGCTTCAAGCAAATGGCTGGACTTTCTAAATCACGCAAATTAAATAAAATGTTTTTTGCATTTATGACATTTTCACAGCTTCTAACTGTTATGTGGTAGCTTGTGTGGAACTGATTGCGTGTATCCTTTACAGCGATGGGACTGTCAGTTTACCTGGCCCTTGGGTTTATTAAGCAGATTAGCACTGCAATTTTAAAGCTAACTATTAGCATGTGTTTAGGAGAGATTGTTATGTTTCACGATGCTAAGCCAAGGAAATGGATTCATAATTGCAAAATTAAATTATACTTTAAGGAATTCTTTATGTTAATAAAAACTCTATTGCTACCTATGGACGATGGCTTTTTTTTTTTTTTTTGAGGAACTAGCTAAAACAAAGAATAGCTTGCAGATTTTTCATTGCCAATGGAATCAATTATTGCAAACATATTCCATCTCAGAATTCTCCAACGACTTCGTGCTTGTCCCATTCCCGTGAGCTAGAGAGAAAGCATTTAGGGCAGAGTCATGGAATGATGTCCCAAGACCCAAAGAGTAAGTGAAATAATGCTGATGGCCTTAATTTTAACAGGAAATATTTATCTGGTGTGTGTGGGTATAGAGTTTGCAAATCTAGGTGCCACCTGTCGCCTGGGAGTAGAGATGTTGAGGCCAGTGGGGAGGGTGGTCTCGGTGTTTTACTCTGTTTATAACCTGTGGAATCCCAACTTGCAAGGAACACTTGAGTGGGGGTAGCGTAAACACAGAGCTGGCTGGTTTCTGTCTATACAGACAGACTTTAGATGTGAGGAGGAAGTGGTCTGGAAGTGGTGTGAAATTTTCCATTGGACGGATTGTTTGGATTGTAGCTCCAAGTTCACATTTTAATCTTTTCCAAAATTTTGCATTTTCCCTGAGCTAGAATTTTCTCTGCTGTGAAATAGAGGTGTCGTACCCCAAGTGTGCCCCTGGCACCATATGAGGTGCAGGACCAGAGCCAGAAGGGAAGGGATGGAATTCTGCAAGAGTAGTCAGAGGAAGCCTGCCAGTCAAAACCGAGCAGAGGACTGGACTCAGTCCTAAAAGCACAGATGGTACCAGCTAGTCTGCACTGCCTTGGGCATGTTTCACTCTCTGCAAAAGAGAATAGATTACTCTTTCTGCAACTCTTTCCTTCAAATACTTGAATGTCCATTGACAGATGACTGGATAAAGAAGCTGTGGTATATTTATACAATGGAATACTACTAAGCCATCAAAAAGGATAAAATCGTGCCATTTGGAGCAACATGGATGGACCTGGAGAATGTCATTGTAAATGAAATAAGCCAGAAAGAGAAAGAAAAATGCCATATTAGATCACTTATATGTGGAATCTACAAAAAAAAAAAAAAGAAATTTATTTACAAAACAGAAACAGACTCACAGACATAGAAAACAAACTTATGGTGACCAGGGGGGACAAAAGGGTGGGACGTGATAAATTCGGAGCTCAAGATTTGCAGATACTAACTACTATCTATAAAATAGATAAACAAGTTTCTTCTGTAGAACACAGGGAACCATATTCAATGTCTTGCAGTGACCTATAATGGAAAATAATTTGAAAAAGAATATATGTGTGTATATGTATGACTGAAACACGATGCTGTGCAACAGAAATTGACACAGTATTGTAAACTGACTAGACTTCAATTAAAAAAATATACCTAAGACCATAGAAGAATGAATGGATGATGGAAAATGTCCTACTAAATGAACCAATGCGATTCAGATTTCTTTGAAATGTCCTGGTTAACTAATGTGAATTTTGCATTCTGCTCCATCATATATACATTATTTAAAAATATGAAATGATTTTTAAATGAGTTGCAAACAAAATGACTTGACTCCTCCCCTACGCCACCCCGCCCCACCCCGCCCCAAGCTTTGGGGGAAAATTGATATTTCACGGAGATTTTTCATCCAGGTTTTCAGATCCATCCACCCTCTTGCCCCACCAGGCACACAACCACGCACCCACGGGCTTTGTATTTTCAAGTCAAAGAAACACTGCGTGAGATGATGTCTAGGTTCCCTCCCAGCTCGTCATTCTGTTCAGGTCATGAATGGAGGAAATATGAAAATGAAACCCGCTAGGAGATGAATGCATTTGCGGGAAGGTGTAATTGAAAGGACGTAAGCTGGAAAAGAAGGCGGACAGGTTATAATTAACGTCACCAAGTTACAGCCTTCAGACGATCCATCTGAGGGCTATTCGTCCTGCAAGTCTGATTGTAATTAATCTGGCCCTTATTAAGAGACGCATGACAACTTGGGTTCTTGGTTTTTTTTTTTTTGCCAATAAATCCTGGGAAGATAGATTATCTTGATAGAAATGTGTAAGTCACCTTCCGGCAAATTCCAGCAGAAAAAGAAATAAGAATGACATAGCAGGGTACATATTTCGTAATGCATAAAACGATCCTGTGCCTTATCTATGAATAAAGGAAAGCGAGTTGTTGGATGAATCGGATACATTCATCAAGGGCCTTCGACCTTGGGCTCTGTGCCTATTTGCTGTTTCCCCAACAGTGAATTAGGGAACGGACCAGGCTGCAGCTTATCTGCTCACGAAAGAGGAATGAGTGTCATGCAGTCCTTGAATATTTTTCCGGTTTGGGACATAAGGCAGGAGACACGAGGTTACAGCGCCAGGCTATGCAAATATAAGAGATGTTTTCTGAAAAATCTTGGAAAGTATGTTGTTCGTGACGATGTCTGAGTATTTAAATACGCCTGGTGCAAAGTGTGTGTAGGAAAACAACGCAAACTGAGCTGGAAAGTAAGCAGGCAGGGGTTAAACCACATAGACTTTTGTAGATTATTTGATTTTATCCCGAAGTCAATAATAGAGGGTGATTAATTGATTTAGGAGTAAGAAGTGACATGGTGGTGCTTACCTCTAGAAAGTTCACTCAGGAGATAGAAAATGCTCTTCTGGAAGGAATATTCATGTCAGCTTAATGCATGATAGAAAAAAAGAGAAAAAACAGAAACACCCCAAATGTCCATCAGTAAGAGAATGGATATAAAAATTGTGGCATATTTGTAAAATTGAACGCCTCTGAGCAATGGAAACTATGAACTATAAAAACACAACAATATGGCAAGTCAGAAAGAAAAAGAAAAATGCCGTACGATGTTGCTTCTATGTGGAACCTAAAAGAAAAAAACAAATGATCTATTTATTATTTACAAATTAGATGATGGATTTCTTGAATACGTGCAAGCACATCTGACGGTCCTTTACGACGGGGTTACCGCGTTCTGTCAACTTTTATTTTGTGGTTGGCTTTATTCCACTGATAATTGTGTAAGTTTAAAAAGCTGAAGATCTGACCTTTTCTTAGAAACAATAATTAGTGCATGCGTGTAAACTAAAAGAAAGTGCAGTACACTGTATATATGTATTTACACGCAATATAGTGCAGTCGAATTATAATAATTTTACCTAATAAAACTGAAAGGAGGGGAAAAAAAGTCCAGACTGAGAGCCAGGTTATCCAGGGAGCTAACAGGTGCCATGTGGTTTAGCCAGATAGCCAAATGGACGTACATGTTAACCACGAATCTTTTGCTTTTAATTATGCTATTGATCCACGTGTTCAATGATAAAGCAATTTTAGTTTGTATAAACCTGTGAATAACTTTATTATTATTATTTATTGAAGCATAGTCAGTTACAATGTGTCAACTTCTGGTGCACATCGTCTTGTTTCGGTCACGCATGGACACGCACACATTCCTTTTCATGTTCTTTTTCATTATAGGTGACTATAAGATATTGAATATAGTTCCCTGTGCTACACGAAAGGAATTTTTTTAATTTCTTTTATATATAATAGTTAATATTAGCAATTCTCAACCTCCCGATTTATCCCTTCCCACCCTCTTCCGCTCCGGTAACCATAGGTTTGTTTACTACGCCTGTGAGTCAGTTTCTGTTTCGTAGATGAGTTCGTTGGCGTCTTCTTTTTTTCTTTTCTCTCTCTCTCTCTTTTTTTTTTTTATTCCACATATGAGGCATATCATGTGGTGTTTTCCTTTCTGTGAACAACTTTAGGAATAGCTTCTCTACAATCCTGGACAAGGATCAGGCAGTCCTGGTGGAGGAATGAGAAGCAGGTGCTTTGCTGCATTAGAAGCTCTGCCTTCAATGCCTGGCTCACGGATCCGAAGGTTGTACCAGCCCGCCCATCACATCGATGGGGAAACGGGGGGCTTCAGCCTCACAGAGGGGACGATGAGGGGTGAGGACAGAACGTGATCTTGGCTATGACATCAAATCCTATTCTTGATTCACGGTCTCAAGGTGAAACACATTTCTTGGTAATTTTGTTTCATTAATATTTGGACATAAACCTACATGGGTATGTTTCTCTATTACGACATTTAAAGAGTGGAATATTGAAGTAACCATATATTCCTTAAAGATGGGGCATTTAATTGCCATTCTTTTTAATTTTTAATGAAATCAAGATCTCTTACATTGTGAGAAACATTCAGAGGGCAGTTCGCATGTATCTGCCTATCTTTCCTTCATCGCCATAAAAAAATAGAATTTTCTGATGGAATTATCTGGATGGAATATTCATTTTTCATGTTGTTCTATTCCATCTAAATAATAATTTATACCCTAATGTAAAGTTCCTTAAGTATCAAAACTTTTCATTCTTCTTCTATTTATGTTAGTAATTCTTGAGTTCAGCTGCATAGACAAATAACTTGAGGATCCTTAAAAATTCGTTAAAATCCTTAAAATTCGTTTCGTGAAAAAGAATTTATGTGTTGTAGTTGTGCTGCAGTCCAGAAATCGACACATTGTAACTGACTATACTTCAATGAAAAAAAATAATAGAAATACTGTTTCTTGAGCCCAACTTTAGATATTCTGGTTTAATTTCACGGAAAGGAGCAGGCAGCCAGGTTTGAGGACCACTGGTTTATCTGCAGATAGACTGAAACTAAACGTCTCCCCATTGTCCGCTGATTCGCAAACACTTCGTCAGATTTACTCTCTAAAGAGTCACTGAGGTGGATGTTGTGTCCTCGTGTCCCCCATTTTTTTTTCCATCGTGCACACGTCCTCCCTCGCTTGCAGCTACACTGACATACAGGTTCCCTCTCAGTCATGACACCGCGAGCGTCTTTGTGCCTCTCCATCACTGCCGTGTTGCAGGGGACTGTCATCCGTGGGTGTTGCATGTGCAAGAAAACACAAGGGGCTCCTTCCCACCCCTGCCCACACCAGGCCCTTCATCTCTCACAGAAAGGGATCTCTCTTCCCCTTGGAAGGTCCGCCCTCTGCTTGTGTTATTCTCTTCCCATTCCACGTCCTCCTGGACCTCAGCCTCCTCTCCCTACGTAGGGCTTGTCTCCTCTGCCAAGGGTAAGGCAGACGTTGAGCTGTAAATGCCAACACCAGGTCGCCAAGTCCTCAACCCCCATCCTGGCTTAGTCACATCAGACAAAAGGAATCTTAAAGGAACTCCAAACTTTATTAGCATCTCTACGATTTCCATCTCTAGAAGGGAAGTCATCCCCCTTGCAACATCTCCCCCAATTCTCCCCCCCTCTTGCTCCGTTCCTCATGCTGCTCCATTTTTCTGCAAAATCTAATTCTGTTATTTTTTGTCTCCCTTTGTCTTGTTCTCAAGTTTTAGCCCGCTCTTTCCACCGACAAGTGGACACCTGCCTGGGGATGTGCCTCCAGCGTCAGGAAGTCACGTGCCCGCAGTCCTGCCCGTCACCCCCACCACACTCCGTCCTTCTCTGTTCCTCCTCTTCCACATTTTATTAGACCAAGTCCATTTTCCTCCTTTTTGCTCTGAAACCCGCCAGCTCTCCTGCTTTCCCTCCAAGAGAAAAAGCTGAGATGATGCCAGGGAAGATGTTAAGACCCTTTGGTAACAAGGAAGCACGTGGAGGGGGGGATTTGGGGAAAGAATGAGCTGCAAGACGGATGTGATCTGAGTTGACGTGGGTAAGTGTGTGTCGTGCTGTGAAGCCAGGCATAGCCAGCATCACTTATGCATGGGCAGCATTATTGCCACAATCAGCTCTCTCAAGTTTATAACATTGTAACTTGCAATAAATAGCTTACTGTTATGCGGGGCAAGATTCATTGCTTCTCAAGGTGCCCAAAGTACAAAAAAACATACTCAAAGTCTCCTTTGCCCTTACGGAAACTTCCATCATGTTTGCAAGGAAAAGATAACCTGGTCACAACAGTTACTTGCATCCAGTCCTTCCTTAAAAAAAGCTCCTTTCTGTAATTCTAATTTAATCAAATAAAGGACTGCCCATTTTCTTAACAGAACCAAAAATGTCCTGCAAATAAGAGATCAATGGAACAGCACAAATCCACCTTTATTATTTCATGAGTCATTCAAGGGGAAAAAGAAAAAAAAACCAAAACAAAACACCCTGAGATTTAATTTGATCCATTTCTCAGAGCATAATTTGGGATTGCCCTCCTAATTTTGTGAAACTCTTCCTTTAAATTTATTTTAAAAAATCACTCCATGTTGTGTTTTTGAACAGTTGAAATATCAACAATTTACCATATTCTCGGTTCTTTAACAGTGTGAGTGCTTAAAATAGCTGTAATTAATGTGATCATCAGGAAGGAGAAAGGAAAGAGAAGAAAGACTCACACAGGCCACATCACGGCCCCATCGAGGTTCTATGAGGCCACAAGTGATTAACACAGGGGGCTGGCACGCTCTCAGGTCCCTAATGACAGCCACCCCGGCATCAGAGACCTGTCGCAGCTGGCCGGGGGGAGCCATGGTGGGTATCACAATCCGGGAATTAAGAAGGGCTTACCTCCAATGCCTACATAACAGGGCTGACCACGGCAAGTCTTGTTTCGTTGTTCAAAATTTCATGGGAGGGTAACTTTAAATGTGACCCACTGAAATACTTAGCAGGTAGAAGACTTTATGTAACTCTGGTTTTTTTTTTTTTTTTCTTTTTAAGATAAGGATGCAAACTCTTACCTTCTGTGCGTTATGCAAAGTAAAAAATAATATTAGAATATATGTAGATGATTTTAAATTGGCCCAACACTAAACATTTTGTAGGTTTGTCTTGATAGGGGGTAAGATGAAGCTAGGTGAGACGTACACACACACTCGTATATGCTTCGGTGCATGTACGTGTATTTTTATTGTAGCCTCAGAAGTCATATTACTATGAAGGATATTCGCTCTATCCAACTCCTGCTGGCTTTTTAAGACAGTCTTGTCTCTCCAGCTGCACTGGCTGCAAGGACCAAGCTTCTTTCCTTTTTCCTTCCCTTCCTCTGCCATCCATCTCCTGTAGGTTAACCATACATTTAAGCTTTAACGGGAGCGGTGCTGGGACATTCTATCTTACAGTGATATTTATGTCTCCCGTGCTTTGTCTACAGATTGATTCTCAGTGGAGAAAACCAAGTCACCATTTTGCATGGACATCTCGGGTTGCTGGAATTAACAATAGGGAACTCGGAGCCACAAAAATCAGAACTGAAATCATAGTCATTGGCAATTGTGGAGGGGTGGGATGGTGCTGAGAGCAAGCTATGTACCAATCTTTTATAATATCATTGAGAGGGAACCTATGAAGTTGATCAACAAGTGAAGATTCACAGACAAAAAGGAAACAAAGCTTGGTGTTGGGAAGTGGGACCAGGGATAAGGGATGGGTGGAGGGGCCACTGCTTTTCTTGATAAGCTTTCATACAATCTTGCATTTTATCATTTACCTGTATTTTTTCCTGCATAAAATAACCAACAGTAGGTTGGATGAGAGAATAGAGGGGCGGCTTCATGGAGGACTGTATTTACATCTCTGAGACTTTGCGAACTCCTTTCCCCCTCCGTGACCCAGGTACTTTTGGTGCTGGCCCCACGGGACACGTGGTGGCCCTGTACCTTAGTGACACATCCCTAGGAGGGTCAGGAGAGAGGACCAGAGACAGATTCCTTCAGTCCTTGCTACATGATGGTGATGCCAGAACGCAATTAAACATGGAAGCATTTGGTAAAGTTAATGTCCATAAAATTTGTGTTTTTTTGTTAGAATTTGCTTTTTCTGTGAGTTGCTCTTTACTGATAATTGCCTAAAATAAAGAGGGAAAGTTACTGAAAAAAATGGAAGCAACTGAGAAACCACACGGATTAATCACTCCGAACCCAAATGCGATTTTTCCGATCACATTTCCTTTAGCCAGATTGCAGAAGTACCCACTGTTACTGCACTGCCATGATGGCGCTGAGAAGTGTGGAGAAGGGTTGTCACAGTGGAAGGAGACCGGGACCTCAACGTAGGACAGTCAATCCGTTTTAATTTTGCAAATGTCATGAAAACATATGGGCGGGTGAGTAGGTGGCTGGGGACGGCCCCAGGGGACCCCAGGAGACTCCCCTGGAATTTTTCTTTCATTGGCTTCATGGTGGGCATGTGCCTCTGGATCATAATTGCAAACGTTTGTGGTCAGAGTGGGAAACGGAATACAAAGAGAACTCTTTGATTCAAACAGATTTCTACACCCAGGAAAAAAAGGGGAAAAAAAAATGTATTGTGAAGAATGTGTCTGGCTTTGCCCAGCAAATAAATAATCATCGCTCAGAAAGCCAGGGTCTTCCTTCTGTTATGTGTCCAGATGCATCGCCCTGTGCAGTTGGATTTAGGGTACTGTCTTTCTTATATGCATTGCAATTCTTTAAATACTGTTCCTTAATGTTCTGACTTGTGCTCACCAAATTTGGACTTTCATACATTAGGCACAAAAATCATCTCAATGCGTTTGTCAGGCAGCATTTTAGCTTGAGTGACACCTTCACCTTTGTTAATCAGATGGTGCAATTACATAAAAACTGGACCTCAGGGGCTTTTGGAATATGCTGCAGAAAAGAGAATTGGTGCCCTGGGGACGTCACCCAAGCGGTGCTGGTGGCGGTGCAGGGGCTCCCTGGCACGGGCGAGCTCTGAGCTGGCAGGAATCCAGCCAACTGCTACCAGAGTCATTCAGCGATCACCTGCTCTCTGGATTGGAGGCTCAGGCATAAAGTGTCAGAAGCAGGCTCGATCTTCCAAAAATAAATAAATAAATAAATAAATAAATAAAAGACTCCTATGCTTTTTTATTTATTGTCTAATTACTCAACCCTGCTTAAGGTACTTCCCACATGTGTGGCATCGTCACAGGCAACATGGTGCTCCTCTAGAACAGGCCAATTATTGAGCCCGGGGTCAGGATTTTCCCTGTAAGTGGCTGTGTGACTTCTAACATCTACGTTTACCTCTCTGGCCTTTCATTCTTGATCTCAAAGATTCAGCGACTGTGGATGAGGCATTTTTAAGCCCTCAAGTCTAAGTTCTGATGGTCCAGCCTGACCGTTACCCAATCTCCTACGCTTTGGTAATGTTCTTGGGGGGAGAGTATCGCTCAACTGGTAGAACACGTGCTTAGCACACTTGAGGTCCTGGGTTCAATCCCCAGTGCCTCCTCTAAAAATAAATAAATTACCTCCCCCACCAAGATAAAATAAAATACAATAAAATGATACAATAGTAAATACATAAAATTTTTAAAAATATTTTCTAGCAGGAGGCATTAGGACCTTCCTTCTACTAAGAGTCAAAGACGAGCAAAGGGAAGAGAGTGGCTTTTAGTTCACATCCTGAATAACTATTTGCTTCTTTGAGCAAATCTCCTCCTGCGCAGAACGCTGGTGATGATACGTAATCCGTATGCACATCGGGGTGTGACGCGCCTCGTGTGACATCTTCCACCTTTGTTTAATTATTAGCTCTCGTCCTCCTCCTTCTCATCGCATTAGTCAGCGTTAAGAATTACATCCCTTTGTTTCCGGTCCAAACACAGCTGGGAGGGCAGCAGACCCTAACGTGTCAGCAGTGAGAGACAAAGGGTTTGTCTGAGCATCTGGGCAACCATAAGCCCCGCCATCTCTGCACGCATCCCTCCAGCCATCCTTGAGAAAGCAAATAAAGATGAACGAAAGCCACTCTCTTCCTGGTCCCGTGGAGCCAGCTCGTCTGTGGAAATGAACTTCCATTCTCTCTGACAATTACTTTCACTCTAAAATATGATAATTCTTTGAAGTCGCACCAAGAGAGAAAATATGGCGTGCTCCATGTGAAGCCCAGGAAATAGATGGGGGTGCCCGGGACATTAATCTCGTTTGCTCTGCACCTGAATTTTTTTTTTTTTTTTTTTTTTTTTTTTTTTTTACCCTGAGAAGATTGCAGCAAAGCTGTGTGCTAAATCTCCAGCAATTTAGCTCAGCAAAGTAGATTACTTAGACCCAATGAGAATCTCTACCTTATAACTTTTTCTCGGTAAAATTGATATTCAGATATACGGTCTGAAGCCGGGGCTGCAAACTGAGATGTTTCTGCCTTTGCAGTTTTGACAATATTAGATGTGAATCAAGGCAAGAAAAAGACAGGTGCTTGTGGCCTGGACTCTCACTCCGAAAACATTTAAATCTTGAATAACTTTCGTACAGTCAGTACATTTTCCCCAAAGAAAAATCTGCTGTGAAAAGGACTCATGAAATCAGATTTGATGAGCAGCGAGAGAGGATTGTTATGTACGTCTACTTAGATCTGAAAAAAAAAAGTCTTTTATCTTTTTCCAAGGACACAGACTTAACTGAAGTATTGTTTATCAAATACCATGGCTTCATATTCAATCCATCCAGAACTTGGGTGAATCCACAGCCAATATATTAAATATTAGACGCTAGAATATTCTGCTAATTATAACTGAGTCTTTAATTTTCCTTCACCCCTATTCTCCATCTCACATCTTCACAGGACTGTGCTGGGTTGAATAATGTCTCCCCCAAAACACACGTCTCTTTGAACCTCAGGACGTAACCTTATTTGACAGTCGAGTCTTTCCAGACATAATTATTTAAGATGAGGTCATCCCGGAGCAGCGTGGGTCTTAAATCTTGTGACTGGTGTCCTGACAAGGCCAGGTGAAGACACTGATGTGCACGTGCAGAGAAAACGTGGCCACGGGAAGACAGAGGCCGTGACTGGTGCAGGGAAGTCAGCAACTGCGGGGCGCGCTTGGCTGGAGAAAGATGGCGCCAGGGTTAAATGCTCTCCCTCCTTGCCCAGGAGGACGGTCCCCCAGCCCATCTCATAAAGCTCTTGGGTGGGTTCGGAGGATGGAGGTATATAATTGTCAGTCTGGCCCATGGTGTGGTGTCTCAATGACCATGATATACCCGTGTGAGAACCATGAGGTAGAAAACAGGATCGGTCTTTCTGATCAGGATTTCCAGCACTTAGAGAACTTGAATATTCCATTGCCCATAGGTCAGGCTCTGTCCTGGTCTCGAAGGGGAAATTCTTCCACCAGGATAGCCAGTGAGGGTCCCACTGAACTAGACGCTACCCCCTGGCCAACTTGGGTTCCTGAGGCCAGCAGGCCAGCAGACAGAGATAGAAGTTACCACATTCATGGACATGATGGACCCTGCTCACCATCAGATTTAGGATTGATGGCTACATGATGGTGCCAAGAAGGAATATGGGGCATTTATTGTGGGCTCTCTTGATGTAAGAAAAACTGAAGCAAAAATGACCTTCCCTCCTGTCTTAGGAAAGTTCACAGTCTAAGAAACATGGATAGAAAATGGGGGTGAATAATACACAAAGAGTAATTAAGACTTAGAAAGAGACAGAGGTCAGCAGTGTGTGCTGGGAGCTCCTTTGGGTAAGAAATTCTAACTCAAAAAGACACCTGCATCCCAATGTTGTCACGGCAGCACTATTTACAATAGGCAAGACATGGACACAACCTAAATGTCCATCGACAGATGACTGGATAAAGAAGATGTGGTATATTTATACAATGGAATACTACTCAGCCATGAAAAAGGATAAAATAATGCTATTTGCAGCAACATAGATGGACCTGGAGATTATCATTCTAAGTGAAGTAAGACAGAAAGAGAAAGAAAAACACCACATATCACTCATATGTGGAATCTGAAAAAAAGACAAAAATGAACTTATTTAAAAAACAGAAACAGGCTCACAGACATAGAAAACAAATTGAGGGTTACCAGGGGGAAAGGGAGGGTGAAGGGATACACTGGGAGTTAAGGATTTGCAGATACACCCTACTATATACAAAATAAACAACAAGGTCCTACTATATGACACACAGATACCTTGTAATTGCTCATAATGAAAAAATATGAAAATTGATATATACGTGTGTGTGTAAGTGAATCACTGTGCTGTGCACCAGAAATTAACACAACATTGTAAACCAACTATACTTCAATGAAAAAAGTTACAAAAAATTAAAAAAAAAAATGGCAGGGTAAATTTTATACCCCCCTTGGCGATATCTGTGTAGGATGCTAACGTTGTTGGTTAACAGTGACCTGGTAATCTCACAGGCCAAGCGTTCCAGGGACAGATGTCAGTGCTTGGAATTGAAAAGGGCAGTGTGTGTGTGTGTGTATGTGTACGATAAAGAAAGAGAGGGAGACAGATGGGTATTTGCAGTGAGCTGCTAAAATGTTGAACAACTGGCTATCCAGGGAAACAAGTCCTGATTTGCAGCATCTGCTGATTTCATGGCTGATTTCAAGCACCCAAAACAGCATCACTGAATGAGGACTTGGGAGGTGACAGGAGCAATTCACTCTTGGGAGCCAGTGCAAGCAGTTCCCAGAGCCGTGTTGCTCTCTGCATATCCACACGAATTGATCTGTGAACCAGTTGGGCGACTTTAGGTTACAAACAGATCACATCTTTCAAAAATCATTTAATTAGCTGCCGGCATCTCCATATTCTTTCCATTTTTTGTTTTTGGTTCTCATGGGGCACTTGGTCCAAAGGACCCAATCTTGCATCTGAACTCCATCGTCGCACTTGTGCAGAGAATGGAGACGTAACCATGACACGTCCAAGAGCTGGAGCACAGAGGGGTTTACAGACCTGACCACACGCCAAGCTGAGTTAGCCAGCCAGAGTGCTGGTTTGGGGTTGTAGACAAAGAAAGAAGAAAAAAAAGTAGCTATCACAGTATTTAACATAATTAAAAATAAAACCTAGTATTATAAAAAAAAAATCTAATGATCAGGGTCACTGATTATTGCTGGGAGACAGAGGAGGTTTTATAATCTGTCTTCCAGGTCCTGGCTCTGGGGTGGAAGGCGTTCCTTTTTTCTCTCTTCTGGTTCTTGGGTGTAGTTTTGAGTTTTGCTCGAGTTTGTTTTAAGGCTCATGATCTGTGGTTGGCTTTTCCGCTCTAATGAAAGAGGGAAATCGTTATGACCTGGGAGGTTGTTACACTTGGCGACAACAGTATTGACCGCAATCTTCAGTCCTCTTAAGAAACCCTGTGATCTTTCTCTCAACGTTAAAAAATAATGTGGTATTTTGACACACAGGTTTTGGGGTTCCCCAAGGGGGTGAATTTATCACTGAGAAATAGGACTGTGTGTTAGTTGCTGGAAATTACAGGAATGGTTTTCCTGGCGTTTTTAAAGATGTTGTTTCAAAGATGCGTGCGAGCCCCATTCTTCAGGTGCGACCTCCCTTCCAACTGTCTGTCCAGCTGACAACGCAGCGTCCGTGGGTCAGACTGGCTGGGAGAAACATGCTCCCATTAGGGTGATAAGCAGATGTGGGGTTGCCAGGCAATTTGATTTTCAGACAAAGATCTGTCTCTCACTTGCCATGTTATTCTGAGCAAGCTACTTTGCCTCAGTTTCCTCATCTATAAAATGGGCACAATAATAGGATCCATCTTACAGGCTATTTTGAAGTTGGGAGAGCAAATCCAGGTGAAGTATTCAGAACACTGCCTGGCTGATAGTAAGTGCTCGAAAAGTCACCCTTCTTTTTATTAATTTTTATTTATTTTTTTATTGCAACTTCTAACAATTGACACAAATGCCATTAGAGCTGGCCTTCCGTCAGGTCCTGTAACATGCCAATAATAATGAAGTCCATTTTTGTGCTTACAGGTCATCCTAGCTGAATGAGAAGATGTGTTTCTCCAGCAGCATCGGTCACATTTTTAACGTTGGGAGAAAGATCGCAGGGACTCTGGAGGATGTGTTGTAAAGTATGTTGATTCCTCTTGAAGCATCCTGTCCTCATGGCCTGGCTGCTCCTGTCACATGACTTCCCTCTAACACGGGTCCTCCCGTGCCTTCGCCAGGGGCACGGCTTCCATCCTCCACACGCTCACCTGTAGCATCATTCATCGCACAATGTGCGTTCACGGCCAGCATGAGTTCTCCTGCAACACAGCTTCCCCCGCAGCACGGGTTCCCCTGCAGGACGCGTGCCTCTGACGCATGGCTTTCCTTATGCGTGGATTTTCCTCCTGCCTGGCTTTCAAAAATGTATAGCTAACACGGTGATCAGGCCAGTCTCCCTCACGCATGCTGAAATTCTGATTTGACCCTGCACATCTGTTGCTGGATCTGCCCAGAACATTGCATTATTTTTGGATGCATCTGTGACGTTCAGAATGACTCGTTCAGATGGATGGAATTCACTCAATCGATACACAACCCTGTCATTCATTAAAAAAATATTTCTTCTGACTTGTGTGGAATCCCAATGAATATATTATAGCGGAAGCCTGTCTGATTCATTCAGTGATGTCATAATAGTTGTTCATTTAATTGAAAAAAGTAAATTAAGATCTGGAATAAAATGTTATTTGCATAATTAAATGCTTAGTTTAACTTAAAAATGTGAGTGGACATTCATTGTATTTGGTGAACGGATGAGATCTGTAATTTTTTTTATTACGATCTATTCTGGCTCTCAGTGCACTTTATTACCACATCCGTGAAGCACCATTGATAACTTCTGGTTTTGGACTCTTTTAAAGTGCGTCGAGAACCAAAAATACACTCAGGAAGCAATCAACTTGCACAGAAATTCGAAATTTCTATGATTTCCTGGTCCCTACATCATTCACATTTGTTTCTTTAATTTGGCAGCAAGATTTTAGCGATGAATATTTCTTGGCTTTTTTTTTTCCCCCAACGCATTCAACTTTGTTCTCATTGAAACAAATCTTTGGGTGCACCCATATCTCATAAGTTTCCGATAATATTTAATAGCATGAAACAATGGCAATCATGAGCCTAAATGCCGAAACATAATTGAGTAAAAAGTAACTGATTATTCGTATCAGTAAGACTCAACTCTGGGAAGCAGAAAAATGTGTATGTGCTGGGAGCCGGGATAAATCAACCCGATATTGACATCCGTCCAGATGTTTCCACCGGGGAGTGGGCAGAGAATCTGGGGGCCACAGAGGTCACTGTTCATTAGGAGAATTTGCGCTGTTCACCCCGTGAAGGTTTTATACTCAGTTCCTCGGGAGTGTAACCTGCTATGCACATTGGAACAATGGACAATTTCTGTGCTGTTTGATTTTTCTTCCTTACCTAAATAGCACAATTCATTCATTTATACTGGAACAAATTATTTCATATCTATCCAAGACAGAAATTATGATGAACACTTTTAAGGTTAATTTATTATCATTATTTTAATTGCAAAGCCGTTTCTTAAAAAGTCACGTGCTGACGTTTTATAGGCAAATGGATTGCTTACCCTATAAAATTCAGTTTTCAGTTATTTGCATGTGGATTCCCTCATTACACTATTGGTTTTTTTTTTTTTCTTTTTGAGATATAGTCAGTTTACAATTTGTCAATGTCTGGTGTCCAGCACAATGCTTCTGTCCTACATGAATGTGCATATATTCATTTTCATATTCTTTGTCACTGTGAGCTACTACAAGATATTGAATACATTTCCCTGTGCTTTACAATATAATCTTGTTTATCTATTTTATATATAGTAGTCAGTATCCACAAATCTCAAACTCCCAGTTTATCCCTTACCTCCCCACCTCCCCTCTGGGAACCACAAGTCTGTATTCTATGTCTGAGTCTGTTTGTGTTTTGTAAATAAGTTCATTTGTCTTTTTTTTTTTTTTTAGATTCCACATATAAGTGATATCATATGGTACTTTTCTTTCTCTTTCTGGCTTACTTCACTTAGAATAATAATCTCCAGGAGCATCCATGCTGCTGCAAATGGCATTTTATCATTTTTACGGCTGCGTAGTATTCCATTGTGTAAATATACCACCACCTCTTTATCCAGTCATCTGTTGATGGACATTCAGGCTGTTTCCATGTCTTGGATACTGTAAATAGTGCTGCTATGATCATTGGGGTGCAGGTGTCTTTTTGAGTTAGGGTTCCCTCTGGATGCCATTCTTTCCCATTTTGCTTGTGTGGCTTGTTTCACAATGAAGGTATCACTAGAGGTGGCTTCACAGTTTCCATCTTCATTTCCATTCTGCTGACTGTTTTTACAAAAGTATTTGGAACTGTAAAAATGTAGTCATGTTTTCATATTAATTTCACAACTATTCAACTTTGGTAAATTGGACATCTAACGGAACACCATAGAAATAGCAACAACATGAAACTGACAGCTAGAAATAACTTGACATGACGTGAAATTGTATCAGCTAAAATGTGATGCAATTAAAATGCCTAAGATCAGAGGTAGATTATTGATTGGGTTTAGTGTCCATAACATGAGCATGTAATGAGTTTTTACTGAAACTCATTCAGAGCTTATGTTCCTGATGCATGAGGTGAGTGTGTGTGTTGGGGTGTGTGTGGGGGGAGTGGGGTGTATGGGTAGCTAATGCGGGATTGCATTCTTTCCTCTTTCAAGTGAAATTACCAACCAGACTGGGAATCACCAAGCCAACCATGGGACATCACGTCCATGGGCCATACATTGGGGACCCTCTTACAGTCCTCGCTAGGAATTCCGTCTACCCCCTTCCATGGTGAATTCTCCTTGGGAGCCCTTGCCAGCCCGTGACCCTGGCAGGTCAAGCCTGACCCATTGGAGAAGACTCACCTTCCAAGGGATGGGTCATTTGAGGGCCCTCTGCCAACTCACCCTTCTTCTGCCCTTCGGAGTTCGGCTTTGCCAACAAAAAGCACACCCAGGGCACCACGGGTTCCCGTGCTTACAAAAGCAGCGGGCATATCCAAGAGGGTCTTGCTCTAATAAAGAAAATCTCCTCTTGTTTTGCTTTGTTCTCTAGACATAAGTTAGGCCTCAGCTGTCACTGCCTGGGCATTGAGTAACGAAGGATGTCGCTTTCAAACACACACACACACAGACATATACACACAGAGCACACACAGAGCCCTTCTAACCTGGGATACTCGATGACATTGCAGGCTCTATCTGGGTTTTGAACATGTGCCACTCACCTGCCCGGACTGAATTAGATGAGGAGGGGCTGATGGAGACTGATGGCAATTTCTCGTCGTTGAACAAAGTGTTCAAGTCAGGCTAAAGGTAACCACGGACTTCCATCATCACGGCAAAAGGCTGGAGAACACGCCTATAATCCAAATAATTGCTGACTTATCTCATAGTTAAATGCATGAGAAGATGGTTAAGACTGTCATTTCTAAAGGGCGTCTGACACTTGCGATATTAACATGATGCAACCAAAACGCAATTATGCAAGTTAAATAAGAAACAGGAAGCTGGTTTTTCTTTTTCAGCCTTTGCATTCCTCATATATTTTCGGGTGGCTCAAATATCCGTGTATGGATGGGCAGAGATTAACAACTGGAATTTAATTGTCATAACACGTCTTCTCGGACACCAGAAATGTGCGGTGGTCAGAGGGTTGGTGCAATTTTCATCGTGAGATGAAAACACTTGAGATGCCATGGGAAATGTTCACAAGAAGACTGTCTCAGGAAAGCAGTAAAAACGGTCAGATTGCCCAGGTTGGTGCAGGCGTCTTATTAACCAGAAACAGCACATTATTTGCGCCCTGTGGATTTCAGTGCTAATCTTTTGACCTCGTGAGCCGGGCTTGGCCCCTGCTCGTTCCTGTAATTTGTTGCATGTCTGGAGGAGAACGCTTTCGATGCATCGATAATCCCAGAAGACTGAGCTCTCTCTCCATCCTCTTTCCTCCTGTCTCCTGGTACCCAGGGGGCCAGCCACCGCGGCGCACCTGAGCCAGTTCCCTCCCGCATCTCAGCAGGTGCTGCGTCTGGGGTCGAGTCTCTCTGGGCATCAGAATTGGCAGATAATCAAGCCCAGGAGCATCTTCAGCAGCAAAGACAGGGAAGGGCAGTTCCCTTCAACAGCGAGGGGAGGGGAGCAGCCTTAACCGGGGTTCCTTTGAGGGTGATTCATAAAAACAGGTGCAGGCCAGGAGCTGTTTTTATTTCAAACATTTATACCATCGCATTTCTTGTCTTTCCTCCTCTGCTTTCTTCATCTCCTGTTTCATTCTTTACCTTTTCAGAGATAAAGGGAAAGGTTTTGTTCTGAAGCTACTGTATGTATTTACCCCCAGCTGATTCCGTGGTTTGCGGGACAACTGGATAGAAAGGCTTTAAGAAAAAAAAAAATCCTTAGAATGCACAGTTTGTATGTGATTTTTAATTTAAGATGGGTGAATTTAATTTGATTTAATTCATGTAAATTTAATATATACTAACAAAATATATTTGTGGCTTCCCGATTCCTTTCCTTAGCCAGAAACCCTTTAATCGTGCATTAAGACATCAGATTCATTTAAATAGGACAATAAAGATTTTAGGATTGGAGGAGCAAGGCTGAACTAGTCAAGAAGGGGACATTCATAGCTCTCATTACCTTTGTCCTCTGAGCTGTGATTTCCCAGCTGCAGCCTTTAACTAGCAGTTGGGGTTTTGAGAATATTTGTCTTTTTTTCTTTTCTCTTGTTTTTAATTGAAGTGCAGTCAGTTACAATGTGTCAGTTCCTGGTGCGCAGCACAGTGTCCCAGCGATGCAGATACACCCATATATTCATTTTCGTATTCTTTTTCATTATAAGTTACTACAAGATATTGAATATAGTTCCGGTGTGCTGCACAGAAGACATTTGTTGTTTTTCATTTGTGTTTTCATGTATAGTAGTTGAGATTTGCAAATCTCCAACTCCCAAGTTATCCCGTCCCACCTCCCTTCCCTTGACAACCATAAGATTGTTTAATATGTCTGCAAGGTTGTTTTTATTTTGTAAATGAGTTCATTAGTGTCCTCTTTTTTTTCTTTTTTTTAGATTCTGCATGTAAGTGAATGTGGTATTTTTCTTTCTCTTTCTGGCTGACTTCACTTAGAATGATGATCTCCAGTTCCATCCATGTTGCTGCAAATGGCGTTATTTTATTATTTTTCATGGCTGAGTAGTATTCCATTGTATAAATATACCACAGCTTCTTTATCCAGTCATCTGTCAATGGACATTTAGGCTGTTTCCATGTCTTGGCTGTTGTAAATAGCGCTGCTGTGAACACTGGGGTGCAGGTGTCTTTTTGAATTAAGGTTCCCTCTGGATACATGCCCAGGAGTGGGATTGCTGGATCATAGAGTAAGTCTTATTTTTAGTCTTTTGAGGAATCTCCATACTTTTAACATATATTTCCTGTTTTACCTCACTATTTTTTCCAGCAATGCCTCTTGACCAGACTACCAGTGGCTTCCTCCTGCAAAGCTCTCTCATCTTCCGTAGGTAAACACATGGTTCAAATTCATCACAGCAAGAAGAGACTGGGTCCGGGAGTGCAGTCGCAGACTGGCCCTTCCTTGATGGCAGCTGTAGATCAAAGAGCTCAAACTCTGTCTTTTTTGACTTTTTTTTCTTGTTATTTTAGAGAGGGATGACTTCTATTGAAAGCTGAATATAATTAGACTGTATCTTATATATATTGACCACTGGATTGATCATTTAAATGAACACATTTTGAAAAATATATTGGGATCATGTCACCTTGGAAACAAAAAGCCACACGATGGGCTGAGTTTATTCAGGGTCGGATGCCCTGAATGGAACGGCCTGGAAGAGGCCTCGCAGGTAGGTCTGAGGGCCCGCTGTGAGGAGGGAGGGGAGCATCCAGGCTGTGGACACACGTGGAGTCAGCATCGTGATGACAAGTTACTGCTGGTCCCGAAGGTCAGCTCCCTCAGTTAATGGTTTTAGTGCTTTTCTGAGTACGGGAGGGTGCAAGGATTTGGGTTCATCAACATTTCTCCTGAATATATCTAAGCAGCCGAGGGCCACATCTGCCAGTTTTCCCAGAGCGCAGGGTACCTCCGTCCCGACCTTCACCCTGAATCCCTCCCCAGGATGTGCTGCCGGTCAGTGACTGCGGTGGCTCGTGAATGACTCGCCTCTTGTAGCACTGGAGGGTGGGGGGTGCTCTTTGCTTTCCTGGGTGTATGGGGAGGAAAAGGGGAGTAGGGGGGGTGGGAAAAAACTGGAAACATACTTGCTCAAGATAATTGAATCCTGGGTGGAGCCTCACCCGGTTCTCTGTAAGTTACAGACAGTAAATAAATGCAGACAACTCTGCAAAGTGCTGCCTGGAGGCTGCCAGGAGCCTTGACTCAGCCCAGTAGCAGGTGCAGAGAACAAAAGCCAGGCTGGGCTGCCTGCCTTGAGGGGTGGAGGAGGGTAGAGCTCAGGGGCACAGCATGTACTTAACATGCACAAGGTCCTGGGTTCAATCCCCAGTCCCTCGGCTAAAAAATTTTTTAAAGAAATAGAAGAAAAGGAAACACGTGTCGATTCATTTAAAAAAAAAAAAGAGGGGAGAGGAAGGCATTTTTGGATGTTTTTATCTTTGATCATATTGTCTTTAGGACAGCTCACCACTGGATCTGCAACCCTGAGTCCTTTGAAGCATTTTGAAACTCTGGACCAGATCCGCGTTCTGATGTAGATGGAAATCATTCATGCTTACATTAATTTTTTTTTATGTCCTGTCTTCCACTTTCTTTTCCAGTGACTCACTTGGTAGACAAATACACCCGTATTTGGAAGTTTAGGCCAATGTATCCTGGACACCCAACCGTCCTGACACACAGGAGCGCTTGCTTTGGGGTTTGAGGGTTCACCTGAGTTGTGTTTACATCCTTCGTACGAATCCAGTGTCTTCACGAGTCCTGCAAAGGTTGCATTTGGAACATGAGAGGGAAGGTGACCCAAAGGACTGGAACACACATTCCAAGGAACTACAAATCACTTTCTTCTTTCTCAGAAACTGCTTTCGCGGATTACCTTTATGGTGCAAGGCTGCTTCTGGAACAATCTATCTTGCATAATAACATTGTTACAGGAGGTGATTCAAATGGCTTTTGAATAAGCAGTATTGCGTTTCCCTCGGTGCCTCGGCTTCCAAGGGAGACGTATTCAGCGCTAAGTTGGGAATAAATAGAGCATACTGTGGCGAAGAGTCTTTTTCAGGCCCATGCTTATGCTAATTTATTTAAATATATACATCAGGACAGAGTGCACCTGAAGATTCAAGGGGTCTTTGAAAGTTCTCTAGGTAGACTGTCCTTTTTATTTAAGATCCGGCATTGCTGATAACATTTTTCTCTGTTGATGTTTCCTGTTTCTGAGAACTTGTTTATCACCGCAGGACAATTAATCATCTCCATCGCATTATCCAGGTTTTTTCTTTAACGACGTTCGGTGGGCACAGACAAAGCGAGATCCGGATTAAGCTTGGACTCCAAGCCTGAAGTGTACGGAGAAGTTCCAGGAAGAACTCGGGAGATTCCACATTCAGGGAATGTGCACACATGCACACACACGCGCAGGCACTCAAAAAAGTGCTTGCTGAATTAGTATGTATGTAACTGATGTTTCTTTCTTTAAATCGATGCGTTCATTCATTTATTTAATAAGCAAGTTATATGCATTAAGTCGTTGGGAATTTCAGTAATGCCTCCCTATTATTTATGGGCAGTGACGAGAGCGTGCATGGAGGTGCACACGTGATACCAAGAATGAAGTGTATTGAATGTTGCATAAAATACGTTCCGAACACTAGGAATCCGGGATGACTTGGAAGGCGGGTCCGACTGAGGGATGCAGTCGTGGGCTCTGTTTCTCCCTGCAGGGGTCCTCCCCTCATGCCTGTCTGCTTGGAGAGGCCAACAGGTCCAGGCTGTGTGCTGACCTGGCCTGGCTCGCTCCCCCTCTGGGTCCTCCTCCCCAGCTCAGCGTGTTGCCACCTGCGTTCTTAGCTGTCAGGACACTGGACCTGGACAAGAAGGCTGTGGAAGCGCTCAACTGTTGGCGAGGAATCCTGGGGTTGCCAGTCGGCACATGCGGTCTAGAAGATGAGCATGGGGTCTGAGTGGGGCACGTCCCCTTGGTGAGGAGTGCCTTGAGGGAGAGCCAGGTTTGAAGACTCAACCTCAAAGGGTCCAGGTGGCGGCCTCTTTGCCTGGGTCTAACACTGCTGGCTTACAGGAATGTGATGAGTATATGAAAAGTGGGCCTAAGTTCCAGAGCTCCCGGACCCTAGATCCCAGCCTGGGACACGGACAGGGAAACAGACTTACAACGCACTGTGGTCAGTGAGCTTTGGAAAGAGGGCGCTGATCTGGAAGATTCTTGGGTGATGGGACAGTTTAGCTGGGGAGGAAGGATGGGGGTCAGGGTTTCTGGTGTATCCAATGGCGTGCAGGCAGCAGAAGGGCATTCATTAGGGTTTAGCTGGATGCACATTACATAAACCCTAAATAACAGAGGTTTTCTGTAATGTAAGTTCGTACCAGGCAGGTTCTGAGCGATGGATGGGGGAACCCCTGATCCTGGAGCTGGTGCATTGGCTATTATTATTATTATTAATATTAATATTTGGCTTTCCCTTTTCGGCTGCTGCAATCCAGCCATCCCAACTGCCTTCAGAGAAGGAGGGAGAAGGCGAGAGCCAACGAGAATTTCCCTCCTTGCAAGGCAACATCAATTTATTCAACCACAGGTCACCCTCTTTGTAAACCCATTTCCAAACTCTTTGTAAACTTTGTAGTTGCTGAGAATTCAGTTCATTCTTTAAAAAATATTATTGTGTCTGTTTTTAATTAAAATTTGTTCGTCAGGTGCACAGCTTGGATGTAAAAATAATAGGGTCATTTTTCATCCTGGACTTCTCGGAAACGTGTGGTTGCTTTTTGGCCTTAATTGTCTGCTGGGGCTTACAGCATTCAGCTCATTATTTGTCCACATTTCATTTTTTTTTTTAATCCAAAATTGCCATCTAGGCACAGTAGGCAGATAAGAGAATTTTCTTCCTATGTAATTTAAGTCATAACATTTTGATGCAAAAGGCTTCAAGGAGTGATAGTGATTATTATGTTCTATAAGAAACGTTACAATATTCTGGAAGCATCGTGACCTTATTTTTAAAAATTTCATGTAACTGAGAGAAATACTGCGTTAACACCAATGAGAAGAATTATCAGTGAATAATGACTTTAACCAACCAGGACCCTTCAATACATCATCTGTTGGCTGAAAGTCCAATTAAAAATACGCAATCAGACCCCTTAAAACTCTGAAAATAAAAGGCTATTAAGTCATCTTCCTCTTTGCCATAAATATTTATTGGCTGTTTCGCTCAGTTGGTATCAAGTGAATGATGTCAGGTCTTAATCTTTATCTTATATATTTTTCTTTTGCTCATTTCCTGTTTCCATGATGAAGAACTAGACCATTAACACCTTCAACTACAAATCCCCCTCCAGGCCCACAGGGCTCAATGTTTGTGCAAGTGTCCGGTGATTCTGTAGTGCGGTCATCACATTATTCTGCAGCCAGCTCTTCTCCGCCAAGTGTCTTAGCCCTTCTTGTTTTTCTCATTGTTCCTTCCTCTGTTTTCTGAGGATCCGTTCTGTCTTTTGGTCCTTCTCCCTTCTGTGTGCATATCCTCTCAATCTCCGCCAACGGCCGCCAGTCAACATTTGTAGAACCTCCTCTCTAATCAAGGGAAGTGCACATAGTCAGTGCCTTTATCCACAGTTGGAAATCCTGGGGCCATGCTGAACCCTTACTAATATTCCCATCTTTCCTTTGCATAATCACCAGTACTGAGCATGTGATGTTGTAGACCATAGGCCACAAACTCTGCTGAGCACAGGATGCAATTAGGAACTCTAATTTGAAAAGACAGCTGCACCCCAGTGTTCACAGCAGCACTGTTTACAATAGTCAAGACATGGAAACAACCTAAATGTTCATCTACAGATGACTGGATAAAGAAGTTGTGGCACCTCTATGCAATGGAATACTACTCAGCCGTAAAAAGGAATGAAATAATGCCATTTGCAGCAATGTGAATGGACCTGGAGATCATCATTCTAAGTGAAGTAAGAAAGAAAGAGAAAGAAAAATACCATATGATATCACTCATATGTGGAATCTAAAAAAAAAAAAAAAGACAAATGAACTTAAATGTCAAACAGAAACAGACTCAGACATAGAATACAGACTTGTGGTTGCCAGAGGCGAGGCTGGTGGGAAGGGACAGACTGGGAGTTCGAGATTTGTAGATACTGACAGGTGTATATAGAATAGATAAATAAGTTTACACTGTAGAGCACAGGGAAATATATACAAGATCTTACGGTAGCGCACAGCAAAAAAACAAATGTGACAATGAATATATGTATGTTCATGTATAACTGAAAAATTGTGGTCTACGCTGGAATTTGACACAACATTGTAATCTGACTATAACTCAATAAAATAAAATTTAAAATAAAGATAACATAGACTTTTCCTAACTGAGTTAGTCTTCTGGAATTAGCATGATTTGTGGAACTGATAAGAAGCTGTGTTTATCACTTCGAATCTCTAATGACAGTAACAATTGTTCCACGTATGAGCTTTTATTGAGAGATGAGATCTACCTTAACCAGCAGCTCTCTAAATACTTTAAATGTATTATCTCCTTTAAGCTTAACCTCAACCCTATGGGACGGATACTTCCATTTTATTCCCATTTTATTGGCAAGAAGCTGGAAGCACAAGGAATCCAAGTAACTCAGCTTGGAGCAATGTCTCTGTCTGTTAGTACAGAGGGAAATGTGATTCATGGACCGAGGATTCCGAGAATCCCAGTGTGGCCAGGACAAATTTATAAAAGGCAAGACCATTTTTTCCTGCAGGAGGGGATGGGGTGGCCAGCTAGTATTTCAAAGTTTGATTCAAATCCCATCTGACTTGTCTACAACGTTTCCTGGTTGAAGTTCAAGGGATGAGACTTAACATCCAACCCTTCCCAGGAGGAAGCAATCACCGCCATGAGTAAATGGTGATCGTTTATGCCAGGGAAGCACTATGTTAGGACCCAAAGGCGTGTGACTGACTCCCTGGAGGCACGATGCAATGGGAAAAAGTTTGAAGAGGAGATGTGTGAGCGCTGGGTTGGAGGAGGAGGAAACACTGATGGGGGATACAGAGGAAGGTGCAAATAAGGAATTCCAGGCAGTGAACATGGCTCCCAACAATATGGATCAAAGTCATGTACCCTCCCAGGCTCTCAGTATTCGGATGGTTCCGGACTATAACCTGTAAGGGAAAGAGGAAGAAAGACAGTATTAAATGAGGCTGGGAAGCTGGGTGGGTTTAGTAAGGGTTATGGGATTATTTCTTTTAATCACCAGGTGTACGTATGGAGGGTCCTCAAGAGATGCTCATTAAAGGAGAGACGTGTGACAAACTGTATGCATGTCGGACAAAAGGATGGTGAGTGCCCCCTGGATCTTTCTGGGGAGGTCCTGGAAACCTCTTTTCATACTCTGGAACCCCTGGAAACAAACCCTATCTGTTCGTTTCAGTTCCTGCTTTAGCAGAAAGCACGTTGGGTATTTTGAGCCCTGAGGCTTACAGACTCAGGATGGGGAAGGTCTTGTGAGTCAGGACGTCCCCACGGGGCCTCTGGTGCTGCCTCACAGTGTGTCACGGGATCCGAGCTGAAACCTTTTTCTGGAATTTCCAAGCAGAAGCCGGAGTATCGCCAGGTGTTTATCACCGTTTTAAGCAAGAGGAAGTTTAGCAAAGCTTTAGTGGGAAAATACAGATCTATGTTGCAGTCTCAAAGTGCAGATTCCAAAGACGGTCCTAATTATTTCCTGGGTGAGCCAGTCTTCAAGGGGCTCCCTTTATCTTGTACAATGAACCTTTGAAAAATGGGAGTAAAAAAATCAGTGAAAACCTACTTACCGGAATTCAATGAACATAATTAAATTAGGTTTCGGCTCTTAAGAATTCATGTTAGGGTGGCTGGTGTAAAAGGAAAAACAAGGATTATATATATATATATATAAAAAAAGGGTTTTAAAGCCCAAAGAATGACAAATCATTTCTAACCTGTAGAATGATATTTCTAAAGAACAAAATGGTTCACTCTCGAAAATTATTAATAGAGTGTCAGGAGAGAACAAAGGCTTTGTAAGAAAGGCCATAATTCTTACATAACTTATATATATATTTGTATTTTGCCAAAGAATGCCATTTGGGAAAATTGAAAATTAAGGTATCTAAATATTTCTAATTAAATAATTAATTAAAACGCCTGTCAACTTTTCTCATTGTGTTTTGTTCTTATTTTAAGGAGTTGTGGAAGGATAAAGAGAAAGAGAAATGCTTTTTATCTCGGAGAAAACTCTGTTCTCCAGGCACCTCCTCTGCGCTTTTCTTCTTTCTTTCTTTCTTTTTATTTTCTCGCCACCGAGAATTACTTTGTTACCTCTCTTGGTGTCCTGAGTTCTTCTTTTTAACTGTTCTTCCTCTGATGAAGTCTTGCCTTCTGGAGGTGTTCGCCCATCTTTTTTTAGGGGTTTCTAGGCTAAGATTTCTTTTATCTTTCTCAGTCCCCTTTCAGTTCTTGGAGACGTTGGAATATTTACTGAAGGATTAGAAAGAACTCAGGTTGTGGGTTTCTCTCAAGAGAGAGGCTTCGGGGGAGGGTATAGCTCAGTGGTAGGGCCCATGCTTAGCATGCATGAGGTCCTGGGTTCAATCCCCAGCATCTCGACTGAAATAAATGAGAAAATAAACCCAATTACCTCCCCTGTCCCAAAAAATAAATGGGAAAAAGTTAATATAACAAACACATGCTGTACAATTCTTATAGAATAAAGAGAAACTTAATAAGATTAAAAACCTTTAGAAAAAGTTCCAGCCTCTCCCCTACCTGCCTCCCTCCAAGTGGGATTGTCATGGACAATTCTACTCCCCATGTTCTGCTGTGGGTCCTGAGGCTGTTGGGGTGCAGAGAGCATCTTCTGACCACTGGTCACTAAGAAGATGCCCCGTTTTGCACTGGAAGCGGTCCTTTTGTCAGGCTGGGTGGCAGCTGGGAGATTGTTCTTTGACTTTCCGGGAGAACACATGGCTATTTCACAGGCTTGGTCTGCTCAGTCTGCCCTGATCCTGGAAATCACTCCTTCCTCCACATCTTCCCAGGGCCACTTCTCACTTCTTGTCCTCCACACACTCCCCGTGGTGGCTCTGGATGGAGCAGGGGTCCCTCTCGTGTGACCCATACTCAGCGGCACCCAGGCCCCTCCATGTGCTCTCCTTTGAAGACGGAGCTGGCCCTGGCACCCAAGTACAGAAGACCACAGACATTGCATTTTTACCCCCCTAGGACCTTCTTCGTCCTCTTGCTTACTCCTTTCTGTGACTCCTCCTTCAACATGTCCTGTGCCCTTCACTGCCTGGGGCTCCCCTCCAGGACGATCCACAGAGGGAAACACAAACCCCACAATCTTTGGCACTGGTTTATTTTCAGTTGCATAGGAAGCCAGTTCACATGGCTTAAGACATTAAAGACATTTAATTTAATAGCTCACAGCAAGCAGGAGGTGGTTGATGAAGTCAGTGGCTAGATGACCTCACAGGGAACAATGACTTTTCCCGTGGTTCTGCATGTTTAGTCTTTTGTTTTCCGTTTTCACATTTGTCCCCTTGTGATGGCAACATGGGCAGCCCTGGGCATCACCACATCTCACACAACACGGTGAATCCTCCTTCCAAAAGAAATTCCAAAGATAATGGAAAAGAAACCTCTGCAAGGCTGGCTTTAGTGACTCACTTTCCAAGAATGTTACCGAGTCCAGACTCATTCTGCTCACCCAGCAAATCAGGAGACAAGCTGCTGGGGCAAGGGATGACGACTTTATTCAGAAAGCCAGCAGATCAAGAAGATAGGGGACTAATGTCCTGGAGAACCATCTTCCCCAAGTCAGAATTCAGGCTCCTTTTATACTAAAAAAGGGGAGGGGGTGTGGTTGGCTGGCGCAAACTTCTCGGTGCAGGAATCCTGTGTTCTTGCAGCTGTGCACGAGGGTCAGGTCATGGTGCCCCTGCAAACCTCCAGCAAAACAAATGTTATTCTCTGTTCTGCAACTTGTTAATCTCTCTATGAATGGAAAAGTGTTAACATCCTTAAAGGTCAGAGCCTTGAGAGTGGGTTCTCCTGTAAAGGCAACGTTCTTTTACAAAAAGTGCAGAGCCAGCATGACTCAGCACAGGAAACAGAGCCCAGGGTTAGAGCCAAAGGAACGGATCCAACATGGAGTCAGGTTTGTTCTTCTCTATTACAGAAAAACATTTCAATATCTTACATCCAAGTGCATGGTTATTCAAATCACAGAAGGATGGGCTCACATTTTGTTACCACAGTTTACTCGGAGTCCTGGTGAGGGTTAGCTATGTTCTTTGCTCAGGGTCTCACTGGGCAGAGATGGAGATGTCAGCAGAGCTGGGTTCTCACCCGTAGCACCAGGTATCCTTCCAAGGTCATTCAGGTGGTTGGGAGAATTTGTTTCCTCACAGGTGAACAACTGAGGTTGAAAAAGAAACATAAACAAATAAATAAAAATAGAAAGAAGAACAGGTCCCTCATTGGAATGAGACTGAGAATGAATCACTTGAAGTTCTCTATGATTTCTCCCATTTCTCAAATTGTATGAATCTAAGATTCTTTTTATTAATCAGATAATTCATACTTTTATATTTCTCTCTGACTCCCCTTTCTCCCACACCCAAAGAAGGGCTCTGGAAGTGGTCCACTTTACATCTTTTGACTCGTCTCATCTGTGGATGGACTTTGGTTTACATCCTCAGAGTCTGGAACCCTGGCATCTCTTGTACTTGGGGACTCAGAAATTTGTGAATTTGTACAACCTAAAAATGCCAGATTTCAGAAGAAAAGACTTACGTCCAAATGAGATACTTGAAGTTCAATGTAAAGTTGATTACAATCAATTCATGGGGAAAAAAATCTAAGGGTGCACTTCATTTGACAAAAAAAAGTCATTTGATGCTTTGGAACTTACTAGTCTGCATAAATGGCCCAGCAGGAAAAAGATGCATTGATGGAGCACTCGTTTGAGACTGATTTCTCCGAAAGGCATTTGTACCTCTTAAGAGATTTTCAGAACCGAGCCGGATGCTGTTCTTTGAAACAGGTAATTGGTCATTATCTGATGATCACGTTTGTAGTTACTTCCTGGACAATGAAGGTCTTTAACATCATAGAAGGGCAAATTGTCAAGCAGGTCCTATAAGAAGCTGGCTTGGGTCTAGCACAGATACCCAATTGGAACAGTTCTCTACACTATCTGAGTTTTTTTTTCTTTCTTTCTTTTTTTAATCAATTTATCTTTTTTTTTTTTTAAATTGAAGTACAGTCAGTTTACAATGTGTTAATTTCTGGTGCAAAGCATCTTGTATCAGTCATATGTGTATGTACTTATATTTCTTTTCATAGTCTTTTCATTGTAGATTATTACAAGATATTGACTATAGTTCCCTGTGCTACACAGTATAAACTTGTTTATTTATTTTATATATAGTAGTATTTGCAAATCTTGAACTCCCAGTTTATCCCTTCCCACCTCTTACCTCTCCCATAACCATGAGTTTCTTGTTTATGTCTGTGAGTCTGTTTCTCTTTTGTAAATAAGTTCATTTGTCTTTTTTTTTTTTAAGATTCCACATATGAGCGATCTCATGTGGTATTTTTCCTTCTCTTTCTGGCTTACTTCACTTAGAATGACATTCTCCAGGTCCATCCATGTTGCTGCAAATGGCGTTATTTTATTATTTTTAATGACTGAGTAGTATTCCACTGTGTAAATATACCACATCTTCTTTATCCAGTCATCTACTGATGGACATTTAGGTTGTTTCCATGGCTTGGCTATTGTAAACAGTGCTACTGTGAACATTGGGGTGCAGGTGTCTTTTCAAATTGAAGTTCCCTCTGGATATATGCCCAGGACTGGGATTGCTGGATCATAGGGTAAGTCTATTTTTAAAAACTGTCACCTAAAACTTGGACTCCTTTAGCTGCCTGTATGCCTTGTGTAGTTTTATTGATGTGGCCATAAGCCTGATAGCCACAGCACTGCCTGGGGGGAAAAATCGAGTCATTCAAAGGCTAAACTAAACCTTACCACAACTATGAAATGGGCATAGTGCTGTACATTTATTTTCAGAGTCTCTCTAAAATTAGGATAGTCACGTGCACATTTCCCTGTTACCTAACCCAGTTCTCTGGCAGGTGAAAAACCGGGGGAAAAAAAAAAGAAGCCATTCCATACACATACCTATAAACATCCTTAGCAAACAGGGAACTAGTGAATTACCATCAAATTTGTTCACTTCTTTGAAATTCCATTTAAATACTTAATCCCACAATGTTATTCTATTTTCCCCATTCTTATGGAGATTAATCAAGAAAACAACAGTACAGGAAGTTAAAAGAGCAGGCACAGCGGAGCGGAAGCTGCCTGTGAGTTGACGTCAGCCAGCCCTTAACTGGGGACTGTAGGAGGGCGGGGGGAGTGGGGACGCGCTTAAGGATGCAACTGATCAGAATGTTGAGGGAGCCTTAGAAGCAGCAGCTAGTTATGGTTATAGGAAAGCAAAAAAAGAGACAAATCCAGTTCTTGTATTTCCCCCTATGTTTTTTACTAATTCATGCCGGAGGGGGACGAGAGTCCAGGAGGAATGTGGGACCTGCATCAAGTCACCCCTCCCCACTTAGCAGGTTCCCTGTCTTAAGGAAGCAGAACCTTGCACCCAGGAGACATCCATGGACGCCATTCTCTCCAGGGGTAAAAGTACCATCTGGGTTCTTATTGGCTTGGGGGGTTAACTCCTCTTGGTTACGACTGCCTTTCTTGAGTTCCTGTTGGCTTGTAAGTTACCAGTGGAGTGAAATCCTACAGGGACTGGAGATGGTACCACTGATCATCAACAAGCAAACGCGGGGCAAGAGAAATCTTTTTTAACAATAACCCATCTTCCAAACAAAACAGAAACAAAAATGGATCTACGTACCAGTTGCGATCTGGCTTTGGGCTGGTCAACAGCTTCTAATTCGGATTATTAACTATATTTGAGTGTCAAAGAGCAAATATTAAAATACACGTCTGAGTGGGCGAGTCAGCTACTTCTCTGTGTTTCAAAAGCAACTCAGACAAGCCCCAAGAGCCTAGGAATAACTGCGATATTAATTCAGCTCATCAACAGCCACGAGAAACACGGCCCTTGCTTTTCTAACAATTCAGAGGACTTTGGCACGTCAGGGGGTGTTAATTGGCCTGAACGGGACCCGTGCATCTGGCTGTCCAGACACCTTCACGCTGCCCTTCAGACGGATCTGTTTTAGCACGTGGACCACGCGTAAGCTCTCCTCTGGGGGCTGGGGAATCTGTGCTCCTGAAATGATACAGATCCAGTTTTTTTTGGTCAAAATACCAACACATCCAGCTGTCTTGGGAACCCCGAAGCTGAGTGCCCTCTCTCAAAAGAAGAACAATCACAGAAGGGACAGGAAGGAAACACAAAAATTAAAAAGGTCTTTAGACCGCTGACATGCCACATGATTGGAAGGGAAGGCGCCTGATTTAAGCTGAAATCGAGAGGTTAAGATTGCAACACGTGTGTTTTACAAAGCTGAATGCTCTGTCGGCACGCACACAATGGGATGAATGCAGGAATGGTCCCCTTATGGCCTTAAATGTGATGCGCTGTTGTTAACAACAGCAAAAAAGATGGAAAGAGACAAAGACTGAGTGAGAACGGGAGAGGGGGACCCGCGTGTCCTGCACGTGCGTGCCCAGGGCATTTCTGAGATGGGACGTTTGTCACTGCACTGATGTATTCAGGTCAAGCCATGTGGGTCCAAGGAAGCCCACCTGGGCACAGCATGGGAGGTGAGCTCTGTCCACCCCAGGGGCCGCTGGAAAGACGAGATGCAAGGGGAGGGCAGGAGGGTCCTACTCCGGATGCAGGCGGAGAAGCGACCAAGAAAAAACCTGGGGAGGCCGACATGCAGCACTGAGGTCACGCTGTGGCCGGTGGGGACCCCGTGCCGGGGAAAACTAGACAGGCCAGGCAAAAACGTGGATGGAGGAGAGGCAGGGGAGCTGGCGGCGTGAAGAAGTAAGAGGGAGTCATTTGGAATTAAAATACCCACTAGCCGGGCTTGAGGTGGACCCTGGGCAGCGATGAAGAACTCATAGACCTCATTGGTCACAGAAGGTTAGTCCTGGTTTGAACGGATCAAGAGCTTGAGTGCCGGATCAGAGCAGAAGAACCATCTCTTGGAGCTGCGAGGGCTCCCGATCACCCTGAGGATGAGATAGGATGAGGTGGCAAAGAGCAACAGAGGGCACTTAATGTGTCTCCAAGACAAAGGGTTGGGCTCAGGTGTGATGGCTTTGGGGCCTTGGGGACAAAATTTACAATTGTTCCAGGCCAATCTGCTCAGCCCACCTTAACTGAGCTGATGCTTCAAGACAAATGAACACCAGTTCCAAGCCTTCCTCTGTGTGAGCTGTTCCCTCTGGGACGTACCTGGCTCCTGCAGGCACCAAGACCCCTGCCACCCCTGCTATGCCACCTCTTCAAGTGTCCTCTGAGTCGTCCTGCCTCACGGAGCTGCGCCATCTCCTTGGTGACAGGAAGCTAACAAGGCTGCTCCGTGATCTCTAGATCTGTTCTGCAAGACCCGTGAACCAGAACTGGGTCATTGTCTACCCTGCATAAAACATCATTGGCTGTTTGTGGTTCTGACGACTTGGCTACGTGCGACAATATTTTCCCCATGTGATTTGACTCCCGCTGAAAGTGACGAGCTGGTGACGAATGGCGTGTCATTGCTATTTTGTAGAAGAGAAGAGAGTTGCGGAGAGATGCAATGCCTGCCCATTGCAGGGAGGACGCTGGGGTTGGAGTGAGACCTGAGGCATCACAGTTTCTAGTCTGTAAGCCTTCCCGCCAAGCCGGGAAAAGCACAAGAAACAGGAAAAGCATATTCCTTCACTCACATCTTCACTGAGGCTTTCTGACTGTACCCCTCCGCCCTACCCCAGGGTTTTGGTAAGCTGCGGGAATACAGGAAGGTGGGTGCAGGTTCACACTGTAAGGTGGAGGGGACGCAAGCTACCTCTTTGCACTGGGTAGGGGGTCCATCATGTTTAAATACCATGTGGTATGGATGGGGGAGGAGAAGTGTGTCACCAGGTCCTGAAGAGAACCCCTTCAGTCATAGTCTGACTTTAACATAAGAATTAAGTCCTGGCCATTGAAGAGCTCACTGTGGCTGTTTCTATTTTAAGAAGATGAGTGGATACAGAAGTGGTGGTATATTTATACAATGGAATACTACTCAGCCATGAACAAGAATACAATAATGCCATTTGCAGCAACGTGGATGGAACCGGAGATCATCATTCAAAGTAAGTCAGTCAGGCAGAGAAAGATAAATATCATATAATATCACTTATGTGTGGAATCTAGAAAATGATAGATGAAATTATTTATAAAACAGAAAAAGACACAGACATAGAATACATTCTTATGGTTACCAGGGGTCAGAGGGGGTCAGGAGGGATAAATTGGGAGTTCGAGATTTGCAGATACAAACTACTGTATATAAAATAGATAAACAACAAGTTTCTTCTGTAGAACACAGGGAACTATATTCAATATCTTGTAGTAAACTATAATGAAAAAGAATATGAAAAAGAATATATGTACGTACATGTATGACTGAAGCACTGTGCTGTGCACCAGAAATTGACACATTGGAAAATGATGATGCTTCAATTAAAAAAAAAAAAAGTAAAAAAAGTTAAAAAAAGTTAAAAAAGTAAAAAAAGTAAAAAAAAAAAGTGAAAAATAAAAGTAAAAACAAAAGTAAAAATAAAAAAGAATCCTGAAATAAAAGAATTTGATCAATTCAGATCAATGGCTTTAAAGGAAAATTGGCTAAAATAGCCACACAGGGTTCTTTCATGGACAAAGAACTTCATTCGCTTCTCAGGTTCCCAGAAAAGTTTCTTAAGAACAATAGTGAACGTTTTTTAAATGTCTTGAGATTTTTTTTTTTTTTTGAAGATTCTCACTGTAGTCAGCATTGGAAGCCAACACTCCTAGACTCAGTTAATTTACACGTACATGGTAACAACTTTTCCTGGTAAATTGTGTGTGTTCCCTTTAGCTTTTATGAAATGACTTTGTATTTGAAGGACTGAACATACTTGCCTTCAGATTCCAAAATCCTCTGAATGGGAGCTCCAGGGATATCATTTTCCGGAATCTATACATGGAAAAGATCACTTCTTGAACAATTTGTTGCCTTCTTTTGAGCAAAATGGAATAAATATAAAGCACCAGTAACTCAGGGCTGAAGTCATCATTTGTGTGATTAAATGCCGTGCTGGTATCAAACACACACACATCAGATGTGATAAGCTCTCAATGATTTCCGAGTCCTCATTTGAACTTCCTGCTCAAGTTTCTGACTCAATACACCTAAAAGAAGACTCTGGCATAATTTTATGAATAACCCGCAGTGTTATTCAGTGTCACTAAACACCCCGGACCTGATAAAAATAGGAAAATTTGTCTATGTGTTTGCAGAGCAAATAAGGAAGTGGAAAATGCAAACTGCTCAGAGAAAGGTGTTCCAGGACCCCTGGCCCATCCTAGGATGGGAGGATGGAGAGAGGGGAGGGCGTTCCCGCAGCCCAGGCAGGTCCGGAGCCAGGACGCCGCTGCCCTGCATCACCTGAAGATGTGGAGTGAGAGGTGAGGGGGCCACCGAGAGGTACGTGCAGTCCCCCCGGGATGCAGCTGCATCAAAACATCATAGCTACCTCACAGGATGAGCGTTATTAAACGCATTTTACAAACGCAGAAAGCGTTCATAAACTTAACTTCGTTGCTCTGAAACCTCCCTATTTATGAAAATCAAACCTCAATACAAAAACCCTTATAGCATCAAATCAAGGTCTTTCTGATCCAAGGGTCATGCTGTCAACCGCATCCATAATCTCACCTTAAATAAGAAACTATAGGATTGTGGTTTAGGGTAATTGCAGAAAGATGGCTGCATTTTACGAGGAGCATTGCTCACAGTAATACAGAAGGTCTGCCTCGAAGGCTCCCAGAAAGTTTGAGTCATGTTAACTTTCACCTAATTTGGGACCCACATCTTAACTTAGGTCATTGCAAATAACACTGTATTTGTCTGGCAGTTTTTTTCTTTTTCTTTTCTTTTTTTTTTTTTTTTTGTTCTGGAGTGACTTCCATCTGAAAAACATTTCTCCTCTCCGGAGAGCAGCAGTAGCTTGACAGGAAAGAGCCATAACTGTATTTATTTGCTAACTTTTCTGACATCCACTTAGACTTCTCAAATTATTGATTTTCAAAGTCGAATGTCAGTGCAGCCTGGGAGCGCGTAACGAGAGGACTTGAAATCACTTGCGGATATGAAGTTACTAACACCTCTGTCACATTGTTTCAAGTGTACTAATTATCTGGAAGGCGAAAAAACTTACAGGTGGTGACCATGTCCAATGATGTTAGTCAAATGGTAACATTATGAATCCATTTCCATGAGACTGTTTCAATTTTAATTTATTGCCTGCATCATTCTCCGTGCAGCTCTCTATGCGATTAACAGGAAGTGACTTTGCAGCCAGAAACAGTGAGTTTGAAGCTTGGCAGTGCCACGTGCCATGCCTGGCACTATTTTAAAAAGCAAACCCTGAGTCACTTTACAAAGCAAATAATTGCACGTCCATATTCGACGCTTAGAGTTTTGATTTCATCGAGCTTTCATGTTATATACTTTTTTTAGTACACCCAAACTTCTTGGTTTTAGATTGTGTGTGCATTTATACAGAGCTATAATTTTCCAGTGCTATACTGTCATTTAAACATCACTGGGCTTGCTCTGGCAAACATTCTCATTTTAGAAATTAAAAGTGTGATAAAAAATGAAAATCACTCAATATCCTTGTTAGAGGACGAATTGTGTTTTTTCGACATTCGTATGTTAAATGTGACAATATTTGGAGAAGGATCCTTAGGGCGGTATTTAAAGTTTGACGAGGACAGAAGGGCTGGGTCCTAATGCAATGGGACTGGTGTCCTTATACAAAGAGGAAGAACATATAGAGAGAAAAGTTCTTGTGTGGACATAGAAAGAAGGTTGCCTTCTGCAAACCAGTGAGAAATGGACCCGTTAATACGTTGATCTTGAAATTCCAGCCCCCGGAACAGTGAGAAAATATATCTCTGTGCTGTTTTGTTGCAGCCACCCAGCAGAGGAATATAATCACCTTCAATTATTATAGTGAAAGGACATTTTAATAAAGGATCCAGGAATAGATGGACTTACATTAAAAATTGTTAAAAAATTCTGCATTTTTGGAGTAGTTGACAGAGAGCAGCGTGCCCTGGCGTCCGGGATCTGCTCTGGTCCCACTGGTACGGCTTGGGGATGCTACGAGCTGGCTCACAGCCAGGTCCTAGTGTTTTCTTGCTTACTATCCACATTTCACAGAACGTCAACATCAGATGAGGCCATTCTATGGCCCTTATGCCTCAGGATGAAGCCAAGACGGTGTGGAAGAGTGTCAAACATTGTCCGAGCTGCAGAAAATGGATCGCGCATCCTTATCCTGGCTCCTGCGAGTGAAGGCTGCTACTTTATAAATCAGGACTTTAGCTTCGATCTGGTTGTCTTCCCTCCCAGATGAGATTTATTAAGATACCTGCTCATTGAACAACCCCCAGCTTCCCGCCAGCACCCAGTCCAGAGCAGAATCACCCAACACAACCAAATACGGAACAGCTACAATACCAGTGTTTTGACTCTCTCTTACAATCCCCAAGGTGTGTGTTCCTTCTCAAGGTGGAGAGTAACACCCCCGCTGGTCCAGCAGCGGGTACATTCCTGTTGGTCTTGGCTCCAGGGACTTGGATGTAGGAGCTGGTGGATTTAAACTCATCTCTGAGTGTTGCCTTGCTCTATCATTTTCCCTGACAATCTGACCAGGTTTCCATTTGGCCCTGGGTGTTTTAAAAACTGGACCATAAATGATAGTAAATTGTGTGAACAGAAACCAAATCAATTATTTTTTATACCCAAATATTTTCTTCCTCAAAACTGGTAGATGTTGCTTCTCTGGTCCTGCATTACATAATTTTAAGAAGATGCTCACTAAGAAGTGGTTGAAAAAGATTCAAGTCAGAGAGGAAAAATAAATGCAGAATGATTGACTGAAAAGCCAATGAGAGAAGAAGTACTGGAGAACGCAGGGGCGAATGATGGAAGGACACAAGGTCAACGTGACCGACTGCACTTATGTGTCTGCTTCAGTTTTCTCCCTGAAATTCTGAAAAAGCAGGTGAAGGGAATTAAAGAGGACAAACACATAGTGCAGACAAAATGGAAAAAGACCATCATTTGATGAGACATCTTCACATATTCTGGAACGTACGATTGTAGAGTCAGCAGGAATGAGGAACGCACCGGAATGAGATGCAGGGCTGAGAACACAGGGAAAAAAAAGTCTTCAGAAAGAGGACCATCTCTCCCCCACTCGTCCATGACCCTCCGCCATTTCCCCTCCCTGTCAATCCAACACCAACTGTTTATTCACCCAGGATAAAGTAGAGGAAGGGAGAAAATACAAAACCAAGGGACCATGGCTAAGGTAAGCTGGCAACATAGAGTGAATTCTGCTTCCTTCTGGGAGCGATGCCCTGGCTTAGTGATGCTTAGCTCACTCATACGTGGCTGGGTTGAGAAATACTTCACAAAACCAACATCATTACTAAGCAAAGAAATGCAAAAAGACCCACAATAATGTATGACTTTGCCCCTCCTAGGATGACCATTATCCCCCCAAAAACCCTCAAAAGATAATGTGTTGACCCATTGGTGGAGAAATTGGAAATTGGTTCCAATTTCTGTGCACGGTTGGTAGGAATGTAAAATGGTGCAGCCACTATGAAAAACAGTAAGGATTTCCTCAAAACGTTAAAAAAAAACAGAGCTACCGTGTATGATCCAGCATAAAATGAAACCGTTATCTACAAGGGATATTGGCAGAGGGAGGGTCTAGCTCAAGTTGTACAGCGTGTGCTTAGTACACACGAGGTCCTGGTTTCAACCTCCAGTCCCTCCTCTAAAATAAATTAATCAACCTAATTATATCCTCAACCAAAAAAAACAAAAAACAAAAAACAAAAAACAAAAAACAAGCAAAACACAAAAGAAACCACTAACTTTAAAAAAGAAAAGAGAGAGAGATTTGCACCCCTCCACATTCTTTGCAACACTGTTCACAATGGCCAAGACATGGAAGCAACCTAAATGTCCATCAGTGAATGAATGGATTAGGAGAATGTATACAGATGTGCACACACACACAAACACACGGGCGTGCAACGGGATATGATCCAAGATTTGAAAGGCAAGACAGTCCCGCCATATGCAATACCATGGATGGACTTTGAAGACATGATGCCAAGTGAAGTAAGCCAGTCACAGAACAACGAAGACTGAATGGTTCACCTTTTATGAAGGACCCGTAATGGTCAACCACACTGAGGGAGGGAGCAGAACGGTGGTTGTCAGGAGAACAGGGAAGTGGACAGTCGTTCTTCAATGGTTGCAAATCTCAGTCATGCAAGATATTCAGGGTCTACCACACAACATGGTGCCCATAGTTAACAATACCGTGTTGCACACCTAAACATTCGTTAAAGGGTAGATCTCATGTGAGGTGATCTTAACACACACCCGCATGCATAAAACTGGACAGTTTAATAAGTCAAATTGTGCAAAACCCAAAATCAAGGGATGAAGAATATTAACAAATTATACCCTGGAAAGAGAGGACCAGCTCAGTTCCTAGCATCGCTTGGCTACCTGCATGCGACAATACTCCTGAGAGGCAATGCCACCCTTTGCTTCCCTGACTCTCAGTTTTCTCCTCTGCAGGGAAGAGATCATAGTGGCACATGTTATAGCATCGTAGGGTTAAATGCAGAAGTCAGGGAAGATCCACGTGCACTGTCCAGCAGATAATAAATGTTAACTCTGGGTAATGTCCTCATCATCCCAGCTTTTAAACCTCACAATATTTCCATCAGAACTGCGTTCTTCCCTATTCTGGAGAATGCAAGCTCACACATCTAGAAAATATCGAAGGTTAAGACTCTAGACACAAGCTCCTTTCCATGAGATAAGCCTGCCTCAAACTCTCTAATAGTCAAGTTTAGAAAATTTAAATAATATCAATGATTTTTATATCCAGATCTCTTTTGTTGTCTGTCTCCAACCAACCAGGATGTTCCTAGGCTGTGTCAGTGTCTGGATATAAAGGAGGTTTTTAACCTCAAGTCTCCTGGCTTATTTGCACCTGCTGCCTTCACAGCAGCACCCTGGACCTCAAAACAGAGTTTCTGCCAGACATTTCCTCTCTTGGAACTTGTCTGTCCCCCTTTGCACTCACTCTTCCTGGGCTACTGCTGAGGACCACGCCCAGGTTCCCATCCATGGGGTCCTCCAGAGATACTTCTTTGGCTTGGAACAGAGCTGTCCACCTCCCATCCTGTATGTAGACACCCTATCTCTTGTAGGAAGTCTCTAAAGCATTTTAATAGATCTCAGAGTCCCGAGCTCAGGAAAGTCACAGAGAGAGGAGGGGAGGCCCCTTCTCACCTCTGGTCTACGGCCCGCCTTCCTATTCTGCATTTCCTTCTGCAAGAACTAAGTCTTCCCGGCAAGGCTTGTAGAGTGAATGCCTGTATTTTCAGAAGAGAGTACCAGTCAGAATGGCCATCATTCAAAAGTTCACAAATGACAAATGCTGGAGAGGCTGTGGAGAAAAGGGAGCCCTCCTATACTGCTGGTGGGAATGCAGTTTGGTGCAGCCACTGTGGAAACCAGTATGGAGATTCCTCAAAAGACTGAAAATAAACTTACCATGTGATCCAGCAATCCCACTCCAGGGCATATATCCAGATGGAATTCTAATTTGAAAAGACACCTCCACCCCAATGTTCACAGCAGCACTATTTACAACAGCCAAGACATGGAAGCAGCCTAAATGTCCATGGACGGATGACTGGATAAAGAAGCTGTGGTATATTTATACAATGGAATACTACTCAGCCATAAAAAAGGATAAAGCAATGCCATTTGCAGCAACATGGATGGACCTGGAGATTGTTATTCTAAGTGAAGTAAGCCAGAAAGAGAAAGATAAATACCATATGACATCACTTGTATGTAGAATCTTTAAAAATGGCACAAATGAACTTATTTACAAAACTGAAACAAACTTATGGTTACGGGGGGGGAAGGAAGGGTGGAGGGAGAAGTTGGGAGTTTGGAATTTGCAGATACTAACTACAATGCATAAAATAGATAAACAACAAGGTCCTACTGTACAGCACAGGGAACTATATTCAATGTCTTGTAATAGCTTACATTGAAAAAGAATGTGAAAAGGAATATATATATATATATATATATATATATATATATATATATATGTATACGTGTAACTGAAGCATTGTGCTGTACACCAGAAGTTAACACAACATTGCTAGCTGACTGTACTTCAATTAAAAAAAAAGTCACCTTCTAGAAACTCAGTCTCAAGGCAATCTGTTTCTTCTTCTCAGAGCTGTCCTTCCATGGACAAAGTTTCGAAGCAGACTCTAGGAGTGGGAGCTAAGATCTGAGGGTGTCTCTCCTCTTTCCACCTTGCTGCGGGAGCATCACCTCCTCCCTGCGAGGCTGGGAAGGGAACTGATGGAGGAACCCACTCCCCAGGGCCAGGTGGGTGTAGGTGGGGAGCGGACATGAATGAAATGTGTGGCCACATTTCCTGCAAATTCTACGGTGGAAAAAAAAATGTCTATACCATTATGAGAAGCTGCGGGAAAAGGTGTAAATGGATGCATTTATAGTATAAAACATAACAAGAACCGTATCAATTTGGATCCTAAAATTGTTTTCCTTGGAGAATTTACCCAAAGGGTAGCATTCAAAATTGGACAATATATAGCAAGCTTATATATTTTACCTCATTGTTTCTGTAATGGAAACAAAGAAATAAAAAGTATGCAGAAAGATAGAAGATTAGGCGAGTGAATTGTGGTACAGAAATATGATAAAATATTATGGACTACTTAAAATAATGTGAAAATGTAGACACTATAATGACCACACATTAATATGAAGATGTTTCTGATATAATACCAAACGAAAAATATAATAAAACCTTATGTCGTAACTTTTATTATGTTCAAGTAGCCTTGGACGAAAAATGCAAGAGGTGATATATTTGGTGGCTGTATTTCTTTCTCACTATTTCTTTTATTACTGTTGGAATATATTCCTAAAACTAATAAAAGTCAGAGGAGACTTTTTGGTTAAGGATGGCGGAATATTTGCTTTCTTAAAATAATATACACAAACTTAGAAAGTGCAGGATTATATGTATGTATTCCTATATATATATATATAGTTACATTATTCTAATATCCACAAACATATTCCATATAGAGGCTGCCTAGAAATAAAAATGTGCGATGCATTTCTTAATTCATAATAGGTATTTTGTCATCATTTATTTTCTTGATAAATAGGTGAAAAGCACCATTTACTGTCACCCTGGCATCCTCAGTACATGCCGTCATTGAAATGAGTCAACCTGCATAAGTTAGTTCTATGAAGATGAGGACTATAATTTTGGGATATGCAAGGGGGAATAAACAGATGTCTATACCTCTGCTCGTTCTTTCTTCTTCTTTTTTTTTTTTTTAAATTGCAGTACAGTCAGTTACAATGTGTCAGTTCCTGGTGTTCAGCACAATGTCCCAGTCATGCAAATACATACATATATTCATTTTCATATTCTTTTTCATTAAAGGTTATTACAACAACATTGCAAAATGATTATAAATCAATAAAAAAGGTTAAAAAAAGGTTATTATGAGATATTGAATATAGTTCCCTGTGCTAGACAGAAAAATTTTGTTTTCTGAATCTATTTTTATATATAGTGCTTAACATTTGCAAATGTCAAATTCCCAAATTTATCCCCTCCCACCCCCTTTCCCCCGGTAACCATAAGATTCCTCTGCTCTTTCTTGAATATTTGCTGGTTTTCCATTTCTTTTACTCTCACTAAATGCACTATTTTAAATCTCATTCTCACTCTCATTTTCTCATTTTTTGTGGCTATATGTATCAGTCAGGACAAGCTAGGTTATGCTGTGGTAACAAATAGCCTCAAAATGTCAGTAGCTCAAAATGACAAGGATTTTTATTTACCCTTCTTACTTCTTGTCATTCTCTTGTCAACCAAAGTGATTCTGCTCGTTGGGTCTCTCAGATACGCTGGCTGATGGAATCTGGCACCATCTTCAATGTGGCCAGTCATCATATTCACGGGAAGGAGTCCTCAAACCAGAAAAAGTTCTCAGACTTATTAGCTAGCACGTGAGGCATGGGACTGCAGGACCTCCAGGAGTTTCTAAAGTGCCCAGAAGGTAGAGATCCAGGAAGGAACTCTTGCGTGGCCCAATGCATTATGACGAACTCAGTATTTTGAACCATTGCTTTCATCCAAGTAAAATCCTAGAAAACAAATGTAAACAACAGAGATCATTACAGTAAAATTTTCCTTACCTTTGGGACGAGGAACCATATCAATGGATGTGAGTGATGTCATGACACATGGTGAGATGGCCCAGATCAGGAACTCCTGGTAAGAAGGTCCCTTTAACAGTCAAGATCGTGATGTAGTTAGAGCTTGAGCAGGTGTTGGTGGTGTCCACTCAATTTCTCCAGGATGTGGAAGAGTAGCCGTGGGTTTTAAGAGGAAAAGTCATCATTGAATTGAAAGATGAATTCTTATCCACCTTTGATGGGTCTCTGACTAAGCAAGTGTCAGTCAGAAGCAATTTCAAGATCTTCAACTTTCTGCAGCATGAAGTTGGTTAATGGAGATCATGGAAGAAAGGCAACGAGACCGAGGTGAGGGCAACTCCGGCCGTGTGGCTGGAGAAATGTGCCCAAAGGGGCACATTTGTTATTTGTTGATTTGTTATAATCAAGGTTCCCAGATTCTCAGTTTCTCCAGTTTCAAATAAACTGCACGCCTATTAAAAAAAATCAAAACATTTCCCAAACCGAATTCACTGTGTGTCAACATGGATCTGACTTGGCAGAAGAAGATAGACCTAAACCCCTTTGTCAGACCATCTGATTTTCTAGTCTTTTGCACATATGTAAGCAGATGTTTGCCTTTTTTCTGTTTGTTCATCTGGGTTCCCCTCAGACCTTAATTATACACATGAGATCACTAGGTTACATGTAACCTAACACCTGACCCCTCCTCTACCAGATGCACACAATGCTTTGACTAACCTGTTGATTCCTTTCCTGGATTAAAAGGAGTAAAAAGGAAGAATGAAGTAGTTAAATAATGATGGACGCTCCACCCGCAGCTTCCCACTTAGCACATTTGCAGATGGACCACAGGGTCAAGAGACCATCCCAAGAAAGATGAGGAGGAATCAGCAAGTCTGCACACCGTGTAAAAATGACAGAGAATCAGACCTACTACCTTAATGACTAACTAGATACTTCCCCATCTTCTTTAAAAAAAACTTTCATGGCCCAGCAGAATCTTCAGCGCTGGCTTTGGGACGTGAGTCTGCCACTCCCGGGATTGTGGGCTTTCTGATTAAAACAACTTTCCTTTCTGCCAACACTTGCTTCTTGATTACTGACTTTTGAGCAGTGGGTAGTGGAACTTGAGTTTGGTCACATTTATAACCCGTGGTGAGTGGTCCAGGTGACTGCAGATTTGGGGTGTCATGAATACCAAGTGGAGGCATTTATTCCTCATTTTGTCAGAAAAGTTTTTTTTTTTTTGTAATGTCCAGTAAAATTTAAGAAAGGGGATTATTTATTGCAATAATCAGTGACAACAAAGCTATTGGTGACTCTCCCAGCAAGAAGGGGTCTCTCCTTTCTCCTAAAACCCATAAGCTTCTTGAAAACAACAGAATTTCAAGCACCTTGAGTTGCTCACCAATGTCCGTTTAAGGAAGATAATTGAGGAATATCATGGTGACGTTCTAACAAAAAGTGGATTTTGAGATGCAAACGGGAGACATCCAGATCGATAACATACAGGAATTGAAGGCAGATATAATCTGGGTGTTATTATAAATTTTCTGTGGGCTGCCGTAACAGATTGCCATATACTTAGCGGCTTAAAACCACACACATTTATTATCTCACGGTTTCGGAGGTCAGAGGTTGCAAACGGTTCTCACTGGGCTAAAATCCAGGTGTCTACAGGGTTGCGTTCCTCTCCACGTGAGAATCTCTTTTCTTGCCTTTTCCAGTTTTCTAGAGAGTCTTGCATTCACTTTTTCCACACTCAGAGCCAGCAAACTAACACCATCAAATCTCTTTTTCACTCTGACTCGTCTATATCCATCTCTTTAACAAGAACTCTAGTTTTTATTTTTAATTTTTTTGGCCCACCTGGATCATCCAGGTTCATTTCTCCATCTCGAGATCCTTAATTTAATCACACAAGCAAAGTCCCTTTTGTCATGAAAGGTCACCTATTCACAGGTGTCCAGGGACACATTTGTGTTGCGTTTACTGGAGTGAGTGAATAATGGTCAGGCAAAGGCTTGGATGCAATCACTCCTCACCCCTCATTTTTCCTTATTCTCCTGCCATTTTCGCTAAAGCTGACTTCGTTTACATGGAACTTTGTCATTTCTGTTTGTTCCACGCTAAACACAGTCAAGCAACACAGAATGGACTCAGCCTCCTTCAGTGGCTCGATAAAAACATTATGCTAATCTGAGATGAAGCTTGACAAATGGGGCATTACACAAACACCTCTGGGCACTGCAATGGCATATTATGCAAATATATTCCATTCCTGACCATTGTTGAAGACGTTGTTCTGTAGGTGATCACAGACAGCTACCTCACTGATTTTTCCTACTAGGGTTTAATGTTTTCAGTGCATGATCTTCAAGAGTGATAGTTTATCTGAGAATAAAATCCCTCACTTCCACTTGAAGCCCTAATTAGCAGACTTTTTCAGTGGTTGTGTTGTCTGCAGCCTGATTAGTCCGGCTGGACTTTGATTAATGTTGCTCGTTACTTACATGAAGCTTCAGCTTGGTGAGGATGACCCCACTGCCTAATAATGGGAAACGTTTTACATTTGTGCACGAAAAATACTGCAAACCAGATCAGTAAACAAAGAACGCTGAAGCCATCAAGTCATCAGTGGTTGCGCCACCCCCCAGTGAGGACCAGCCTGCAGCCACTCACAAGGGTGCACCCTGAGGGGACTCAGAATAAGAAAGGGCAGGGCACCGGCCCTGGATAGCTGGGTGCTTGTCAAAGGAATGAATTCAATGAGCCCAAATGTTCGCTCCCTCCCACACATAGAAAAGCACTAAATTCTTTAACTTGAGATGCCTGCTTGTCTTCGGTTAACAAGTCATCTTTAATGTTCCAATGACCTGGCCTTTGTTGTAAAGCTCCTGTACATCCTAGCTCATCCCCTACCTCTTGGGAGCAGCCCCTCAGACAGATCTGAGAGGCTGTCATCCTGGCTTGAGTCCTCCCGCCAAAAAAAAAATGTAACTCTTAACTTTTAGGCTGTGCGTTTATTTCAGTTGATACATTGAAAGAGACCAGTGTAGACAACTGATAGCATTTTCATCCATTGATTAGCAGTGCCATCAAAACCCTCATGAGAGGTCCAGGCACCCTGGAAAATGTCACACTTTTAATAGTTTATCATCAGCACTGGGCGGCAAATGGGTTTCACATCGGCTGAGAAGACCTCGCTGTGGGGTTCCTTCCTTTATGCTTCTGATGAGAACTACACTCTGAATATTTTGCTGCCTAAAAACACTATATTTGGCATTACTAACAGTGGACCCACAGGTTTAAATCTAGTTTCCCCAAGGACCTCAATGCCATGAGTCTCACTAGAAACAGCATCGGATTATTTGCCAGGGGAGGTAAATCAGACAGAACCACCGCACACTGTGCACTCTTAATTGGACTATTAATATGATGGATGAAGACTATCATTTAAAATTTTATGGGCTAAAACAACGTGGCGTACGAGGTCTTCTCTGTGTTGTGTAAACAAATGAATGAAGGCAACTAAACCCCATAAAGTCTCAGACCGAAGACTGTAATTGATGAGAAATCTAATTACGTCTTTTTGAGGGGAGGGGGGCAAAACTATATAAATGATGTACTTAATCTTCATGAAAATAATATAGACTCTGATTAGCAACCCAGGGAACAGAAATAAGAAGACATACACCTTTAAAAGGTAGAAAACCGTAAGAAATAATCAAAATGTAAAATTTCTAAGTTTTTCTCGATTTCTCTGTATGTTTGATTTAAACATAAATCGTAGAAACCATTTTGATCTAAAAATAAAATCTGTAGGTGACAAGATTCCAGACCAATGTGTCATCCTCTACTAGCTGGGGTAATTTTCAACATTGGCGTACAATATTTACAAAATTTCAAATTTCAGATTGTGCCCAGTCCTTAAACAAGAAAAAAAATTCTTTAGTTTGGAGGTTAAAAAAAAAAAAAAAAGAAATCACTGATTTCTTTTCCTCTTTTGCCTGAAAATATTAATCACACTGCAACCTCCAAAGTAGTCAGACACTGATATGTAATGTTTTTGGGAAAAAATGAAATTTCTTGCTTTGTGAAGCAAATAGTAGACAGTTGGTTGCATCATTGTCATTAAACAAGCATTAGTCCCCAACTCATTCTTAAGACTCCTGGGAAGTTGTAAGAGTATTATTAAAACAAACAAACAAAGAACAAATCAGTACAAAAGACATTATTCAGTCATAACATTTTGGCAATGAGGAAAACAAAGATGTATACACTTGCTAGAAAATCACCATAAACCACAGAGTTATTAATATGGTTGCTTGAGAACATGTAGACATTCAAACCACCTTAAAAATTTTAGGATTGTGTCAAGAGGAATGTTTTCCATGATTTGACGGCATAATTGCAGAGACAGGGAGAGCAGTAAGGTGACATGAGCTGGCTGGATGTGGGCTGGGTCCGGGAGCGGGACAGGGGTGACTGGACACACATTGGACCAGGAAGGACAGCATGTGGAGGTGGGGGGCTGATGGCTCTGATGCTGACAGGACCCCCAGGACCCTGCTCAGTCCGGTCTTCCTGGAGCCAAGCTCTGTGAAGGGGAAGGGGCAGAGAGGAGCCCTGGGAATCATTGCATTTAGACCCGAGATTTCCATAACCTGAAAGGGGTCAACCTGGGTGGATGCCTCTGGGTTGCTCCATTTTGAGCAGAAGGCAAGTTAGTGGAAAACGTCTGGCAATAACCTGATTACGACAGATGTCAAGTATTGGGAATGAAAAACTCTAGAATCTTGGAGAACAGATTGCCCAAAGCGGACAAGGTGTTTGCCTTTGTGGAACTTACAAACTAAGGATGTGCAAAAATTAAAAAATATGATTATAGATTTTAAGTGCAAGAAATTAAGCAAACAGGGTACTATCATAGGGTATAAAAAGGGGTTCCCGTGGATTTCGAGTGGTCCAAACCTGACATTTCACCTGAGCTGAAGGTTGGTGAAAGCAGCTAAGCACAAGGTGATGGGATGTGGGAACATGAGAACACGGAGACTAATTGAAGATACACCTGAAAGGTGTCAGTCAAATTGGTAATGAATTTATAAAGACATAAGGAGGAGGAAGTTGCCAAGAATGAGTCTTTGATTTCGTTGTCTGCAAGTAACAGGGTTAATAGTGTGACATTTACTGATAGATGGAAAACCACAGGAAGTGATGGCTGGAACGGCAAAATCGGGAGTTTGGCTTTGCACATTTAGTTGGAGAAATTATATATACAGTATCATTTAGGTCCTTGGATTCATGGGTCTGGAGAATGGAAGCCATGTCTGGATAAAAATGTAATGTGGAGGTCATTAACACTGGATGACTTGGGCCCCCAAAGAAGATGTGGCTTGAGGGGACCTCTTCTTTCATTCATCGCTTTTCTGCCAGGCAATGATGGTTTAATCGGAAATTTATGCACCTTTAGCTGATTTCCCCTAAATCAAATCCATCCAACTATCAGCAGCCATTTTCAGAGTATCCACTGTGTGGAGGGCATGTTTGGAGGGCATTTTGGTTTTCGAAGCAAAGGGTGAACATTGAGAACATGAAGGCAATTTCAGATTTATAGAAAATGGGGAATCTTTCGCTACCAGAATTAGCAAGTAATATTCTCAAGGAAATCTTTTTGATGTCTTGTATTAATGGCCTTTAGCAAAATTTCTTTATAGCTTATTTAGAATTCTCCATCTGCGTTTCCAAGCTTCTAGTTTTGACCAGGAGGACAGCTTCCTGGTAAGCTTTGCTTTTCTGGTTTTTGTTTGTTTGTTTGTTTTTGAGGTTGGTATTATTTATTTATTTTTAATGGAGGCACTGGGGATGGAACCCAGGACCTCATGCATGCTAAGCATGTGCTCCACCCCTGAGCTACACCCTCCCCCTCAAAATTCCCCTTTCATTTGTTTGCTGGTTTATTTTGCTGTCCTGTAATGTGTATGGCTTAACTGTGTGTTTTTACACTCTTAAAAGACATAGAGAGAGTGATTTTGAATGCAGTTGCAATAAACAGAGTTTTCTGGAAAAAAAAGAAAACTTAGCGGAAAGTAGGGTTCATTACTCCTTATCTATACCAACATATATTTTGGCCAGATCACATCCCCAGGATGAGCACTGGTGGCAGAAAATGCTAGAAGACTATGCTCCTTTCTATTTACGTGTGCACTCCTTCTGGAAGGGAGAATTTGGACTCAGTTTGCTCTGAGATTTGTAAACCTATGTTCTGAAATATTAAGAAGCCATAAAGAAAACCATGCTCATGTTCGCCATGGAAACTTTCCGAAGAATGTTTGGAGGACGGAATGGAATTTCGAGTCTGGTTTTCAGTGTATCATCATTGAGTCTCTCAATTTGCTTTTTCAGGTTTGCTGAAATGTAAAAGTGCAACTAAAAATTTACTGCTTCGTCTGTTTAATAAGGCAATTTGAATAATACCAGAATACAATGGAAGCACAATTATATGCTTTTTTTCCTAAATGCAGAACTCGTCCAGTGGGCTATTTTTATCTGTATTGTTAGCTCTGAGCGCAGATAAAATTTAGTATTCAGCTGTAATCTCCTAAACACAAAAAAACCAGCCATCTGAATGAGAGAATTCTATATCTAAGGCTGGCAAGAAGGATTTGGGTGAGAATAACAAAAAAGGTAAAGAGTGGAAATTATTTTTTAATGCAACTTCCATTAAGTTTTATCCTAGAAATAAAATTTCAATATATGAACAGTAATAAGAGTTATGAACAAATACTTAACAGGCAGGTAATTCTTCAATCAGCCTTAAAATAAATAAGCACTTCCTTTTTTTTGATTCTTTTATTCTCTTATTCTCACTGTTCAGAAACACTTTCTTGTCATAACCACCTCCTAAAATTCAGCAAATGAAAAGCAATCACCATTTTTTCTTATTTAAAAAATACCGTATCATGGTTGAGTATTTTTTTCATCAATCACCTGAAAAAAAAATGAAGGTAGAATTTGTAAACTGCAAATACCAACAAACTCGAGAGACAAGAACATAATCTTGAAATATGAACACATCCATTAAAGTTCATTATCCTTAATGCCAAGTTAAATTATCAAACTGAACCAGCCAAAACTGTGTCCTCTGAAAATAAAACCTGCAATTTCAATTTGGACATCAAGTGAGATTAAAAAGAATCTGCTTATAACCCTCCATATAAGGCATTTTTAAATAACGTTTCATGTGGTACTGGAAAATATGATATAATTGCTCAGTGATAAATTAGAAACATACATATTTTATAATAATTTGTAATTGACAATGCAGTTAGATTAGCATTATGCATGTGCCTGTAAGAAAGGCAATAGAAATATAATTTCCTTGTTTTCCTTTCAATTCCAAAAATGTTTTTTTTTAATATTAACTCTTCCACTTGAATATTAATTTGAGATCTGTACATACAATATTCTTAAATATCCATGGGTTTTGGTAAACGGTAAGGAATGTTCCATTTTATATTCATTTAAATGGAAAAATCTCCCCTTGGCAATTTCTCCATCGACATCCACAAGGTTGCTAATGTCCACTTAAAAACTGTTGATGGAAAAGAACCCTTTGAACAGGAAGAAATTCCTCTTTCTCTTTCTGGCTTATTTCATTTAGGAGAACAACCTCCAGGTCCATGCATGTTGCTGCAAATGGCATTATTTCATTCTTGTACACAAGGATAGGGTTATGTACAGTCATTGTCTGTTGAAAAATCATTAACACATAAGAATAATAAATATGCAAAAGGGACGAAGTGACACTTAGAGATGATGGAGGACACTTTGTATTCATTTTAAGCTAATGTAGTTGAGATAATGAGTCAAGACATTAACATTCCCGGAGTGTCACCAAATGATGGACTTTAAAAACACTGCCCATTCTGTTAATAACATTTAAAAACAGCCCAATTCAGTTTCTACTTTCCTGTGCACCGTGTAAATTATTTTGTGAAAAAGGAACAGAAAATGTGATTTTGGGGGGTCCTAAAAGCAATCTTTTCAAATAAGTATCAATATTATCCTGTTATACAGATGAGGAAACTGAGATTTATGAATTCCAAGACATTTGCCCCAATCACAGGACTAGACATGGTGGAACTACAAGTCACATTCAGGGTTTGCTCAGCCCATGAATTATGCTTTTTCTATTATGTTAACAGATCAATTAGTCAAATGAGTCAAATATAAGCAGTTTCACATGGTCCAACTTGACATGTGGATCATGGATGGTTTTTAATACTGGCATTTTTAAAAATTAAAAATCAAAACTACAATGAAGTTATCACCTCACACCAGCCAGAATGGCCATCCTTCAAAAGTCCACAAATGACAAATGCTGGAGAGGGTGTGGAGAAAAGGGGGCCCTCCTACACTGCTGGTGGGAATGTAGGTTGGTGCAGCCACTGTGGAAAACAGTATGGAGATTCCTCAAAAGACTAGGAATAGACTTACCATGTGACCCAGGAATCCCACTCCTGGGCATATATCCCAAAGGAACCCTACTTCAAAATGACACCTGCACCCAAATGTTCTCAGCAGCAGTATTTACAATAGCCAAGACATGGAAACAGCCTAAATGTCCATCAACAGATGACTGGATAAAGAGGATATGGTATATTTATACAATGGAATACTATTCAGCCATAAAAAAGAATAAAATAATGCCATTTGCAGCAACATGGATGTCCCTGGAGAATGTCATTCTAAGTGAAGTAAGCCAGAAAGAGAAAGAAAAATACCATATGAGATCGCTCATATGTGGAATCTAAAAAAAAGAAAAAAAATAGGACACTAATGAACTCACGTACAAAACAGAAACAGACTTGCAAACGTAGTAAACAATCTTATGGTTACCAGGGGAAAGAGGCTGGGAAGGGATAAATTTGGGAATTTGAGATTTGCAAATGGTAACCATTATATGTAAAAATAGATAAACAGATTTCTTCTGTATAGCACGGAGAACTGTATTGAATATCTTATAATAACCTTTAATAAAAAGAATATGAAAATGAATATATATATATCTATGCATGACTGGGACATTGTGCTCTACACCGGAAACTGACACATTGTAACTGACTATACTTCAATTAAAAAATAATAATAAATAAATAAGATTTATTTCTTCCATATTTCTATCCACAAATATAACTCATTAAGGTGATAACTTATTTCTTCCATATTTCTATCCATAATTATATTCTCATGATCATGTATTGTTTTAAATATCCAGTTACATATTTTTTCCTATATTAGTCTTTAAGAACAGAGTTCAGGGGCCACCCAAATTGTCTGAAGTGAAGAGAGTCAACCTGTCAGGTTACATTCCTGGAGACAATCACACTGTGACCAGAAGAAATTCTTTATTCTTTGCATGATGTGAGTCCAAGAGTTTCGGTCAAAGCAGTGAGATTAGTGAATCCAAATGAGAAAATATCTTTCTATTGCCATAAATGTGTGTGTGTGTGTTTATTTCTTCTTTTTTGGGAGTCACACAAGATAATTTCCAGATGCAGGCTATTCTGGTTTTAAAGCCGAGAATAAGGTTAAATCATTGCTTCAAGGATTCCCCCTCTTGGCTAAGATTGCAGATCTGATCATTGTCACATAAACACCAAAACAAGTCGATGTCAGGGGGTCTGTGTGTGTGTGTGTGTGTGTGTGTGTGTGTAGGTGGGGGGGGGGTCGGTGGTCATACTCCGCAGGGTTTTTTGTCTGCAGAAAGATTTTATCACTGGCATAATTGAAACCAGTAGAATGAGGTGGTTTTCAGATGCAGCAAATAGAATTGGGAACACAGGAGATTTTTTGTTTTTCGGTTTTGTTTTTTTTTCTTTAGTGAATGGTGTAACAAAACGAATCCAGCTTTAACAGAAAGCTCAGATGACTTTAACTTTAAAAGTGTCTTTCAAATCAGAGACTCCTTAAACCAAAATTTATGAAGATGCAACTTTTATTTCCCTGTAACTTTACAGCAATTCTCGCCAGCTGGTCACATAATTTTCTTCCACGTGGATATGGTTGTTAGGAACAGAGATTGCCCTCACTGTCTAACTCATTGATATATGGATCATGGCGCATTTTAAAATCGATATGTTCTCAAGTTCAAATTCTTCACTTACCGATGCGTGCAAGTGTTTTAATACAAAAATAACTCGCGTAGTCTTCTTGTCATCCTGATTCCAAGTGGCAAACTCAAAACCCATCATTTGAAACCATCTGCAGCCCTGGGGAAAAATCACTTTTCACAACACGATTTGCAGCTCTTAGAGATCCTTTGTGTGAAGCCATTCAGTGGCCTTTTACTGTTTCCACCAGGAAAAAAAAAAATGCAAAAATTAACAATCTCTACTCCAATTAAGCCTCCTGGCAAATGCTGAAAGATACAAAGAAAAGTTTACTGTTAATTATTTGGGCATTGTTTCCTCTACCAGTTGCTAAATAAAGGTTAACAAATTAATGAATCAGGCTGAGGACATGCAGACCATTCATTTCAGCACTCTGAGAAGTAGCTGTTAGCAGAGAAGAATTTACATTTGAGGCTTTGTGATGACCTTTGCATGCAGATTTCCCCACTGAGCCAGATTCCACCAACAGGGTCAGTTTTTCAGCTTCCAGACACCCCAGATCCTTTACCCTCTGGAAAACCCAATCAGCTTGATTATAATAGAAACCTTCTTGTTGAGAAGAGTCGAAAGGTTCTGTTTCAGTGGGTTTTTAGTAGTTGCCACATTACTTTTTTTTTTTTTAATTGAAATATAGTCAATTACAATGTGTCAATTTCTGGTGCACAGCACTCTATTGTGTTACCTTTTCCTTGATGTTTCCAGTTTTTTTTTTTTAATCTTCCACCTTCTTTAGCTTGTATCACATTGTGATCATTTGTGTCATAAATGCCTGTGACAGCTACTGTTTCATTACATTTCTGAATTACAACATTTTGATACATGGAAAGAGATACATTATTTAAAGGTTGCTGTGTACACAACACAGTTCAATTATGCATGCATGTGTGTGTGCATACACATATTGATAAATACAAATTTCTCTTTTTTAAAATTTTTATTTATTTACTATTGCAGTATTTAATTATTTTATTGTGGTGTGGAGGAAGGTAATTAGGTTTATTTATTTTTAGTGGAGGGACTGGGGATTGAACCCAGGACCTCGTGAATGCTAAGCATGCACTCTACCACCCTCCCTGCCAAATGCCAATTTCTTGAATGCTCCCATGGATTGTATTTTTTGTGTTTCTGACATTCGTGTTTAATATTATCTAACTCTTATACCTATTAAATCGTTGGAGTTTTACTTGTACTAAGAAAGTGTTAAATTTTCCTTTCCTAGCAATAGCCTTTAAATTTGCAGGTCCACCCCAAACCATTCCTAAGAAATCTCGTCCAGCCTCAATGCACTGAATTTTCCAGATGCGGGTTTGGGGCTTTCTGTGCTGCTGGACCAGGTCATACACTTGCATTGAAAATTGAATGGCCTCTGCTCACATTTGTTGCATCTTTTCACAAATAAGTAAAACTTGGAGAAAATAAACAGTATCCAGAGTGGACCCTTATAGACGTCACAGGAGTCAGAGGGCAAAGAATGGGAGTAAAACAATAAATTGGAGGATTAGGAAAAACCCAGGGGACCACCAGCCCCAAGGCTGGTCATCACGGTGAGGTCCTGGGGCCGGCAGTACATAAAGGCTTCATGATGGGAGAGAAGGATGCACATGGGAGGTCCCAGCTGGTGACAGCTGGAGCCCAGACTTCACGGCTGCTCCCAGCTAACATTCCACACCTCCCACAAAATTCTCCATAATTTAATGTTTTCTCAGCATTCTCTGTTTCGAAGTTTCAGCTATTTCTTGTGGGGGTGGGGGTGGAATGGAACATGAGCAAGGCAGTCTGCTTCCTCCCTCCCTCCCTCCCATTTCTGTTCTATAGGAATTAGTGTTTTTTTTTTTTTTTAGGGGGTGGGCAATTGGGTTTGTTTGTTTGTTTGTTTGTTTATTTTAATGAAGCTACCAGAGATGGAACCCAGGACCTCATGCATGTTAAGCACACGCTGTACCACTGAGCTGCACACTCCCCCTAGCATTTGGAACCATATTTTTCCCCCAAACTATGGAAAGAGTAACTTGTGTTGACAATAACCCTTCTCGAAGTGAATCGGTTGAAATGAGCCCCATATCTTCATATAAACGTGGGTGGAGGCAGCTTAATTATGACCTGAATGTCTGTTAATGTTACAAAGCTTCCAGCCCAAATACAATAAAGCTTCTGGTAATATAACGCCACTTATTTGAAATTTATTTTTAACAGTAGGTCACGGAAAGAAATCTATTAGTTATGTGTAAATATTTGGAGATACACATTCTGGAATAAAGCTAACCATTTCCAAATGCTCTTTGGAAACTCAGAAAGAACATGCAAAACTCATGAGTGTCTGAAACAAAGTGGATGCATCTTGCAACGTAACCTAAGATAACAGAGGCTGAAAATGCAGAAGCCATGGAAATCTTCCTGGCTGAAGGATGGAAGAGTTCCTGAAACAATTGATGAGATATGCATTTCATTTCCTGCTAATAGTCAAAGTAAGAAAGGTCAAAGCCGGCAGAATGATTGATTTTATGCCTCTTTCAAATAAAAGAGGGGGATGTGCAGTTACAGGTATCAACAAAAATGAAAAGGCAGAGATTTTTATCACAAATGTAACAAAGTCAACACGCCTCAGTAAAAAACTATAAAAACAATAATCCTGTGAACGCATCTGATGTTTTGATTTTTAAATCGGCTGTCAACAACATTAGAAAGTCCACGAAGACTTTTAGCAATACACACACCGCACAATTGAAGAATTGTAAACGTTCTGACTTCATGGCAAGAGTGGCATTAACTGGGAGTGAGGAGAGAGGTTGCAAAGAGTTGGTACCACAGCTGCCATTGCTCAGATGGGTTCATTTCTTTCCCCACCCCCTTTTTTTTTGAAGTTAGGTTTGTTTATTTATTTATTTTTAGAGGAGGGACTGGGGATTGAACCCAGGACCTCCTGCATGCTAAGTACATGCTCCCCCACTGAGCTATGCCCTCCCTCCTCCTCCCATGTTTTGAAGCCGTGGCACCCAGAACAAAACTTGGGAAATGATGTCTCTACATACACCCTTTTGCTGGTCTATGAATCACTATTAATAAAAAGTCCTTAATAACAGTCCTGAAGTTGTCAGTCATATTAAGGCAGAACTTTTCTTTAAAATTTTTAAACCTTTTTATTGAGATATAAATTCATATATGTTAACAATTTGCTCTTTTTTTTTCTTTCTTTTTTTTGTATATGTATTTTATTGAAGTATAGTCAGTTTAAAATGTTGTGTCAGTTTCTGGTGCACAGCACAGTGCTTCAGTCATACATGAACATCCAGATATTCATTTTCATGTTGTTTTTCACCTTAAGTTACTACAAGATATTGAATATAGTTCCCTGTGCTGTGCAGTATGAACTTGCTGTTTATCTATTTTATGTGTAGTGGTGTGTATCTATTAATCCCGTACCTCTAATTTGGCCCTTTCCTTCTTCCTTCCCCAGCGGTGATCACAAGTTTGTTTTCTACATCTGCAAGTCTGTTTCTGTTTTGCATACATTTATTTGTATTATTTGTTTAGATTTCACATAGAAGTGATGTCATACAGTATTTGTCTTTCTCTGTCTGACTTATTTCATTAAGGATAATATTCTCCAGGTCCATCCAAGTTTCTGCAAATGGCATTATTTCATTCTTTTTTATGGCTGAGTAATTTATCTATCTATCTATCTATCTATCTATCTATCTATCTATCTATCTATCTATCCATTCATCCTTCCATCCATTTATCTATCTATCTATGTATCTATTGATCTATCTATCCATCCATCCATTTATCTGTCTATTATCTATCTATCTATCTATCTATCTATCTATCTATCTACCTACCTATCTATGTATCACATCTTATTAATCCAATCTTCTCTTGATGGGCACTTGGAGTTATTCCATGTTTTGGCTATTGTAAGTAATGCTGCTATGAACATTGGGGTGCAGGTGTCTTTTTAATTTCGAGTTTCTGTCTTCTCTGCATATATAACCAGCAGTGGGATTGCTGGATCATATGGTAAGTCTATTGTTAGTTCTAAAAGGAACCTCCATACTGTTCTCCATGGTGGATGCACCAAATTACATTCCCACCAGCAGTGCAGGAGGGTTCCCTTTTCTCCACACCCTCCCCAGCATTTGTCATTTGTGGACTTTCTGGCAATGGCCATTCTGACCAGTGTGAGGTGACATCTCGTTGTAGTTTTGATTTGTGTTTCTCTGATAATTAGTGATGTTGAGCATCTTTTGATGAAAAGTTAGCCATGTGTATGTCTTCTTTGGAGAAATGTCTATTCAGGTCTTCTGCTCATTTTTTTTTTTTTTTTTTTTTTTTTTTTTTTTTAGTATTGAGTTGTATGAACTGCTTGCTTATTTTGGATATTAACCCCTTGTCAATGGCACTGTTTGCAAATATTTTCTCCCCTTCCAAAACTTGTTTTTGTGTTTTGTTGATGGCATCCTTTGCCGTGCAAAGGTTTTAGGTTCAATTAGGTCCTGTGTGTTTATTTTTGCTTTCAATTCTTTTGCCTGGGGTAACTGATCCAAGAGAATATTGCTACGATTTTTGTCAAAGAGTGTCCCACCTACGTTCTCCTAGAAGGCAGAATATTTTTTGATTGCTGCTCTGTGTCAGCTTTCCAAAAAGGAACACCGTGTCTGCAAACAACTGACTAAGGCTGAAGATTCCTGCTTTCTTCACAGAAATGTTCTCCTGATGTATAATGTTTAAGTTGCAGATAAACGTCAATTCTGCCATGAGAGTGGCCTCTGCAGACTGGTAGTTCCCACCGTATCTTGCTATAATGTTTGCTTATCGGGACCCCTTAAATCTACCCTTCTAAGGCAACATTTCATGCATAAAATAATTCTGGTAATTGCAAAATTGCAGCTGGGAGGGTAAACAAGTTGATTATGATGAATTTGATTCTCTTTATTGTCGGAGAAAAGTAGTTAATAACTTTCTGAATTAATATATTTTCAATTTTGTGAGGCCAGTGACATATTTGATATCAATGTCACCCATCCAGGACCTCCACCAAAAACAAGTAAACAAACAAACAAATAATGAATAAATAAATACACCTAACCATATCTCCCTCCCCCAAACAAACAAACAAAAAACTCAAACAAATAAACATTAAAAAAAAATACTGGTATGTTCCAATGCTGGGTGGACTAAAGTAAGCATGCTTCAGATTTTTCTCTTCCACTGGAAGTGACTATAAAGTCTGGAAAGAATGCATGAGAAACTGTTTGAAACCTGAAAAGGAGACGTTAGTAGGCAGATTGGTTAAAAAAAAAAATCAGACTTTGAAGTCAACCAATTGGCGATGAGTTTGGCACTCCTTTTCTCTCCTGAGCTCAGCAGAGCTGGAAACTGAGCAGTGGGCTCTGTGGCAGAGAGAAACCGAGCCCCGTATGGAAGACCCCAGGTCTATCTCAGGGCTGGAGCAGCAAATGCTTTTCACTCAGAGGGGGGACAGAAAATCAATACCATCAAAGCTGGTTCCTGGGGACCATGAGGAACATTGATCTCTGAGCAAGGCAGACAAATCCAAATAAAGACAAGACACGAAGGAGAGAGGGGCACATCTCTGTAGACCTAATGGACATTAGCAGTAAACAAAGGCACCCCTGTAAACAGAAACTTGACAACTTTGATAGAATGAGTCCATTTCTCCAGAATGCATTCCGGTCGCCCCAGTTAACCTGAATAATCCTATAAATATGAAAGTAGTTTAATTTGGAATTAAATTATTTTTTTCTGAAAAAGAAATCAGTAGGACCAGATCGTTTCCTTGGGAGATTCTATGAAACAAAGACAGAAGACACAGCATTAATTCTACATAATTTCTTCTAGGAAGGAGGAGAACACCCCTGCCCTATTTTATGAGGTCAGTATCACCGTGAGACCAAAGGCAGACTGTGAAATTTTTTACAACAGAAAATAAGAGCTATGTCCCTTATTAACAAGCATACAATAATCCTCAAGAGAATATTAGCTAACTGTATCCAGCACTATGTGTATAAAAGAATAATGCACCATCCCTGAGTGATGCCACGTGATGTTTGGATGCAGAAAACAGCCAATGAAATCCACTATAGTAATAATCTTAAAGATAAAAGTTGCATGGTGATGGTAGCTGATAAAACAGTGACAAGCTACAGCGTCCATTCACGACAAAAATGTTCAGCCAATTAACGGTAGAAGGACACGTATGAAACTTTATAAAGGGTATCAACACAAACCCTACAGCTAACATGATGGCTAATAAGGCGGGCAGGTAGGTTTGTTTCCCTGAAGCTGGGAAACGAGGTGAGAATGTTCATTCTCGTCACTCCTGTTCAGCCCTGGAGTAGGGTTCTTCCCCCAGAGCAATAAGAAAAACAAACAATGCTATAGATGGAAAGAATAAAATAATATGCATTATCTCTATTAGTAAATGACATGATTATCTAAATAGAAAATCCAGTGAGGTCCCAGGACAGAGTAAACAAAACAGAACGAAACAAATTTGTTTCTACTTGTACATTTCCATGTACAAGTGGTGGGGGGGAAAGAAAGATGACTGAGTAAAGAAGATGTGGTAGATTTATACAATGGAATACTACTCAGCCATAAAAAGCGACAACATAACGCCATTTGCAGCAACATAGATGCTCCTGGAGAATGTCATTCTAAGTGAAGCGAGCCAGAAAAAGAAAGAAAAATACCATATGAGAGCACTCATACGAGGAATCTAAAAACAAAACAAAACAAAACATAAATACAAAACAGAAACAGACTCATAGACATAGAATACAAACTTGTAGTTGCCAAGGGGGCGGGGAGGTGGGAAGGGACAGACTGGGATTTTAAAATGAGAAAAGATAAACAAGATTATACTGTAGAGCACAGGGAAATATAAACAAGGTCTTGTGGTAACTCATAGTGAAAAAAAAATGTGGCAATGAATATATATATATGTTCATATATGACTGAAAAACTGTGCTCTACACTAGAATTTGAGACAACATTGTAAAATGACTATTACTCAATAAAAAAATGTTAAAAAAGAGAAGTGTCACTTTTAATACTTGTAAAAATAAAATTTTCATGTATAAATGTAAGAAGATAGGTACACGGTTTATAGGGTAAAAACTATAAAATCTTAACGAAGGAAATCAAAGGAGAAGCAAATAAATGGAGATCCGCTGCGAATTTGGATGGAAACTCTCAATGTAATTTCAGGTGTCAATTCTCCCCAAACTGGCCTGTAGATTTAATGTAATACGAAGCAAAACTCCCAGCAGGATTTTTTTTTTTTTTATGTGTACAAGATGAGTCTAAAATGTATGTAAAAGACAAAGAAACTAAAAGGGTAAAACATTTCTGTAAAAGAATAATAAATTTGAAGCAATCACCACGGACTTGGTTTTTATGCTTTGTCTATAAATCTGCAATGGGAAACTGGCAAAGGGTTAGTCCCATGAAAAAAGAAAAAAAAAAAAAAAAAGAAAAGAAAAAAGAGCAGAGGGTCCAGGAACTGACATCCACAAATCCAGCCAGCTGGTGTTTAATAGTTGCAAAAAAAGCTGCAAAAGCAAATTAGTGGATTTCAACACACTCCATATTTAAAACGGTAAAGTTTTTGAATAAAATATAAGATAAGGGTTCTCCAGCCCTGCAGGGAAAGCCTGGTGTATGAAAGAACACATTCGTCAATTGAACTCCATCAGTATTAAGCAGGAAAGGGCAGCATGGCCGTCGGGATGGGGGACCCCCCCCATGTGCTTTCTTTTTCTTTGGGTTCTGGGTCACCATGTAGACTTCATCCTTCAAAAGCGTGCGGGGCTCCAGCCGGTACCTTCATCTTTAACATGGGGCTATAAAATTCATTATCTTGAACAAAACCAATCAAAACCAGTGAGGGCGTGAAACCAAAAATCCAGCATCCATTTCTGACTGTCTTGAGAAGGGAAATATGAGAGAATATTGTATTTTCTTCTTACCATTGGACATATACCCCAGTCATGCTGAATTTCTCCTAATTGTTCATTTTAACGAATCATTCCTAAATCTCTAGAAATGGGTCTTGATTATTTTTTCCCCCTCTTGTGTGAAATCTATTGAATGTCTTCAAAGGGACAGACTGACAATTTGAACAATATTTTTGTCTGCCTACGATCTAACAACTGAATACTGTTGGGGAGACGGGAACTTCACCGATGACGAAAACTGTGCTTGGCAAAGCAGGGTTCCTCGGACTGTAGTTGGAGAAGAATCTTACACTGGATGTGAATGAATAGATGGATGGATGCTCAGAATGACAGGGTCGAGCGTGGAGAATAAATGAGTCAAGCATGCAGCTAGGGTGATGTTCAAAATTACCCGCAAATCTGCTTCAGAGAAAGATCAGCTGTCCTCATGATGGCAAGGACATCTCAAGATTGATGGCAACCTACTGTGTTTCCGTGTTGACTCGGCCTTTTTCCAAATGCATGCGCTGATGTCAGCTAAATGTTACTGTTTTGCAGAAGATAAATGACAGAGGGGGAAAAATCCATGTCCACAAGAAAGACATCTGCTCCTTAATCCTAATTCTTCTTGACATCTAAAATTTTCATTCATTTTTATGGGGTCTTGATCCACGCTCCGTGAATTAACAGGAAAAAGCTTTTAGAGTCATTCATCCTGGGTGCTTTTGTGCTAATTTAATTTCCATCACGCCCTGTTCACTCTCAGAAATACCCTGTTTGGGACAATCAATGATTCCTTTATTCTAATGATGAACGTGTCCTGGTCCAGTCTTGTAAGGAATTATTTTTCCAGGATCCTTTAGTATCACTGCCTCCAGACTTCAAGGCCACAAGCCACCCCGCTTCTCTGACAGAATCCTTCTTAGTGATCGGGAGCTGCAAACAGTCCCTAACTCAGTGGGTCAGTCACACCGACGCACGGTAATGAAGAGGCTGGCCTTTGGAGGGGAAATGTCACGGCTTAAGACCTATGTCGTCATTCACCTGGTGAATAACCTGGGACAAATTATTGATATCTATAGATCTCATTTCCCTGATCTGTAAAAGGGTGTGATCACAGTATTGGCCTCGTGGGCTCACTGTGAAGACTGAATGAATTGACATATGCAAATCACTTTAAAATAATTGGTGCGTGTTAAACAGGAAAATGAAATGATGTTCCCTTGAATGAAATCCGCTGACCCAGCTTCCTCTTCTGGAAACAAAGTTTCAAAGTCTTTCCTTTTTCTTTGCATCATCAAGAAAAAGCAACTTACTGATGGTTTTCCATTGAAACGTAGAACTCACGACTCATTTTCCTCTCTCATATGTGCTGTACCTTCTATTCACAAACGCAGAGTCAAATTTTCTTTTTCCTTGCTTGCTTTTTTATGCATTTTTATTTATATGCTTCTGTGGTTTTGTAGGCTTTCCAATAATAATCGAATATCTTCTGGTTGTTATGCTCTGAGGTCAAAATCCTGTGTGTGTTAAAAGAACAGTGTACAACGTGCCAGAATTCACGGAAAAGAAACATCTTCACGTTCCTAAGTTTATTACGATGTTGGCTAAGCATAAAATCACAGGTGAATTTTCAAAATTTCATTTTGTGCTCATAATGGAACAGAAAGGACGAGTAAGAGTTGAAAGTATCAAAAATGTATTGATCTTGTAAGTAACGAATTCCCCAACATGACATAATATTCAAATATGTGGATACAAGGGGAATCATTTGGCGTGTCTCTAGAGGGAGGTGGGACGGCCAGTGACCAGATAGGTGGCTGCGTGTGTAAATAATTTTTAAGTCCCTCTTTCTGTGGGATTCTTCAACCTCAAATACAAATAAATGCATTCTGGAAAAAAGTCTTTACTAAGGAAATCCGTGGCGAAGCATTTTGCGGAGTGAAGAACAGCCTTTCAACGGAAACACGTGGGTATGTTTTAAATCAGTTCTGGAAAGTCAGCTTTCGGGTTTCAGTTCCCTTAGACGAGAATTTGAATTGTTTGTTTTAAGCATAACAGTGAACTTGTGTGTCCTTCTTTCTTCCCAAGGAGGAATCTGCTATCAGAGTCCCGTTGAAGCGCACAGACCTGCTTTGATGTGCAAGTAACCATTGCCTTTTCAATCATCACTTAAAAGGAATAGCTAATTATCAATGCCCTAAAGAGTAGATTAAGTCGTTATTTTGAACTGGGGTGGCCCAAAGACCATGTGCACCACCGTGGTGATTTTTGGTTTTTTTTTTTTTTTGAGCTTTTAAATTTTTTTGGTTTTTTAATTGAAGTATAGTCAGTTACAATGTTGTGTCAATTTCTTCTATACCTGAAACCAGTTTCCCCTGCCACGTTTATGATTTCCCTCCCACCCCAAACTTTCTTCCCTTTCTTGTCATGCCTTCTTCCCCTCAGGACTGAGAAGCAACAAAGAAGAAGGGGGATTGAAACTGAGCAGGACCCTGGCGGATCCCTCTTGGGTGTACCAGACCCTGTCCCCCACGTGTCCTCATCTCTTGAAGTAAAACGTTTTGCTTTAGTCCTGGGGGCCTCCCCTGAGTCTCAGACAGGCTGACAGTGACTGGACGAATGTGAATATGTAGAAACAAAGAAGAGCAGTTGGGCCAGCAGAACGGGTAGTAAACTGAATAACAGATCAGCCATGTAGCTGAGTCGCAGAATCGTTAGTTCCTCCCTGAAGGATGTAAGTGACAGTGTTTGACACACATTCATTTTTTTTTAATTGAAGCATAGTTGATTCACAGTGTTAGTTATTGGTGCACAGCAAAGGGATTCAATTATGCATATATATGTATATGCATATGTATATATATTCTTTTTCAAATTCTTTTCCATTATAGTTTATTACAAGATATTGAATGTAGTTCCCTGTGCTCTACAGTAAATCCCTGTTGCTTATCTATTTTTTATATAGTAGTGTGTATCTGTTCATCCCATACTCCTAATTTCTCTCTCTCCCACCTGCCCCTTCTGGCGACCATAAGTTTGTTTCCTATGTCTGTGAGTCTGTTTCTGTTTTGTAAATAAATTCATTTGTCTTTTTTTTAGATTCCACATCTGAGTGATATCATATGGTATTTGTCTTTCTCTTTCTGGCTTACTTCGCTTAGCATGATGATCTCCAGGTCCATCCATGTTACTGCAAATGGTATTATTTTATGCTTTTTCATGGCTGAGTAATATTCCATGATATACCTCTATATAATTAATGTATCTATATATATATGATATAAAATATATATAATAGGGTCTCTTCACATCCTCACAGCCCTTCTGGGACTGGACCCACACTTTTATAAGGCCCTGTTTACTTGTCTAGTTTTCTCTTTGTCCATAAGCTTTTGAGAGGAAGGACTGTGTCTTATTCCTGTGTTAAGCACTAGCTCCTAGCAGGGAACTTAACATGAAAGAGAACTTCCATAAATAACCAGGCAATTAAATGGATGAATCTGGGATTATCATTTAAGCAGCTCTGAGTAAAGGTTATACGTTGCTGGCTTAGTTTTTGTGTGTGGAATAGACTCGGTAACCCCACTGAGAGTCCCCTTGCTCGCTCGCACTTGCTGGAGGGGAGAGTGAAAGCTCAGGACCCTCGGGGGCAAACCCACCAGGGCCCCCTGGGAACAGGCTGAGCAGGTTTACATGCAACTCAGGGGTGACGGGGAGGAGAAGCAGTTGCTGTTCCTAATTCAGTTGCTGTTCCTAATTAGCTGACTCGTGGCAAGATGCCAAAATGCCTTCACCCACGTGGGCGAGTTGTTCTTAGAAACATTCCTTGCAGGATTATCAGCTGGGGAAGAGATGCCAGCCCTCAGGTGACCTGAGATCAGAAGACCTGGCCAGGGAAAAGGGGACGCTCAGGTGAGGAGCTGGTACTGTCAGAACGATTCACTTCCCAGGGCTGGCCGGCGGGAAGAGGGGACCCGTTATGGCCTGGATTGGGGGTGTTCCTGCGCTAGCTGCATATCCACCAGAAACAGACATCTCAAAAGGTATTGAGTATACATATATAAAATATATATAAAAAATTGTGTATATATATATATGCACAAATTTTTTGATATTGAGTATATATATTTTTAAAACAAATCTTTCATATATTTGAAATTGGATGATAAAACTATAATCTATTTTTAAGCATAAGTGCCTTCTATATTTATATATAAATATTTATCAATATTACATATGAATTTTAGATATAAATATTACAATACGTTTTATATGTAAATATATAATATAAATATTATATATGAATATTGCATATAAATAGAAATAGAAATGTTATATATAAAGTATGAATATCATATAAATATATAAATGTATATGCGTATGAAGTATAAACATTATATATACATATACAAATATTCTATATACATATATAGTATAAATATAATATATACATACATAAATATTACCTACAGATATAACATAAATATATATAAATATATACACATATTATATACACACATATACATATTATATATACATATAAATATTATATACCTATATAAATATGTGCAAATATTGTATAAATATTATTAAATATTACAAACACATACACAAATATTATATATACATATATAAACATTATATACACAAATATTATATAAATATTATATATGCACATAGAAATGTTATATATAGAAATATTGTATAAATATATACACATATATAATATAAATATAATATGTACATATACAAATATTATATAAACAAATATTGTATAAATATTATATATAAATAGAAATATACACAAATATTGTATAAATATTACATAAACAGAAATATTATGTATGCAGATATTGTACAAATATATACACATATATAATATAAATATAATATGTACATATACAAATATTATATAAACAAATATTGTATAAATATTACATAAACAGAAATATTATGTATGCAGATATTGTACAAATATATACACATATATAATATAAATATAATATGTACATATACAAATATTATATAAACAAATATTGTATAAATATTACATAAACAGAAATATTATATATACAAATATTGTATAAATATTATATAGACGGAAATACTATATATACAAAATATTGTATAGATATCATATATATGTATAATATAAATATTATATACACACATATAAATATTATATATACAAATATATAAATATTATATATACACTTAGAAATATTATATATACAAATATTGTATATCATATATACATGTATAATATATATACACATATATAAATATTATATATACAAGTATTGTATAAGTATTCTATATACAAATATTATAAAATATATGCATATATAATATAAAATTATGTATCCATGTATAATATAAATAAATATGAACGAATATAAATATAACAAATATTAAAATTATGCATATATAAGTAAATATAAATAGCGAGGTGTTTGTAAAGGTGTAGAAGTTAGACGCCTGATTTCAGTTCTCCGCACAATATTCCATCACCGGCTAGCACATCAGAACTGAGCCCATGTGACCCACCCGTGTATCTGCGATGGTGGCGGGCGTGAACACGACGAGGGCCCCGGCGTGGCTTGGCCTTCTCTCTGACGCTAGTCCTCTGGTCATGGGACATTTCTTACGGTCTCAGCGTCCTTCCTCGGGACAGGTCTGGAGGAAACTGACATATGACCCCGTCCCGGGATTATGACAGGGAGCCAGCGGGTGGGAGTGCTTGCTTTTGGTATTCTCATTTTCCCCCCATTCATTTAAAAGCTTGACTAGCGACTCTCTAAGCGCCACCAGCTGGGATAGGCCAAGGGGTTTAAAGATGACTCAACTGTCCCCCGTCGGCAGGGACTGGCAGCCTGATGGTGACCCCAGACGTGATATGGAAGGTGGGCTGTGTTGGTGGAAACTCTCCAGGGTCGACTGAAGGCAGGAGGGGAGCGTGTGGGGCGGTCCGATTGGACTGTCTTTCTAAAGTAAGGCATGCTTGATCCATGGAGAAGGAAGGCGGGGGGCCACGGCAGAAGACCAGGTGGAAACGGGGTCTCCATCCTGCCGCACTTGACATCAAGGGAGTCCTGACGCCCAGGACGGACGGCGACGGGGAGGCAGCAGCAGGTGCCTGGCCGAGGCCCCACGTCAGGCGGGGGGGGCAGTGGACCCCTGACCTCGGGGCATTTTACTGGAGAATCCCTTTTGGTAAAAATAATCTTTCCCCAACGTATTTTGTTTATTTATTCATGCACTTAAAAGTTTATATGTATCTTGTTAAGTGATTAATTTCAAATGATCCATGTGTACAATGGTAATTTATTATGCGATTTATAGAAATAAAACAAAAAAGGTGATTTAGAAAAAATAGTGAAACGAACATTTCAATATACTCAACTCTATTCTACTTGCTAATTGTACAAAATCCTTTATTTCTCATGTGAGCATTATTATTATTTTATTCTAGCACAGCGTGATTGAATATACCTCATTATAGTTTAGTAGCTTTCTTTAACACTGTGTGAGGCAGCAAATTGAAGGTTTGGCCCTAAGTTTGCTTTATTCCATTGATTAAAATTAGTGGCTGTCATATCTGAAGAAAAAAAACCTCACAATGTTATGCAGCTATAAACGGAAAGCATGCTTGGTAGATTTGCTGCCCAACTTATACTTAAAGGTGCATGTCATTTTTTGCTTTGGCGTTTTAACATTTGTAAAGCTGTCGCGTTATCTTTATCTTTACCGTTTCTTAATTCAGTAAAATGTGATCCTTCCAAAGACATTTTAAATCTCATTCACCAATTATGCAAACTTTAAACGAAATTTAATTTCGTTAAAATATTATTTAATGGCAAATATTATTGTGATGATGTTTTTCATTGCAAACAAATCAAAAAGGTTTATTTTTTTTTTAAAGTTTTAAAGAAAGAAGTTAAATCTAAATCAAATATTTTTTGTTGGGAGCATTTTAAACAAGTTAGAAAAATTGTTTCCAATTTATTGCTTGTGAAAATCTTAGGATTTTTGTGGTTTTTTGCATGTCACTTTTGGCAACAAAATCACACACAATGAGAACATTGCCAAATAACTATTTTTGAAATGGAGTTTGTTATCCACATGTTTCATATCTTGGAGATACGTATTCAAACTAATTTTTAATTTAAAAATATCCACTAGATAGCATGTGACAGACTGGATGCATATCATAGCAGAAAAAGTGAGTTAATTCAGAAAAAAAAACAGGGTTTTATGAAAGGGAAATTATTAATTCATCTTTATGTTCAATAACTCTCATAAACACTTTGCCTGAAGAAAGCTGTGAAGCTTTGCAGAGTTAAAATAAAAATTTCTGCATGAACTTCTCCAGTCACATTACAATGTAACATAATTTTTTCCCGGTTCACCCACATTGTTGCAAATATCAAGATGGCTTTTCTTTTTTAAGGAGGATAAAATATATATATATATATATATATACACACACAAATTTATATGTGTATGCATATATAAGACATTTTCTTTTTTAATTTTTACATTTTTTTCTTTTTATTGCAGTATAGTTGGTTTATAATAATGTGTTAGTTTCAGGTGTCCAACACAGTGATTCAGTGTTTTTGCAGATAATTTTCCATTAACATTTTCTTCGTCCATTGATCTGTCAATGGACACATAGGTTGTTTCCAGAGCTTGGCTATTGTGAATGAAATTGGACAGGATTTGCTGATTGTTTGAATGTAGCATATAAAAAAATAAGTCAGGGAATCTGAGTCCTTTCCGATTAATAGAGTGGAGCTGCCTTTTACAGAAATGGTCTTATGGTCTTCCAAGGGTTAGGTCAAAAGGGGGAAAAATCATGAATCTTGTTTTGGGTAAGCAGGTTTTGAGATGTGTCTTAAAACTGCAAAATATGACTTTTAAGTTGGAGGAAGACTTGGTGACAGATGGGGGACCGTCGGGGGACAGAGGGCACAGTTAATAAAGAGGTAATGAGGGACTGGATTTGGCTGACAAGAGTAGGGGACAGGAGGGCTGGGTCCTGGGAAGTGCAGGTTCTCGGACGTCCACAGATGAAGGCAGTCAACAGGTACACCAGGAAGAAAGATGTCCAGTAAAATAGAAGAAACATTTCCAAAGTGATGCCCAGGCTGGTCAAGCAGAATGAACATCTCAGGTAGGAAAGACTGGCCAGGTGTGTCAAATGCTGCTGGTTGGGGGTGATGAGATGAGGATGGAGATATGTTCGTTGTGTTTTGCAACGGGAAGGTCACAGGCCACCTTGATGGATGACTCAGATTTAGGTCGTGAGGGAAACGCAGACACACGTTCCACCACGGAGAGCACAGGCAGGCCAACTGGGATGAGCAGAAAACAAAGTGTAGAGGTGGGTAGCGTGGAAGGAAGAAAGTTGAGAAGATTAACAACGTAACCATTGCGCACTTCGTTGTAACCGGTACTGAGAAGACACATTGCTGTTGAGCAGACATTTGGACCTGGCCGGATGATTTAAGTGAATTATCCCACACACCTGCCCAGGAAGACGTTAAGATGCTATTTTAATGGAAGCCTTTGTTTGCAAGAATCATTATCTTCATCCTTTTCCCACACCCCTGATCAATGATGTTAACTATCTGTTGAATCTGGACTCTTTTGGGAAAAAAAAAAAAAGTAAGAAACTAGAATCAAGGAAGAGAGAAATAAGATAGAGTGGGGAGATGTGCACGACAAAATAAAGACTTTCAAAGGTGATCTTGGGAGTCAGCTGCCTTTATCTTCAGGGGAGACGTCCGCTGGGGCAGAGGAGCGAGGGCTGGGAGCCTGGAGGATGTCTCCGTCCTCATGTGTTGGATGTGGTTTGACCAGGACTCAGTCTTGAAATCCAAAAAGAGATTATCCAGGTATGGAGGGGATTCCAGCTTTGGAACTCATCATGGTGTAGAAAAGTGGAAACGAAGGTGATGGTTGGAACATTTCGACATGGAGTCCTTTCACACTGCATCCCTGACAGTTCCTTTAGTTAACTTACTTCATACGCACAGCCTGTTAGCAACCGGCGACACTGGATTACCAGCAAATTATCAGGAGTCTACTGCGGGTCAGGGCTGGTCCTAGAATCCAGTCCAAGCAAAAAAAAAAAAAAAAAAGGGAACAAACAAGCCAGAGCGAAATCATCAATGATTTCAGAGAATCACTCCAGGGTCCCAGATCCCTGGGATGCGTGGCGCTTGGGGTGGGGGCAGGAGGATCATTGGATGAGGCAAAACAAACTCCATTTGATTTTGAGAGGTTTTAAGACTTGAAATAATAAGGTTGCTCATGCTCTGTGAATGTCAAACTCTTCCCAGCAAAATTGTTGATGCGACATTTTTGTTTAGGCGTCAAAGGGAGACAGCCCTGGGGTTCTGGGTCTCCTGGAATTTTGTTTGAAATTGGCACAGGGGTTGATCTTGAACCTGAGACCTGTCGGTCTCCCCACATTTTATTTCTCTGTCCACACTGCCCTCAACGACCCATCTCCATCCATTTGTGCTGCGCTGTATGGAACGCCCGTGTTGCTATAAATACGTTGTTCTGTATCAGTGATTCTCCAGGGCAAACGCTCCAGGGAGCCATTCAGCCTGGGGAGGAAGGAGGGGTCTTTCTGGAAACCAGCCCCGACCTTGACCCCATCTAGGAGATCCAGCCACCAGCCATCTCATTAATACACAAAATAATTATGCCAGGGGTTACGAGGATCTTGGAAGCTCCTGGGGGAGGAGCCAGGACACTCAGTCTAAATTCCCGCTCCTTGGACTCCCCCATCTTCCCGACTTTTCCCTTCACTCTTTCTTTCGTAAGTCAGTCCCCTTGCTTATTGAAGCTGCCACCTCCCCATCTGGAGGGTCTCCATCTTTCTTCAGCGCCCCCCTGCCCTCCGAGGATGGGGGCCAGTTTCAGGGGGAAGCTGCTGGGGAAGATTGCAAAGCAGCATCTCTGCCTTCTCTTTCCTTCTCTCTCTCTCTCTGTCTGTCCCATTTGCATTCTCTCTGAATTGGAGGGCCTGGGGATTGAACCCGGGACCTCGTGCGTGCCAAGCAGGTGCTCTAGGGCTGAGCTACACCCTCCCCTCGCTGCCTCTGAATTCCCTCACTGTGTTCGCCGTGGCCACCACGTCCCACCCCAGCAGACGCCTGCAGGGGGGCTGGAATCCACTCCACCTTCTGCCTCCCTGCACGAAATCTGCATCCTGCTTCCCTGCTTTGAGCGCATCCCTGCATGTTAAGTATGGCTTGAACTTTTCCCCCCTCCCTTTTCCAAAATGTTGTTTCTTCCAAATGCTCATAAGCACTTCTAAACACTTTTCAGTCTGTTTTGATTTGCCAGCTGTTTCTTCCTGGCACTCCTCTAAGGCTCCAGCCATCTGCTTGCCAAGTTGGAAAAAAAGAGCATAGAAATACGCTTTTCCTCCGGCAGCAGGCAAGCTTTGACCTCTGTTTCTAACCTTGGTCACTACGGGGTGCAGAGCGGGCCTTTCGGTGGCCTTTCCAAAACGGCAAAACATAATAGCCATCAGCTGCTGCCCATGACACACAAAATAATTGCAAAGAATTTACCCTGTGTAGCGATGGTGGGGGGAGCAGGAGGGAACTGAACACTTACTAGCTCCATGGCAAGAACGGGGAGTCAGATGCTCACCTCTCAACCCCCAGATCGGGGATTAACTCCCTCCGTCTCTTGGGTTCTGATTTGGGCTTCGATGAAGGCTTGCGGAGGGAGAAGATTTCCAAGCTCCTTTCAGGACAAAGCAAAGTCCATGCACCTTGGAGACCTAGAGTTCATTCTTCCACTTTTCTATTTCTTAACATTTCTTTTTTTTTTTTTTTTTTATATAGATCAAATTTGGTTTTCTTTAAAAAATTTTAATTTAATTTTTTAATTTTATAATATGAATTTCTCACCATCATTTATTTAACTATTTCTTTATTCCTGGATATTTAAGGAGATCCTATTTTTCTCTTGTCTCTGTTACAAATAATACTTGTCTAAATACTTCCTACATATATATTTTTCAAAATGTGCAGCGTGCCTGGCTTTCTTCCTTTATTTCTTCTTTATTTATTTTTATTGATGTAGAGTTGGCTTACAACATTGTGTTGGTTTCAGATGTACAGCAGAGCTATTCGGTTATACGTAATGTGTGTATATCTGAAATTTATTTATTTTTTATTCTTTTCCACTGCAGTTTATTACAAGATATTGAACATAGTTCCCCGACTTAATCTTTCGTATAATCATTTATTTCCTTCACGTATGAGACAGAGATGGCCACGTGTATGTCCAACTCGACATGGCAATCCAGGGAGGAAACACTTCTGTCCTCTTTGGCTGATGAGATGGGAGATTCTGTTAAGTCCATGAGCTCCAGAAAAGCAAGTTTCTCAGCTCAGAAAGAACGTGCTGAGGTTTTTCTTTAATGTCATGAAACATTCAAGTGTCCTCAACACAGCCTGATCCGGGCCTGCCCTTCTGTTTTCACGGCATGTGGGGCCTCTGGGGACCACTGACTTTCAGAGACGCATCTGCCGAATGGGCTTCAGCTCAGGTGGGTGGGTCTCCTGCCAAGAGCATCCTGGAGGTTACGGCCACCACCACCTCCGTTGTCACTACTGCAGACGGGCTCGGTGGGGGGGGGGGCAGCCAGTGGTCCTGTTCTGCGCCCTGAGCTCTGGAAGGTCCAGCCTGCCCTCCCCTAGCTGTGTCTTCCCACTGGCTTTCTAGAACATCCTCTGGGAACCTGAGACCCTGCCCCGTGCTCACCCCAGGGTGCGTTTGGAGCTGTTGTGTCTCAACACGTGAATGGGGTGCCCTGCAGGGACAGCCGAGGTAAGAAAGAAGGGGGTAGGGTGAGTACCTCCACTTGATCTTATTTCAAAACTCACTGATGTTGCTGGGGGCAGAGAGCACGGTCCAGACCACCATCACCCCCTAATGCACTATTTTCCTAACCAAAGCCAAGTGTTGCCGTTTCCCATCAGTCCATTCTCCACATGGAAGCCAGAATGATCTCTTAAAAGGCAAATCAAATCAAATCATCTCTGCCTTAGAATCCGCCAGTGGTCCCGCTGCGGTGACAAGGAAATCTCCGCCCTTCTCCACGTCTGCAGGGCTCGGGACCACACCTGCCCTCCTGCCTCGCCTCAGCTCTCCTGGCTTCCACCTGGTCCCTCGCCAGATCTGGGGCAAATTTGCACATGACAGTCAGAGATGGAAGGTGATGTTTGGAATATTAAATACAAATGCTTCGTATTTATAATCCTTAGCAAAGGACGCAAAGATCCAACGTCCTTAATAAATACTGAACGTCTCACTTCCCTGTTGGAAATTTCTTAGTGTCTGTTCAGACACTGAGCTGTTCCCTAAGGACTGGGCATAATTCTGGGGTTCTCCAGGGCTCATACGGAGAGGCTTGGCCAAATCCCAGAATGAGTACGGTCAGCGTGTGGACACAGGTGGCCAGACTCCTCCAACCTTATCTTAATGAAGGGTCGTGTTTGGGCTGGACCATCCCTACTTCCAGCTACGGTGCTAGAAGACCAGCATGAGGACATGTGGTCGAGGGGCAGATGGGGGTGTGGGCTCAAGCCCACAAGAAGAGACACGTGCCCTTTACAGAAGACCTACATCTCCACTCAACAGAGTGGAATTCAGTAAACACGTGTTTCCCGTCCCCCAAGTTCTTCCCTACTTTGAGTGACAAAAAGGAAGCTGAGTGCATGCATGCAAAAAATCCCAAAACAAAAGAAATTTCTTCCCAGAGCATCTCTCTGCCCATTATGGATTGATTTATTTAATTCCTTGCAATAGAATTACTTTCCTTCCAGCCTAACCGTGAACTACCAGAGTCGGAATGTTGGCTTTGTCATCAGTAATTCATTTTCATTCGTGGGTACTTAACAGTTTGAGCCAGAGTGAGACGGTTGCACACGGTGAGAACCAGGCTTTATGAGAAGATTAATTCCACATCCTGTGAAATTCAGCGGGCGAGATCACGCACTACTTAATTCCTGTAGAACTTGAACGCTATTTAAGAGGAAAAGAGGAAAATAAATCAGACAGCATTACCCTTGATTTCAAAGCCATCTGCAAAGCTCTAAGCGAGCGGCTTCCTTGAAGCCAGCAAGTGGCAGAGTTGCCGGGAGGAGGAATGGAGCTGAAAAGGCCGGTCCCAGCTTCAGACTCTGCAGACCTGCGATGTCTCCCATCTGCCTTTTCCAGGACCAAGCCCTGCTTCCTGGTGAAGGAACCCTTCCCAGGTGAACCCGTCTTCTCCAAAAGTTAGTCTGGGACTGATCTTGTGGCTTTATTTCCAGCTAAAGAGATGGATGGTTTATTTGATTCCCTTTAGGTCATTTTCCATCACTCTTGACTTACACTTCTGTCATCCAACCAGATCCCCATCATCTTCGCAGAAATTTTATACTCACAGTAAGTTCTATAATGACACGCTTTTGCTTGTGGCATTAATAATCTGACAGCGAAAGACAGGGTCAAATTAATACCTGTAATGAAGCAGTTTACTGTTGATTAATTGAGGGATTGAAACTCAAAGATCCAAAACATGACATTTGAAATAACATCATTTTTATCTTTTGGGGAAAAAAATTAGCTGTCATAACTTAATATGTTTATTATTAGAATAATAAGTGAATTACCTCGGTGTGTTTAAGGTCTCATTCAGTCGCCTGATACACAGGACCTATGGTGACGCGTGTTGGAAGTTGGGATTAATACATCCTTAAATCTGCAAGGGTCTGGGAGTGAATGGAACTCACGAAGAATTCCCAGGGTAGCTCTTTGCTGTCTTAGAATTTTTTCATTCGAACCTGTCCTGTTCCAGCTCTCGGTCTCCCCTGGGGGCTGTGGTCTGCCCTAGTGGGGAAAACATTTTCCTGTGGACAGTCCTTATAATGACAGGTGCATGGTGGCCATAAAAACAGACTGACTGGTGGTTGGTTTTGCTACTTCTGCTGGGTTTTCTGCAATCAGGGCATTTCTCATCTCCAGCATCAGGATAAGCTGTTCCCACCAGCACTGTCCCCACCCACTGTCCCCACGGGGGATGCCACCCCGGTGCTCAAACCCCACCCCCCAGAGTGACTCCAGGTTTGGGGATAAGGGTGATGATCAAAGACGCTTCCGCCCTTACTTCAACCCATAATCTGATTTTCCAGCCTCAACCAGCTTTCCCCGTTCCTGCACGGGGATGAACATCACTCCTGTATTTGAGACAACCAAAGACAGAATTAAGAAGAACATTATCTCACTCCTTTGGTGAATGGGTTTTCTAGGATCACGTCCTTGCTTGCAAGTTTAAACACAAAAACCACCCATTGTTCTAACCATTAGCCAAAGTGGGTCTTTGCAGGGTTATATTTATCCATCGTGCGACGTGACCACTTCCGTCTTAAGATGCTGCCAAGATGTACTGACACTCCTCTGGGTAATATGGAAGCTTATGGGTACAAAGTGAATTTAAATGAGATAATGCATTTTTGAAAGCTCAGTGTAAACTTTAAAATGCGACATAAAGGGCCATGATTAAAAAGCCAGCGTCTGCTCACTGAATTTGACCCACAGCTGGGGCATACCGGCTAAAAGGGGATTGGTCCTGACTGTTCTGGGAGCTGGGAAATCCCGTGAGATTTACACAGGAACTCAGGGAGGAGCCGACGCGCTCTTGTGATTAAATTCTTCCACTTTTCCCTCATTGTTTTGATGAGGGTGTTCCTTTTTTATTATTATGTTTTTCCCCATCGTTCTGACAAAGGTGACAGTGACCAATGGCAACAGTGGCTTCAGTTTAATTCCTCCTGTGGTTGGAGCTTCCAAAATGCTGAAGCACATTCCTGGTGTCACATCCTTAGAACTGTCGCCCAGCCATCTACTGTCCTTACTGCTCAAGGTTTGTTTAAGAAGATGCTCCTGCCAAGATGTGTTGCTATTTGACCCAAGAGTCGGCATTTTAACAAGACTCCCCAGTAACAAAAAATATGCATAATGTAATGTTTGCAGCCTTGGACGCTCATATGGGTAGAGAATTTGGCTACTGGGTGGGCAACCATTTAGAGATTAATTTAAGAGCAAAAACATAACTATGAACCATGTGTACGGTAGCCGGGCACTCTCTTTCCTTTCCAGCACCCAGTCTTGTGCTGAAGCTGAATCCTTTTATGAAGGGATGGAATTTTACCTCTAAATACCTGCGCTTTGTTTGAAAATCAGAAGACTGGTCCGGTCAATGGGAACTGAACACTTTTGAGAACTTTTTTGAGGCTAAGCTAGACATGTCAGAGGATGCATGACATTAGCAGATTATCCACACAGCCGAGAATCAGTTAGAGACACCTGTAAGATTTTGATGACAAGGGACTGATAAAGAACACCAGCTTTGTCTGTCATTACCTTTGGCAGCAAGAAATCTGAAAATACTTCGGTCTTGTTGCTTTTGGGTGGTACTTATCTCTCCTTTAGAATCTCCTGTGGAATCACGTCTGCTCTGAGAGTCATGCCCGTCTTCCTCCCAAGCTTAGGTGGACCCACCCACCCGGGCCATCAGGGTGGCGTGCACATTCAGCTTTACAAAGATTAGGTGAGCCAGGGCCAAAATGATTGGCAAGTTGGAGCTCATAAGCACACCTGCTGCATTCAGAGCAAAGGAACCTTCAGTATGGATGCCCCACCTCCAACAGGATGTCCACTGCAGGTAAACATACCAGCATAGGGAAGACGGTTACAATGGCCAAGGATAAAGGCCATCAGGGAAGACGGTTGCAATGACCAAGGGTAAAGGCCAGTAGGGAAGACGGTTACAATGACCAAGTATAAAGGCCAGTAGGGAAGACGGCTATGATGACCAAGGATAAAGGCCATCAGGGAAGACGGTTGCAATGACCAAGGATAAAGCTCAGTAGGCAAGATGGTTATGATGACCAAGGGTAAAGGCCATCAGGGAAGATGGTTACGATGACCAAGGGTAAAGGCCATCAGGGAAGATGGTTGTGATGACCAAGGATAAAGGCCAGTAGGGAAGACGGCTACGATGACCAAGGGTAAAGGCCAGTAGGGAAGACGGCTATGATGACCAAGGGTAAAGGCCATCAGGGAAGACGGTTGTGATGACCAAGGATAAAGGCCAGTAGGGAAGATGGCTACGATGACCAAGGGGAAAGGCCAGTAGGGAAGACAGTTACAATGACCAAGTATAAAGGCCATTAGGCAAGATGGTTACGATGACCAAGGATAAAGGCCATCAGGGAAGACGGCTGCGATGACCAAGGATAAAGGCCACCAGGGAAGACGGCTGCGATGACCAAGGATAAAGGCCATTCGAACAGAGGAGATATTGGAACCACAGTCCAGGAGCCTGAGATGAACACACCCGAAGAGAGACTGAGAGTCAAGACATCTCTCAAGACAAAGTTGAGCTCTGAGCATTCAACCTGAAGGCCACGGTGGAAGCTGCATGAAATAATGGGAACACGACCTCTAACCTTAAAAGGTCAACCATGAAGGAGGGAACACAGACTAGACAAGAGAGACTTGTGCACAGCATGAGGTGTGGTTGTCTGTTCTATCCTACACGTAGGATAAGAATGAGAATTGAAAACAAAGGGGGGAAGATAATGATGATAATTTATGATGGGGGTCCAGGGCTGAGCTGGCTTAGGAAGAGGAAGTCAGCTGGGGTTTCACAGGAAGGTAGAGAGAGGATGAGGGTACAGAGGGAGGAGGGGAGCTGCAGGTGGAGCACGGTAACGGCGGGACAGGAAGGAGGTTCACAGGGACTGGGGAGGATGGATGTGTTTGAATCATTTTTTTCCTGTACTTTCCCTGACTCTTAGAATGAGGGACTCAAGTAGTAACATATGTTCATGCTTTCAGGCAGTTTTATTTTATATAAATTTGAGCTAGGGTTGCATTTTATGGCATTTTGCATACTGGTGCTAAATAAATAAATAATGGGTGCATAAAAATAAATATATATAAATAAATATACATGTACAATAAATATAAATAATAACAAAATATATATTTACAATAAATGTTTCCTTGATAAAATTGAATAAATAAATATTTATAAATAAATATGAATATATATATTTATAATAAATATGTATCAATAAATATAAATAATAAATAAATATATATTTACAGAAACATATATCTACAATAAATTTAAATAAGTGAATAAATAAATAAATTTACAATAAATCTTTCCTTGATAAAATTGAATACATAAATATATATTTATAAATAAATATACATATACAATAAATATATATATTTATAAATAAATATATATACAATGAATATATATTTATAAATATGAATAAATACACTTACAATAAATAAATAAATGTATATATAAATATAAATAAATAAATATCTATATATTTACAATTATTTCCTTGATAAAATGAATAAATATAAATATATATGTTTACAATAAATAAATATATTTATCAATGAATATAAGTAAATAATAAATACATACATACATTTTACATAAACATATATATTTACAATCAATTTAAAAAATAAATTTACAATAAATATTTCCTTGATAAAATTGAATAAATATATATTTATAAATATATATATACAATAAATAAACATATATATTTATTTATAAATATATTTACAATAAATATACATTTATAAATAAATATATTTGCAATAAATAAACAAATGTATATTTATACATAAATATAAATAAATGTATTTACAATAAATAAATGTATATTTACACATAAATATAAGTAAATGTCTATATATTTACAACAATTATTTCCATGATAAAATTGAATTTAGTGTGGAAAATTAAATATCTGACAATTTCAACACTAGCAGACTAAGTACTAAGGAATCTTTGTCAGGGAAACACATGTCATGGCCACGTACACAGTCATTTCTATCGGTTTAGGGATCTTTGGTAAGGTAAGAGTAAAAATCCTCTTATTTCTCTGTCTGTGGAAGGCTAAACCCATTTACCAAAAGGCGTGTCCACTCACTTAGAAAACAGCTCAGAGAACAAAGGGAGCGACATTCCACCGGGTCATTAGTGATTGGTGACCAATGTTTTCAGTGTGATTTGAATCCTCTCCAAGTGCCGGTGGTGACTTCAGACGAGGCTTTAAAGACCACGACCTTTTCCTGCTGCGGCTTAACCCTCAGTGCATTTCAAATCTGCTGAAAGTGATCTATTGAAGTTAATTGTCAGCCCTTTGATCGGGCATCTTATTCGTGAATAAATTGACTTCTGAACACCAGCGCTGACTATCCGAAATTTAAAGCGTAAAGAAATATGATTTTAAATTACACGTGGATCATCATTCTAAGTGAAGTGAGCCAGAAAGAAAAAGAAAAATATCATATGATATCACTTGTATGTGGAATCTAAAAAAAATAAAAAGAGGACACTAATGAACTCGTGGACAAAACAGAAACAGACTCGCAGACATAGTAAACAATCTTATGGTTACTGGGGGAAAGGAGGTGGGAAGGGATACATTTGGAAGTCTGAGAATTGCAAATGTTAGCCACTATATATAAAAATAGACAAAAACTACATTTCTTCTGTAGAGCACAGGGAACTATATTCAATATCTTGTGATAACCTTTAATGAAAACGAATATAAAAATGAATGTACGTTATGTATCCGCATGACTGGAACATGGCGCTGTGCACCAGAAACCGACACATTGTAATTGACTGTACATCTATTAAAAAAGTAAAATTGTATCTACCAACTTCTCTATCCATCTATATACGTGCCTATGTTTTCAGTTAATGTCACTGTGAATTGATACACTAAATTTATTTGTTCCATATTTATTTTTAGAAAGACTAGAGGCAGACTTGATGTTCAGAGTCATCATGTGTGTATATGAAGATGACAAGCATGTTTAGTTACGTTCATGGCTTTATCTGATACCCTAATATCCTATTTCCTTGGACTAACTCTTCAATAAAGAGGAATGATTGTTTTTTATGAGCCATGTTGGAGTAGAGATTTTTGCCCTCCATCCAGTTCTTTCTGGTCTGGGTACCTGGGCTCCACCTTCTGCATCCTCACCTCCTAACTATTTGAGCCACCCACCTTCAGAGACCCACCCTTGGACAGTTGGAGCTGTTCATCCCCAAACACTCAGGATGTCACTCCACCTGGAATCCCACACCTGCTTGGTTTCTTCCTCTTTTCCCTTTGCTTCTTCAGTGCCTTGAAAATGATGGAGGGAGGGTCACTTCTCTGACCATTAACTTCTTAAACTGTTGACATTTAAAGCTGTATTAATGTTTCATATTTTATGCACACACACACACACAACATACACCACACGCAACAAGGATGGGGGGAAAAACACCTCCAGCCTGAAACAGAAAAAAAAAATGTGCTTACTGGTTTTAAAATGAATAACATTGCCACACGAGGTGGAGAAGCAAGAACTCACTCAAGTAATGTTTGCACACGGTACTTTGAGTCTTTTCCCGCAGGCCAACAAACAAACAGAAAAATGGTCATGACCACTGGCTACATTTTTTGTTTTTCCTTGCAGATATATAGGTTAGCGATTCTGAAGGGACTTTTTGCACTTTCTAGGACTGAACAAGCAAGTAAATGCCCTGCAGGAAATGGGAAGCCGGTTTCTCACTGTCAGAGCTGAGAATTGTAAACATGAAATCTGTGGTATTGCCTTGAAATCATAGGCATCGATATAAAATCATAGTTTTATACAGAAAGGTAGACAAGTAGATAAGATATATGTGTATATCTATTTATACCTTGAAATAAATATTCTTATAATTATAGGTAGATGTAGTCATGTAGATCAATAATTATATATGTATATAACTATCTCAGTTTAACTAAATAGATATAAAGATGGGTATGTATGGGGTATATCTATATGAACGATCTATGTATCTAAATATTGATCTAACTATTGAAATATGCTATCTACCTATCTATCTATCTATCCATCCATCCACCCATCCACCCACACACCCACCCATCCATCTATCCATCTATTTATCTAAGTATCTATCTATCTATCTATCTATCTATCTATCTATCTATCTATCTATCTATCTATCTATCTATCTATCTATCTATCTTATCCATCCATCCACTCATCCACCCACACACCCATCCACACATCCATCCACCCATCCACCCACACACCCATCCACCCATCCACCCATCCATCCATCTATCCATCTATCTATTTATCTATTTTTCTATCTGTTAGCTATCAGTTCCACTCTCTGAGAGAGTCCAGGAAAATGATACCATAGTAATTAACGAACCTAATGCCCATATTCACTGAAAAGAACCAAGTTTCCTTGGAGAAAAGTCTGGTGCCACAGCTGGGACAGAGATAGGACAAGGTGCAACATCTCTGTGCCAGAAAATAAGGGAGATGCTTGGGGAATAAAAGAACATGACAAGACACCCCCCCCAACACACACCCCAGAGCTGGATTGCAGGGACTCCCATCAGGTAATTCTGAGACAATTTGCACACCAACATAAACAATATTAATTGATTATTACATATGAAATAAAATAAGAATCCATGCATTTATGCTTATATAAGTACATGGTGGGGAGTTTCTTCTTACAGGGGAATGCCAACTAATGTTTACGGGAAGAATGGTAGAACCTGGAAGCTACAACGTGGTAACCGTCACAGTGATAATTGTTTCAGACAAGACACATCAGGAGAGGCTAAAACTAGTGGGAAAAAGTTTGGCGAGGAACAGAATATTCACATGTTATCAAAGTATCCACACACAGATACTTACTTGTTATAAAAGGGAAAGTAGTAATTTAACAGTGTGGTAATATGGCAGACAGAAATTTAATCAAGTTGTTGACATAATCTGGAGACAAATTGATACTCTGTGTGTCTTCTGCAATGAGGCAGAAGATCATTGTAACACGTCTGGGGCATTTCCGACTAAAAAATGAATAAAATCTATTCAATGGCGAGGAAACAGAAGACAAATTCAAACGGACTGGCCCTTTAGAAAGTAACTTTCCTGTCCTTACCCAAAACTCAAGGTCACTGAAGATAAAGTGAAACATAACAAAATTCCAGATCAAAGGAAACGAAAGAAGGATTAGTTCTCAAATGCAATTCACAAAGAAAATGAAAGAAGGAACTCATAGTCTGAGAGTTTCTTTCTATAAAGAAAATTATTATAATAGTTATTAAAATCTGAATAATGGCTACAAATTAGTTTTCTTGTTTCTATAATAGTACTGCGATTATGTAAGAGAATGTCCACATTTTTCAAGAAATACACAGTGAAGTATTTATTGGTTGAGAAACACCATCTCAGTAACTCATTCTCAAAGGACATGTACGTGGTTAACATGTTTCCATTGGGAGAGAAATGGCTGAAGGAAACATAGGAACATGTTAGGAGCTGAAAAATCAGTCTGAAGAATACACTGTAGTTCTTTCTACTAGTTTTCTAGTTTTTATGTATGAAATTATGAACATGAAAAAAATTTGCATACGCACCTATATAAATCACTTATATTGTGAAGTTTTCCAGTTTATCATTTGACTTCTAATATTATTATTATGGTTTATCAGTGGAGTTTTTTATACATTTGACTTAGCTATTATGCTTTTAGGGTAGTTTCCCAATTGCTTAGGAATTCTTCTCCCACTCAAGATCAGACATATAAAAGTATAAAATAAATATATAAAAACTTTTATATATATAAATATCATTCTTCATCGGAATTAAGACACCTTGATTGCAAGACACACAATTATTTTGTGCACCGCTAAGACACAAATCTTTGACGTGCCGTTCATTGCAATGTGCATCACTATTTTAATGACACTAAAGTGTTGAAATATACAGACATTAGATTTGACCAAGCACAATATTGCCTTAATTATTTTGCAAGCATTCAGCTCCACAAATCCATCTAAAATTTATTTTGGCATATATGATTAGAGATTAATCTGAGTCTCCTTTCTCATCCAATTATATATTTTTCTAATATCTTCTATTGCTTTTCCATTTACTGAAGCTGTCTTTGTCCTTTCTTAGAAAAATGTAAACTATTCATCTTGCTAATCAAATAATCCTCTTACCTTTGCCCATTGGTATAATGATTTATGTTTTAATATCTAAGCCTCATTTCATTTTTTGCTGTATTTGTTACTGTCTTTGTTTTGATTCTCTGTAATGTTTTAGAAGAGTCATATGCTGTTTTTAATTTCAGGTCTTCTCTTTATGTTTTATAACAGACCCAACACAATGCAAGTTTGATGCGGACTTCTGATCAATGTATATTCATCTCCCTGGCTAGCCCAGGACAAGTCTGCCTTGCTGTTAGTAGTCCTAATATGGTGCCACATCCTTCCTGGAACTTGTTAAAGTGATCAGAGGTGTGATCGACCTGCCACCCAACTACTGAGTTCGTGTCATGGGACGGAACGCTGAGCCACTCGGGCAAATCCTTCCTTCACGACTTCTGCTCTCCAAGGAGCTTCCGAGGAAGATGTGTCTTTCTTCTAAACACGCTGTTGAGCCCAGAAGAGAAATCTGATGTTTTGACATTGCAGATGTATCTCACAGTCATTGTCAGCCAGCTACCTTCTGGGGGTGCCATTCAGTCTGCAGAGAAATCCCTTGTTTTTGACACAGGGATCCTCATTCATGGATTTCTACACACACATAAAATATTAAGAAAGAAAATTAGCAACGAGGGGATGGTATAGCTCAATGGCAGAGTGTGTGCTTGGCATGCACAAGGTCCTGAGTTCAATCCCCAGTCCCTCTGTTAAAACAAACAAACAAACAAATAAACTAATTACCCCCCAAAAATACATTTTTTAAAAAAGTTGACTTTTTAAAAAAAGAAAATTATCATTAACGATAGCAGGTGGAAATGACACTAACATTAAATAATGTTAATGATAAAGACTGAGTCATCATCACCAAATCCCCTATGACAAAAGACTTGAGTGTCGCTCAGTCACCAATGTCCATATTCTTACTGAGTGAGGAGACAAGGTCGTCTGTTGATGAATTGAAGGCAAGTGTTGGGTATGGGGAGGGCAAGAGAGTCTTGCAAAGGCTGGAAAAAGACAAAATGAATTTTATCAGCGATGGGAAAGGACCTGCAGGATGACATTAGGGTTGCAGCCTTTGATTAAGAACAGAGATAACATTCAATTAAGAACATAGAGGGGCACAAACCACATCAGGAAGGTGGAATTTCTTCCATGCCCGTCAGCCCTGGCTTAGCCCCAAGGAGGACAGACTTCTGTTTCCTTCCCCATCAGGAATACCGTCTCCAGGGTGTGACTGCAGCCTCCTTGAATCCTTAAAAATGGACGGAAATTAACTTCATCCTTACAAAAACCACTTCCTGGTTAAACAGTTCTTATTTCAAAACCCCATGTATCGAGGCAAGTGATTCATTTTTAAAATCTTTTGTGTGTTGCTTCTGGATCTGCTTCCTTAAATTTTTATCATTCTTTTCTTTTTCTTTTCTTCTTCTTTTTTTTTTAATTGAAATACAGTCAGTTACACTGCTGTGTCAATTTCTGGCGCACATCATCATGTTTCATTCATATGTATATATACATATATTCCTTTTCATATTCTGTCCATCACAAGTTGCTACAAGATATTGAATATAGTTCCCTATGCTACACAGTATAAACTTGTTGTTTATCTGTGTTTTATATATAGTAGTTAGTATCTGCAAATCTCAAACTCCCAATTTATCCTTTCCTACCCCCTTTCCCCTTGGCAACCATAGTATCACTATTTCATTTTCTTTTTTTAAATTTTTTTGGGGTGAGGACAGGTAATTAGGTTTATTTATGTATTTAATTTTTTTTTTTAAAGGAGGAGCTGGGGATTGAACCCAGGACCTCATGCCTGCTAGGCATGCACTTTACCACTGAGCTACACCCTCCCCCATATTTCTTGGTTATTTTTTACATCATCCTCTTCTGATAAGCAATCCTGCTTACCTGTGGCCCCCGTCCCATCACCTCTGTCAGGAGGGCGGAGTCAGCTTCAGGGCACATGCTTTGTCCTTGAATGACCAGAAGATTCAGCGTGCAGCTCTTCCTCCTTCAGAACATATCTGAGTGTAGAGTTTATTGCCCTAAGCATCCAAACACATTTATTATTCTCTTTCTCGTCTCGCCCAGTCAGTGTGCTTAAAGTTGAATGATATTCTTGCTTGATGCAAAGTGCACAAGCTAAGTTTCAAAAGGTAGTTTTAACACCGAGAGAGGAAAAAGTGATTTTTGTAATAAATTTTAGGAACAAACCAAAAGAAGTAGGAATGATGGCTCTAGGCAAGCTTCGTGCCTACAGCCATTTCTTCAATCCTCAGATGGATATTTTTAAATTAACTGAATCATAAAGTGAACTGATGTCTTGAGAGGCAAAGGGAAAAAAAAAAGTTTTTATTGGCCAATATCTGAAAGGGCTTTTTCTTCTATTTTATATGCTTGTGATAAGGGACAACGTCTAGGAAAGAGTGATAATGTGGTGGAAAGAGGAGGAACCGTGTCTAAACAAAAATAACATAAATCAACTCAAGGTCTGTACAGGTTTTGTTTACGGTCATCCTGCGACAAACCCAACAGAAAAGAAACAGTTTAAATTGATGGTACATTTTAAGGTAACATTGTTATACAGGGTCATTTAACAAAGAGTTACAGCTTCAAGGCATGGTGTTGGTCGACAGTGTTTTCTTATAATTTACTTGCAAGAAATAGAAAGCGTCTGGTGAATTTGCAAGTTCAAGAGGATATGCCATCCAGGGGGGCGCAGATCCAGAGAGCCGTGAAAGAAAGCTATTTGTACCTGGAGCTGAGATTTAGAACAAAACCTCCATTTGCAGACATTTTTACCTTTCGAATGTGGCTGAGAATACCAGAATTAATTGCACAGGACTGAAGGAAATAGGACATTGAAGGATTCGCTGTAAAGAATCACCGGAGAGCAGTGGCATTGAACTTAAACAACGAAAGAGTTTATTCTTTTTCTTCTTAGAATATTTTAAAATAGACTTGACTTATTCGAATCAACTCACTGCCTAAAGAAGAGATTTAGAAATATGATTCTCTTCTTTTTTTTTTTTTTTCTTTTTCTTCACTGAGTAAAACCAAAAGTCAATTTCTGTAACCCAACATTCCTGGTCCATCACGGAAGGATGCTGACTGTGTGATGTAGCTTTGGACTTAAATTTAAACGCATAAGAATCTCTCTTTCCTTCTTTCCCTAGACACACACACACACACACACACACACACACACGCACACACACACTTAAACAGAAATACCTAAATGCCCATTATTAGAAAGTTCTTTATATTCCATATGCAAAATAAAATACTAGATAGTCATTAACCACGATAGTGAAGTAATACCTTAAAATATTCTTTTTTTCTGGAGTAAGTTCACTTAAATAATGAATGAAGGCACTTCATTTTATTTGTTTTTGTTTAGGAGCGAGATAATTAGGTTTATTGATTTATTATTTTTTTTAATGGAGGGACTGGGGCTTGAACCCAGGACCGCGCGCACGCTAAGCACACGCTCTATCCCTGAGTTCCACCCTCCCTGCTAAGGCACTTTATTTTAGAAGTATTAACTTAAATGTCCTCTGTTCTCTATATTGTAATTTTTAAAAAGCTATAATTCATAATTAATATTAAAGTATGTGATTTTTTTTATCATAGTTTACAACATAGAATATATAAACACAGAAATGGGTTAAATGTAAATAGTTATAGTTGAGGGTTTGTAAATTTCCCCCTTCCTTTTTTTTTTTTTTTTCTGAGTTTGTTATTTTATTGGTTCAGAGCTCTTTTTTCCCTCATTCTTCTGGGTCTACCCTTTTCTTAGGAGGAAAACATTCTCTCTGGTTTAAGCAAGCTGTACTCACCTCCAGTCCCCAAGGTGGGACAGTGAATTAATATTTTTGGCTACATGGGTCGCTGTAAGGCTGGGTTCCAGCTGCCCTTTGCTCTTGCCGTGGGGATAAAGCCTACTTATGGAATTTGCATCATTTGCAGCTGGAATTCTTTGCCCATTTCTCGTATGTAAGTCATTCAGTTTCATGTTACCTTAGCTCTGTCTCATTACCACTGAGGTGCAATCTGAGATTAAACCTTCATTTCTTATGCAATAATGGTATAGTAGTAAATGAAGATAAATATGCTTTTAATTCTATCATGTTATTTTTTATTCTGTTCCTTAAGCTTATGTCCAATTTTTAAAAGTTTTCCTTGTGTTCATTCTCAATCTTTTTTTTTTTTTTTTAATAAAAAGACTGGTTTCAAAGGTTCATTCATCTCTCGAGCTGCTGAAATATTTCAAGTAATTTTTTCGGAAAGGATAGGTGGGTGTTTTAGTTCCTTAGTCCTTGCTTTATCTAAGCTCCTTTGTTCCCACACATAAATGATGGTCTGTCTGAGGACAGAATATTTGCTTCACAATATACCATCCTCTGAAGCAGTGGATATTAGGATTTGTAGAATTCTGGAGGCAAACATTTTTCTTTTGTAGCAACCTGTTTATTTTTTCTTTTCAGGGCTTTTGTAATTCTTTCTTAATGACTTAATAGTCCTACATCTATTAACAGAATTGAATTTGTAGCAAAGAAGTACCTTAAAAAAAATCCCAAACTTATCCGACTTCAACAGTGAATTCCATTAAGTCATTAAACAGAAATCAGTAATACGGCATGAGCTCTTCCAGAGAATTTGAGATAAAAGATCTCACCTCCATGCTTTTCTTTTATGGTCCATCATAAATAACATGGTTATTTAAAAAAAAACCTGACAAGTCTTATAGGTAGTTCTGACCAGAATGAATTAGCTATTATTGGATTAGCCACTCTGCCTTTAAAAATTAGGCACCTGGGGAGGGTATGAAACAGATATGGGAGAATGTCATCTCTGAGTAAGGGGAACCAGGCAAGATGTCAAGGTGGCCTTCTGGCTAGAAGTAAATTCCAGACTGAATCACAGATGGACGTGGTTAAATGGAATAAAATGATCCTGCAAAGGAGAGCAGGTGGAGAAGGCAGCTCGGGGGGGCTGAGATAGCTGGCTTTGGTGCAGGGGTGGAGGAGACAGGGCTGCACAGGGTGGCATCGAGTTACCCGGGAGTCCTTGGTGGTGCATTTAGCTGTGCATGGAGAGGGGAGCTCTGCCACCTGACAGAGATCACCCGCTAGGTATCTGATGATGGGAAACGGCAGAGAAAGAGAGGCATGCGGGGTGGGACACTCAGAACATCTGGGTATTAGAGAAATCCCACCTCAAGCTCATCTGAACTTCCCCTGCTGAGGCTTGTAAACAAGCCTCAAAAGTCAGTGGGAATTAACTACCTTCCAAGAAATCAACAACAGCGTTTAAAGGCATAAAACACAAATCTAAATGCCTTAAGCCACTGTACCCCCAAATTTGGGGCTAATACGTTGGATACCAGGAAAATAGCAGATAAAGTAATATATCCTTGTTTATGGAAGTAAAGCAAAAAAAAAAAAAACATAATAAATGAAGAGAGCATTCTATTAGCAGAAAAATAGAAAGGGACAAAATTGAAACTCTAGGACTGGAAAATAGAATAGTGGGGAAGAAATCACTCAGGGGACCTAACAACATATTGGAAACTGCAGATGAAAAGAGCTGAGAACAAGAGGATGGGGGAAAATGGTGAAAACCATGAACAAAATCATGACCGCCTGAGGGCAATGCCATTATCAAGCATATGTGTAATTTGAGATCCAGAAGAAGAGGAAAAAGAAAAGAAAGATGAGGGTAGGAAAAAATATTAGGATAATAGGTGATTTTTTTTTTTTCCAAATAGAGAAAAAAAATTCACACAGATCCAAAAGGCTCCATATATCCCAACCTAGAAAAGGCTTTCAAAACCAGACGAGGGCTCACTAGCGCAAAACAGAAGACAGTTACACTCGGAGAATATAATTTAAAATCTACTAATTCTCATCGAAAACAGTGCAAATCAGAAAAAAAAAAAAAAAAAAAAAGAACGCCATTAAATTGAAACAAGGGGAAAAAACTATACAACCAGTGCAGAGAATATATTTTGCAAAAATGGAAATTCAATAAATTTATTTTTTGTATTTTTTGATATACAAGATTCGAGAAACTATTTAAGCAGCCAATGTTCATTATGGGAAATGTTAAAGGGAGTTTTTTAGGTTGGAAAAAAAATGATAACAGGTGAAAATTTGGATCTAAATAAAGGGCTTAGGAGCACTGAATATTGTAAACATATTGCCGCAAAACCGTCTAGTGTTCATATACCTTAAATTCTCTAAATGAAAATTAACCGTTAAAAGGCAAATTAATAATCATGCATTAAGGAGTTTATAATATATGTAGATATAACATGTGTGATGACATTAACACAAAAACGTAGTCGGGGTAAACGGGTATTTGTTTCTGGTTTTGGCATTATATGAAAAGTGCTATTAATACTAATTTGTGAAAAATGATCATTAAGTTTAGAACAATTAATATATATGCAGTAATATGTCCAAAAATTTATGTATAGCTAAAATACAATAGTGTTTAAAATAGAATACTGTGAATGTTAAACTCATCCAAAGAATCCAGGGAATAATTTAAAAATATAATTTTTTAATTATATAATTATATATATAAAATAATTTAAAAATAACATAATATATATTAGACAAGTTGAAAACAAGGAAATAGTATATTTAAAATCAAAAATATATATATGATTATATGTAAAGAATTAACCACCCAAATTAAAATGGAGATAATGTCATCAGACTGGATAAAAGCTATAATATTCACAAATTTATAATAATGACAGAGAGGGTTAAACATCTAAAGATGGAAAAAAATTAAAACACATACACTAATCGTAAGAAACCTGTAAAGACTGTCTTACTATCAGTACATTTTGAGGCAAAGCTTCTATTATGCAGAAAAGACAGTCTCTTCTTTAGTAAGTGGTGCTGGGAAAACTGGACAGCTACCTGTAAAAGAGTGACTGGGAAATTCTCTAACACCGTGTAAAAATAAACTCAGAATAGATTAAAGACCTAAATGTAACACCAGATGCTATAAAACTCCCGGAGGAAAACATAAGTAGAACACACTTTGACACAAATTGCAGCAATATTTTTTTGGATCCGTCTCCCACAGTAATGGAAATAAAATAAAAAATAAACAAATGGGACCTAATTAAACTTAAAAGCTTTTGCACAGCAACGGGAACCGTAAACAAAATGAAAAGACAGCCTATGGAAGGGGAGAAGATATTTGCAAACAATGCTACTGACAAGGGGTTAATATCCAAAATGCACAAACAGCTCATACGGCTCAATATCAAAACAAAACAAAATAAAATGAAACAACTCAATCATAAAATAAGAAGTAAAACTAAATAGACGTTTCTCCGAAGAAGACATCCAGATGGCCAACAGGCACATGAAAAGATGCTCAACATTGCTAATTATTAGAGAGATGCCAATCAAAACTACAATGAGGTATCACCTCACACCAGTCAGAATGGCCATTGTCAACATATCTACAAATGATAAATGCTGGAGAGGGTGTGGAGAAAAGGGAACCCACCTACACTGCTGGTGGGAAGTAAATTGGAGCAGCCACTATGGAGAGCAGTATGGAGGTTCCTTAAAAAACTAAAGATAGAATAATCTAGCAATCCCACTCCTGGGCATCTATCTAGAAAAGATAAAAGTTGTATTCAAAAAGACACCTGCACCCCAATATTCACAGCAGCACTATTTACAACAGCCAAGACATGGAAGCAGCTTAAATGTCCATCAACAGATGACTGGATAAAGGAGCTGTGGTATATTTATACAATGGAATACTATTCAGCCATAAAAAAGAATAAAATAATGCCATTTGCCGCAACATGGATGGACCTGGAGATTTTCGTACTAAGTGAACTAAGTCAGAAAGAGAAAAACAAATGCTATATGATATCACTTATAGGCAGAATCTAAAAAAATTATAAAAATGAACTTATTTACAAAACAGAAATAGACTCATAGACATAGAAAACAAACTTATGGTTGCCAAGGAGGGACATAGGGGAGGGATAAATTAGGAGTTTGGAATTAACAGATGCACACTACTTTAAAAAATAGATAATCAACAGGGACCTACTGTATAGCACAGGAACCTACATTCAATATCTTAAAATAACCTGTAATGGAAAAGAATCTGAAAAAGAATAAATATATATATGTGTATATATGTTTATAACTGAATCATTTTACTGTCCACTTGAAACTAACACATTACAAACTATACTTTCAGTAAGATTTTTAAAACTATGTATATATCATTTAAAAAAAGAAATCTGTAGTGACTGTTTTTATCAGTAACAAGGAATCTTACCATGGTTATGTTTTCGTTACCTTCTTTAACATACAGAATATATTTGTAACATGATTTGTGTCATTGTTTGCTAGTGTCATGATCTGTTGTTTCAGAATCTGTTGACTGAATCATATCACCCTCATTGTTTGCATGCCTGATCATTTTTGCTTGGAATCCAGAACTCAGAATAACTTCCAACTTCAAAATCACTTCTAGTGATGAAAAATAAATAATCTGGAATAAAATATAAACTGGGGTAGTATTAACAGCAGCCTATTAGAGACTGCAGATAAATGGGGTCTGAAAATGACAAAGAAACTCTAACAAAATCAATTACAACAAGAAATACAAGTGCAAAAATTGAGCAGAGTCCCTCAATTGCCAATGGAAAAATACAAAACAACCTAAAAGATGCAAAAAATGCAATCCAAGAAGACAAAGAGACAATAGAAAGCATATATGATAAAATGATGGTGATAGTTTTCTGAATTAATGAAAGTGTTTGGACTGGTTTATCACATATATAAACATATGATAGTCACATACATGTGTGGATGTGTTTGTGATAAAAGTAGCCTAAGGGGTAAAGGGGGAAGAGAGATGAAAGTAAACTGGTGTAATTTTCATACTGGGTTGGGATGATACAGTGCCATTGATATTTGAGTGTTACAGGATAAATGTGTATGTTGTAAATCATAGAATAATATCTCTCTCTCTCTCTCTCACACACACACACACAAACACACATGAGCACACACACTCCTGAACCAAAAGTTCCCAAATTGGGACATCCAAATGGTACTAACAAGAAGAAATTATGCTCAATCATATTTCCCACCAGGGAAAGGCAAACAAAATTATAAATCTGATATCTCTGCACAGTCACTTATATGACGATAATTTTAAAAATATTTGTCAAAATTTGGACCCACAGGAATTCTCAAAAACTGCTGGTGTGAGTACTGTATAAATGCATAATATTGGCGGTGCCACCTTAAATGTTTCACATCATCCATTAAATATGAAAATGATGTCCCTGAATTTCTCTTTCCAAGAGCACGGCAGAGTCCTGTTCACAGGAATATTCACAGGAGTATTATATATACATTATCATTCAGAATGGAAACAGAAATATCCATCAACAAGAGCATGAAAAAATAAATTTATTTAATAATAAATACAATAAAATATGGGAGAACAGTAAATATTCACAAAATACAGCTGCAGAAAACTGCATAAATGAATTTCAAATGAAATTTTGACTAAGAAAAAGAGGCAAAAAATAACATGAACTTTGAGTCCATTTACACAAATTTAAAAAAAAGAAATACTTTATATGTATATATACATATGTGTAGATATATATGACCATATGAGTAAATGGTAAAAAGCAACAAGTTCTAGGCGATAAATAGAAAAACACTTCAATATATAATAAAATATACATTCAAAGAAAACCAGTATTATCTTTAAATTATAGAGTTGAATTTTAATTACAAATATTAAGTTGACAAGGTACCATGACACAAACATTCATATATTGGTTTTAAAATCTTAAATACACATTATTTCTAAAAATTTGAAAATACATATCAAGACCCTAAAAGATATTCTTTTGTATTGACCTGAAAATCTCATTTTTAAGAAATTATCTCAATAATTCAAAATGCAAATAGAATTTTATATGCAAAGACATATTTTGCCACAAGACTTTTAATAGCAAAACTAATTTCTGCCTAAATCCACCTAGTCTGTTATTTTTGCTCAAATGTACCCTCCAAAATCCCCAGAAAATACATTATACTGTCTTCTTCATGCAATAATATACAAAATGTTATTTTAGATAAGTAAAGATCTAAAAAATTCCCAATTATGCAACACCACACACATACACAGGAAAAATTATCCATCTTTTTTTTTCTGATCATGGGATATGAATAAACATTTTTTCCTGTGATTTTCTCAATTATCCTATTAAGAATTTCCATTAAACTGAAATGCAATACTTTGATATTTAATATTTAAGAAATATAACAGATGCCCTGTAAACATTTCTCTTTCAAATGCATCAGACTTATTCTGATTGTTTATAAGACCAGTAATAACTTGATGAAAACAATGTTCCTTTGGTTCCACCATTGCCTACCGCCATCTCTGACATTCCCACTGCTGATCCTACGTGGTAGACGTCAAAGACACACTTATTTGTAGAGTCAGGATCCCCCTTTGCTTGAATGCAGAGGAATCTGCAATGATGTTACCAGAGGAGAGATGAAATTTGAAGCTCTAATATTTTTAATGAAACAAAGAGCAAAAAGACCCCCCAATGAACTGACAATCATGTGACATTTGGAATATTGACATCTTCAAATAGTTCATATTTGAAAATGAAGTATTTGGTGCGGGTGCTTTGGCCACGGACTCATGAACTTTGTATAATTTTGTCCTCCTTATAGGCTTAGTGAGACACAAGACATCAAACAAAGCTAACTATGCCTGAGAAGATCCTTTCCATTTTAATAGATTTCAATGCACGTTCTTACACAATACACGCTCCAGTCATATAATTTAAGGTATTTGCCCATTAAAGGGCCAAAGTCATCAAAGATTGATTGCAGCTTCTGGGAAAGTGACTGAAATTAATTGTTGATATACATTTAAAATCAAAAATCTTTACTCTTTGAAAAATAACACCCACTTCTTGTGTTTTGGAAACGGCTTTTGCTGCATAATATTTAACTGTTCCAATGATGAAAAAAATCAAATCTAAAGTTATCTGGCTTGGCTTACTCTATTCGTTGCAAAGTTTCCTTAGGATAGAAATTATTTTTATCCATAAGTTTTCACCAGAGGTTTAGTTTTACCATTGTATCTTATTGTAAAATTTAAATAAAATAAGATTTTTATCCAGAAGAGACAATGTGGTTAACTCTTCACGCGTAAACAGCCATACACTCAATGGTGGATGGAAATAAAGTTGTACAGGGCTGTTCCCTACAAACATTAGGTTTTGTTTCCAGGGTGCAAAGACCTACCCTATTCCATGGTAGGGACGACTGAAAGAGACTTCATTTTATTTTTAAAGTTAGATTTATTAAGATACAATTTGCACACATTAATCTCCCCAGCTTCCGACATTGTCTTTTCCAAACTGCAACGTAAGTGGAATTATTAACTATGCATTTTTTTTGAGTCTGTTTCTTTTTTCTTTATACACAGCACAATGCTTCAGTCATACATGAATATACATCTATTTATTTTCATATTCTTTTTCATTGTAGATTATTACAAAAAATTGAATATAGCTCCCTGTGCTGTACAATATAAACTTATTTATCTATTTTATATATATATTAGTCAGTATCTGCAAATCTCAAAATCCCAATTTATCCCTTTTAGGTTAATTGAATATTTGATTTTATGATCCACTCCCCCCCCAACTATGGCTAATTAGCCGCACCATTTTCTCTAACATTTTTGGTCTTGCCGTAGCGTTTACAACACATATCTTTAACATATGATCACCCACATTCAAATTATTACACTTCTTTATGTATAATGTGAACTTTACAATAGTATACTTCTAAATATTGTTTACTTTAAATTTTTTTGAGGGGGAAGATGTAACTACGTTTATTTATTTAATTTATTTTTTTAAACGGAGGGAGCGGGGATTGAACCCAGAACCTCATGCATGCTAAGCACGTGCTCTACCACTGAGCTACACCCTCCCCTCTTACAATAGCATCCTTCTAATTGGTCTTTCTCCAACTGTGCTGGTGTTGTCATGTGTTTTATTTTCTTGTTTTCTTTCATTCAGTTTTTATGAAACGTCTTCAATGTGTTTTTCTTAACTTTTAACGTTTTATTGAAAGATGGATGAATATGATAGTATGTTGGTTTCGGATGTATGAAACAGTGATCGGATATTTGCATACATGGCATAATGATCACCATGGTAAGTCTAGTGGCCAGCTGTCCCCGTGCACAGTTATTTCAGTACCATCGAACACTTACCTCACGCTGCATATGACATCCCCATGGCTTATTTTCTCTGTGGAAGGTTGCCCCTTTTAACCCTTTCACCCAAGTCCCCCACTCCTCCTTTCTCTGACATTCTGTGAGTCTGCTTCCATTTCATTTTTATTTTTTTTTAGAGTCCACAAATTAGTGAGATCATACAGTATTTTTCTTTCTTTGTCTGACTTATTTCACTTAGCATAGTACTCTTTATATCTATCCATGTTGTCACAAATGGCAAGATTTAATTTTTTATGGATGAATAATATTCCACTATGTGTGTGTTTATATATATACTGTATCTTGTTTATCCTTCAGTCTATTGGTGGACACGTAGGTTGCTTCCATATCTTGGCTATTGTAAAAGATGCTCCTATGAACATTGGTGTGCATGTTTCTTTTTTGAATTAGTGTTTTTGTTTTATTTGGGTAAATACCCAAAAGTGAAATTACTTCATACCGCATATGGCATTTCTATTTTTAATGTTTTGACAAACCTCCATACTGTTTCCATAGTGGGTGCATCAACATCCATTCTCACCAACGGTACCTGTCGCTTCCATTTTCCCACCATCCTCGCCGACACTGAGAATTTGTTGTCTTTTGATGATAGGCATTCTGACAGGTGTAATGTGGAATCTCCTGGTGGTTTTCATGCGCGTTTCCCAGGTGATTAGCGATGTCGAGCATCTTTGCATGTGCCTGTTGGCCATTGGAATACCTTCTTTGAAAAAAATGTCTGCTTTTCCTCTAAATGCTTAATTTGATTGCTTTCTGTGAGAGAAGGGAGCAAATATGAACAAACATAGTATCATATTCTTCAGTACATTATACTCTGTCAAAGAATAAGTTTAATTTTAATTTACCCATTACATGAAAAAAAAAAGGCTTTGAAACATTTACCTCTCAAGTCCTGCTCATTTATATACAGCTGTTAGGTTATAGTAATATTGCTTTATTTTTCAAAATAAATTATAGCCACTATAATCTGGAATTAAAGATTTGCAAATGTATCTTCAAATTATTATTACCTTCATATTTTACTCCTCCCAGTGGGACCTTTAAACCTCTGTCAGGTGATACTTCTTAGAGTTCACCCAAATGCACCTCGATTTTTCCCAGCCTCACACTTTTTTGCAGTTTCTGTTTCCCTCTGGAAATGCCATCTTATGGAGAGAGATTTGACCTGGATCCTTCATCCCTAAATCCTAGACCGTCATGTTCCACCCATCCCCGCTCCATCTGGAGGAGGAACTTCAAGTCACCCAGGTGAGGCAGGACAGCACTATATATAACACACAACCCCCATGAAGAGCACTTAAAAGTGAGCAGAGTCTCTGGCTGCCACATTTTAAGCCTTCCTTGCTTTGGTTAACTGGGTTGGCAAAAGGGAAGTGATACACTCTGTTACCACTGCAAGCAGCGGGAAAGATGAGAGGGGATTTGAAACCACTCTCCTAAAGAGACGTGAAAAGCATGCTCTCCATAAAAGAGCCGATACATCTGTTTCACTTACTTTATTTTTATTGAAATCAATGCTTTTTTAAAACATCTGTCATGGAAAAGTTTATTTTATTTTTATTGAAATCAATGCTTTTTAAAAAAGTATGTCATGAAAAACTTGTTTTATTTTATTTTACTTGAGGTCAATCTTTTTAAAAAAATCTACCATGGAAAATTTAATTTATTTTATTTTAATTGAAATCAATGCTTTTTAAAAAATCTGTCATAAAAAATTATTTTACTTTATTTTAGTTGAAATCAATGTTTTGAAAAAGTCTGTCATGAAAAAATTTATTTTAATTTATTTTTATTGAAATCAATCCTTTCAAAAAAACTAACTTGGAAAAATTTATTTTTTTTGTTTTATTTTATTTTATTTTTGTTGAAATCAATGTTTTTTAAAAAATCTGTCATGGAAAATTTTATTTTATTTTATTTTGTTTTATTTTTATTGAAATCAATCCTTTTAAAAAACTATCATGGAAAAATTTATTTTATTTTATTTTATTTTATTTTTTTATTTTATTTTATTTTTGTTGAAATCAATGCTTTTTAAAAATCTGTCATGAAAATATTTTATTTTATTTTATTTTAATTGAAATCAGTGTTTTAAAAAATCTGCCATGAAATACTTTATTTTACTTTTTTATTTTATTTTATTTTATTGTATTTTATTTTATTTTATTGTATTTTATTTTATTTTATTTTATTTTATTTTATTTTATTTTATTTTATTTTATTTTATTTCATTTCATTTTAATTGAAATCAATGTCTTTAAGGAACTTCATGTACAAAATCCTCCATCGTACAATTCTGAGAAATTGCAAATTGGGTCCTGTAAGTTGGAAAGTTGGGTCCAAAGCAGGAAAGTGCTCCTTTTGAAACCCGTCAGATAGGATTATACCCTGGGAGGACTCTGCCCTTATACTCTTAAGAGCACCTGAGCAGCCTGGCAGAGCTGATTAAAACGGAAGCCTTTGAACGTTGATGTAATGAAGTCCCCTGTGAAATGGGGACATGAGCCAGGGTAAGGGTTGGAGCTTCTAAACCTGCCAAGATTATTGGAAGTGAATTACCATCATGTTCCAACAGCACACGTTTGGTCCCGGTGAAAAATGACGCTGGATCCCAACTGCAGGCTCCAACACGTCCCTTAACAAGACGCTAAGGGTTTAAATTGTGAAAAATCTTCCTGGACCTCAGAATGACTGTGTGCCTGTGGTGCTGGTTAAGAGACGCATGTCTATAGGTAGATAAAAACATCTAAAAAATTGCATTAAGGGCAGGAATCATTTAAAACATCTTCATGCTCCAATCTCCAGAAATTCCTCGACAGTTATTAACAAATATTCAAGAATATCGAATAACAAATTCTTGGAATTAAACTTTCCTTATGCAACCTTAGTATTTGACCCTAAAACTGCATTCTTATTATTTGCCTTTAGTAGTTCACATTAATTTTAATAAATGATAATATACCATTGATAATTATGCCACCTTATCCTAATTTTTCTTGCGCTATTCTGTTATTGAATTTAGATGGAAGTAAGATTTTTGGTGCCGACTGTTTTTTGAGGCCATTCAAAGTTTTGCTACGATGCAATGTATTATTTTAACATCATATTCCAGAGCCCTACAGGACACAATCAACAGAAATGACTTGCAAGACTGCATTCAATATGCCAGCACATATATTCCATTATAGGTATGTATTTTATCCAAAAAAAAAAAAAAAAAAAAAGAAAGCAGGCAGTCAAAAAGCTTCAATTTTATTTTTTCCCCCTCCTTTGAATTCTATCATGGAGACAAGCCATTTCAAATCTTGCCCCCGGGCTGACGCTGCTTTGGAAACTGGAGTCCATCTTGAATTGTCAGAGCTGTGTTATAAACTCATGTAAATTGGAATTTATAATGGAAACAGCATCATACTTTACTGGAACTGCAAAAGCTAGCCTCCCCTCGGATAGAATAAAGCACAAAAGCATGGAAGACTGCCCTCCACTGTGTTTTTATTAACTTTATACTTCCAACATACCAGCGATCACATCACACACAGTCAAGAAAGCATTTCAGTCGACTTCCCAGAAAGCATTTTTGCTTTAGATTTGCAAGTCACTGAATGTGGCACTTCACTTCATCAACCCCTGTGCTTTGGAGAGCCACTCGAATGTAAGAGACACAAGTCTAAGACGTCGGCTCTCAGTAAATATGCAGGGAGATGTGACTCTTCTGCACTCAATTGGAAAGCTGAGTATTTGACAGATCTGGGGAATAAAGTACAAAGTCATTTCTTTCATGTTCAAGAAATAGAAAGCTTCACTTTTCTGCATTAGTTAGAAAATGAAAAGATACTAGGTAAGGATGGGGTGACTTTCAGATTCTGCTACAGGGAAGTACCAGGGAGATTTGACAATATAGACTGAAATTAAGTCATTCAAAGCTTTAGTCCCTCTCACACTTACCCTGTTATTTGGTGGGTCAGTTAGACACTCTCAGAAATCAGATGGTTATGTCTCGGGGCTGTGCTTTAAACACATTCAATACATTGAAGGTCCTCTCCCCCTCCAGTCTGTTGAGTGCATAGTCAAGGATACCTGGATGGAAAGGAAGAGGAAGTGACAAATAAGCATTGTGTTCAAGTGCACATATACTCATGTTATAAGGCAGACTTTTCAGTTTCACCTTGAAGACACAGAAAGTTGGAGAGACTGCTGCTCCTGACAAGACCAGCAAAGCTGGACAGGACAGATGTCAATCGGTCATAACTCCCACAACAGGGAAAAAAGTCCAGCGTGAACTGAACTCAACCTCAATTTGCACAGAGGTGATTGGTCATTTTAAAGAGAAAAGCCTTGGGTCCTCTCCTTCTCTGGACTTAGCCTTGGGTCCTCCCCTACGATGGGTGACAACACATCCCCTTGAATGGAGAGACAAGCTGACATCCTCAGTGATCACCTGGTGGGGGTAATACTCATGTATGAGAAAGACACAAAAAAATGGTGGGGTACTTGGTGATGTAGATCTGAGACCTCCCTCCTTTCAGCTGACACAAGGAAATGAAAGTCAGCTCAAGTAACCAATATATTATTCTAGGGAGAAGCCAGGGAAGAGAAAGAAAAATCTGCATTTACAAATATTTCCAAAGTGACTAAAAGCCTTTATTATCACACACAAAAAAATGCTATAAATTTCACATAAGAAAAAGAAGTGGATTTAAATGATTAATGGTAGTATTATTGGTATTATGGCTCAAGAAGGTTATAAATTAAAAGTACTTTATGCTTTGGCCTGTAACTAATCAATATTTATTAGTTTATATCTTAGAGAAAAACAAACTAATCGTGAAAAGTGAAATTTTGGAAGTCAGCCCAAGAATAGACTAGACTTTGAACGAACACCATTGCTCAACACATGTCTTTGGTTGAAAGTTGATTCAAATCAGATTTTTCTGCTTCTGACAGTAGCAGAGTGGATTATTTTGTGCAATCTGTCCTGCTGAAAACGACTAGCAAAACTGGATAAGGTGGTTTCCAAGAAAACATGTGTTTGGAGTTTCTACGGTAAGTTAAAAGTTAAAGGTTTAAAATCTGGGAGAGATGGGAAGACACAGTTGAGCCCAGCATTTGAAATCTCTTTTTCCTCTTCGAAGCACTGCCCACACTGAATATAGTTTTCGAGACTCAGAAGCTTAGTAGAGTTTTGTAAGATTCGCTTAACCAGCAGCATAAAAACTGGGGTTCAGATCCTGTCACAGAACAAAACTTTGGTAAATATCTAAGTTTATATTCTAAGCAGAAAAGTGAATGGAAAGTAGACTGACTTCTATGGGGACTGAGTGCCAGCTTCAAATTTTCTCCATCTATAAGTGAATTAAGATGACTGTGTTTATTAGCACAGCTAAACTAGCCTATGAACCCCTCTTCCAAAAATAAAGAGGCTAAAAGAAATATGGAAAAGGTTTAACAATTTTTTAAATAATATTGTAGATTTAAATTCACCAGTGATTACATTAAATATTAATGGCTTAAATATTCTAATTAAGACAGACTGTTTCACTGGATCAAATAAAAATATATTCTTCTGATAGGAGGCACATCTTAAATCTAAGGAAATGGGAAGATAAGAATTAGAAAGTTGAAAAATGAAAACATACAAACACCAAACAGAAAAAAGCTGGTAGAGCCGTACCAAGCTGACCTTAAAGCAAAGGGCATTTCTAGATTTAAACGGGAATTTTCAAAATGACTACATGAGCAATACAGCCAGAAATTGGATCCAATTATAAATCTTTAGGGATATAATAATATAAAGCAAGAATGGTAATCATATAAAGCATTAAATGAAGCAAAAAATAACAATAAAAAGGGAAAACATATTCATAATTATTGTGGGAGATTTTAATTCTTTCATCAGTAACTGATAGAACGTACTAAAAAACAATCAATACTAATAGAGAAAATTTGAGCAGAATAAATAATTGACCTAACTGATCTTGGATAGAACACCCAAAATGTCAGAATATGGTTTTCAAGTACACCTGCGATGGTAACTGAAACTGACTATGCACTGTGCTTAAATCAGGTAAAAGTGTTAATGTGGTATATTCCTCTCTGGAAAGCAATCTGTACAAGCATTTCAAAAGCTCTAATATATTTTTTTTTATCTTCTTACTTAGTTCATTTTGCTAAGAGACATAACAAGAGACAAAGACAAATATGGATAAAGAAATACATTTTTTTTTAGAACATGACATTATTTTTTTTATCAGTTCCAAATGGGTGGAAAGTCACATTCAGATATATCTATATAATTAATATTGTAAATCATTAAAATAGTATCTTAAAATAAATTTAAGGCTATCAGAATATTTTCAGAAGCAAGTCCTAAATTAATATATATATATATAAATATATATATAAAAATATAAAAATCACAAATATATAGAATAATGTAAATGCCATCTCCCAGCTCCTACCTAGTGACTTTCATACGTTGGTTGTTCAATGCTGTGAAGGTCTTCCCAGAAATGAGGGGTGGTTCTCTGTAAAGTTCTACTGAGCATTGTCTTTTCTAATCTCTGCCTTGAATCACAGTCATGTGTGAAGATGACATCTTCAATTTTGACCTATCAGAAGGCCCAGGACTAAACTTAAACTTGAGTGCCATGGAGGTTCCCCATATCTCACTACATCTATTCCCACCCTGGATGTGAGGACACCATTTTTTAAATATTTTTTTTACTCTCTTCTGATTAAAAAAATAAAGATAAAAGCATTGTAATCCACACTTGTACACGAATGTAAATAATATTATTAAGGAGGTGAACTTGTGTTACATTAACTCAAACGTACGTATGTGGAATTAATTCATTCTGTCTATATCCAATTTTTGACACTCTAGTCATCTCTTGATTCGTTCAACTGAAAAAAAAAATGTGATGCATTTGTCAGTGTTTCTGGGAACAGATCAAGTCATTGATTTTTTTTTCTATCCACTACTTTCTTTTATGTCCTTACTTTGCCCAGGGTCACGTTTTAACTCAGGAAGGAATGCACACTCTACAGTCTAGATAACTCTCCACTGGAGCATTACCTGTCACACGGTTTTCCCTCGTCAAATGCTAGAGTGCATCACATTTCTTGGATATTCCTTTTGTGATGAAGAGTTCCTCCAGTTCAAAAGATTTATCGTCATGAAACACTATTTCCTCTCTTTTTATAAACCATCTACAGAGAAAAAGTTACATGCCTTGGCATAAGAAATCTTCTCCAGCAAATAAAGAACGGCAACCTTGTCATTTAACAAACACACCCAGAGGAGAGTGTCTTGAGTGATGAGGGGACACTCATGAACAAAAAGTTCTGTAAGCTGGAAATTCTCTTATTTTTTGCCAGCTTATTTCCATATGCAATTTTTTGTTTTTCTTAATGGAAGCAAGACAAACATAAATATTTCCCATTAACATCTATTCCTCCTTTCTTATATACAGATTGTAAATAGTGATCAATGAGCTTCACTTAACTAGCATACCAATGAGGACACAGAGGAGTTATCCATGGGAAAAGTAAATAAACATCTAGTTATTGTTGGGGAGCGCACGTGAGGGTAAAGGATCTCTGGGGATTCACGGCAAGAGTTCTTACCTCTTTATAAACATAATAAAGAAAACTTTCTTTTGTTAAAGGTTGAAAATCTGTTCTTAAAGCAAAAGTTAGTTAAATTATAAATATGGTCCAGCTACAACACATCCCCATAAGCTACCTTTTCTATCATTTTGGGCCATAAAATGATCCAACCCCCTTCAAGGTAGATGGTGCCTTATGCTAAATTTTTTTAAGCAATTCTTCCATTTTTTTTCCTGGTCCCCAAACATCTTTGTTTTTTTTTTTTTTCCTATTATATTGGTGGAAGTTATGGTTTCTGTGTTAGTTCTCTGGGGACACACAATTGCAAGTTAACTGATGCGATTTGCTGACACTTCCAAAATGACATTTCCGTACATTGTGAAATCAAATAATACAGAGAATCATTTCTTTTCAAATTGAAATATTAACCCACTCAATATGTCAAACTTGAAGTTGTGTGTTTCTAAAACTTGTGAAAGAGAATTGACGAGAAATACAGCATTAAAAAGTAGAAAACATTTGTCACATGTAAGTTATACACACATACAGAATGTTTAAAATATCATTGTGAGATACTTTTGCTATGTCCATGTACATCAACATCTGTTGGTAATATTAGGGACTAAATATTATTTGATATGAAGTGAGGTAAAGCTGAATAATAAAAGATAATTACTAGCCACTATGGAGAACAGTATGGAGGTTCCTTAAAAAACCCAAAATAAAGTTACCCTATGATCCAGCAATCCCACTCCTGGGCAGATATCCTGAGGAAAATATAATTCAAAAAAACACATGTACCCCAATGTTCACAGCAGTACTGTAGAACAGCCAAGACGTGGAAACAGCCTAAACGTCCATTGACAGACACATGGGTAATAAAGATGTGGTTTATATACACAATGGAATATTACTCAGCCACGAAAAAGGATGAGATAATGCCAGTTGCAGCAACGTGGATGGACCTAGAGATGATCATACTAAGTGAAATAAGTCAGAGAAAGAAAAATATATGATATACTTATTTGTGGAATCTAAAAAAAATTATACAGATGGGCTTATTTACAAAACAAATAGAGTCACAGGTATGGAAAACAAATGATAGTTATCAAAGGGGAAAGGGGTTGGGGAGGGATAAATTAGAAGTTTGGGATTAACAGATAGACACTACTACATAAAACAGATAAACAACAAGGACCTCCTGCATAGCAAAGGGAACTATATTTAATATCTTGTAATAATCTCTGCATGAATGGGAAAGTGTTACACCCTTAAAGGTCAGAGCCCTGAGAATGGGCTCTCCTGTCTGTTTCAGGCTCGAGGCAACATTCTGTTACAAAAGGTGCAGAACCAGCATGACTCAGCACAGGAAACAGAGCCCAGGGTTACAGCCAAAGGAACAGATCTGATAAGGAATCAGGTTTATTCTTCCCTGTTAGAATTTCAGGACGTCTTTACAATCCTACAGGAATCAGAGCCCAGGGTTGGAGCTAAAGGAACAGATCTAATACGGAGTCAGATTTGTTCTTCCCTGTCACCGTTTCAGGACGTTTTTACAATCTTAAAATAATCATGGACCCCGAAGCTTTGCTGATGTGTTATATCTTTCTATATTTACCAAATGAGGAATCACTGAAATATTTTTAAAAGTCGTACTTACCAATTTCTTTGTAAGTAACATTAATAGCCCATTTCACGTTAACAAAAGTAACGGTTTTGTGAAAACATTACTACAGTTTGTTTCTAAAACAGAGAAATTAGGGGAAAGTGCAGACTTGCTTCACATTTTTGTGTACCTGTTTAATGTCTGGCTCATATTCGGTTAGCTGGAGTCTCCTATCTGCTTCTGAATTCAATCTGCTGTGAGATAACCTGCCACCCGGAGACCCATACTGCATCCTCCCCAAAGAACGGGGGTGAGAAGGCAAATCATGTCTTATTGTTATTATGAAAATAGCTTTGACTTTCGAGGATGGCAGGAGAGGGTCTCAGGGCTCAAAGCGGCTCTCCTGGGCCACCAGGCACATTCCATCTTCACCCTGAGCTACGTCAAACAGGACAAGTTCTCTACAACACCGTCTATGGAAATCTACCCGTAGAGTATTTCACGGGAGCGTGAGATGAGCTTTTACACAGCACACTCTATATAAATTTTTTTTTTTAAAGCAAAACCAGAAAGAATAAAGAGGAAAACAAATCCCCACTGGGCACTCACTCTTTCCCTGTGATGTACACGAAGGTCTTTTTTCTCAACACCCCACCCCACACATCCTGCAATCGTCTTCCGGCTCCAGCTGTGATTACGTTCAGTTTCACCCTTGGTTTTGCAGCGCAGTTTAGGTCCCTTGTGTATTTACCCATGCAGTTTTAGGGAAAGCAAAGGAGTGCCGTTATGAAAAGGTAGTAGGTATTTGATGGTTTCATCGCTGGCAATAAAGCATTTTACAGGCTTACTTATATTCAGGGAAACTTTTGCGTTATGAGACCGGCTGTGAGATAATCTAGCTGCTGCATTGCAAAGCTGACATACTTGAAAAGAAAGCCTGCTCTTTGTGAATTAAATATCTGCTGAATTTGCAAGATGCTGGAGATAAGGGGGGATATATTTGGCCCCCAGTAGATCCACTTGGTGTCTTTTGGTACTGTCTTGCCCAGTGTTCATGGTTAACAGACAAACGCAGAAACTCAAGATGGTGACCACGCCTTCAGGTACGCTCCACCCTACTCCTGAGATGAAAGTTAGACATTTTAATATTGACCCACAGGTCTTTGCAGTGGTATTTATTTTAAAAACATTTTATTGAAGTATAGTCAGTTTGTTAGAGCAGGCAGACAGCTAGATATGTGCCGAGAAAGGGGGATGCTGGCCACATGGCAGGAACTGGGCAGAAAGGAGGGGCGTGGGCTAAATGCAGGGAACCCTACATCACACGAGCACCAGGGGTCCCTGGGCAGAGAAAGAGAAGCAGGGACCTCTGGGCTGATGAGGGGGTCACACGTTTTGGGGTGAACAGCAGCCTGGAAACCAACAAAGAAAGGTGAGAAAAGGCAGGAATCTCCAGTGCCCAAGTGTACTCTTTTGCTCGTTATGCCCTCCTTTCAATAACATAAGCCTTGCAGATCAGAAGTCCCCATCATGCACCGACGCCGGGACACTTCCGATGCAGACTAAATAAGGACAAAAATCTCTCCTCCCTTTGGGAAGGTGGAGCTGGGATCCATTTTACTGAGGTACAGTTGACATACAAAAATATGTACACATTTAATACATGCAACTTTAATAATATGTGAGTTTGGAGAAAAAGATCCTCTGGAGAAACCGCCATCAGAATCTACGCCGTAAACACATCCATCACCTCCAAATGCTCTGTTGTGACCTCTTCATTTATTATTATTAGTGTGTGTGTGTGTGTGTGTGTGTGGGTGATGAGAACATTTAACATAAGATCTGCAGTCTTAGTAAGTTTTTAAAGCACATGATTCAATATGACTGATCTGTTTTTTTTTAACATTTTTTTACTGAGCTATAGTCATTTTTACAATACAATACAGTATTGTTAACTGCAGACTTTATGCTATACCCACCCGTCTAGGACTTATTAATTGAGACTTACACTTTTTCAGGTGTAGAACTTTGCTCTTATGTTTTTAAACTGGGGACAACGTATCGAGATAGAACTATCAACACAAACAATCATTTATTTAGAAAAAAATCTCACTCGTAAAGGACAACTCACGCATCTTTTAAATCTCAAATATGGTGGCCTGTTTATGTCTAAGATGAAAGTAAAATCATCATTAAAAAGAGTTTTGTTTCCAAGAAGTAAGAGCCCCTGGGCCACCCGCCCCAGGAAGAGCAGGAGAGGAAGAGACAGGCCCTCAGCTCCTGGGGAGCCCTGGCCCCAGCTGGATCCCCCAACACACAGAGACTCTCCCAGCCTCCCCACAGTTTCCATCCCAGGCCCCCTGAGGAAGGGGCGGGGCTTAGGGAGCCCTGCCTTTTCATGTACCATCAGTTAAGTCCAGTCTATTAAAAAAAAAGAGTTTATGAATGATGCTACAACATTTTAAGCATTAATATCAAATCTTTGTAGCTTTCAACGTCTGCGTCATTTTTTAAAAAAAATTTAGTACGTACATGATTTGCATGAAAAGCTCTTACTGCTCATTTCTGTTCAGCATAAATACCAAGCATTTTAAAACCCAGCAGGAGACTCGCATGTGTTCATGCTTAGAGCCACAAGCAAGTGTGCTGGGATGAAATAAAACCATTTTATGCAGAAGCAGAAGCTTTGAGAGAAGGACTTAACATAACTTGTCAGTGTCAACCAGGGTGCTCCCAGGGTGAGGTCTGAGAGTGCCCTCATTCGACTTGTATTTTTTTTTCTTTTTAAGATATTCATATAATTTTCAATCTCCCTGAGTTTAGGGCAACTTCACAGCTTTCTTTCTCTTTAAATGAGTGTTTTCCTGCAGTCCCTTTGCAGCGCTCAAAATGCTTGTGAGTCTGACACAAGAGTGTTACTCCCACATTATCAATGGATAATCTCAGGTTTTGAAGCTAAAAGCATATCTACTTGCAACAGGTACAAAAAAGACAGAAGACCTGTCATCTCCCTCCAAGCGTGGTGATCTTTCTGCTTTATCAATTTGTCTGCACAGTGATGGTTTTTATTATTAGAACAGGAACGGAATTGAAATGAAGTCATTGGATACGGGGGTCAATGACAGTGCTTCACTTCTGTGAGTGCTGTAAATAACCTCTTTCTTAAAAAAAAAAAAAAGACATAAAACATAAACCCTCCCAACGGTAATTTAGAACAAGTGTTTTATGTGAAATCAGTTTTCGTAGACCAGAACTGTGGACTGCATTTGAGAGATGCTGGGAAAAGCACCTGAGAGCTGCCATCACTGAAGGTACTTGTGGAGAAGTGACAGACCACGGGTCTTTGAAATGCAAATTAGATCCTAGTGGCAGAGCACCGTATTTAACATAAGAAACCAATTCTGAATTCTCCATAGCAACCGCTAGAATGGGAAGCATAAATTATGTGATTAAAGTTATCAGAGATGCTCCTTTCAGCCTGAGGAATTTCAAACCAGATGATATGTCTTGTTCCTTTTCAGAAAGCCTTACTAAGTCCTCTGAAAGAGAATGAAGACAACGTTTATCTCTGAGGTGGAACTCTGATTAGTAATCCTGGGGACAAAAGTCCTGCTTTAATATTGGCAGAATATAGCATTACTGTATATGAAAGAAGATGCACTTGTGAAAAAAAAATGCGACAATGAATATATATATGTTCGTGCATAACTGAAAAATTGTGCTCTGCACTGGAATTTGACACAACACTGTAAAATGACTCTAACTCAATAAAAAAAATGTTAAAAAATAAAACGACTATAACTCAATAAAAAATGTTAAAAAATAAAACGACTATAACTCAATAAAAAATGTTAAAAAATAGAACTATAACTCAATAAAAATGTTAAAAAATAAAACGACTATAACTCAATAAAAATGTTAAAAAATAAAACGACTATAACTCAATAAAAATGTTAAAAAATAAAAAAAATAAAATGACTATAACTCAATAAAAAATGTAAAAAATAAAAATAAAATAGAAAATGGAAAAAAAATAATAAAGAAGATGCACTTGTATGAGTTTTGGCAGCTGTGGTCCGCGATGACCCTGTGCTAAAAAAAAGTAGGGGAAAAAAACCCCTTTATAATGCCATACCATTTCAGTGATGACATAGTCACCACAGCTCAATTAATTCTATTTGTTAGATTACTTTGTGTGATGCGTGTGTGTGTCTGTGTGAAATACATTTATCTTGAACGGTTACATATTAATACTTTGGTTTTAGTGTTAAATCAAAGACGCTATATTCTAGATAATAAAATCACAGGCCCCTCGTGGATTTCTGAAACATTGTTTTGAGTGTTTGTTACCAAGTCCAAACTCATTCTGCTTCCTGCATATCCAGCCAATAATTCAGGAGACAAGGTGTTGGGACAGGGAATAACAGAAAGCCAGCCGACTGAGAAGATGGGGGACTAGTGTCCCATAGAACCATCGTCCCCAAGTCAGAATTCAGGCTTCTTTTATGCTAAAAAGGGAAGAAGGTGTGGTTGGTTGTTGCAAACTTCTTGGTGTCGGAATCCTTTGTTCTTGCAGCCGTGTACGTGGGTCAAGTCATGGTGCCCCTGCAAACCTCCCACAAGACAAGTGTTATTCTCTGTTCTGCAACTTTTTAATCTTTTTATGAATGGGAAAGTGTTATCCCCTTAAAAGGTCGGAGCCTTGAGAATTTGAATCTTTAATCAGACAAAAGAGCTGTCATTTGTCGATCTTTTCAAAGAGTCAGCTTTTTGTTTCACTGAATTTCTCTACTGTTTTTCTGTTTTCTGTTTCACTACATCCCACTCGAATCGTGGCAACGTTCACCTTCTGCATGGAATGCTGTATGTTGAGTTTGCTCTTCTTTTTCCAATGTCTTAAGGTTAAAAAAGAATTATATTGCTGATTTAAAACCCTGGTTCTTTTTCACTGTGGGGTTTTGGCATCTATATGTCTGTATCCCCCATTTTAGGGACATCCATCTGACTTGTGTCTTCATTCCCACCCATCTCAAAGTTTCTAACTCCATCTGTGGTTTCCCCTGTGGTCCCTGCTCGTTTTAAGACTGTGAGTTCATCCTCTACATTTTTGTGAGTTTCCCAAATTTCTTTCCATTACTGACTGCTGATTTTATGTATTTGTGATCTGAGAACGTATTTGTCATTATTTTATATTTATTTAAGTTTGTTTCATGCCCTAGAAATGGTCCGTCCGGAAGAAAAAGCCCTGTACACATTTGACAAAAATAGAAAACCTACAGTTGTTAAGTGGAATGCCCTGTGGATGGGTCAGGACTAAATGGTTTGTAATGTCACCCTGTTGAAGTCCTGCTTAGATGCACATCCATTAGTAAGAGTGACAGTGAGCTGTCTAAATCTCCTTTTATTTTTGTTGAATTGTCAGATTCTTCATTTTTGTTTTAATGTCTCTTTCCTCTTTGTATGTTTAAGCCACTCCAGCTTTCTTGTCATTGCTTTTGGCATAATATATATTTTTTTCATCATTTTACTTTCAATGCCTTTGTATCTTTGAATCAAGAGGGAATCACTGTACGTAACATATATTTAGATCTTGTTTGTTTTTCTATCAGGTCTCACAGGCTCTGCCTTTTTTGCTGGGTTGACTAATTCATTCACATTCAATATTTTTAGTGATTAATTGGGTAATTGGACTTAGAGCCACCATTTTACTTTTTGTTTTCTTTATGTCTTATGCCCTTTTTTTTTTTTTTTTTTGGTTTTTCTATTCTTTATTCACTGCATGATTTTGCATTAAGTGAATATTTTCTAAAGTAACATTTAAATGTATTTAATGATTTTTTTTCCCCCACTATATACAGACTTTTTAGTTATTTTCTTAGTGGTTCTTTTAGGATTTGCCGTATATACCTTATTATCAGAATCTGATTCAGATTTATACCAACAATTCCAGTGAACTGTAGACATTATTCTTACATAGTTCAACTCACTGTTTCTCCTTTCGTGGCAGTATTTTTAATCATATTACAACCATACACGTTACTAACCCAAATATTTCTTGTTACAGTTATTGCTTTATGTATGCCTTTAAAAGACGCTGAGAAAAGTAGAGAGAACCAGTATATATTTATAGTTTTGATATACTGACATTCTTTTTTAGCCATTCTGGTTCTGTTTGCTTGTTTCTGTGGATTCGAGCTACCATCTGGAGTCATTTACTTTGCCCAAATGGCTTCACACTTGACCCCTTTATTCTGTTTTTGGCAAATGCATTATGTCCTAAATGCTACAGGCTGAAAAACAAAATTATATGCATACTGTTTGATAGAGTTGCTTTTCAAATCAGTTAAGAAAAGGACAGAGAAGAAATAGGCATTTATTGCTATCTTTTATAATTCTATAATTATGCTTTGTCTCTCATGTGGATTCAAACTGCTGTCAGGAGGACCTTAGTTTGATCCTGAAAAACTTAGCACATCTTGTAATTGCAAGTACATTGCAAGAAGTGTCTCAATTTTTGCTAACCTGGGAGCGGAGTTACTTTGCTGGAACTGCGATTCTGGGTTGCCATTTGTTGTTCTTTAAACATTTGAACATGTGTCCCTAATAGCTTCAGATCTTTGTTTTTTCCACTAAGGAGTCACGTTTTCAATCTCACTGGGACTCCTTTCCAAGTGCTGAGTCATTTTTCTTCTATGTCTTTTAAGATTTATATTTCATCTCCTGTCCCGTGAGTTTCTGTTGGGAACTGGACATGTGAGATATTACATTGTAACGACTCTGGATACAGCTCCCTTCAGGGCTTGTTATTGTAATTTTCGGGTTTATTTGTTTAGTGAGTGGTTGGATAATTGTGATGGTCTGTTCTTCCCCCTCCACCCACTGTGTGAATCTTCTGATGCTTCTCCTCAGGGGGTGCCGCCTCGACCCTGCGCCCCGTGTACGTGGGATGATGGCATTTTGGGCAGCCTCTTTTGACTGTTTCTCCCACAACACTTCAAGCTTCATTAGTGACTGCCTGATTGCTCTGCTCTTCTCCACAATGTCGTGTGGCATAAATTGCTCCAAAGAAACATCCTGTTAAAAACATTTCATTACAGGGTAGATTTTTCCATCAGTGTTTTTTTTTTTTTTTAATCTATTTATTATTTTATTTTTTGGGGGGGAGAGGGGAAGGTCATTCAGTCTATTTATTTATTTATTATTAGATTTTTTAAAAAATGGAGATCCTGGGAATTGAACCCAGGATCTCGCGCATGCTAAGCATGCATTTACCACATGAGCTGCACCCTCCTCTCATCAGTGTCTGATATTTCCTGTGACCCCAGGAAAGTTACCAGTTGTCTGTTTCCAAGGTCTTTTCTGGTAAACTTTTGGCCGATGGTTTAGCTTCTCTCTCTAATGACTCTACCAGTCTCCTGTTAATTAGTTCTCACTGCATCCTCCACTGATTTTGAGTGTGTCTTTAGGCTTGACTTCTCCACATTTTGTTGCAAATAACGTTAATCTCTTTGGGAAGAACTTTGGGTCTTTCTCTTTTATGGCCTGCTTTTCTCCCCCTATGCAAAATATTAGCCCGGCTTGGGCTGGGGCTGGGGACAGTGGAATTCTTCCGTGTGACACCCCTGCTTTGGAACCTGATTGCTGGAGGGCAGGGCAATATCTTCAGTTCTTCTTGGCTTGCTTCTCCCAGCATGAAACCCTCACCTTATGAGCTTGGCTATGAATATTCACATCACCAGTGTCCTCAGTGCAGCGTGCTCCAGTTGGCTCTCCATCCTTCGAGAAGGGGCTAGGCAGAAGGAGGCGTCCCTCTCAGCCAGCTCCAGCCTCTCACCCAGCACTTTCCCTTTGCAGCAGGAAGCTGGGAGCAGCAAGAGAAATGCTGATCTCCCATCCCTCCTGGGAAGATACTGCAATCTTGGGGCTTGTTCTTGGCTGTCTGCATCTGGAGTGGAGTTTTATTATGCTGAGCTGGGAGGCGAGAGAGAGAAATGGTTCATGCAGTAAATATCACAGACTGCTTCTACTGATTTCTAGAATATTTTCTTAAAAAAACAAAACAAAAAAACTTCTCCTTTTGCTGCATAACATTAGGATCATTTCCAGAGAGGTTTTATTCCCCTCTATAATTTTCAGCAGTACCCCTGGGTGCTGGATCTGTGAACCTCCTCATGGTCCCATGCTAGAAGTGAAACTCTGTAGAAAGCCTTTATATTTCATGAGTACTTATATCCGTCCTCTTCCCCAGAACGTCCCCAAAGATTAGTGAAGCCTAAGAGGTTAACCGAAGCCGGGGTAAAATCGTGGAGACCTGCCCCAAATGGAGAGCTGTAGGACAGAGTCAGATGGAGGGTAGTCCAGAAGTCCAGTCCAGAAGCAAACAATGTAATTCAGGGAACTAGATAACTCAACCAACTTGGAAGGCTGAGCTTGGAAAGATGCCCTGCGGTGACATTCAACATTAGAAGCCTCTCATATGGTGGTACATTGTGTGCAGGGAGGACCTGGACAATTCACCAGGATCTTCTAGACTAACTTCTTGATTAAAAGAAAAGTAAATATAATTCACATATGATCTATCATTTTTGTATGTTCCCATATCTTTCTTGATTGGGTAATATTTCCATTTGATGGAGAGGAGAGATGCATATTTATAATTTTCTTCTTTAAAAAATATAACTTAGGTATTCCTCCTACCATCAAATTATATTTTCTAAGAAGTATACGTGTGGATTGTAAAGAATGGACAGGCTTCCTGAAGACCATTAACTTCATTATCTTAAATTTTATCTGTGTCCTATTACATTCTGAGAAGTAATGATTATCTGAAATTTTTTTCTCTTCCTCTAGTGTTAAGGCTACTTTTGGAATGCCATATAAAAATAGCCATCAAAATTGTTTAAGACATTGAATCAATGTTTATTCTTCTTTTTTAGTGGATTAAATGAATAATCCAAAACAAAGAAAAAAGATACACACACACATACGTGTGTATTTGTACATAAGTTTGTGTGTGTGTGTGTGTGTGTGTGTGTGTGTGTAAACAGCCCAGACTTCGAACACTGGAAATATTGTTGTTAAGTAATTTATTATACTTACATAGGCTGGACTTTTTCAGGATATATACAAATACTTCCAAAGAAATTTAACACTATGAAAATTCTTATACTAACATAGGCAGAACACAGCGAAATAAAAACCAACCAGATCCAGCCTCTCCCATAGAAGGAGAAAATGTTGTATCCTGTCCACTGTCCACTATTACAAAGGAAAAGAAGAAAGGAAAAAAAAACATAGAAAAATAAAATTTTATGAAGTGGTATCTCAAAATATTTAAATATATTCTCCTTTAGTGGTTGGCATATGGATACTGTTTCTTTCTTTCTTTTTTTTTTAGAGCTTTTGCATGTTTTATAAGCAGCTTGAATTCATCGTGTAGTGAAAAACGTAAGAAGGGACACATAGTGATGCCGCAGTGAGGTCACTGTTCCGTGTAAATGAACACACTTCTGCTCCTCCCAGTTCCTCCCCTTGCTTTTCCAAGAGTGATGAAAATTTCATAGTCATGTGCACGGGGTAAAATTAGGTTTTCTCCGCTTCATGTCCCAATGAAGTGTTTTGATCGTCTGAAGCCGGGTGATTGAAGTGCCCCCATTAGAACCACCTGACCCAGCTCTGAAACGTCTCCAAATTAATGTCACGTTTATGATTTATTGGAATAGCTAATTTGGATTTCAAACCAAATTTATGTGAAATAACAGTTTACTGATACTGCTTTGATGAACGCGTAAGTGTTTTCTATTCCTAAGCTCTAAATAATATTAATAAATTGCTGCATTTACTCTATAATGATATAAAATATGGGAGTTTTCTCACAATTATATACATTTCATTAATGCAATTACACTGAGTCATTACTTACGGAATTATAATTTATGAGATCTAATAGTGCTCCGATATACATGTTGAGTTAGGTAAATAGGAATAGAATATAAAAATGTATGATAAAGTATATATGTCAAAAATTTAATTTCAATTGTTCATACACGCAAGGTGCAGTGAAATGACAAGTGGGTAAGTTCCGGAAACGTGCACAAAATATGAGCGACCTTGAGGAAACCGAGGTTTGCAGTTGGTACGACAACATCCTCTACTTCACCAACTCAGTGGATAAGACCTGTATTTGTTTTTCCCCCTGTTTCTACAGATACAGGAAAACGGGACACAAGAGGACGGCTGTGTCCCAGGTCCCAGGGGAGTCCCTGGGATGGGACCCACCAAGTGTCGGTTCTTGGTTTCGTGCAAGACAGAATTCAAGAGGGAGCCATAGTTGGGTAAAAATCGATTTGTTCAGAGGGATACGCACTCCACAGACAGAGTGTAGACCGTCTCAGAAGGCACGAGAGGGAGTGACCACGTGGCTTGGGGATGTTCATTTTTATGGGCTTGGTAATTCCATATAAGAAATGAAATTGAGTAGAAGGGCTATTCCAACTGCTTTGGGGAAGGGGTGGGGATTCCCAGGGAATTGGGCCAATGCCCCCTTTTTGACCTTTCATGGTCAGCCTCGGACCTGACATGGTGCCTGTGGGAGTGCCATGTTTTGCTAATACATTACGATGAGAGTATAATGACGCTCAAGGTCTGCTGGAGGTCAGATCTCCCGCCATCTTGGGTTTCCAGGCCTACTGGGAGTTGACATCCATCATCTTGGTGCTAATTGTTGTGTCATTCCTTGGATGGCTGTGCCCTGCCCCTTTCCTTCCCGTCTCACTACTGAGCCATCCAAGGAATGACGCCAGGACCAGCCTGCACCACTGTTGCTTCTCATGTGACCTACCAAGCAGCCACTGAAGTGGTTTTTCCACTTGCACTGTCTCCTACTTGGATTCATTCTCCACCCTGGAACTGCGTGACACACACTGAGTTGTGAAGCAGTCCCCTCTGTACTTTGAATGTTCTGTTGGGCCTGGTCTCTGGCTGGGTCTTGAGACAGGAAGGACGTGGGGCAGGGCACGGCCATTCAAGGAATGACACAGCAGCTAACACCTAAATCAAAGATCCAACCCTCAGTAGGACTTGAGGCTCAAGATGGCAGGAGATTTGACTTCCAGTAGACCTTGAGCTCCATTGTATGCTTACTGTAATATTGGCATGGTAAGTGCCCCCCAACCATGGGTGCCATCACAGCTTTGAGGCTGACCATAGAAGGTCAAAGAGTGGGCAGTGGCCCAATTCCTGGGAATCCCAGCCCCTTGCCCAGGGTGGTTGGAATGGTCCTTCCACTTGTTAGCATATGAAGCCACCAAGCCCGTAAAAACCAGCAACACCATGCATTGTCGCCAGCCTCTCTCTCTCCCTCATCTTGCAAGATGGCCTGCCCTCTGCCTATGGAGTGTGTACCTACTTTTACTCCAACCTGAGCCCCCAACCCCACACCTCGTGGCCTTTCTCTCGCCTTCTGAGACAGCCTGCATTCTGTCTCTGAAGTATGGTATCTCTCTAAATAAATCTACCTTTACCCAACTGTGGCTCACTCTTGAATTCTTCCCTGCGTGAAGCCAAGGACCCACAGCGGGTGGGGCACGTCCCAGGGCCCCTCCTCATGCCCCACCTTCATTTTCCTCCCTGCATCACTCTGACCTCATCTCCTGCCAGTCTCCCTTTTTCATACCCTTCTCAACTACTCTGCTCTTCTTTCTGATTTACTGTTCCTTCTGCTCCAACACCCTTCCCACGGCACCTCGAGTCCTTACCATCTCCACCTCAGAGAACTTCCTGAGGGCTCCAGCCAACAAAGGTCCTCTGACCATGCCCGGTCACCCTTGGCCACGCCGGTTCCTCCCCTCATAGTGGTGGTGGCCGTCACTCCTTAAACTCATTGGGCTCGTTTATGAGTTTATGCACACTGGCTGCCTGTCCTCACCACGACTTAGTCTCCTTGTAGGCAGGGAGACTTCCACCTTTGTTCCTTTCGTGTCCACTGTGACTCCCATCTTGCTGGACACTTTCTTGATCCTCATTAAGAACTGACTGTGTGAATGGATTAACCTACACCAACTCCAAAACTGTTCTGTCCACAATGTACCTCATTCCTGACTCCTTAGGGGCTCCACCCATATTCCTGTGAAGCATAATTCAACATCTCACATTTTCATAGTGAATGAAACCACTCTAACCCCTGCCTCTGGCGTTATGGTGATCAGACTGGAACTAGAAGGACCAGGGCTCTCAGAAATGCAGCATCTTGGTCCTTTTAAGATCAGCAAAGATCTCTTAAGTGTCCAAGAGCTTATGTTGTGGAAGTGAAAACTCCATCAGCCTCCTTGAAACAAACAAAACTGTAATGGAATCTGGGCAGGAGTCTGTGAGGACCTCCCAGGTACACATCCTTCCTGCATCCCCCGTTTCTTCTTTGTAGGAAAAAGGCTTCAACCTCCTAGACCTTCTCTGAGTCCCAAAGAGCAGATTCAAACAACTGCTAATCAGAAAAGGGAAGGAATGCAGAAACAACGGAGGAGCAGTCAAGAAACAGTGCAGGGACGTAAGAGGGTCCTGGTTTCTCCTCATGGAATATGTTCAAGAATATCTTTAAGTTCTCCTGCAGGAACTGAGGCACCACACAGATGCAGGAAAAGATTCCTGGGGCACCGCCCTCTCACCTCACCTCCAACCAGCCAAAAGAACGTCCACACACTGGACGAGAACAAAGACTCTGCCCCAAAACTTTCATGATCGAGCAGAAATCTTTGGAGTTGGTTTTTGGACAAGAGTCTGCCATCTCCCCAGGTTTCCAGTCCCCTAAAAAAATCCTTTCCTTTGCAGCTAACTCTTGTCTCTCTTTTGGGTTTTGAGCCGCGGAACCTGAGTTCAGTAACACAGCCACGCACGCGTGCCGTGTAGACAACTGTGACGTCCCTGCAGTGATGCACAGCGGTTCACAATCACTGGATTGCCGTGCGTCAGAATCAGAGATGGAGGTTCCCGCAGAAAGACTTGGGCTGGGTGCCTCTCTTAGGGATTCTCTGGGCGTCCATCGGGTTTGGGGTGGAATTGGGGCTTCTGTATGTCGACTCTGTTTCACGCATGCCTTGATGAGCACAGGAGATTGAGAGCCACCTGCCTGAGGAACCACAGCTTCCTTGCAAGGGAGGTGATGGTACGTGCAAATTCTCTGCCCAACTGGCCATTGTCAGAGATGATGTCGGCTGCGTTCAAACACAGAATGAGCATTTGGACGAGATGAAGTTCATTGACGCTCCCAACTCTGACATCTAGGAATTTTACAAACAAAACCCTAGAAAGGTGTGGTTTTCAAACCCACTTAAATATAATTCCAATGACAGTGTTGTTAGGCATTATAAATCCCAGAATCCACTTTAGATTTTTTTTTTAAATTTTCTCCCAAATCAAAATTTTCTTTTTAAGGTATGAGCGGCCCTGAAGATTTAAACACTTTGCTTCCAACTCCGCAGCCCTGAAGCCACACGGCTGCAGAATTTGTCCTGCATCTAAATAGTAAGTTTCCAAGTCTACGCCAGACGCCTGGGTCTGGGAACGCGGTATTTATTTACCAGTTTTGTGAAGCAGCCGCATGAGATGAAACTATGAATCTGGTTAATGCACTACATTTCAAAATATTTTTTTAACTTGACTCTGGGTGGAAAGTTGACGTTATAGGGGGCCAGGAAAATCTTAGTGCCCTCCATGAGATGTGTTGCGGGCAAAGCTTTGCATCGGACTTCTGTGAGCTTAATCCTGGCCTCCAGGGTTTCTCTGTAGGTAAAATGTGCGGATGCTGTTTGGTTTGGGCTGTGGGTGCGTGGGCTGCTTTCCATTTATTTTCACTGACTGTGCCTTGGAAGCCCACAGTTTTTTCTCAGTTACATGTCTCATGGCTCTTCTGTCTCTGTAAAGTACCGATCTATACACATATATTCTGCTTTCTCACATTCTGATAACTACACATTTTTAGCACACTGCCTAGTGACTAAAAAAAAGCAGATTTTAAGACTTCTGTTTTTTTTTTTTTCCTCCACTCCCTGGGAGGCATCGAGCCTGACAGCAGCATGTCCGTATCTCTGAGGGACACATCATTTTTCACTTCTGTTTAAGGGAGTTGGGGGTGAAAAATAAGAAACCTTGTTTTTCATTTGAGTAACTTTCTAAAATTCTTCAAACTTCAACAAAACGACTTGCCTTTTTACGTAGGGAATTCAAACATCCGCCGCCATGCTTGGTAAATAAACTCTGATTATAGGGGAATGACAATTTGTAAACTGCCTGACTCATAAACACTCTGCCTCGAAGTGCTGTTCTTTGTGTTTTTATTTTATGAAATAAACGTCATTTCCCATTCATCTTTACGTGCGTTTTTGGAGGCTAAGGCACAATTAGGCATTGTTAATGGCATCTGTTCAATGACCCTTCAACAGGACCATGTCCAGACACGGTCCTGGGGACAGCGTGGCTCTCCCAGGACATCGCTACAGTAAGAACCATAGATACATGAATTAACAGTCAAGACACTGCAACACAGCCCTTGAGAAACAGCTCACCCTGGCGTGGTTAGTTGGCACCCTTTTTTAACACTTTCAGGGAAATACACCGGAGATTGAAATTTGAAGTGAATGGAAGTAAGTGGGCCAGACAGAGTGGGTGTGGACCTTGGAGGGTGGAGAATGAGAATGTGCTGCTTCCAGGCAGAGAGAGCAGTGACGTGAAATCCTGGAAATGACGGGAAATGTGTCTCTTTCAAGATGCTTGTAGCTCCCACGCAGGTGAGAGGAGGCTCACGGCTGCGTTGAAATTATGTTACCGAAAAAGGAGGGCTGCATAAGGAAGTTGCTTAAAACAGTGAGGACAGTTTTTTTCTTTCTTTTTTTCTTTTTAAAAATTGAAGTATATTTGATTTACAATGTGGTGTACAACATAGTGATTCAGTTATGCTATATATATATATACACACACACATATATATATTATATATATATATATTTTTTTTTAAATTCTTTTCCATTATAAGCTATTACAAGCTGTTGAATATAGCGTCCTGTGCTGTACAGTAGGTTTTTGTTGTTTACCTCTTTTATATACAGTAGTTTGTATCTGTCAATCTCAAACTTCTAATTTATCCCCCGTCCTCCTTTGGTAACTGTAAGTTTATTTTCTGTCTGTGAGTCTGTTTCTGTTTCATAAATAAATTCATTTGCCTCCTTTTTATTAGGTTCCACATATCAGTGATATCGTATTACATTTGACTTCATCCTGAGCGGAGTGAGAACTGAGAACCGGGTCCAGCGGGAGGCGCACCTGATGGCATCTCCTGCAGGCACCCAGGTGAGTGACTGCAGCCCCCGTCCAGGGGATGGGCTGTGGGTGGAAGGAGTGGGTGGAGTCAGGACCTATTTAGGAGGGAAGCAGTGATCAGTTAGGGGTAGAGAGTGGAGGGGGAAGAAATGGAGGGAAAGATAAAGCCGCATGTGCTCAGATGGCTGCTTGGTGACTGAGAAGTTGGCTCCAGACCAAAGACTATGTGTCATCTTCCAGGTCTGACCACAGATAATTTACAAGGCTTTGCTTGGCAGGTCCCTTGGGGAGACTGTCTCCCCCTCCACCAGGCTTGGTGACAGCAGGTGCATTTCTGGAAGGAACTGCAGGCAAGGACTCTGCCCCACAACACCACGCCCAACTGGGCTCATATGTAAATCTTCATTCATGTGCACACCCGTGTTCTTCACCCCTGTAGAGCTGGCTGAGACATTTGTCTCCTCTTGGACCCAGTACCTTCCCACCTTAGTCCTTTCCCTCTGCCTTCCAAGCCCTTGTTTCCAGAAAGACGGCAAAGGCTTAGATTTGGGGCTGCAGAGGAAGTCACTGGCCCCAGCGCTGAATCTTCATGAGCAAGGACAACTGATGGGAGGGCAGGAGGGGAGAAATGGCGCTGTGATTAGGGGAGCTCTGAACTCACAAATGAGGCAGTAGCAACGGGAGTGCCAGTCATGGAGCCTCCCTCTTGGTCGTGAGCGATGCAGATTGGAAAGCAAACTCCTACCTCAGGAACAGGACAAGGATTAGATGTCTCATTATATCCAACAGCTTCCTTTCATATCCAGCATCCTTTAAAGCAAAGCCAGCCAGTTTGGGTTTGTTTGCTTGGTTGGTTGAATTTCATCCTCTTCTCTTTCAATCTTTTCAAATATGCATTCATTTATCTTAACAGCAGAATCTCACAATGGTTAACGGGTTCATTTAACCTACATTTTAATGCACAGTTTTTAAAAAAATTTTCCTTTGGGTCCGGGGTATAACAAAATGCTATGATCTGAATGTTTGTGTCCCTGCCAGATCCGTATGTTGAAATCTTCACACCCCCCCCCGCACCCCAAAGTGATGTTATTAGAGCAGGTGATGAGGTCATGAGAGCAGAGGTTTCGTGAATGGGATTCATGGCCTCCTAACAGAAGCCCTGGAGAGCTGGCCCCTTCTGCCAGGTAAGCATGCATCTATGGCTTCGTGCGGAGATCCTTGTGGTCAACTGGCAGAGGAAGAGGAAGTCTGGGACCTTGTTTAAAGGTGAGTCTGCATTGTATGCATGCATCGCCTGCAAGGAGGCAGCTGGGCGCTGAGCACCGCACACACACACACACACACACACCATGGGGCATCCCTGAGGACAGCAGCGAAGGGAATTCCTCCCAATGAGAAGAGCTTCAAGCAGTGCACCCGGCTGTCTCCTTTGCCCAGGAGGATCGACGGACCAGATCTGTGATTGTATACCTATTCAAGGCTGGCTGGGAACGGCTTGGCTGCATGGTCAGGGATTCGGAAGAAATACAGTTGAGAAGTTGAGGATGTGAATATTTGGGTGAGAGGTGCTTGGACAGACGTCTCTGAACGGGGAAAAATGTGAAGATATTTGTGAAGACTAAATGTCAATCAAAGACTCTGAACCCTTTCCTGGGAGGCACGTAATTTTTTTTTTCACTTGTCTGCTGGATACTTGTATCATGATGGTTTTTACTGTCTCTATTTGGAAACTGAGCATCGTGTAAGGTGACTCGTACAGATGCCAAGTTGAGAAGGCGTGGACTTGTGAGTGTTCGTTCCATGTGTCAGTTTGGAGGGTGTTTTGGGATGAGATGCACATGTCAGCTGGTGAATTTTTGAATAAGCAGATTGTGGCTGCCTCATCCAGTCAGCTGGAAGTCTTGAGTGGATTGAAAGGACCAGCCTACCAAAGCAAGAGGGACTTCTGCAGCGGACCGCCGTCAGACTTCAGCAGCATCCTTGTCTTTCCAGGACCCCCAGCCTGCCCGCCCACAGGATGGGTTTGGAACTTGTTAGCTTTCATTATTGTGCAACTCAACTTCTTATCACAAATCTCTGTCTCTATGTGTGTACGTGTCCCACTGGTTCTGTTTCTCTGGAGACACAGACTAACACACCAACCCACATCTATTCCATCAGCATCATCCAGGGCACCTCCCAATGGGGCTGTTTTAAAAGCTCCCCCTCGTGACCCTCATATGTGGATGAGTTGTAAAGCTTCTGAATTTTAACCTTTGTTTCAAATATGTTGCAACGTCACAGAATAAAAGCTCTATCTTCCAGCCAAAAGAAGAGAAAATGTTCTCGGGGTGAGAGGGGGCGTCACACTTTGGTCAAACTCCTCGAGTGATAGTGAGAGAAAAAGCCCCGATGGGTTGAGTGAAAACAAAGTCAGGTTCCTGCAAAATGAAATATTGCAGCCAGAAATAGCGGCGGCTGAAATCTTTGGTTGGAGACACTTTATGTGTGCGTGTGTGTGTGTGCATTCAAGTGTGCACAAGATTGTGACGAAAGTCACTGAGACATGAGCCCAGCATGAGACTAGGCATGGTGATTTGAGATTTACCAATTTTGAAAGGAGTCAAAATACCCTTTCTGTTTTATCCAGTAAGAGCACACCAGGAAAGGGAAATTTATTTTTCATTAACAGCTGAGTAAAAAGAGACTATTAACTGTAGAATATAGTCCTATGAGTCCCCTGACTCAATCAGTAAAGTCATGGCTGAAGTCAAATAGGTGCCAGGTCCCCCTAAATTGTCTTCCTTGTGCCTTGTGCCAGAATGGACCCATGACCTAAATATTAAGACAATGTCTTGAAAAAAAATGTGCATTTGCTTTATTCCAAGATGAAAAATCTAGAAATAAGAGTCTTTTTTTTTTCCCTGATTGATTATCTAAAGAAGAATTAAGCAGGAAAGAATAAATAATAAATGTTACACTTCCTTATTTTTAATTAAAAATTGTACAGAAGCCATTACATGACTGTGTTGGAGGTCAGGTCAGTCTAGATTAATGAAAGTCTTGGCTTTTTATAAATTCTGGACGAAAGTGAATGGTTGCAGCCGTAATGCTATATTGAAAGAAATAGGGTCCTTTATGTATTATAAATATTTGAAAGTCAGGGACAAATTCTCCAGAACCTTCCAGTGTCCCATCACAGTGGATGGGTGTCAGGTACGTGCGTATGTTCATTGCTTATCAAAAAATGTTCCACTCTTTCGTGTTTATCACGATCACTTTAGGAAGTCGGTAAAAGGCTCTGAAACAAAGCAAAATCTGTGGCTTGCAAAATCGGTGGCTTGCAAAACAGTGGGCTTTCCACAGGATGCGGATGTTAGCCGGGTATCTTGAGAAAAAGATTAAACAGTAAATTTTAAAAGTAAAGAGGACCTCAGGAAACAGTGGGGTAGGAAATGTGGTCGCTTTTTATTTTGTATCAGCTCAACACCAGGTGCTTGATATATTAGAGATGCCAGCTGAGTTGAGCACATAACCTCATAGAACAAAAGCAGTTTGCTTTATCTGACTAATTGGGGCATAAATAATTATAATGCTCAGTCTTGTAGAAAATAAAACAAAAAAAGACTCATTAAAGGCAGGGTGTCAACAGGAGTGCGGTGTTCATTTGGTTAACATTCCTAAACCCATACTGACTTTTAAATTGCCAATCTTGAATGTCCAACGTTCAAGAATCCAGAAAAAATAAACTTGGCAGAATACGTGGTACCTCCATTCTACAATTAACAAGCTTGAATCTTTTAAATGAAGTAGCCTTTAGTGTAGGAGGTGAACCACAGAAGTTGGAATTAATAAGAAATACGGTCTTTACAATCCTTGTAGGCAAAAGTTACCGAGGGACTTTGGAAGCCTGGCGCCATACAGGTTAAAATATGGGGCAACTTGGGGCATATTTGAGGCTAATACATCTCTCCTAAAGACACATCATACTGATTTGGGACTGGAATTCCACCAGGGAGCAACAGTCTTCATCTAAAACATTTCAAGCTGGTGACTCTCCCATCACAGTTGACTCTTAAAGACATTGATTCTTGGTGTGATAAATATTCACATTTTTTGGGGGGGGAAACTATTTTAGAACCTGCCTCAAATCATGGCAAAATTTATATACAATGTTTTCTTTTACTGACGAGTGTATTCTGTGTCTCTGTCTAGGTATATTTACTAACAACTTATTTTCTTTGAACAAATATTTTGTGAATGAAGCCATGGGGTATATATATATACTCCAATTTGTAAAGCCAGCTTCGCCCAGGAGGAGTTTAATGATGTCTGATAATGCTTGTCACAAGATAGCTTATGATGGTTTTAATTAAAAAAAAAAAATTCTGTACCTCGTTACTCCAGGATTCTGGAAATGTGAAAATGTGAAGCTTAAGCTTAGGAGTAAGGAACCAAAAAAATAAAAAAAAGACCTTTGTGAAGAAAAAAGTCCCTATTTGTTTACCAATTCTTCTCACATACTATCCAAACATATAAATATTTGGCATATTTTGGCAGGTGCTCTGAGCAGAATAGTTCTAGTTTTTACTGAAGAAGTTGGAATCTGTCTTGAGAACTTCCATCTATGTCAAAATATTAAAAAGGTGGTCTAAGAAGTGAATGCCTTATGTGGGCTTGGAAACAGAAGTGCAATAAAGGACTTAGAACAAAGCCTGGCTCAAAGAAAATACTCGAAAAGACACTTGACGTCATGATGATGTATGCATTTCAAATGGTCATTTTGTCTTCTCTTGGACCATTTTAGGCAAGAGCCTGGTAAGAAGCCAGACATGAGCACAGGTTCTCTGGGTTTCAAACAGCCAAATGTTGGGTTTTCATTTCTAGGCACGTTGAGATAATTCCCAAGTAACTAAGTGAATTCTAGAGCTAGTTTTGTCCAGCTTTTACAGACTCTGCAGTGAGTAGCCATGTTCCATCTCATTATATGTCTTGTTCATTGTTCCAAAAAGGTTGTCCAAACATTCTTACTTCCTAAAAGAAGACACAGGTGATGAGAGCCTTGATGTGAGTCTTGGTGATAATTTTTTTTTTTAGATTTCCACGGGATGCAGATGTTAGCTGGGTATCTTGAGAAAAAGAGTAAACAGTAAAACAACAAAAGCAAATGCGACTACACAAAACCAAAACCAATCAAAAAACAAAAACAAAAGCAAAAAAAAAAACTTCTGTACATTAACAGAAATCACCAAATCACCAACAAAATGAAAGTGTAACATACAGAATGGAAGCAAATAATTATAAATTATATATCCGATAAGGGGCTAATATCCAAAATACATAAATACTCATACAACTTAATAGAAGTTGCAATGACATTAATAAGCAATCTGATTAAAAAATCGGCAGAGAAATTAAATAAACATTTTTCCAAAGAAGACATACAGATGGCCAACAGGTACATGGAAAAGTACTCAACATCACTAATTATCAGGGAAACGCAAATCAAAACCACACCTGTTAGAATGTCATTATCAAAAAGACAAGAAATAATAAGTGTTGGCAAGGACTTGATGAAAAGGCAGCCCTTGTGCATCACTGGTGGGAGTGTACACTGGTGCCACTGCCATGGAAAACAGTATGCACGTTCCTCAAAAAATAAAAACATAGAACATCCATATGTTGTAGCAGTTTCATTTCTGCTACAAAATCTTCTGTATTTTGCCCAAGGACATGAAATCACACTCTCAAAAATATCCCTGTGCCTCCATGTTTATTGCAACGTTACCTACAATAGACAAGACACATGGATACAAACTGAGTATCCATCCATCGATGGATGGAATGATAAAGATGATGTGAGCTGACTGAGTGAATTCAAGAGCTAATCTGGTCTAGCGTTTCCTGTCTCTGTGGAATAATGGAATATTATTCAGCCATGAAAAGAAGCTACTACCACTTACAAACAACGTGGGTTTGTAAGTGGCATTTTGCCATGTGCCCTAAGGGCATGACGCAGGTAAAATAAATCAGAGAAAGACAAACACTGTATCATCTCACTTATATGTGAAATTTAAAACAAAAACAAAAACACAAAAAAGAACAACTCACTGATACAGACAACAGATGAGTGGCTGCCAGAAGCAAGGGTTGTGAGTTGGACAAAATGAGTGAGAGGATGTCATGGGGAGCAATGTAACCACGATGACTCTAATTAACAATATTGTATCATCTATGTAACAGGTGCTAAGGAAGTAGATCTTAAAAGCTCTCATCACAAGAAAAAACATTTGTAACTATGTGTGGCGATGTATGTGAACTACAATTATTTTGGTAATCATCTTGCGATGTATAAATACACCAAATAATTCTTAAACTTATTTAACCAATTGCATCTTGAATAAAAAACAAAAAAAAATGCAAATGGGAAACACAAATGGGAAAATTGCCATCATCCAATAAGGTAAATCTTGCCATCTCATTGGAGAGAGACACATTTTATTTTTTTCTACCTGAAATTCAAAGAAAATGTGTATGGTTCTTCATATGAAACATTGAAGACCATAAAAAGGCAGTGTTACTGCAAGCAATTTTCAGAAGATGTTTTCCCACAGCCCTGCCTTTTCTTCTGAGCTATGTTCACAACTAAGACTTATTATCATGAAAGGAAAAAATAAGCCAAGGGGACAGGAACATGGGGTGAAGCCCCGAGGAAACTGGGAGCCAGTTTGCCAGAGTCCCCTTTCAGGGAGTCGCCCAGAAGGCATGTGGTTCCCCCCAAAACAGACAATGTGTATGAATCACCATCCACCAGGGAGGTTCATTAAGATTTTCTAAGGACAGCCATCTCAAGCCTGTTATGTTAACTCTTTTCTGCATAGATTGCAATACAATAATGTGCTAACAATCCACTAAATTGGAAAAAAAAAGTGTCAAGATTTGGTCAATGAGGCAGCTGATTTCTGTTGAGTGTGTGCAATTATTGAAAACAGAGATCACCCCCAGAAAAACATTCCATCCATCGATGGATGGATACTCAGTTTGTATCCATGTGTCTTGTCTATTGTAGGTAATGTTGCAATAAACATGGAAGTTAAAGATACCTTCCCGTGATGTTTTGAGTTTCAACTTTTTTTTCCCCTTTTGCTGTTCTTAGGGTTATGTTATCAGCATGATTAACAGATGTCACTGTGAACAGTAATTTAGGACTTTCCATGTTGAATACCAGGTCCTGAAGGTACCCGGGAGTCAGATCACGGTAAGGACATATTATAGAAGAAAGTGGTATTTAAGGATTAGGCTGGGACCTGCATTTGCCAAGGACATTGGAGGCAGGATGTTGAGTTCAAGAAGAATTGAGTTCCAGACTGATGTTCTGAGATCCACAAGACCCCTGGGGTCTCCCACCAGTAACTGCACCCTCATTGTGAGAGATTATGCTTTAAAAGATACGCCAACACAGCACTCATTTCTTGCTGTTTTGTTTTTTGTAATCACCCTTGCCTTAGTATTTTTCAGAAAGTATCATAAAAGAATATATAGCTTTGTCCCCAGAAAGATGTTAGATGTCTGATATTTAGCATGGGAATACGAAGGCATATATTTTGATCCAGGGCATAAAGACAGGAAAGAGATACGTATGTTCCTTTAGTCCTCAGATGCCTTCCTGAATTATGAAAACGCACTGCCTAAAATAAAAGTACATTACAAGTAAGGTTTTGAAAACGTGATAATTGGGGAGCAAGCCATGCCCATCGAAGGTTAGTTAGGAAAAGAGAACAGACGTCCGGTGTCCCTGCTGGGAGACCCTCACCTTGGCTGAAGGTGATGCTTTATGCAAAGGGGATATTAAGATCCTGTTGTCTGTCGGATCAGCTGCACATGGACAGAAATATCAAAACCACGTTCTCAAGCCAATATATTCTAGCCATTCTGAGCACAAGGCTTGACTGGGAGTCATGAAGTTGCAAGTCTTATTAACAGCAGTCTTGCTAATGAAGTTGGCCCTGGCATTTCAATCAACACATCTAACACACACACCCTGTTTATAAAACACATATATTTTAGTTCTCAGTGTTTGGCTTTGCTCATATCTGTCTCCCCTTATGTGCCTTTGAAACCTGGAACAGACAGGATGTAACACCACTTAGCATACAACAGTGAAGCGCCCATCGCTCAGGACCGAGGGAAACCTGGCAGGTGGGCGAGAAGTCATTTCTCCAATGATCAGGCACTACCGGGCTGCAGGTCAGCGATCAGGCTCAGAAATCAGCCTGCCTGGATGGAAACCCATGGCCCGCCACTCACCAGTTTGGGCAGGTGACATATTTGCCCTGTATATTTGTTTTTCCATCACCGAAAACCAATGATAAAAATGGTATTTGTCTCCTATTGTTGTTGGGAGAATTAAGTGGGTTAGTAACTTATAACATGTTGAAAACTGTGTTTGGTGCCAAGTATGCACATGATAAATATTAACTTCTGTAAAACCTGTTTCCCACGGGATGGTAAAATCCCTGAAGGCGAGGAATTTTTATATTCTAACCACTGCTATGTCACCAGAGCAGAGAATCTGTCTTACATTATATGTTTCACAAACTCTGAATGGATGAACGAACAAATGAACAAATGAATGAATGAATAAGACACTCGCAATTTTGTTGCTGTTGACAGAGGCTGACATATGCAAACTTTTGCTCCAAACCATTGGAGGATTCAAATAGGCAGTTTTCGTGAACTCTGCCTTCAGACTTAAGGAATTATGTACCATAATCAGCATAATCCTCTTTCAAAAGCCCCAGGATTCATTAAATATGCCTTCATTATCTTATTTTTCCAAGTATGAATCAAAGAAAAATTCACTAACGGTCCGATAGAGTAACATTTTAAAATGCACATCTCATCATGCAAATTTACATGCAGCAACACGCTTAGCCCACGAATAATTTGCTTGAACATTAAGAGACTGCACCACGTTTTTTTATGGAAAAAAAAATGGAAAACAAAGTTGCTGGCAAGGATGGGGTTCTTCCGCATGGAAAGTGTGCTTTCTGGGGACCAAAGCCAAGTAAGACGCAGCTAACGCCAAGAATCTCAAAATGGTAAGTGATCAAGAAATTACGTCAAAGAAGGAGGCAAGTAGCTGTGAGGCACGGTGTTAATTAAACACATTGCTGCTTTCGTCCTGGCCACTCCTGTAAACCGCAGCCGGCTAACCCAGTGTCTGCTCCTCCTACCTAGCTCTGGGGTGGCTCCCCACCTGCCAACAGAGGAAACAACTGTACTGATAACCGAAATGCCACCAGGACTGTTTTCCAGGGAGCACTAAGGTGACACCTCTGAAATTAATGTGTTACTTTCAAATGTCAACATGTTTGCTTTGGGCACAAAAGGGAAACACGCTCCTACAATTTACAAAAAAAAGATCTGCTTATTCAGGAGGCTGAAGTCATTCTTTGCACTTTGCAATGATTTGAATAAAACATCGGGGCAAACAAGCGGTCTCCAAGCTTTCCACATTGAAGTGCAGAGATTGGCAGCCGACTCTGGCGATCTCGAAAATGCATTGAGTTGTTTGAAATAATCCACACAGGCGTTCTGAAGGATTCTCTGTAATACTGGGTTCAATCAGCAACTAGGTCACCCACATTTTTCTTAAGACACCAAGTCATAGATTTTGTGTGTCAGGAGTTCTCAGTCACAGGGCTCTTGTTTAAGAAGATGAGATGCTTTGTTACACGGTGAAGATTAGGTACAGTATTGAATATTTTAAAAGCAGGGTGTTATTCCGTGGAATTGCGGTGCGTTTACAGACGAAGAAAGATAAGAGGGGAAAGGAAGTTTGCGGGCTGGTACTGAGGATGGCGACAGATGGTCAGGATCAGATTATGGCAAATTAGAGACCAAAGAACCCAACTGGGATGAATGGGGCAAAGTGTGGCTTTGCAATTCTTTTCCCAGGAAGCTGAGTCTGCAAATAGAGTCCTCAGTGTGTGTCACCATTAGAAAATGGTTTGACTGGCAGACCTTGCTTTTCCCAAGTGCTTCCAGGTAGAATCTGAAGTTATGAACAAGAAAAAAAAAATCCTCCATGTCTTAATTGATAAATCTTCTATTCAATTAGCAGGGAAATGTGAAACTCGTCTGTGCGCAGCCACATCCAGAGGCAATGAATTATACGCTCTAAATACCAAGTAAAGGGGATGTTAGAAAGGCGCACACTGCAGTGGGTGAATCCAACGGGGTGGTACTTCTCCCTGCAAGAGAACGGCGCTGGATAACGGACTGTGGCTGGTCCACGGGCCTCTTAAGGCAGGACATGTCTAGACCATGCACCAGGATGGTCATCTCCACTTGTGTTCAGACAGGGCTGGACCCGACGGGGGAGAGTTCTGCTGCCATGGGGGCAGGGGAGCATGCTTGGCCTCACTGATGCTCTGCTGGTGAAGGGTTTTGAGCCAAGGATCTCTTCCGGTCCCAGAATGATGTCCTGACTGCAATGACTTTGTACCATTTCCTTGAATAAAAAAAAAAAAAAAAAGAGAGAGAGAGAGAGAGATTTGATTGATTTACCCAGGAACTGTCTGGGTCAGATTCTCTCATCCACCAACACGGTGCGTAGCAGGAGATCTGATTATTCAAATAATGGCAATAAACGAATTCCCTGAGTTCCGTTTCTGAAATGTGTGTGTTCTTTGTCTCTCCTTTTTTTTTTTTTTACCTAACCCATGAAGGTCACATCATGTGAATGCATGACTAAGAATTGGTTCTGCAGCTTCACATTTGTACAATTATTTTTTGCAAGACTGAATTATTTAAAAGCAAATTTGGCATGGAATATAGAATCCGAAAAATGTATCGAGTGATTGCACAGAAGGCATGGATTTATATGCTTTAAGGCCTCTGGTTTTTCCGTTCTTCTGAGTGGACGGCAATGATACCTGCCTAGATCTGCTTTATGTTATAATAAGAATTTTTTCCTTTAAAAAAAACAATTTTGTGGGGGAGGTGAATAATTAGATTTATTGATTTATTTTAATGGGGGTCCTGGGGATTGAACCCAGGACCTCACGAGTGCTGGGCACACCCTCTACCACTGAGCTACACCCTTCCCCCAGCAAGGTTTTTTTTTTTTTTTTTTTTGAAAAGCATATAATATGTAGTCCTGGTTTCATCAGTTCAGTGGTTGAGGTTTTGTTGGGACCGACAGAAATTTTGTATTACGTTCCTGACAGCTCACAATGTACCAACTTATAAAAGCACAGGCTGCCAAAAAATCATTCAGACCAGTCTATAATAATATAAGATCTATAGAAGGAAAAATGTGTTAGTTTTGATGAGATAAGATTCTTATTTTATGGCCAAAAAAAGGCAAATTTAAACATAAACGATTTCTCTGCCCGTTTGCGTCTCCTCCCTCCCCTGTTCTGCGTGTTGTACACCTGCATTAACCAGACTTCCGTGGGAGATAACTTCCCTCCTTGATCCCCTAAGGGGTCACCGTGACCCACGCTACTGGCTGTGCACCTGCTGATCAGATTGTGCAAACTGTCAATACGATATTTGACGTCCAACCCTTTGTTTCAAACGTATATAACTATGCTTTGACCTCTGACAAGTTTCTAAAGGACTGTCTCCCAGGTTATAATCCTCAGGCTTGTGCGAATAAAAATTTCCATTTCTTTCTTCGGTTGACTTTATAAATTTACTCATTTTTTAATTTTAGAATGAAAATGTATTCATTTTTTTATGGGCAGTTTTTATCTTTGTGGGCAGTCACGCAGATGCGAAATTTTGAGGACCATGTCTCAAACTCTGTTTTTATGATTTGTTCTGCACATTTTGAATGGTGTCCGAGTCCACTCAGGCTGCAGTAAAACTAACCCATACGCTGGGCGGTTTATAAACAACAGAATTTTATTTCTTTTTTTTTTTCTAATTCTTATTTTTTATTGAAGTGTAGTTGATTTACAATGTTAGGCTCAGCTGTACAGCAAAGCGATTCAGTTAGACATACACGCATCTGTATTTTCAGTTTCTTTTCCATTACGACTCATGACAAGAAATTGAATATCGTTCCCTTTACAGAGGTTTTTGTTGTTTACCTTCTTTATGTACAGTAATGTATATCCATTAATCCCAAACTCGTAATCTATCCCTCCCCCCCGCTTCCCACCCCGGTAACCACACTTGGTTTTCTATGTCTGTGGGTCTACAATTCTGTCTGCTGGGATGTCCCAGATCAAGGCACCAGCAGATCTTGTGTCTGGAAAAGACCTACGCTATGGTTTGCTGTGTCAGTCCTGGCCACCCCTTTTAAAAGTGAGATATTAAAGTTTCCTTGTTCCACTCGCTTTCATTTATCTCATCGCTCTGTGCTACATCCTGGGTACTTTGTCTTAGTAGATCTACTTTCTGGCCCATTGATTTTTCTCTTTAAATGTATGCATTTTGCTGTTACACAAGTTCATTTGGAATATCTTATTGATTTTCACATTTTTCCGTTTCGGTCCATTTTATTTGGAGATTTTTGATTCTTCTGGACTTTTTTTTTTTTATTATCCCTTATTACTTATGGGTTTCATTTGCTCTTTGATTTTTCCAGAAACATATTATAACCATTTTTTATCTTGTATCTCACGCTTCCAGAACCTGGTGGTCATTAAAAGAGCCTGATGTGCTGATTTCACTGAGTTTTACTACCTTCTTCGTAATTCTGTGATTTGATATGAACGTGACGTCATGTCCTGGATTTTACGTGAGGGCAGTTTGAGGAGCTCCTGCCAACTGCACTTGGAGCTAGTTTAGATTAAATGGCTTCCTTTATTCCTGTGGTCACTGTCTGCTCATATGAGACCATGCAAGCATCCGTGGATTCAGGCTCTCAGCTCATCAGAGGGATGTGGCTCTGAGCAGGGTGTGTGCCCTCCTCCACCCCCAGCCTCCGCCGAGATGGGCACGTTTCCCTCATGCCTCTCTTTGTGGGATCATTACTATGACTGTTATTTCTATTACGTATATATATATATATGTTTTTATATTGAAGTGCGGTCAGTTTACAATGTTGTGTCAATTTCCAGTGCACAGCACAGTGCTTCAGTCATATAGGAATATACATATATTCATTTTCATGTTCTTTTTCACCATAAGTTATTATAAGATATTGAATTTAGTTCCCTGTGCCGTACAGAGAGAGCAAACTTGTGGTTACCAGGGGGGAGGGGGTGGGAAGGAACAGACTGGTAGTTTGAAATTTATAGATTCCGACAGGTGTATATAGAATAGATAAACAAGATCACACTGTACAGCACAAGGAAATAAATACACGATCTTGTGGTAGCTCACGATGAAAAAGAACGTGACAATGAATATATGTATGTTCATGTGTAACTGAAAAATTGTGCTCTACGCTAGAAGTTGACACAACGTTGTAAACTGACTACAACTCAGTAAAATAAAATTAAAAAACAAAAAGAGGGTCTATGATTTTGCAAAACCTAAATGTGGGGAAACCTTCAAAAGAAAGACAAATCAATAATATAGTTGGTGAATTTTGTTGTGTAATAATATTTGTGAAAAAAGAGGTTCTCAGAAAAGGACAGATTGCAAACATCTTTAAGCCTCTTGGGGTGAAGTATTTACTCATCTCAATATGAAAAAACGTTTGAATTGCAAATCTTCTCATTTGGTAGATTTCACCCCGCCCACCCTGGGGCTGACCAGTGGTGTCATCATCTATATGAAAAGGGCTTTTTGTTGTGGTCCACAGAGAAGAGGCCACGAAAGCATCAAAATTTTCAAATATATTTACCAGAAGTTGTGACCCTGAAGAGGGCTGCTGGTCATTTTCTGAAAGCGGATTAAAAGTATTGACAGCCTAATTTGACCATTATGATTGCCAGGAAGACGTCAATGAGCTGGTGTTCCAGAGCAGAACATCCTGCATGTTTGCTGAACTGGTTTTGCAGATTCACCAAAGACAAGCAAAGTGATGGTGCGGGTGAGAAGCACAAGGCGTTAAATGCAGACACGTGCTATCCAGCGAGCATCGCTCCCTGAGACCTGCTGACAGTCTAGATGCGTTACGTGCAGGACACGTGTGTGGAGCCAGGGAAGGGCAGGAGGACCACTGAGTAGTTTATGAAGCCCTTGGTGTCCACGAGATCTTAAGTGGGTCACTCACCGGTGACATCTCTCTGGACCAATGGGTTTTCTCTCTGGGAAGCAAACTCCATCCCTGTTCCTCGGGTTGAGCAGAGCTTGGCATGTGGTCAGGCGTCCTCAGCCTCCCTCCCTCCTCCTTCCATCAACTTCAGTTCTGTTTTTGCCCTCCCACCACAGCAAGGATGCTTGCCAGAGTGACCACGTGTGTGTGCTCCAGCGAGAAGGGCCGGGGGGTCTCCCACTCTGATGTTTCTCTTAAAATCAGTTGCCTCCCTGGAATGACCAGGAATGAAGGGGAAGGGAGGGAAGAAAGGATGAAAAAGAACCCTGAAAAACTCATTCTTCACAAGAGGCCAAAACTAAGACTTAACCTGGAAATGACTGAATTAACTTGAAGAAAGCGGGTCCTTTGCACGACTGGGAAGCCGTGGGAGCTCCTGAGAAAGTCGAACTGACTTACAAAATCACATTCTACGCTTTTGCACGTGGAGGTTCTGAAAGCGAATTCAAATCTTACTCGGTGTGCACGGAAATGAACCTATGTAAGTAAGACTTCTTTTCACGGTGGCGGGAATTCAGGCAACTCTCATGTCACATTTGATATTCTTACTCTAGGCAATTTATCTACAACGTGAATGCATGAAATTTGAAGCTGTTATTAAAAGGGGATGTTTTTTCTAAAAATGCAAATTCGGTGAGAACCTTGGTCTGGCGTGGGATATCCAGCCTCCTGGAAATTGCACACACGGGCGAAGTTACTGGAACATGAGAGCGTTCCGGAGTCAAAATCCCCAAGTCATGATTTAATCCATCTGGCTGACTCTCTGTCCCTTGGCTCCTTGTCTCCCGGCTTCTGTTCCCCTTGTTTGGTGACCTGTTTGATGGAAAGCCTTTTAGGAAAGGTCTGATGGAAACTGTCAGTAACGTACAGGGTGCGCCTGAGGTCCAGACCGAACGTGCCCCACGGATGCTCTGGACCTCCAATGCTGGTCCCAGAATCCTCGTTTCACAGTCATGCTTCTTAAGCTGCAGTGACACTGGTCCCCACCTCCTGCATAATCGAGTGGGGAATCACAGCCCAGCCATTTGTCACTGGCTTTCTTCCTTCTGTGTCCGTCATCTTAACCTTTGCTGGGGCCCGATGAATGGATGGCTTTGTCCTCTCAAAAGGAATAACAATGTCAACATCACAGTCTTGTTTTATGATGGAAAATCTTTGCCATCATAGTTTGCACATGAAGGATATATTTGCCACTTCCCAAATGTCAAGTCTAATAGAACGGGGATCCGAACGCGATATTTCTTTGTAGCCATCAACCTTTTAAGGTTATGACATAATATGACATACCTATTTGTCATGATAAAGTAAGCACTTCTACTGACGTCCTGAAGTCTGATGTTTTCAAGTACTGAAAATAATCTGAGTTTATTCCCAGTTCTACGTTAAGTTTATTATTGTATTACGTTGTTAATTATTGGCTACTTAATTGCATTAATTATTGGCTAGCTAATTATTATGGCTAGTTAATTATTATCAATGCTACACCACCATTAAATATTTCACTATAAAAGCAAAACTTATCGAATCTTTAGATTTCCAGGGAAAATAAAAATAAACTTTAAAAAATGACAACAACAAAAAAAAAAGAAGACACATAATCTAACAGAGAAAATCGAAAATGGTAGCTGTATGCAGCTCCTTTTTATATAAAAATATATAATAAATCAAATGCGTATAAAATATGGTTCCATGTCTTTAAATAAAAAGTGTAAATCAATTGAGAGTTAAATGTCCATAAAGTTAAAGTGGCAAATATTCAGATGTCATGACCACATCAATGGTTTGCCGTGAAATGAATGTTTGAGGCAAATTTAAGGCATGACAACCTTTGTTTATTTTTTCTATCCTCATTTTACTCTTTTCATTCAGGAAAAAAAAAACAAAAAAAATTCTTAATCACCACTGGATTACTTACTATTCTTCTAAAAATGTTGCTAAAAAGGACTGTTTATTTTCATGGTATGAAGTCATATCAGAAAGATGAGAATATTTACATTTAAACTTTTATTTTCCTGCGACATCTAAATGAATTTACTGTTGTTTCTGCAAATTGGCCCACGTGTACACCAGTTAACCAAGAAGACATTCTGTCTGAACATCATTTTCACTGGAATTTCAAATACAGCTTCACTGAAAATAGATGAAAAAGGAGTCATGTTTTAACTGCTGAAGCCTACATCTCTACAACTATGCCTATCAACTGCCACATTTTCTCCCTAACATCTGATGCCTGCTGCTTGGCACGTGGAATCTCTCCTGCAGAAGAACTCTGCAATGTTGGGAATGTAAATGGATACAGCCACTAAGAAAAAACAGTACGGAGGGCACTTGAAATATTAAAAATACAGCTACCACTGAATATGATTGAAAAATCTTATTTCTGGGTGCACATCCAAAGAAATTGAAATCAAGAGCTCAAAGAAGGATCGTGTCCTTTGCCGCATTAATCACACTAACTGAGGTATGGGAATAATCTAAGAGTCCACCTACAGCTGGGAATGGATAAAAGAAATGTGGACTATACATATAGTGGAATATTACTCTGCCTTGAAAAAGGAAGGGACTTGGGGCATTTGCGTCAACATGGATGAACTTGGAGGACATTATACTGAGAGGAATAAGTCACACACAGAAGGACAAGTAATACATGAGCTCACAGATAATATAGAACAGCCAGACTCTAAAAAGCAGACAAAAGAATGGTGGTTGTGGGGGGAAATGGAGATTAATTAGCTGAAGATGGCAAAGTTTCAGTTACACAAGGTGAATAAGTCTTGGAGATCCACCATGCAGCATGGCGCCTGGAGTGAGTAATATTGTAAACTATACTTACAACTTCACTGAGAGAGTAGGTCTTATGTGAAATATTCTTATTACAAAAAATAATAAGAAATCAAGAAGGCAAGAGGAGACTTTTGGAGGTGATGGATATGTGTGTGGCATAGAATGCGGCGGTATTTTTATATGTGGATGCATGTCTTGAAACGTACTAAGTTCTGTAGATTGGATATGAAAAGCTCTTTGTATGTGAACCCTGCCTCAAGAAAGTGGTTTCAGAAAAAAATTGTGATGCAGATACCATTATCCCCTTTATACAGTGGAATTTGCACAAAAGTGTGAATGTTGGAATCTAGAGGTCTTTCTTCTTACCCCGCCACCTGAAAGCATTTTCAAATCAGCGGAGAGTCCAACGGATGGCTCTTTTGTATGGAAAGAATGCCATCAACATGCATAGAGGATTTCAGAAGAGGAATTTTGCTTTAAAAGACTGGTCTGAGAATCGTGTCTGTGTCTACACACAATATAAACTTAGGTTAGAGAGGAATACGTCGCATTTGCCTGATCTAGAGGAGGTGAGGGTGCTCGGAGGGTCCGAAGGCCACACACACACAGAGGTGTGCTGGGTTCCCGCAGGGGGTGCGGGCTGCAGGCCGAGCGGTGGGAACACAACCCGACTGTCACACAGACCGAGGTCGGTCTCACCTCCTGGTTGATGTCAGTTCAGGGGTGATGTGGTGACGCCTTCTGAACCCTGTCTTCCCTCCTGCAGCTTTTGGGGTGGAGACTCACCCAATGCGTGGTTTGTTTATTTAGATGTTAAGACTGGCTCCTTTGTGTCTTATTGAATTTTTTTTTTTTTGGCTTTATCTCTTTTTCTACAAGAAATCTGGGGAGAAATGCATGCAATAAAAGTGCTTAAAAATAAAAGGCACAACGCACCGTTCTCTCCTTTTCCTTCCTGCCTCCCCTCCCCTCCATCCAGATACTTAACAAAAGGTTTAACCTTGAAGTGGGCTTCCTTTCCAGGCGGGCGAGTGGTAGATTCGTTCCAGAGAGATGAGAATAAACATACGGGAGAAAGTGTTTACCAAACACATATCTGGTATAAGGCTTGTGTCCAAAAGATGCCTCAAGCCTCAACAGTAAGAAGTCAAACCACCCAGTTAAAACGTGGGCAAAAGATCTGAATATGCCCCGAAACAAGTGTAAACTCAACTAATTTCCTGCCCCGATGAGTCTGGATTCAATCACTATTCCATCACTCATCTTGCAAATTCACTTCGTTGCCTCCCTATGTGGCTTGTGCTCCCAAAGGATAAGGCGGGTCATCCATTCCCCTGTGCACTGAGTCCCTTAACGGTAAACATCTATTCCTCTCACTGGTCGGAAGGCTTACGTTTACTGTTTTGTCAGTTTTCGGCAAGTGTCTTCTCCAAGTGCTTTGGTCATCGGCTGCAGAAGATGCTCCTGGACGCTCACAGAGATGTGAACAGGACTGAGAGCTCACACACGGTCTGCTCTCCTTGTCTTCTGGAAAACTGGGCGAAAGCTAGTTTATCCAACGTCAAATCAGTGACACCCACTCGGGCACACCTCCTTTCCCATGTGACCTGATAGAAACAGCTTTCCTCTTTCCTCCCAAGGAAATATTAAGCGTTCACTGTAACGTGCAAGCATCCTTGGAATCACGCCTCGGTTAGCCACCGTTGCCCTGGACCCCAGTGGGCGGGTCTGCAGGAGGGGCCCCGAACCCCTGCAGTAAAGCATCCTCTCCATTTTGAGACCGTTGGTTTTGATGTATGTTTTCCTTCATCACACTTGAGGCTGCCACACTTTATGGCTTTTCTGTCGGCATTTAAAAATATCAACCCTCCACTCAGATATAACAGTTTAAAAAGCAAACAGCCACCCTGAAACATTCCAAATACAGGGTTCGGTCTTGTGAAAGGAAGGCACTTTATTTATATCTCATAATTTTTTGTGTGTATATATTTTTTTTATTGAAGTACAGTCAGTTTACAATGTTGTGTCAATTTCTGGTGCACAGCATGATGCTTCAGTCACACATGCACATCCATACATTCGTTTTCTTATTCTTTTTCACCGTAAGTTACTACAAGATATTGAATATAGTTCCCTGTGCTGTGCAGCAGAAACGTGCTGTTTATCCATTTTATATACATTAGTATCTGCAAATCTCAAACTCCCAATTTATCCCTTCCTGCCCCATCCACCCCGTGGTAACCATAAGTTTGTTTTCTATGTCTGTGAGTCTGTTTCTGTTTTGTAAATAAGTTAATTTGTGTCTTTTTTTTAGATTGCACATATGAGTGATCTCATACGGCATTTTTCTTTCTCTTTCTGGCTGACTTCACTTAGAATGACGACCTCCCGGTCCACCCATGTTGCTGCAAATGGCGTTATCTTGTCATTTTTTATGGCTGAGTAGTATTCCATTGTATAAATACACCACAGCTTCTTTATCCATCATCTGTCAGTAGACAGATTTTATTTTTATTTCATCCTTTTAAAGGTGGCCCTTACAAAGGCAGGTCATAGTTTTAGTTAATTGTGTGTCTGATCAGGCTAGCAGAGAAGAACATATAAGTTTCTGGAGCACATTTACATTAGAGTGTTTATTACATGAGGGGTCATGAAACATTTCAACAGCAAAACTCCAGCATCTTACACCCTGGAAAAAGGAGAGGAGGCGTTATGAGGGGAAAAGGGTATTTGATTCTGCAATTCGAGATGTATTCATAAAATTTTTGGAAATGTTGTAAAAGTTTGAGCTACAGACACTCGAAGAATTTGCATTACTGAGATTAAAAGGACAGCTTAGAAAATGCAACCAAAGGCAGCCTCTACTGAGGATTAAAAAAAAAAATCTTATTAACAAGTAACCCCAGGTAGCTTCGTTAAAAACATAAAGGATTATAGCATTTGCATGGATTTTTCTGATGCTGACTTGAAAAACAAAATGACTAGAACTATAAAAATAAAATACTGACCTTCGAGAACTATAATAATAAAGTACTAAGTTGGCGAATTCAGTCTAGCAAATGAGCACTTGCAGGCGCTTAGCCCTGATTTAAAATAATTTTTATATTTAGCACATTTTTTCCACTTAAGTTTTAGTAAATAGTTTAGTGAATTTTCTCATTTTGCAGGTAAACATTTGCATTTGCAAGCCGTTATTTTCCCATTCTTTCTGTTCATTTCATATCTTACTGTCTATATATTTTAGAAACATTTAAAATAAAAATGATGCTAATGGTCATTAGTGGTGCTAAACTTTGAAAGTATTATGTCCAGGATTTTGTAAAAGAAAAAAATATATATATTCCATATTATGAAAAGGAAATATCCTTGTGTTCCACCTTTGAAAGACTGTTGCTTATTAGGTTTTTTAATTAGAGAGTATATTTAATTGCATTGAATAACTTGTTTGATGCATTATGGAAATAGATTCCCAAATACAACATTAGCTTTGCAGCATCAGCCTAAATCCTACTGAGTCTTGGTAGGTGATTTTTAATACACTGTCAAATTTAATTTTCTTATATTTTAATTTAGTTTTTTTTTTTTTTGTGCCACTGTAATCCTAATTGGGATTGGTTTTTCATTTTCTACTTTTACACTTTCACGATCAGGGTTTAAAACTGAGCATTATTATATTATTAATACACTGCTTGTAGTAAAACTAAAAGCCAAAAATCAAAGCTCCCAAATTACGTTTGACTCAAATTAGATGTCTTAAAATCCCCTAATATTCAGCAAATGGAACATTGGGAAACACGGAAGCATGTCTGCTACTTAGAAGCGTGGGAACACCTGCTCGGTCTGGCAAATACGTAGTCAACCACATTGTCCTTTTATTGTTTTTATTTTAAAATGCATGTTAAGTTAGCCCCTGCATACAGCACGTCAAATATCTCCAGATGGACCTATCAGAAAAAGCAGAGATTCTGTTCTGTCTCCCCCAAAACTTTTCATACCTTCCAGAGGCAACGCTTTTAAATTATTTTTTTAGGTTTAACGCAGGTGCCCCAATAGCCTTAAATAATAATGCTTTCCCACTGTGCTGGAGGTCTGCCTTGATTTTAGGACCTGCTTCTCTCTCCTAGAGGTGATGTCTTGAGAGCTAGGTTAAGAACGGCACTTAAAAATATTAAATATTTACCTCCAGTTATTTTTCTGTGGTTCCCAGATTCATTTTCTCACTGCCTGAAAGTTTGCCTCAAGTGGCTTAATGTTAGATTCAAATCCTGGCTACTTTTTGGAACATAAATAGCACCATTTAGAATCTCAATATTTTTTTTTTCCACAGAGTTGATGCCAGACCCCTTTTTTCATTAGTTTAAATGCGAAGTGATGGGACTTATTCACTGAGTTAATATTAATAGATGGTAAGAACAGAATGTAAGGCTCAGTTATTGTTAACTTGACAAGTCCTTCAGCAGGAAGGATGTGTTAAGAATATATTATGAAATCACAGTTCATAATAAAATCCGCTGAGGAATTCATTAGCACACTTTACTTTTTCTTCGTGATGTATACAATTTGGTATCATGAGACAATGATAAAGTTGGAGTGCTGAGCACACTTAGCAAGTGAAAATTAACAAATGGAAAGACGAAATGGCTTATGATAGACTGAAATGCATTTTGTTATGAAAATCATTAACTGCTTCAAACTAGCTTTGTAAAACTGAGATTTGGAAACGCTATGTCTTGTGTCTGGCACATCGCACATTTATATCCCTTCCCTGTAAATGAACATGCATTTCCATTTAGCGTGCTGTTTATCCATCACTTTAGCAACTTCAGTGCAAAGTCTAACTATTTAATTTGGTTCATGGGAGAAGAAACAAAACTAGAGCTGACCGTGCCAGGAATATGTGTGGTCACACATTGCCGTGTGGTTCTGGGACTGCGGGAGAGCCTGGTCTCCCTCACAGTGTCCGCCCCCTGGTGAGGCTCCTGGAATTTCCGCACTCTGGCATCTCCTTGATGTCTAAGAATCTTAGACAATGACAATGTCAATGTTGACATTTATCATGCACAATGTACCTGTAAAACAGTCACCCAGACTGACTTTGTAGCATGAGGAGCTCTGGGGTTCCCTTCCTATTGAAAATTGGATGAATTATTTAAAAAAAAAATACACGAATTATTTAAAACATCTTGAAGTTCTCTTAAGAGCAAACAGCAAATAAAACAGCTATTTATAAAAAAAAATTGGCAAGAAAGATGAGTGTCTGTGATATTTCTTGTATTGGAAGAATTAATGTTGGCAAAATGACCATTCTGCTGAAAGCAATCTACAGATTTAATGCGACCCCGATCAAATTACCCAGGATATTTTTCACAGAACTAGAACAAATAATCCTAACATTTATATGGAATTGCAAAAGACTGAGAATTGCCGAAGCATTACTGAAGAAAAAAAAAAATGAAGCTGGATAAATAACCCTCCCGGACTTCAGACAATACAACAGAGCTACAGTAATCAAAACAGCATGGTGTTGACATAAAAACAGACATATGGGCCAACGGAACAGAATAGTTGGCCAGAAATAAACCCACACACTTTTGGACAATTAATCTTTGACAAAGGAGGCAAGAATATACAATGAAGTAAAGACAGTCTCTTCGGCAAATGGTGTTGGGAAAACTGGACAGCAGCATGGAAATCAGTGAAGCTAGAACATTCCCTCACACTACACACAAAGATAAACTCAGATAGCCTGAAGACTTCAACATAAGACAAGACGTGATAAATCTCCTAGAGGAAAACACAGGCAAAACATTGCCTGACATAAATCTTAGTAATGTTCAATTATTGCAGAAAAAGCATTTGATAAAATTCAACATCTGTTCATAAGAAAAATTCTCACCAAAGTGGATATTGAGGGAACCAATCTCAACATAACAAAAGCCATTTACAACGAACCCCCAGCCTACATAACACTCAATGGTGAAAAGCTGAAAGAAAATCTTCCTTCTTTCTTTCAATTCAAAATGGCATTTGAGAAAAAAATCGACCAGTTTCATGCTTGTTCTTGGCATTGAGATAAACATCGGGCAACGGGCATGCCTTACATGTATCCCCAATTTGTCAACCGAGTGCATAAAAAGACATGTGGTCAGGGATGCTAAACACAGTAATTTTCACTATGTCACGAAGCTGGGTGGAATTCTTCAGTGAAACTAGCATTATTTTTTTTCTTTTTAAAAAATTACAGGTCGATTAACAGTTCCATAAATAATGGTAATTTGTAGGGTTTCTTACTGCCGTCATGGCTTGGGTCAAGGTGCACTGATCACCTTTTACTGCTTTGTCCCAGGACTGATACAAAATGAATTTTCATACTGCGAACTCTCTGAAGGGGTACTACGGACATTGAACTTAAATTTCACAATCAGTGCATTCACGAGGGAGACCTACACATATTTTTTGAGTGCCATTTGTTTTCTCAAGTACATCTTAATGAATTGAAGGCTGAACAGAGTTTCTTCATTTATTTCCATCTACCATACGAATCATGTTTATTTAGCCCAGACATCTTCAGTCCAAATATTCAAGTTTGTTCGCTTTACATCTTTGCTTAATAGAGTTTTAATCTATCGCTGGGCCTTTTTCTCTCACACTTGAAATAATCCCAAACCTCAGTAAACACATTTTAATATGTAAACGGAGCTGGAAGTGGGTTTTAAAAGGCATAATGACAGTTAAACTGATTATTTCAAAGTGCACATTTCCACATCCATCCAAGGTCATCGAACCTCCAGGAATGACGGATAGGGCCACTCCACGTGCCACACCATTTAAACACCAAGCCTTGGAAATGGTCTATGAAATATGGCCTTTTTTTCCTTTGCAGTCTATAATTAAAATGCCAATTTTATCTCAGCAATCTATGCACATTTACATTCACAATGAGCAAATTAAGGTTTTGTTACAGCCTGGAATATTGATGGTTCCTCTTTATGCTTGGGCATTTGTAAGGGAAGGAGATGGTTACAGCAGAACAGCTTTTGAAAAATCACCCTCGCGACTGGTAATAACGTAGCAAGTGTGGCTTTGTGGGGTGACCTGCAGGTGGTTGCAGAACCGCCACAAGATTAGATGCAGGATGGCTTGTTTAGACACGAGAAAGCCAGTGGCCCTCTGAGTGAACGTGCCTTTTCAATGGTCATCATTGACATGCCATAAAGGCAGCATCTGAGAAAATGGGTTGGTATGAACTGCAGACAATGAAGTCAGAAGATAAAAATCAGCCCCTGTTTTCAAAGTAACTCTGTCTTCCTATTTAAGGATACTTTGCTCATCATAGCAGCTGGGAAAACTCATTAAGTTACTGGAAATGAGCCTCGCTCTGCTTTTATGATCAGTTCTGCGATAAAGCCTCCTGGACAGCATGAGGGAACTGTGAAAGGAAGGGTTTTGCAACATTCGTTTTTCTACCGAGTTGCGTATTTTTGCAGGGCACAAACGTAGTGTAAAACACAAGATGTTTTTCATCCCCCAAACTGATCGGGGGGAGGGTCTTGGGAAGGGATTTATGTGCAGTGCAATTTGCATATTTTAGGAAGATGCTTTGCATATTCATGGTCTCCCGTCTTCAGTGGCGCTGGTTTCCAAGGAGAGCTGTTGCCAAGCATTTTTGCCCCATCGTAGGACCGACTGGAGGTGGAGGATGGAGGTGGAGTGGAAGCAGGTCCCTGAATCGGCGGGAAACCATTTCTTCCATCACACAACAGAAAATCCATGGTGACAGCACGCTGTGGGGAAGGAAAACATTGCTACATGCAAAATGGTTTATAGTATTATTCTTATTGTACAAATGAAGACATTGAACTGGAGGGGATGATAAAAAATACACAAACATCAGTGAAGCTGGATTCAAATCCAGATCCATCTGATTCCAAGGTCCATGTTTCTGGCGTTGTTCCACCTCCACCGAGTTTCTCTACCTCCCAATTCTCGCTGCCACCCTCTTCCCTACCTTCCTCCTTACAAGGATGAGGTTTTTTGTTTTTTTTTTTATCATAGTTACAAATGGTACTAACTGTAAAGTCCTCACGTATCAGCAAGAATGAGCATTCATTCCCCCATCAGTGGAAGCCAGCAATGTCAGCAGAGCTGAGCAGAGAGATGCTCTTTAAAAAGCATATTATCTCGTATTCATCGGTTTCATTATTTCAAAACAAATTTAAATTGGATTCAACCTGTCTCCCATTGAAAACATTTCCTCCCTCGTTTTCCATCTTTTATTTCTCTTAATCAGTGAAATTAACTCAAATCACCAGATTAACTTGGATTTTCAGCTTTTGTCTAGAGTCTGTCTCAGTGTTTCTCAATTATTTCTACTCATGGTTTGTTTGAATCTCCAAAGATTTTCTTACCACTATAATTTCCCTTCAAGTTTTCTTCGGCTGCTCTAACTTCCCACCTTTGCCTTTATGTAATGCACATTTTTTAAGAACTTCTAAACTGGAAAGGACTTACTGAAACTCTTCTCGTTTGACTGGGAACGCATTTTTTTCCAGACTGGGTTGTGTAATTTCCGTGTGCCTGCTAAGCGTCTCTCATTCTGGGCTGTAATATATGTGCATAATTAAGGGCCTGCTTCTTTTCATCTTGTTCAAACTTACTGCTGGCAGCTCCTTCCTGACATTTTACTTCCTTGAATACGATCTCTCCTCATTTTGCTGAAATGTCTTCTTCTCCCAGTTACAACTTTGGCAGTTAGGCACCAACTCCAGGACGTGATAATTGTCAAGGATGGGTGGACAGGTGAGCAGTTCTCCCCAGCTTTCTTCATCGTTTGTGAGAAAAGTGGGTTTGGAATCCTCTGGAGATTTAGATGAACGTCCTGCCTTATGGTGACGCCATCTCCTTGTGGGGCTTCCTGTTCCTGCAAAAGGTTGCCTTGTGCTTTGGGTCATTTTGTTCACTTAACATAAGTAAATCTTAGCCCTCTTTCTCTTGCTGAGAACCTGAGTGTTTCCAAGGTCTCTTTATGCTTTGATTTTGGAGAATTCTATGTTAAATTGTCCCCAATCTGCACACCTTCCCTTCAGTTTTCTTCTCTTCCCTTTGTGGCATGTCAATGAGAATTTTCAAATATTGATATCTTGACAGCTGTCCCAAGGTCAGCAACTTGAGAAGTGAGGACCAGGACTGCTTGAATCTTTCGCTTGTCTCGTTAGCTAAAAATTTTTAGCTACACGAAGTTCGTGCTCTGTGGAGGGGGCAGACAGTAAAAATAATACAAACAGAAGAGTATGCATAATTTAATTCCAGCTGGTGGAATAGACCCCCTCACCCAGAAAGAGAGTCTACGAAAGAGAATGGGTGGGGGGTCTACACTGGCAAAAGAGATTCATGACAATGTGGCTTTTGAGCCAATATCTGAAGGATGAGAGGGAACTGACCTTGAGAAGGGCTGTGGGATGAATGTTCCATAGAAAGACAGTGGCAGGGATGAAGGCTTTGAAGGGATGGAGAAGATGCTTCCACAAGCCGGGCACATGGCAGGAGTCCAGCAAGCAAGGGGACGTGGGTTGGTTGAGCTCATGAGTCTTATCAAGACTCAAAGAACACAGGAACGTGTAAGCCTCAGGGAAGGCTTTGGGCTTTATTAATAGAATGATAACCCTTAAAGGATTTAAGTAGAAGCGTCACGTCCTGCTTACTAACCCCTGTTTTAGATTTGAAGGAGACAGGAGAGGAAATTGAGGGTCTAGAAAAAAGACCACTGGAGCAATTCACCAAGAAATGGCGGCATGTTTGGAAACACGTGATGGTGGATGGATTTGAATAACAACAAATTAGACATTCTTAAGGTGTTGAAGTGACTGGGCTTATTGAAGAAATGGCTGAGACAAAGAGAGGTGCTTGGGGCTTCAATAGCTGAGTGGGTGGGACCTTCCCTTCCTGAGAACTAAATTAGAGAAGACGGGGGTGAGAGTGGGTTCAGAGTCGAGGGTGGGTGAGGACAATTATCTTGTGGGCACGTTATGGTTGTCTGTGACATCCAAGAAGACATGCTGGAGACAGAGGAATCAGGGATCAACACCAGATGACCATATAAGCTGGGAAGGTGGCTGAGATAACCCAGGGAGCGAAGGCAAGTAGGTAGGAGTTGAAGGCACTGGATTGAGCCTGGCACTGTGGCTGTGCACCGGCTCCATCTGGAGGGGGGCCCTTGGAAGCAGCAGGAAAGGGTGTCCGCTGTGCAGGCTGGTCCACTTGGGGCATATCCACCCCTGCCCCAGGCTTGGGGTGTGAGGGGACACGTGCCCCGAAGACAGCAGCAAACATAACGTGATGAGGCGTTCGAAGGCACAGGGGAGGGGGAGGGTAGCAGCTTGGTGGCAGAGCGCGTGCTTAGCACGCACGAGGTCCCGGGTTCCATCCCCGGTCCCTCCATCAAACATCAATGAATAAATAAATAAAAGTAAATAAACAAGCCAAGAAACCTAATTACCTCCTGCCAGAAAAAAATAAATAAATTAAAGTCTAAAAAAAATTTTAAAAGGGGACCAGGGGACAGAGACGGCACATAGAGGGGTGATGTTTGGAGGTGTACAGACGGACTCAACAAGAAGGAAGATGTATTGTCTCCGAGGAGAAGTGGGGGCCGAGCAGGATGCTACCCCAGGTTCCCAGAGATATAAAGCCTGTGGAAGAGGACCAACATAAAATTATATGTTTTATATATAATTTTATATATATTTATTAATTAATTTATTTATTTCTTTATTAATAGACTTTATTTTTTAGAGCAGTTTCAGGTTCACAGCAGAACTGAGCAGAAAATACAGAGTTCCCACATAGCCCTCCCCACCCACATATATATCTTCCCCGACCCTCAGCATCCCTATATATATCATATTTTATATGATATTAAACCTGTATTATAAAGTATATTACATATTTTAATATAGGGAAATATACAAAAGATGTTTAAGATTCTGTAACTTCAAGGACGTGGTAGGAATTCTCAATAAAGGTGTTGTGAATGAAGGGGACTTTGCTCCATACTTTAAATATAAAATATGAAAAATATATACAGTAAAAGCTAAGACACAAAGTTGCCTGGTAAATTTTGGATTGCCATGCTGGTGTCTGGGGTCTGAGGGTAGTCAAAACCAAACTCAACCCGGGTATCAGAAGACGATCAATGGCATTTAACCAATAATTAATTCAATAACCTTTGGATGAACGAAGCTTCACCTGTGAAATTAATTCAGTGCGGGTTAAAGACGAGTTTCGACATTAAGAAGAATTGATGTTCAAAGACCATTAATGACGACTCAAATAAATGACAGTGTGTCCAGGAAGGAAGAGTTTAATAAAGTGTCACAGGCCAACAATCTGCTTGATATTAATTAACTTTTTAATTAATTATATGGTGAAGGGAGCAGGCTTGCTTTCAAGGAATTGTGGTTTTCCGTTGATGGGTGAGGCAAGACGGCGGTGCCATTAGTAAAGATGGACAATGCAAATGGACCTAAAGAAGTGAGGTAAACTGGGCACATCTCACCAGGAAATCATTGCTCTTATGATGCACAAAACTAGCGAGAGAGCATCACCCAAGATGTGGCATCTGGAACATCGGTGAAGTTAAGTTACCTCAGAGCCACCTGGGAGACAGACGACTTTTTCAAAGTTGCCGTGAGAGCCTCTGGGATTTCCTCCAGCTTCCTTATGTTCAGAATTTTCCATTTCTCTTTTTCTATGTGAAGGCTCTAATTTTTTTTTTCCCTCAGCAACGACAAATGATGGCCATTTGAGCTACTATCTCCTTCATTTCCATCTGCTGTTCCTCTCACGCTACTTCAGTGATAATTGTAATTCAATATGGCCCTCGTGTGGCATAAATCACCCATTTCCCATCCTCCCACTCATGGATTATGCCTCATATTATATGCAGCTGAATCATGGTTCTTTTATTACATATGATTGTATACGTATGGGCAATCTCAGAGTTTTATTTCAAATGCCTGTATCTGGGGTCTATTCAAAAACCAGTAATTATGTTTGTGAGAGGTTTGAGGAAAAGCAGTCAGTACATGAAAAGTGCGATGCCTTGAGGAGGATTTGCTTATGCAGTGAACTCTCGCCAAGGCTGGAGTCTGGTGGAACACAAGTCATAGTGCGAAGCCAGTGGTGGCCAAGCTGTCATCATGCCTGGCCCTGAAGACATGATGGGAAGGAGTGGTTGCTGGGAGCCAGTGGGAAAGACCGAGTCATGGCTAATTCTATAGGTAGCTTGTCTAGGTCCTGGTGTCAGTTTCTGTTCAAACACCAGCCAAGATGTCACTGTGAAGGAATTGTCTGGTTGAGGTTAGCATTTGAATCAGTAGACGGTGAGTAGGGCAGATGGCCCTCCGTGATGTGAATACAGCTCTTCCAATCAGTAAAGCATTGAAAGGAAAGATGGCTGTCCCCTGAGGAGGAAGGGGGTCTGCCTCCAGGTGGCCCTCAGCTAAGAGGGTGCAATGTCAGGGATGCCCTGGCTGTCCGGCTCGCCGGCTGCCCTGCGGAGTTTGAAGTCACCAGGCTCCACATCATATCAACTGATTTCTCAAAATCCATCATCTCTCCCTGTCTTTCTCTCTGTCTCTCTGTAGATACATGTTATGAAGAGTAGGTTCTTCTCTTGTTGCAGAAAGAATTTAGAGACAAGACACTGAGGTCAAGAAAGCAAAGTGAGGATTTATTATTAGGTGACAAGACGCTCTCGAGGGGAGAGTGGGCAGACTCAGGTGAGCAGCTGCCCCATTTCTTTGGCAAGTTGGTTACATGAGGTGTAAAAATGAATGGGCGGAATATTCATTGGGGAGGGAGGGGCTTGGGGTCATATTCCCTGATTTCCATCCCAGCTTCCCCTTCCCGAGGGAAGGAGGCATTTTTGTCCTTATTTAGTCTGGATCAGACGTGTCATGGCATCACTGCAGGATGGGTACTTCTGATCTGCAAGGCTAACGTTATTGAAATGAGGGCATAATGCGAAAAAGGTTACATTCAGACACTGGAGATTCCTGCCTTTCCCTGCCTTTCTCTGTCTGCCTCCAGGACACTTGCTTGTTACCCCAAAATGTGTGATTTCTTATCAGTCCCGAGGTTCCTGATGTTCTCTGTCTGCCCAAGGACACACATGGTTCACAAGATGCATGGTTTTCTGCCATTCGGCCCATGCCCCCCTTTCTCCACTCCCTTCTCTGCTAGCTACCTGCCTGCTCTAACAGATACAGGTATGGTACCCACAGGTGAATGCACAGGACAGGCCTGTTGGTTCTGTTCTCTGGAGAACCCTGGCTAAAGCATCATGTGCAACTAATCAGCTTATTAAGAAGAACGAGAAGAACGTTGTCCTTCAGGAAAATGACTCAACCTGCCTGAGCTGACCACGCAGGGAGGAAGTCCAGGTGATAAATACTTATTTCTGTTCCTTCTTTGCATCCTCCTGAGGCTCCTCATCGGCTAAAACCCAGCAAAGAAGAAATCTGACCCTTAATCCATTCAGCTCAGCCTCGCAGGGTGGGCAGTGGGGACAAGGGGAGAAGGGCCACGTCTGGGGCAGGTCGCACGGCACCAGTTTGTCCCCGTCTTCCCTTGCTCTGCCTCTGAGTCTCCTGGACGGAACCAGCATCCTGGGAGCGGGGGTCCTCTGCTCCCGTGTGCCTGAGTCTGTTTCCATCACAACACTGAGAGTTTCAGCACCACTATGATGATACTAATGGTGCTATTCTGACCTCCCTGGTCAATACATCTCAATTTATTCACATCTTAGTTAGGAAAAAGTGAATCCTCTTAATAAAGATAATAAGATGTTGGTTATTCTGTTATGCTGTTATGCTAAGAATGATCAGAGATTTATTTACTCGCCCAACGACTCTACGTGTTTGCGTTCTTCCCATTTTACTGAGGACAACTTGAACTCTGAGGTGCAGTGGATCACATCCTGTCACTTTCTAATTCCAAAGTCAAGCTTTCTCTCCACGACACAGCACGCCCTCATCTTATAACACAAAAGCAAATGTTACCGTAAGGAAATAAAATAAAGGGCACTGAGAAATTGCGTCATTGACTGAGATTCTTAAATGGAGTAAAGCACACTCTACTGTGTTTCTATATATGAAAATTATACAGCACGACCTTTATTTTACACAGAAGTGGTGGTAATAACACTCTGATGAGCCGTAAGCTTGAGACGGAACTGGGTCCATGTTGATACTGTGTCCACGTTAAATCTAAATTCCAACGGAAAGATCTTGATTCACTAATTACCTTCCCAAACAATTATTTAGAAGGAAAATAGTGATTGACAGCCCCAGGAAAGCATGAAAACTGGAATAATGTGCCGAACTCAGTGCAAAAATGACAACACAGGCAAATGATTTCTTTGACTTAGCTGGCCCTCCGTCGCATGTCTTTCGTTTGGAGTAAGTAAAGGATGGAATTTTTTCTACAGAAAGATAATTTTATAGGACCAGGACACTCCCTTAATACACTTCAGGACATTTCTGTCCATCTGAATGTTTCGGTCAAATCCCCAAGAGGTGACATGGCAGCCTGGATGACACCAGGAGGTAATCAAAGGACACAAGTCTTCCTAGGAGTCTGAGGGCGGGAGAGGTCAGAAGCAGGATGCCTGTATCCACAATTACATTCAATTCTCTGCTTCAGAGAAGGTCTCTGAACATTGAAGGCCCCCAGAAGAGCACTCAATCTGTTGCTTTTGCCCCTTGTGTTTCCGTGAAAGAAGGTCAAATTCTTTCTGAATTTGCTTCTTCCAATGCCTAAAATATGGTACACTTTTAATGAAAGTCATTTTTGAGGAAGGCGAACGCATTCTTTCCATTTCGTTCGGGCCCCCTCTCGTCTCCTCCAGAACAGGGGAGCATGAGTGACGATATGATGAGCAGACAGAGCTGCTTAATTTTTAATATGTAATTTAATGCCTTGTTAGGATCCAAAAATATAATGTAGCTGATGAGACCTGGAATTCAAAATGCCGTAGGAAAACAAATCGTAAATCACCGAACCGCAAGACAGGAAACTTGATTAATCAATCTGTTGTTGCAAACAGCAAACAAATGCCTCGGAAAGGAAGAAAGCTGCTCAAGTTCCAGTGAAACAGAACATGTGATGAACGCAGGGTGTTCACTCACTCAGAGTTAAGACAGGAGGCGAGTGACTGCCTTCTTGACAAATGAAGAACCTTGGGGAAGACAATGGAAGCAAGATGAAAAGACCCTTCAAGAGGATGAGTTTCTTGGTTTTCTGGTCAATTTAAATGCAGGGCATGATTGGAGAACCCTTTCTCGGCGGAATGGGGAGAAAGTTGAGGATCACTAATGCCAGGGTCTATGCACGTGGCCGCAGAATTCTGTGTGTCACTGATGAGAATGTGCCAGGCGTGACCCACCTTTCTTCTGGGGGAGGGACTCATGGCGTATCTTATGTTCATTGTTTGATGTTCTCATTGTGATTGAAAAACCTTGCCTGCAGTATCAGTAAACAAGGATGCTCCAGCCATGAAGCCACTCCCGCTGCCCCCGATGGTGCCCCCAGAGGGGACTCAGGACTGGATCTGACAGGACACTGGCCCTGGAGAGCTCAGGTGCACATCAAAGGAATGACTTCAATGAGCCCAGACCTTTGCACCGTCCCTTACAAAGTGCTCAATCCCTCAACTTGAGATGCCTGGTTTTCTTTAATTAACAGTCATCTTTTGATGTTCCGACTACCTGGTCTTTGTTGCAAACACTCCTGTACGTCCTGGCTCCTCCCTTACTTCTTTGGAGCAGCCCCTTAGAGCGATCTGAGTCCTCAGAATGTTGGCCAAATGAACCATAATTCTCAACTTTTAGCTTGTGCACTTTTTTTTACTTGACATTGCCATTATGATTTTATCTTATGAGAAATGCTGCATGAGTCATTTAAAATATCTCATTATCAATCTTCTTTTAAATGCATTAAAATAAGGACTCAGGAACTTGGGGTTTTATAACTCAGGATGGTTGCCTATTTTTCAGGACCCAGTTGCTTGCAGCCGGTTTCTAGAATCCTGGCATTCAAAGGTGAACAACAAAAGTCAGAACATTAGCAACATTGATAAAAATAACTCGATACTATAATCTATCATTGACATTAACCGCCTTGTAAATTCAGTGGCCACACTGTGAGTGCTGCTGCCGGTGGGGGTCTGCGTGGGCACAGACTGACAGCCTCACACAAAGCCCCCTGTTTGATGACGGAGGACGGAGTCCCAGGGTACATTCCATAAATCCGCTCCATGTCACCTGCCACATGTTGCTACAATAATGCTGTATTTAATCAACTGAAACTGACACTGGCAAGAAAGGGAGTCGCAATCTTCATTCACAAGACAGAGCTGCACCAGCAGGGAGGGTTCTCGGCAACATGCCGAGAGTCGCAGCATCCAATCACCGTGGGGAAGAATGAAGAAGATGGGGGCGTGGGAAGGGATAAACTGGGAATTCAAGATTTGCAGATACTGACTGGTATATATAAAATAGATAACAAGTTTATACTGTGTAGCACAGGGAAATATATTCAATATTTTATAGGAGCTCATGGTGAAAGAGAATATGAAAATGAACGTATGTATATTCATGTGTGACCGAAGCACTGTGCTGTGCACCAGAAATTAACATGACATTGTAAACTGACTGTATTTGGATTAAAAAAAATAGATCACTGAAAAAAAAAAAATGAGGAAGTTAGGATGCTGGGATCTGAGGAGCCTGGAGGGGAAATGCGTCCATGATAAATGGGATCTATGGTGGCCTCGCTAAGAGCCTCGCCTTTCGTCTGGGGACACAGAGTCGCAAACTAGGTTGTTAGTAGCGATGATTTCCATCGCTTTGCCGTGTGTCCCTCCTGGAGGAAGGTGTCTGCTCTGCTCGTTATGTAGCCTGGACTTGCTTGCTCTCATTACACAGTTTGTGTCAGATTTACTGCCGTTCGGCTTGCCAGCTCTGGGTCTCAGTATTCAAGTGTGGAAGCAACGAGAATCATTTCCTTCCATGCCCTTAACTCAAGATTTTGCAGCCTTTGTTTATGCTACAGTATGTAATCAGCTAAATATACCCTCCCTGCATTTTAACCCATTTGTCAAATGTCATCAATTTTTTTAAAAGACTATATTTAGTGGCCTTCTCACCAGAGTATGACAGTGGAGAGAAAGAAATAGAACATAGAACCCCCCCCCCCCGTGGGGGCACCAGGAAGGGTCCAGAAGATTCCTCAGTGCGGAGGGAAAGGGTTCAGGGTCTGCAGTCATTTCAATGTCATTACAAGGCATCGCAGCTGTTGGGATCCTCTTACGAGGAACATCTGATCAGAGGGAAATGTCACACGGCTGTGTTTCTCCCCCTCGCCTGCCACAGAGCATCGCCCTCAAGAGAACACTCGCCCTGCGGAGGACGGATGGGGCTTCAGGGAACGGAGGCTTCCTCAAGGTCAAGGGCGGCGATCATCCAGACCCAAAGCACATCCCTGTTGACGGCACCCAGCTCCCATCCAGGCTGGGACAGTCGCCTGCTTTCTTCTGTTCTGCCTTCAAACCAAATTCCCTACATGTCCCCGCCACCCCTTTTTTTGGAACGACCTGCAGTCCCTCATCACCTTGAGGACAAAAGTCAATGTCTTTCCTGGCTCCGTATATTAGAGGTCACAATGAATGCCATATTTTATTTAACTCTTGAAATGACCTTGAGTTATTCTTTCCCACAGGAAAAAAAAAACAACCCATGTTCAAGGAGATAAAATGTACACAAAAAATGTACCTGATTCTGGACACATAGCTGAGAAATGATCCATGATTTTAAAACTGCTTGTGTGTTGTAAGATTTTAGATGAGATACACACACATACTGTAAGTGAGATGGTTTAGATTTGCGGCGGGAAATTAAATCAACTGTAACAAAATTGGGCTTTTGTCAATTTATAGTAATGTGTTGGGGAGTCAATTTCTGCTGTTTTGATTCATTCATTTTTTTTTAAGAATGGGCTAAATACACAGACTCCCTTAAAAATGCTTCTAAACTCTTTGAAAGCCAGGCATGTCCCAATCAAGCAGAAACACTATTTCTTGAGCCGGGATCCAGGCAGTGACAAAGAACAATATCTTGTCGGTGATTTTTTTATTGTCTCTTGTTTGTTAATGATTTTCTTTTAAGTGTCCATGTTCAGACGCCATTATAAGTATCTTTTCTGAGACTCTCTCGTGAGTATGAAAAAGAGCAGACGTCACCCAAGGTGGCGATTCAGAAGGAATATATATTCAGAACTCCCTTTTAGCTCATTAACTCTTTTTTTTTCAATTTCTCATCCCAATTTATTTTTTATACATATACTTTTAATTTTATTGAGGTATAGTCAGTTTACAATGTTGTGTCAATTTCCAGTGTAGAGCACAATTTTTCAGTTATACATGAACATATATATCTTCATTGTCACATTCTTTTTCACTGTGAGCTACCACAAGATCTTGTATACATTTCCCTGTGCTACACAGTATAATCTTGTTTATCTATTCTATATATACCTGTCAGTATCTACAAATTTTGAACTCCCAGTCTGTCCCTTCCCCCTGGCAACCACAAGTTTGTATTCTATGTCTGTGAGTCTGTTTTTGTTTTATATTTAAGTTCATTTGTCTTCTTCTTTTTCTTTTTCTTTTTTTTTTTTTTAGATTCCACATATGAGCAATCTCATATGGTATTTTTTTCTCTTTCTGGCTTACTTCATTTAGAATGACATCCTCCAGGAACATCCATGTTGCTGCAAATGGCGTTATGTTGTCATTTTCATGGCCGAATAGTATTCCATTGTATAAATACACCACATCTTCTTTATCCAGTCATCTGTCAATGTACATGAAGGTTGTTTCCATGACTTGGCTATTATAAATAGTGCTGCTATGAACACTGGGGTGCCCATTAACTCTTAAACTATCTGGAAAACGTGTGTCCACCCCTCACTCAATGGGTGCAGGGCAGGTGGGTAAGTGATGCTGTTTGATCAGCCAACATGGACAAGAAGGATGCCAATGACTTCTCAGATTTCCACCAGGAAGCTTTCTCATGGGAAAGGCTAGAATAATAATAATAATAAAAAAAAAACCCAGCAGAGTGGAATGTCTTGGAACAAAGTCAAAGGAGTATTTCCAGAAGCGCCAGCTCTGATAACACCACTGACACTCACTGAACAGTTATTTGTGACAAAGGAGTCCGCGAACAGAGCCCACATCCAGGCGGGCTTCCCGTTACTGCACATTGGTCTTCTCATCCCGTGTGCCTGGTTTCTGGCTTCTTCCCCTCCTGGACTTCCTCTCAGCTTTCTCATCTCACCAAAGGCCACTTCGACTGCTATTTAAGGATTCTGGTTTAGCGGATGCACGTAGTTCTCAGGAAGCTGCTAATGGCTTCCCACTCTCACTTCACTATAGTATCAAAATATGTATTCATTCGTGACTGCTGTCCCAGCCAGGATCTTCACTGCATGCGATACAGGGAGTCAGAACCGCCCAGCTTCACTGCTCCCAAAGTCGTGCCTCAGGGAAACACAGTGAGTTATTTGGGAGCAATTCGCTGTGCAGTGGTTGACAGCTAACATAGGCGAACATTTGCAATTTTGCATCGAGAGACCTCTCCGTGGACCTTTCTGTTGAGGGTCAGGACCAGAAATGCTTCTAGAAATACATCCACCAACCGCATCTTTAAATGCCTTCCATCGCTGAGAGCCCTTCATGCTCCTCGTTGACAAATTACGGGAAGAGCTGATTTAAGTTCTCATCACTTACAAGCAACTGAGATTTGAGAACCGATTTCGTTCAACTTAATCGAAATTCTTCACAAACAAACGCTGTGCAATTGAGAACATTGTGAAAAATCAAGTGTTTCCTAGGAAATATCTAGCCCTTTTGGTGTTCCGTTGAACACCGTGTATGCTTTGCTGCTGATCGGCTGAAACCCCACAGGATGTCAGGTTTAAGTTGGAGCATGGTGCAAAGGGCAGAACTTGGGGTTCCCTTCAGCAGCCTGCTGGTTTTTAGGGACTGGAAAAACCCTAGATTGTTCCCTTGCTATGGAGTTACTTTCCCAGCAAGTCACCTGGAACTGGATATGAATGAATCGTAACATTATCATTCAAAGGAGGCTCCAACTGCTCACCCTTTAAAACAATGATTTTCAGTTTCATGGAGATACTGACAAAGCTGAGCTGGCGTCTGGGATGCTGAAGCTTCCTTCTTCATTTCCAGGGCCCTGGGGTTGAGTGTAATACACCCCAGGGCCTCTGTTAGCCCCTAGGAATAGACGTCCAACTCCCACCCAGGTCCAGCCCTCCAAACCGTGAGACATACACACACACACACACACATGCACAGATATACAAAGAGAATGAAGTCCTGTCCAGTCATTCAGCCTGCTTTCCTGATTTTGATTTACACACCGATTATAACCTTTCCCCCTTCCATTGGGGAAACACACATATTTCCTAACCTCACGGCACCAGCAGATAGCAAGCCTTTTTATTTTATCACCCAACATCCAAGCTCTCCCTATGGCACGTCTACACATTTTGCCGATTTCATGAGAAGGAAGCAAAAGTTCGTAATATTTGACCTTCCAATTTGAAGCCCCCTCGTCCCCTAACCTGGGCAGGGGGTGGATACCGTCCTCACGTTTATTCCCCTCAAGTTAGAGTCCTGCACTGAATTCCTCGCTGGACTTTCCTATAACCATCACACTTTCTGAACATCTTTAGGGAAGTCAAGTGGTATAAATATACTTGAGTAGCTGACTCTCCAGCCTCTGATTTAACGTGTGCTTAAATTTAGCTTCTTAAGTGTCTTCTTAAGGGAAAGCAGTTTAGCAGGCGGCAAATAAAATTGAAGTGCCTTTCCTCACTGCATTGTAAGATTATCTTAGCCTCCCCTTTCTTCCCCTGAAGCCTTCTTTTCTTTTCTTTTTTTTTTTTAATCTGGATCCCAAAGGAAATCAGAACAGTCTTGGACAGATGCCAATGTCCCCCTCTACGACAGATTTTGTGTTCGCTTTTATCACCGTATCATAAATGAGAAAAGAGAGCATTTTTTGAAATGTTTTTTGAACATAAAACATGCTTAGCTTATGCAACGTGTGAGGTTGAATAACCAGTTCTATCTCGAGGGTCTGTGAGGATGGTAGAAATACCGCCATCATCATGACAGCTCACGTTTGGTAGCTGGACATTGTTTTAAGTGCTTTGCTTACGGTAATTTATTTAATCATTACAGGAATCTTAGGAAGCCAGATAAACATCCTTTTCATCAGCATCCTTTTCTACAGGTGTGGAAATTGATGCGCGAAAGGTTTAATGCCTCATCCAAGGTAACCCCAGGCCAGTGTGTGGGGTGGGGACCCGGGGTAAAGGTCCATGGGTTCTGTTTCCAGAGCCCCGACTCTTAGCCACGATGCTAAACTGCTTGGAGGACCATCCGTGCCAGGTGTCTGCTGACCCCAACAACAGAATTTCAGGGAAGGGCATGCCAGTGTTCATGTGCCTGCGTGCAGCTGGGGAGGGGTCAGGATGGGCACCTTCACTAAGTCCTCCTTTCCTGGAACCTCCCCAGGAGCCAGTGGAGAGCGGATGATGATGGTGATGACGACGATGATGACGATGATTGCCACAAAACCAGCTTCTGTGCCCTGAAAGATGGATTGAGACTCAGAGGCAGAGTTTTGGGAGAATCTGCAAAGAACAGCTTCCTGCTTTGCCAGGCAGGCTCGCGTCTTAGGGACTGTGAATCCGTCCTGGGCTTGGGGTCCTGAGGTTTTATAGAAAAACTCAATGGGCCGGAAAAGTTGATACCAACCAGGGCACTGTCCAGGGTGCTGCTACCTCCCTCTTAACCTTGATGAATCTTTCTGGTGTCACGGGGGCACTCCAGAGAGTCTGTCCTTTTTTTTTCTGAGATTGCCAGCCCATTACATCCTTCCTGGAACATAGTCTCTGGTTTAAAGCTATTCTTGGTAAAGAATGTCAGGGAAAAGTTTGGGAGGTTGTTCAGCACAAAAGCACTGAGCGAGAGAGAGCAGACTGCAGGATATCTTAGCCAGAAAGAATCAGCAAACGGTTTTAGCATCAGGGATGGTGGTTCATTTCTTCCTCCTTTATTATTTGAAGTCTTCCCCTCTGCATGTCTTTCTTGAGGTCATTCATGGTCAGTTCCTTCACCCCCACCTGTGAACCCACCTACGGGTGCAGCCTGGATCCCGTCTCCACCTTCATGCATCTTCTGTACCCCACTCACAGCTGAGCACTCTCTCTCGTCCCTCCTTGCAGCAAAACTTCCTAACATCACTCAAATCAATTTGCCTTGAACCAGGACGTATTTCGACATCAGACAGGGTTGTGTAGAAGGAATTAAAATCAGGGTGGCAACATTCGAGTTTAATCATCTATTTAATAGAGCACTTTCCTAGGGTCATGGGAACTGTCGGTGACATTAAAAACTGTTTAACTGTTTAAGGGTCATTAATCTGGAAGGGAATGCACACTGGATTTCAGGGACAGACTAAATTAAGTTCGAGCGGCATTCGTGATGGACACTTAATGTATTTTCTTAAGAGAATGCAATTAGGGCAAAGACGAAGAACCATGTCTAATACCTACAAAAGTGAGGAAGATTAAGTTGCTCTGTAGGGATTGGCAAAAGGCATATAGACAGAAAAAGATCACGTGTAGAATCTTTTAATTTCAAACAAACATTGGCAAAGCATCTGATTTCCCCATGCCAGGAGCGCACACGTGCCCATGGACTCCCGTAATTCCTCACCAAATCTCACTTCCAGTGTCTCTATTTGCAGACTTCTTTGTACCAAACTGTTTTGCAAATATAACCATTTCTATGCATAGATTCTTGAGCCGTGGGGACAGGTCCCTGCGTCCTCCCCGCCACCAGGGAGGTGAGCTACACGGTAGGAAGGATTTGCGTCTCCTTCAGATCTCTTCCCAACTCTTACTTTCCACCTTTGGATTGAATAGAACAGACTGAGTGTTTGAGAATACACTTCCACCCCTAATGGGGAAAGAGTGAGCACATGAAAACTTAAGGACAAGTAGAGGGACACAAGGGAACAAAAAGGAAAGGGTCTGTCCCCAGGTAAAACCACGGCAAAGGGGAGAGACCCTGCTGAGAGGTGAAAAGCTATTAAAACTGCAGCCACTGTGGAAAACAGTATGGAGATTCCTCAAAGACTAGGAACTGACTTACCATATGACCCAGCAATCCCACTCCTGGGCATATATCCAGAAGGAACGCTACTTCAAAATGACACCTGCACCCCAAAGTTCATAGCAGCACTATTTATAACAGCCAAGACATGGAAACAGCCTAAACGTCCATCAACATATGACTGGATAAAGAAGATGTGGTATATTTATACAATGGAATACTATTCGGCCATGAAAAATGACAACAGAACACCATTTGCAGCAACATGGATGTTCCTGGAGAATGTCATTCTAAGTGAAGTAAGCCAGAAAGAGAAAGAAAAGTACCATATGAGATTGCTTATATGTGTAATCTAAAAAAGAAAAGAAAAGGACAAGTGAACATAAATACAAAACAGAAATAGACTCACAGGCATAGAATACAAACTTGTGGTTGCTGCAGGGAGACGGGTGGGAAGGGACAGACTGGGAGTTTGAAATTTGCAGATACTGACAGGTATATATAGAATGGATAAACAAGATTATACTGTAGAGCACAGGGAAATGTATACAAGATCTTGTGGTAGCTCATGGCTAAAAAGAATGTGACAATGAATATATGTATGTTCATGTATAACTGAAAAATTGTGCTGTGCACTGGAAATTAACACAACATTGTAAACCGACTATAACCCAATTAAAAAAAACAAATACTCCACAGTGTAATTTCCACTTTTCCACTCCAGGCTCGTACAGGGGCAGTCGATGATACGCTGTGTCTTGAAGAGTCAGACAGACCAGGATGAGGCGCCAAAGACCAGACAGGCTGTGGGTATGTTATAAGTGAGCCTTGTCAGATTTGTTTTGACCTCCATGTTTGAGAAATAGCTCCAAACCCCACCTGCAATATTCTGGAAATTAGACAAATCCCTGTGCAATCTGGAGGGTTGGAAAGATTCTGTTCTATCCTGAAGAATAGGATTAAAACCACTCTGGAGAAATGGGAATTCAAAATACAAATTCAGTTTAATCTTAGAAAAATGCAATTAGGTGTTCCAAATCTAAGTTGTCAACAGAGATTCACACCTACTGTGCGCAGAAAGATGCAAAGAAGAAACTAAATATGCCTGCTAATTCCATGGTCCAAAGTTAACCACTGTCATCACATTGCTGTTCTTTCCAGTTTAATTTCCTCAGGCATACATTTTATATGTTAACAATAAAACCAAATAAAGGAACAAAGTAGCACTGATTTGTAGTAATCTGTGGATGGATGGATGGATGGATGGAGCTTAACACACCCTTATGCACCATTTGACTACAGTACATGTTCCAGAAGGTGAGGAAGAAACAAAGAGGGTTGAGTTCCTTGGATTTTCCAGCACATATTTGAGAGTAAAAGAGGAGATACATGCACCCTTGTGTTCATTGCAGCATTTTTACAATAGCCAAGATATGGAAGTAGCCTAATGCCTATTGATAGATGAATGGATAAAGAAAATGTCAGTTATACACACAATGGAATATTACTCGGCCCTAAAAAAGAATGAAAAAAAGAATGAAATCTTGCCATTTGAGATAGCATGGATGGACCTAAAAGATCCTGTGCTAAGTAAAATGTGTCACATAGAGAAAGGAAAATACTGCATGATTTCGCTCATATGTGGAAGGTAAAAAAGCAAAACAAATGAATACAACAGAACCGAACCAGCTTCATAGATATAGAAAAGAAATGAGTGATTACCAGAGCTTAGAACAGTGGACAAAGAGTGAAAAAGGTGAGGGACATATAAGAGGTACAAACTTTCAGTAACAAAATAAATGAGCCATGGGGATAAAATATACAGCATGCAAAATATAGTCAATCATATTGTAATTACTTTGCATGGTGACAAATGGTCACTAGACATCATAGTGATCATTTAAAAAGTTACCACCAGTGCCAGAACCACCACCTTTGTTGATTATAATGGTATGAGGTGCTGGGACTGAATCAGAGCAGACTTGGGAAATCTGTGTATTTTTTAGAGCTTATGAAATCTTTGGTAAGGACAAGCCCTGATATCCAGATTCAATTTCTCTAAAATGCAGATTCAATTCCTCTAAAATTCAACTTGTCAGTGGTTGCTGGGTTTATTTTAATCACTCCTGATACAGTGGGGGCTATGTTCACTCACGCACTAAGTTAGTTATCTCTTGATGCATAAAAAATGACCCTAAAATGTAGCAGCTAAAAAACAAACCAAAAAACCTGAGGTTCATTGCTCACAGGTCCTGGAGGATAAGTGCACAGCAAGGACCATAAGGGAGAGAGACAGAGAGAGAGGGAGAGGATGCAGACTCTGTCCAAGGATGTGGTACCCAGGGTTTCACAGCTTCAGTCCTCATCCTTCTTCGGAGGATTATAAAACATAAGAACAGGAAGGGAAGAGTTGGGTCACTTAACAAGTCATCCATCCAGGTCACCCAGGGATCTCTAAAAGAGGATCTTCATGAATGATGCGGCCTGGCCCCTTATCTAGATATTGAGAGGGTATTTGTATCTGTCACACAGCTGGCAATATGTTTATTCAAGACGGGTGTCTTTGAAATGGATGCAAGTCAAAGGCTTAATGCCACTTGCTTCATTACAGTGGAAAAAGCTATGTGCTGGGAACTTATAGATTGTGTACACCATCTGCAGAACAGATGCCCTACAATTGCCTAAGTCTTGGGGGAATTTGCTTGCAAAAATGACCAAAGCAATTCTCCCCTGTTTTTTTTTTTTTTGGAATGTGGCATTGCACCTCTGGCCACCAGCAGATGAGAACCATTGTACCTAAGCTGGACTGTGATGTTTTATTAGTCTGCTCACATCGCCATAACGAAGAATGTAGACTGGGGGACTTAAACAAAGGACATCTGGCTCTCATAGTTCTGGATGCAGATGTCTAAGTCATAAATATACATGTATATACATATATATACACACACACATACAGATAAATGTGTATTATATGATGAATAATGAATGGATATACACAGAAACACATATCTGTTTTCTCATTTGAATTTCACAATAATCTAAAACAAGTGTAATATTCCTACTGTGATGATGAAAGAACAAAAGATCACAGAAGCTACCCAATGAGCAAAAGATAGAGCCCACTTTTTTCCCCAGTAAAGCTTGCTACACCTGGGTCTTCTCATCCTGTGTGGTTAATTGAATTCACTGACTGAGAGCTTGTGAACATGGATGGTCTGTTGTGAATGTACATTGTTTTCCTTTTAAAATTCCTGGAACACATGCACCGTGAAATAAAATGCATGCTAGCTCTTCAGCTAGACCGATGTTTCTAACGTTCCAGGTAAGTCTAAAATTTGCAATTCTGTCTAATTTTCTTCATCAGTCAAAGATTACTTAACTATTGACTGTAAGAAGTAAATTTCAGCATTTTCTATTTCGATGAGCAGATCCTGCTTGCAGAAATGCTGCAATTGTGCTGTTTAACTTCAATTTGATTTTCTCTTAAAGGAGAGGCACCAGATTATTCACATTATGCTTGTGATATTCTTGATCTGGATGGCTTTAAACTCTACTGAATGTGGGAATATTTACTGTCTTTTTTTAGAGGATGTTCAATTGTCTCCAATCAAACTCAGTATATATTTAAATGTTAAGTAGGTGTTACTACTGATTGCTGTATCTGAAGGGTTTTCCTGCCTGCAGCCAAATATAACAAAGTCAAACTTAATTGATTTCTTTTAAGTTCAAAATTACTCTCCTCTCTAACATTTCAAGGGCTTCCCCAGCTCTGTTAGCCTATTCCTACATAATGCTTTCAGATCAACACCTGTAATACTTGCCCTTAATTTACATGAGAGTCTGCAGTATGACCCAGGTCGGGGTGAGAAGGTATTAAAGTCACCTCAGTGATCTGGTCCATGTACTGTGATTGGAGAATCCAAAATTGTTCCCGATGCCAAATGAAATCTCTCCAACAGTTTGGCATTTCCTGAAACTCATTCTTGTATTCTCCATACAGTGATGCTGGAGTTTCTAATCATGACCCTTCTGGGGATCCAAAGAGATGGACTAAAGATGGAGGCCAGTCTGCTACACAAGATCATTGGAGGTCCCTTTGTTTGCACCTCCTGTATCAGCAAACTGGTTGTGCCTTTTGCTATTTCAAGTCCAGTCCAGAAGAGTGAACCTTCATGGGACCAGATCCCTTTCTAAATTAGCTTATCCTCTGTACCCTGCCCAGAATCCATCTCCATAACAATGCACATTCTATAGTAAACAGAGGCATCATTATCAAGAAAGACAGGAGATACACATGGACAAACACGAATGCCACTCATAACTCAGAGATATTTGTTCTCAATGCTCCTGTGTGATCCTCTTGTGACCTTGGTGTACTGTGTGGCTTGGTTTCACCCATTCCTCACTCAAAAACCATCACTTGGAACAGGTCCTCCTGCGGACCTGAGAGCAGGCATGCTGTATAGAGCTGCGTGCTTTCTAACGTGGGCTTCCATCATCAGCAAGTTAGCAATACAGACAGCAAGAGTTACAAAAACTCAGTGTGAAGATGGAAAATGATTTTCAAGAATCTATCTTTATCGAACTAGATCTTGGCCCATTGCTTTCAACTGCACTGAAAATTATTCTGAAAGATATTTACTTACGGCATACACACACATCCACATATGTGTGCACACACAAATAAGTACCATAATAAATGAGCTTTTGAAGAAAATTTGATAATACATTTTCTTTCCATAGTGCTTTATTGTCTTGAATCCACTAAAAAAAAAAGTCTACAGTCAAGAAACGAGTTTAACTCCATACAGTCTAATTTAGTTTCCATATCTAACTTGTGCACTGATGAGGGAAGAGATGTTAAAATCTGTCTGCATACCTATCACATTACTTGGATGAGGCACTGAAGGATGTCACTGGAATGTCATATTCAATAAAGACCTTACCCAAGAGTGAGAAAGAAAAGAATGTTTCTTCTCTTCCAAGGAGCTATTGTGGTGTCTACCCAAATTACCTCTCTGGGTATTTAGACGAGGTCTGATTTGGTTTACAATTCTTTGGAATATTTGCTTTTTTTTTTCCTTTTTCAGTTTTATTAGGTAGAATTGTTACAGCTCGACTGCACATACACATTATGTTGCATGTAAATACATATGTACAGTATACTGCTCTTTTTATTTTAGTTTACATATATGAACTGTTCACTGTTTCTGAGAGTAGTGCAGAGCTTTAGCTTTTTAAACTTACATAGTTATCAAAGGAATAAAGCCAACCACAAAATAAGAATCAACAGAATGCGGTAACCCAGTCATAAAGGACAGTCAGAAGTGCTTACACATATTCAAGAAATCAAAATGATAATTAGTCCATTTGTGGCCTTATTATTACCTTTAGATTCCTCATAGAAATGATGTCATATGGCATTTTGCTTTCTCTTTCCAGCCCACTTCACTTAGAATGACAATTTTCAGGTCCATCTATGTTGCTGGAGATGGTATTATTTTATTCTTTTTCATGGCTGAGTAGTATTCCATTGTATACATATACCACAGCTTCTTTATCCAGTCACTTGTTGATGGACATTTAGGCTGTTTCCATGTCTTGGCTGTTGTAAATAGTGCTGCTGTGAACATTGGGGTGCAGGTGTCTTTTTGAATTTTATTTTTCTCCAGAGATATGCCCTGGAGTGGGATTGCTGGATCTTTCCCTTTTTAAGCTTTTTGAAAATCACTAGCTGATATCAATTTCTCAGGGCTTTATAGAGCATTGGGACTTTTCTGGAAAACACAACCCCCTCAAGAAGAGATTACTTCTCGAGTCATCTGTAGACACAGAGGTGTCCCAAGGGATTGTCACAGAGGCAGGGAATTGGAGCAGAGAGCAGAACAAAGGAAATCTGGAGTGCAAAGGGCTGCTTTGGAGAACCTCTTTTCTGAGAGTCTCATCTGATGGAGGCGGTGGAAGGGCAAGAAGTAACCAAAACTCTTCCTCATCCAGAAGTTCATAGACATGAAACACAGGACTTGGCCACTTTATAATTTTACCAAAGGCAAGCCCTGCCTGAGGTCCCCCCTGGAGAGGGAGGGGCTTTGTCTTCTTATTCATTGTGTCTCTCTGTGCCTGTTTTCTGGACAAATACAGGATTTTTGTTGCAAGGGCTGCTGATCTGTTCAAGCCTCCTAATTTCTCTCCAAGAAAAAAAACAAAACAAAACATATCTGAGCAAATAAACAAAGCTTTACTTTCTCGTTATAATCTAAAAGGAATTTTAAAAACTATTCTAGAAACAGGATAGCACAGTCCACTTTAAAAGACTTGAAAATTGATATGTGTTTTTGTTTTGGAACATATCTTAACTATTACAACTAGACACTAATTTGATTCTTAAGATTCAGAAATATTTTGCTATAGTAAGTTTATATCATGGGACAAATGTTTTTCTTTAAAGGTAAGACTGAAAATCTACATCTTCTCAAAATGCAATCATTGTCAAAGATGTACAATAACATTATTTCAACAGTAAAGTATGGTATTTGGTGTATTCCTGGCTATTGGACATGTTGAAAACATATGTCTGTTAGTAAAAAAAAAAAACATACATATTCATTCATACCAAGTCTGGGATTTTGAAAAGTGTTCTCACTGCTACTCAGAAAATGCATTGATTTCAAAATTGCAGAATAGATAAACAAGATTATCCTGTAGAGCACAGGGAGATATACACAAGACCTAAACTGTGTAAGTTTAAAAAACTAAAGCTCTAAACTATTCTTACAAACAATGATCAGTACATATATGTAAACTAAACAATAATTGCAGCACCCCAATGTTCACAGCAGCACTATTTACAACAGCCAAGACATGGAAACAGCCTAAATGTCCATCAACAGATGACTGGATAAAGAAGAGGTGGTATATTTATACAACGGAATACTATTCAGCCATAAAAAAGAACAACATAAAGCCATTTGCAGCAATGTGGATGCTCCTGGAGAATGTCATTCTAAGTGAAGTAAGGCAGAAAGAGAAGAAAAATACCATATGAGATCGCTCATATATGGAATCTAAAAAAAAAAAAAATACAAAACAGAAACAGACTCATAGACATAGAATACAATCTTGTGGTTGCCAGGGGGGTAGGGGGTGGGAAGGGACAGACTGGGATTTCAAAATGTAGAATAGATAGACAAGATTATACTGTAGAGCACAGGGAAACATATACAAGATCTTGTGGTAGCTCACAGAGAAAAAAATGTGATGGTGAATATATATATATGTTCATGTATAACTGAAAAATTGTGCTCTACACTGGAATTTGACACAACATTGTAAAGTGATTATAAATCAATAAAAAATGTTAAAAAAAAGTGCCGTATACTGTATATATGTATTTACTTGCAATATAAAGTGTATGTGCAGTTGAGTTGTAATAATTCTACCTAATAAAACTGAAAAAGGAAAAAAGAATCACATAAAATGAAGCCCATTGTGGTAGGTCCCATGACTCATTTCAGCGAGCCAGGTAAGGCCATCTCTCAGGTCACGGTAATGAAACCACATACTTTGCCTATGTGCTCAAATGTGAGGAAGGCTAAGAAGACAGAATATACATTAAAATCATGCACTGATGCTTATAAAATCCGAGTTAGATATCTTATTTATACAGGTTCTTGTAATGATCACATCCCAGTGGGATGAGGCGCTATTTAAACATTGTGGAGGGACACGTTTTAAAGCTTGTGGCTTGCATTTCATTTATGATGATAAGATCATTTTAAGCTAAATTAATGAGGACCATTCTCTTTATTTGCGTTAATTAACCATGAAAAAATATAGCATGGCAACTCGTATCTTTGTGATTAAATAAGTCATAGTAACTTTCTCAGCTCTCCTCTTTCTTCTTTCTTTCTTTCTTTCTTTCTTTCTTTCTTTCTTTCTTTCTTTCTTTCTTTCTTTCTTTCTTTCTTTCTTTCTTTCTTTCTTTCTTTCTTTCTTTCTTTCCTTTTCTTTCTTTTTCTTTTTTTCCTTCTTTCTTTCCTTCTCTTTCCTCCTTCCTTCCTTCTTTATTTTATTTTATTATTTTATTTTACATTTAAACTCAGGTTTTCAATTCTTTCTGCAGTAAAATAGGGTCATTGTGTTTATGCAGTTATTTCTGAGTTGCAAAATTTCTCTCCACATGTTTTTCCCTCCGTTACCTTGTTTTCCTCCTGCGTTTGCTGGTTCAATCTTGGCTGCCACTGTCAGGCAGACAGAAAGGTCAGGAACACTTTTTGTTACATCTGTAGCGAAACCTGAGCTGAGAGGTGGAGCTGTAGGCTGCTGAGGTCTGCCTCAGCTGCCTATTTGTTACGTCCTGTTTTTCATGCAGCACAATGTTTTTTATTATCTTTTTTATTCTGACACCAAATACTATGGTACTAGGAGAATATAATAATTCGAGCCAGATCCTAAGCTCACCGTACCCACGATTCATACACTAGTCTTGTTTGTTTCCCTTCTAAGCCCAGGAAAATGATGGGTCCAGATATGATACACAAACTTTCGCTGATTTAATAAATAATGAGGAAGTCTTTACCCAATCAACATATTACCCTACTGGAAGTTTGATTTTCATATATCCTAGAACATTGCAAATCATTCTGTATGATTCCTTCAGTTTCCTCTCTTATGTCTTTGTTAATCTGAACTCTAGATAAATTTGAATCACCACAACTATCTGGAAATTGAAGGATAATTTCCAAGACAACTATTTATCACTTTATATATATATTTTTCTTTCTATTCTGGTAAAATACAACTAAATCTAAATATTTTGCAGTTGACCATACGTAAACACTGCACAGAGAGCATACAGTGTTTCTGTTCCACTTGCTACTTTGATAAAATTTAATTCTACAGTGTTTCCTATTTTATCTTCAAAAGAGCTAAACTGACCTTGGTCAAAATGAGAACAATCTGAACCCTTTTGTCAACTGAAAAAAATCGCATAACCTTTAAGTTGAGAGTTAGTTTTATTCTGTGGGCATTTCTGAGGACGTAAGCTCCGGATGACAGCCTCTCAGATTGCTCTGAGGGACTGCTCTGAAGAGGCAGTGACGAGACAGGAGTTTTTGCAAAAAAACAACCAACTAGTTGGAACATTAAAAGATGACTGTTAATTTAAGAAAACCAGACATTTCAAGTTAAGGAATTTGGCGCTGTTCTATGTATGGGAAGGTGCAAAATCTGAGCTCATTGAAATCACTCCTTTGATGTGCACCTGAGCTCTCTAGGGCCAGTGTCCTGTTCTTTTCCCTTAAGGGGCACCGCAGCGGGGACTGCAGGGGACAGGCTGCATCTTTGTCTCCATCCTGAGTTCCCTCCGCCCCCTCGGGGGTGGGGGTAGTGGGGGTGGACGTACTGGCTGATGACTTGATGGCTGCAACGTCCTTTATTTACTGATATG